>NC_068915.1:57550000-58161250 GCF_023091745.1 Budorcas taxicolor | reverse complement strand
GTGGATAGTGACTGCAGCCATGAAATTAAAAGATGCTTGCTCCTTGGAAGAAAAGCTATGTCCAACCTAGACAGCATGTTAAAAAGCAGAGACATTACTTTGCCAACAAAGGTCCATCTAGTCAAAGCTATGGTTTTTCCAGTAGTCATGTATGGAAGTGAGAGTTGGACTACAAAGAAAGCTGAGCACCGAAGAATTGATGCTTTTGAACTGTGGTGTTGGAGAAGACTCATGAGAGTCCCTTGGACTGCAAGGAGATCCAACCAGTCCATCCTAAAGGAAATCAGTCCTGAATGTTCATTGGAAGGATTAATGCTGAAGCTGAAACTCCAATACTTTGGCCACCTGATGCCAAGAACTGACTCGTTGGAAAAGACCCTGATGCTGGGAAAGATTGAAGGTGGGAGGAGAAGGGAATGACAGAGGATGAGATGGTTGGATGGCATCACCAATTCAATGGACATGAGTTTGAGTAAACTCCAGGAGCTGGCGATGGACAGGGAGCCCTGGCATGCTGCAGTCCATGAGGTCACAAAGAGTCAGACACGACTGAGCAACTGAGCTGAACTCAACTGAGTTCCTGCTCAGATCCTCCAACTCCAGAAGTCCCTCTCCCTTTAGCAACCTCCCAGTAGAGCCCACCCAGATAGTATAACCTTAAACAATATTTTAATTGAAGTAAATTTTATAAAGTTGGAAGGGAATTTAGGGCTTATCTAATCAGGAAAAATTTACTGTGGTTTGTTCAGTTCAGTTCAGTCACTCAGTCATGTCTGACTCTTTGCAACCCCATGGACTGCAGTATGCCAGGCTTCCATGTCCATCATGAACTCCCGGAACTTGCTCAAACTCATGTCCATCACGTTGGTGATGCCATCCACCCATCTCATTCTCTGTTGTCCCCTCTCTTCCTGCTTTCAATGTTTCCCAGCATCAGTCTTTTCCAGTGAGTCAGTTCTTCACATCAGGTGGCCAAAGAACCGGAGCTTCAGTTTCAGCATCAGTCCTTCCAGTGAATATTCAGGACTGATTTCCTTTGGGATTGACTGGTTGGATCTCCTTGCAATCCAAGGGACTCTCAAGAGGCTTCTCCAATACCACAGTCCAAAAGCATCAATTCTTTGGCACTTAGCTTTCTTTATGGTCCAACTCTTACATCCATACATGACTACTGGAAAAACCATAGCTTTGACTAGAGAGACCTTTGTTCAGCAAAGTAATGTCTCTGCCCTTTAACGTGCTGTCTAGGTTGGTCATAGCTTTTCTTCCAAGGAGCAAGCATCTTTTAATTTCATGGCTGCAGTCACCATCTGCAGTGATTTTGGAGCCCAAGGAAATAGTCTGTCACTGTTTACATGTTTCCCCATCTATTTCCCATGAAGTGATGGGACCGGATGCCATGATCTTAGTTTTCTGAATGTTGAGTTTTAAGCCAACTTTTTCACTCTTCTCTTTCACTTTCATCAAGAGGCTCTTTAGTTCTTCTTTACTTTCCACCATAAGAGTGGTGTCATCTGCATATCAAACTTCCATAAACCTGAAACATATGTAAAATTGTGAATCAGGATCCATATAACTTTTTTTTCTCCTTAGAAGATCAATCTTTTAGATAATTCTTCTTAAAAGTGGTCATGTCCCTAATGGACAGGAAAATTGAAGCAAAGTGAGTTTAGAGAACCTGCCTTAATTTTACACAGCCAGACAACTGCATCCAGACTCTGAATTCTCCAGGAAGACAGCAGAACTGACTTCTCGTGCTTCCTGGAACATGCATTTCATTTGAAGAATTAACACCCACAGGCTCTTTGACTCAGATACTTAGCTCTAAGAACCTGGTTTACCCCCAATGGCATCCTTCATTAAGATAAAACCACCAATCAGTCCTTTCCTTCAGCTGCATAAATCGGCTCTCCTGGAGGACACTCAGCAGAGGGATGCAGGATTTCTGTGTCCTTTCCCTGAATGGAAGATGGAACATCAGCATTTCCAGATTCCCAGTTCTGATACCTCGGCCCAAGATGATCAGCGATCCTATTATTTCATCACTTGCTGACTCCCTTCAGACACTGGATTCAATTAAGACAAACGGTTTTCAACCTTAGTTTCACTTTAGATTTCCCCCAGGGGAAATTTTCAAAATCCCCCTGCTCATGGCCAGCCTGCACCCTAGACCAGTTAAATCCAACCCTCCAAAGAAAGGACTCAGAGTATTTTTTTTTAAATTGTGATGTGTAGCCAAAGTTGAAAACCACTAATAAAAGCAAGAGAAAAAAAATGTACTGCTTAGACTCCTATTATGTACCAGGGTTTTACATACACTAGCCCTTTTTTTTCTCCTTCCAACTCAGAGAGGCTCTATAACTTTTCTAAAAATCACAGCTGGAAAGTGGCAAAGCATAGTTTTAAATCCAGGTCCTTGTAATTCCTGGATTTAAAGCTATACTTTCATTGCAGGAACATATGGCTTCCTGAAAGCTATCTATAAAACACAGATTCAGTGATGATCAAAGGAGTCACCACCAAGCACCTGGAACATAGGAGATGGGCCTGAATAATCTCTATCTCTCCATTTCTCTGCCTATTCATTTATCTAGAATGTTCCTCCTGATGATGCTGTGACATGACACCAAGACTTTAGGTTAGGGAACTTTGGGTTAACCTCAACCACTATATAGTCACTACGCCTTCTTTATACACTAGTCATGTTACATTGTAATTTCATTGTATGGGATGTTCAGTTTTAGGCCACTTAAATTGATGGAATATGTATAAAAATGTCTTTTTACTCATTGCAATCATGATATAGATGTTTTAACGCTCTGCAGTCAGACACAACTGAGTGCCTTCACTTTCACGCATTGGAGAAGAAGAAGGCAACCGACTCCAGTGTTCTTGCCTGGAGAATCCTGGGGACAGGGGAGCCTGGTGGGCTACCGTCATGGGGTCGCACAGAGTCGGACATGACTGAAGCAGCTTAGCAGCAGCAGCAGTCATTACTTCTCTCTTGTCATTATAGAATGGGATAACTCTCCATTTAACTCATGGAAAGTTAAAAAAACTAAGATGAAGGCATCTGATTCCATCAGGAAAATAGAAGGGAAAAAAGTGGAAGCAGTGACAAATTTTATTTTCTTGGGTTCCAAAATCACTACAAACGGTGCCTGCAGCCATAAAATTAAAAGACACTTGCTCTGTGGAAGGAACTATGGCAAACCTAGACAACGTATTAAAAAGCAGAGACATCACTTTGCTGACAAAGGTCCGTATAGTCAAAGCTATGGTTTTTCCAGTAGTCATTCACGGATGTGAGAGTTGGACCATAAAGAAGTCTGAGAGCCAAAAATTGATGTTTTGGACCTGTGGTGCTGGAGAAGACACTTCAGAGTCCCTCAGATTGCAAGGAGATCAAACCATTCAATCCTAAAGGAAATCAACCCTGAATATTCATTGGAAGGATTATTGCTAAAGCTGACTGAGCTTCAATATTTTGGCCACCTGATGTGAAGAGCAGACTCATTGGAAAAGACCCTGATATTAGGGAAGATTGAAGGCAAAAGGAGAAGGGGGTGGCAAAAGGTGAGATGGTTAGATAGCATTCCTGACTCAATGGACATGAATTTGAGCAAACCTGAAGAGATAATGAAGGACAGGGAAGCCTGGTGTGCTGCAGTCCATGGGGTTGAAAAGAGTTGGACATGACTTAGTGACTGAACAACAGCAACAATGTTGGCCTTAGTGGCACTGCCCACTCACGAACTTAAAACCTGGTGTAACCAGATCATCTATCCATTCATCACTGTCTTCATAAGACTAGAACAGAGGCCTGTGCCCTAGTAATTCTGAAGTTTCCCCCTTTCTTCTAGTCTATTTATGAGACTTGCAAATCATTAAAAAATGTTTTTCTGACTTGGTGACATTCATTCAAACAGGATATGAACAGGAGCAGGAACTTTAAGACAAGATGCCTCCTTCATCGCGTGCATGCTCCATTGTGTACAACTCTTTGTGACCCCATGGACTGCAGCCTAGCAGGCTCCTCTATCCATGGAATTTTCCAGGCAAGAATGATGGGGTGGGTTACCATTTCCTATTCCAGAGGGATCTTCCTGACCCAGGGATTGCACTCATGTCTCTGGCATCTCGTGCATTGGCAGATAGATCCTTTACAAACTCCACCACCTTGCAGGCCTCCTTGGAGTGGAACAAATGTTGGCACCTTCCAAGAAGGAAATAAATGACATTGTTCAGAATGCCTCCATCTGCTGACAGGTACTGAAGCGTTTGACTGAAGCCATAATAGTAATGACAGCTAATGTTTACTGTAGCTTCTTAGTCCAGGCATTGTCTGAAGTGCACGTTGGTGAGAGAGAGAGCCAGGATTCAAACCCAGGCAGTCTGAATCCAGAATCTGCTTTCTAACTTAATGGTTATATTTTGGAAGCCACCAGTGGGCTGGAGGGATGCTCAAGAGGAAGTGGGGTCCCATGTCAAACTCAGAGAAGAGGAATGAGACATGGAGCTGGCCATCACCATGCTTTTATCCTTCCTTTGTCTTCCTTTTCTACCCAGTTACTGTTTACCAAGTTGAAGAAAATAAGGAAAACCACTAGACCATTCAGGTATGACCTGAATCAAATCCCTTAGGATTATACAGTGGAAGTGACAAATAGATTCAAGGGATTAGATCTGACACACAGAGAGCCCGAAGAACTATGGATAGATATGTACATTGTACAGGAAGCAGTGATCAAGGCCATCCCCAAGAAAAAGAAGAGCAAAAAGGCTAAACGGTTGTCTGAGGAGGACTTACAAACAGCTATGAAAATAAAAGAAGCTAAAGGCAAAGGAGAAAAGGAAAGATATACCCATTTGAATGCAGAGTTCCAAAGAATAGCAAGGAGGGATAAGAAAGCCTTCCTCAGTGATCAGTGCAAAGAAATAGAGGGAAATAATAGAATGGGAAAGACTAGAGATTTCTTCAAGATAATTAAATATACCAAGGGAAAATTTCACGCCAAGATGGTCACAGTAAAGGACAGAAATGGTAGGGACCTAACAGAAGCAGAAGATATTAAGAAGAGGTGGCAAGAATACACAGAAGAACTATACAAAAAAGATCTTCATGACCCAGATAACCATTATGTGTGATCACTCACCTATAGTCAGACATGCTGGCATGTGAAGTCAAGTGGGCCTTAGGAAGCACCACTACGAACAAAGCTAGTGGAGGTGATGGAATTCCAGTTGAGCTATTTCAAATCCTAAACAATGATGCTCTGAAAGTGCTGCACTCAATATATCAGCAAATTTGGGAAACTCAGCAGTGGCCACAGGATTGGAAAAGCTCAGTTTTCATTCCAATCCCAAAGAAAAGCAATTCCAAAGAATGTTCAAATTACTGCACAATTGCACTCATCTCACATGCTAGCAAAGTAATACTGAAAATTCTCCAAGCCAGGCTTCAAGAGTATGTGAACCAAGAACTTCCAGATGTTCAAGCTGGATTTTAGAAAAGGCAGAGGAACCAGAGATCAAAATGCCAACACTGGTTGGATCATGGAAAAAGCAAGAGAGTTGAAGACAAACATCTACTTCCACTTTATTGACTGTGCCAAAGCCTTTGACTGTGTGGATCACAACAAGCTGCAGAAAATTCTGAAAGAGATGGGAATACCAGACCACCTTACCTGCCTCCTGCGAAATCTGTATGCAGGTCAAGAATCAACAGTTAGAACTGGACATGAAACAACAGACTGGTTCCAAATTGGGAAAGGCTGTATATTGTCACCCTGCTTATTTAACTTATATGCAGAGTAACTCCAGTACTCTTGCCTGGAGAATCCCATGGATGGAGGAGCCTGGTGGGCTGTAGTCCATGGGGTCACTAAGAGTTGGACATGACTGAGCGACTTCACTTTCACTTTTCACTTCCATGCATTGGAGAAGGAAATGGCAACCCACTCCAGTGTTCTTGCCTAGAGAATCCCAGGGACGGGGGGAGCCTGGTGGGCTGCCGTCTATGGGGTCGCACAGAGTCGGACATGACTGAGTGACTTAGCAGCAGCAGCAGCAGAGTATATCATGTGAAAAGCCAGGCTGGATGAAGCACAAGCTGGAATCAAGACTGCCAGGAGAAATATCAATAACCTAAGATATGCAGATAACACCATCCTTATGGCAGAAAGCGAAGAACTAAAGAGCCTCTTAGGTGAAGGTGAAGTCGCTCAGTCGTGTCTGACTCTTTGCGACCCCGTGAACTGTAACCTACTAGGCTTCTCCGTCCATGGGATTCTCCAGGCAAGAATACTGGAGTGGATTGCCATTTCCTTCTCCAGGGGATCTTCCCAACCCAGGGATTGAATCCGGGTCTCCCACATTGGAGGCAGACGCTTTAACCTCTTGATGAAAGTGAAAGAGGAGAGTGGAAAAGTTAGCTTAAAACTCAGCATTCAGAAAACTAAGATCATGGCATCTGGTCCCATCACTTCATGGCAAATAGATGGGGAAACAAAGCAAACAGTAAGAGACTTTCTTTTCTTGGGCTCCAAAATCACTGCAGATGGAGACTGCAGCCGTGAAATTAAAAGATGCCTGTTCCTTAGAAGAAAAGCTATGACCAAGCTAGAGAGCATATTAAAAAGCAGAGACAATACTTTGCTGAACAAAGGTCTGTCTAGTCAACGCTATGGTTTTTCCAGTAGTCATGTATGGATGTGAGAGTGAACTATAAAGAAAGCTGAGAGCTGAAGAATTGATGCTTTTGAACTGTGACACTGGAGAAGACTCTTGAGAGTCCTTTGGACTGCAAGGAGATCCAACCAGTCAGTTCTAAAGGGAATCAGTCCTGAATATTCATTGGAAGGACTGATGCTGAAGCTGAAACTCCAATAATTTGGCCACTTGATGCTAAGAACTGACTCACTGGAAAAGACTCTGTTGCTGGGAAAGACTGAAAGCAGGAGAAGAAGGGGATGACAGAGGATGAGATGGCTGGATGGCATCACCGACTTGATGGACATAAGTTTGAGTAAGCTCCGGGAGCTGGTGATGGACAGGGAGTCCTCGTGTGCCTCAGTCGATGGGGTTGCAAGGAGTCAGACATGACTGAGTGACTGAACTGAACTTAATCTCCTTCTGAGACAAGGAACCATGGGAGTCAGACATAAGCTTCATTGGGGAAAAGAAGGGAGGGACCACATTTTCATCTCTTTTTCTCACTTTATTCTCTTATTCATCAAGCTTGCACTGACTGCCAGCTGTGTGTTTGACACTGTTTTCAGTTCTTTGTCCATAACTTGAAGAAGTTGGGTCATTTGCCCGAGGTCCACTTCTCTGAAGGAGTGAGCAGTGGGCATCACTGAAAACTTCTCAAGCTGATGAAAAACAGTGCCAGGTCTCTCACTTTTGGATCTTTCTCATCATTGTCAAGGGTTTTTATTAGAGATTCTTGGTAGAGCATAACAATCTAAGTAAACCACAATTAAGTTCTCATCATAGAAAGTAAAGTTGGGGACCTCAGACCTGAAGGTTTCCTTCCTGAGAAGCCTCTCTGTGCATTTATTAATATCTGTCTATGCTGGTCTGGCTCCTTGACTGAATATTGCACTAATATGTTGGTCTTTGTCTTAATGATGCTAGCGCTAGATGCTATGGCAAAGAAGCTCTAATGTATCAATAGCTTAACATCATCAACTTATAGTTCACCCTTCCATAACTATGGATCCAAGGCAATTCCAGGTCAGGAGGGATTTGGTGGGATGGGGGCTCTGCTCAAACACAAACTGGCAAGGGACTCTTTTCTCAAAATAGGGATTCTGAGGATGTCTTGCTCATTGGCACTAAGTTGGCAAAAGAGGACACAGCAGGAAGGAATGTGTGTGAGAGGTTCTTATGGGCCAGGCCTGGAAATTGTACTCATCAGTTCCATTAGCAGGAACTCACTCCTATGGCCATAGCTTAGCACAGGGAGTCTGGGAAATGTGCCCAGGTGTGTTCCCAAGGAGCAGAAAGGAGTAGAAATTGGGTGTTCCTCTGCCCTTTCTTTTTCTTTTATTTATTTATTGCTTTGTTTTCATTGTTTGCTGTCATTTTACAGCAAATAGTCTGAGGGCTGAGTTGCCGATGAATAAAAGGATAGTGAGGAGAATCTGGAGCGATCCATGTCTGGTCCTACTTCTAAGTGTGAAAACAATAGTATCTCATTTTTATTGAACATTTTTAATATACCAGGTTGTTCTCAGCCCTTCACTTCATGGTTGCATTTCATCGTATACCACCCTTGCACATGGGTTTTAAAGTTTTACTGTGGGTTTTAAGGGATTTCCAGGTGGCTCTAGTGGTAAAGAACCTATCTGCCAATGCTGGAGACTTAAGAGACGTGGGTTTAATTCTTGGGTCAGGAAGATCCCCTGGAGGAGGGCATGGCAACCCACTCTAGTGATCTTGCCTGGAGAATACTATGGACAGAGGACCCTGGCTGGCTATGGTCCTTGGGGTCACAGAGAGTCAGACACAACTGAAGCAACTGAGCACACACGTACATGGGTTGTTACGTTGCCTGGTAGTATTGTTCTGCTCTTCTGAAGATAATACAGAGCCAACCTGCCCCAGTAGGTCCATTCTCCACCCTCCTTTCCCTTGTCATGTGTCTCAGAGGTTGGTTTTCCTGCATGATTCATCCAGGATTTCTTGTCCTTTGGTCAAATTCAGTTAAAGCGTGTCCTCAGCAGAAGATGAGAGTTGGGTATAGAGTTGTGTCCCCCCTGCTCTGTGCTTTGGCAATGGCTCGGCTTCTCTATCAATGAGCAGAGCTCTTGTCAGGTAGCCACTCTCCCCCAGCTACAGATATCGCCAGATCCTCATAAGAGCTTTTGTTTCTGCCCTTTCAGACCTGGGATGACTGCGACTTCCAGTCATTGATAATCTCTTGGTACTTCATCAGCCCCTGTTACTGTCGTTCAGTCATTAAGTCATGTCTGATTCTTTGAGACCTCATGAACTGCAGCACACCAGGCCAGGTTTCCTTATCCTTAACCATCTCCCGGAGCTTGCTCAAACTCATGTCCATTGAGTCAGTGATGCCATCCAATCATCTCATCCCTTGTTGCCTCCTTCTCATCTTGCCTTCAGTCTTTCCCAGCATCAGAGTCTTTTCCAGTGAGTCAGCTCTTTGCATCAGGTGGCCAAAGTATTGGAGTTTCACCTTTAGCATCAGTCCTTCCAATGAATATTCAGGGTTGATTTCCTTTAGGATTGACTGGTTTGATCTCCTTGCTGTCCAAGGGACTCTCAAGAGTCTTTCCCAGTCCCTTAACCCTCCCCACATCCCTGTAAACAATTCTCCCCAGTTATCCCTTATAGAGTGCCACCTCTTTCCTACTGGTTTCTGGCTGATCCAGCTAGCACTTGAGAGCTTACACAGTGCCACCACCCCTTTATCTATTAGAGTAGCTGCTTTGGAGTCAAGAAGCCCTAGTTATGAAGCCCAGTTTGATCTCTTACTAGTTATGTGATTTTGAGCAAGTTACTCAATCTCTCTGAGCTGTAGTTTACTTACTCACAAAATCAAAGATAATGGATTTGGGAGAATTAAAAAATATATGCAAACTATCTAGCCCCATGTTCTGCACAGAACTGGTGATTAATAGAATTAGAAATGGCAAATACTGTCATGAAAGTATGTCAAACAATTATTAAATTAATATAAATTAGTCTATAAACAGTCTATTAAACTGACAGTCGGCTTTTTTAAAGATGATAATCCCCAATATTGACAGTGATATAGGGGAAAGGCACACACTACAAGTGAAATAATAAAATTTGGGGAAGCATTTCTGAAGGGCATTTTATCTATAGGTATATAAAGCTTAAAAACTGTACATTGTCACTGATTCAGCAATTCACATCAGTTTAGGGAATTTACCCTAAAGAAATAATCCTAAGGGAAAAGATCAGAAAGCGATGCATCTACAAACGTGTTCCCACTATCATTGTTTGCAACAGTTAAAAATTGGAAATAACAAATGTTCAACGATAGGGAATTGATTAAATAAACTTTGGAACATTTATACAGTGACAAGTAAATTAACATAGGAAGATGGCCATAGCACATAAGAAGGAAAAGGATCAATCACAACGAAGTATTTGTAGAGCATTATTCTATATTTTTAAAAAACTATAAAAGGAAAAATTGAAGAACTGTGTATTGGAATACAAATTTTGGTTATTTCTGGATGGTAGGAATATAGTTGATATTTTCCTCTGTTCTTTTTTTTCTTGGATTTTCTGACTTTCCTACAATGAACATTATACAGAACATTGTGTGGAACGTTTTGTAGATAGGATTGCTCTTGGCTACACGTAACAAAAAGCCAAACTTCAGTGGTTCAGTGGCTCAGCAAAGTGAGGACCAAAGTCTGAAATTTTTATGCTTTTTCCTTCATGATCTTGATGTGTCCACAGCCCCTCCAGTCATCACATGTGTTTTCAGAGTATAAAGGGGGACCGGAAGGACTGGTGCCTTTCTCCAGAAAAAAAGAGCTTTCCCAGGGACTCCAGGACAGACTTATGTCCCACTGGCCAGACTGGTGCCACATGACTACAGCTAGCTGGAAAGCTGAAGAGAGAAGGCAGGTGGGAAATGGAGGTGAGTCAGCCCCTTTGCAACGTCTGCCACAAACATAGATTGCTTTTGTCATAAAAAATAAAGGTTATTAAAACATTTCAAACAAAAAAAAATTTTGATAGGGGGGCAGTTACCTTAATGCCTCCTCTGCCACCCTTCCATCCACTCTGGCTGCAATAGCTAGAAAATCATATTCACTGAGCCAAGAGGGTGGGGAAGGATGAAGAAACTTGAGTGGAGGCTGCACCCTCTAGGTGGAGGGAGTGGAAAGATGGGCAGAATGCCAGAGACCTGGGAAATCAGCCTGTTGCTTATTCAGCCAGCTTCATCTAGTTGTCTCTGATCTGTGTGGCTACACAAAGCTTATCAACAGAGACTTTTGCAATGTTGATACTTTTGGCCCTGCTGTTATTTTGTAGTGCGCAGAGCTGTAGCGCGCGGAGCTGGCTTTGGTAGTTCATCAAGCTTCCTTTGGGCCCAGCAGGGCTTCCTAATGAGCATAAAGAACATGTTCATGACTCCTACTGAGAGACTGGACCCAGATTGCCTGGCTCTAGATCCTGGCTGTGCCACTTACCTGTTATGTGATCTCGGACCAGTTACTTAAGCAATCTGTGTTTTGCTTCCTCAACTGTAAAATGGGAATAATAATAGTGTACATTTCATAGGGTTGTTTTGAAAGGTTAGATGAGTCAGTATTTGTCAAATGCCTACAATGTACCTATCACATGGTAAATGCTATAGAAGTATTTGTTTAAAAAATATATGTAAGAAAGGCAGAAACAGCCATTGCTGTCTGGATCCTATTTGTTTGAAGCTACATCTTACATGACGTAGATCTGAAACATCTAAAGCTACAAAGAAGGGCTGAATTTTCTTTCTGTTCCCTGCCAGCTGCCCCACTTGGTCTCAGTAGGGAGCAGGGGAGGCAGAGGAGAACCCACAGGAAGCTAAGAGCTATGGAACACCTACTGGGTGGTGTAGCAAGCAGTTCATTAAATCTTATGAGGCAGGTATATACTGTCTTCATTTTACAGATGGGGAAACTGAGGCTCAGAGGAATGAAGTAATTAGGCCACAGTCATGTGTTGGGATTCAACCCCATACCCTGAATGTTACATGTTAAGATATTTACACAGGGAAACTTTCCTGGACAAGATCTTAAAAGGTTTAACATATACACCAATCCCTAGTTGAAAGAGACTTTGTACTTAAAAGACCCTATTACAAATCCTTCTGTAAAATGCTGTATTTATCTATATTTGATTTGGCAAATTTGAACTTTCATATATTGTGTTTTCTTACAATATATAGTGTGTCTCTTTTGTTTAAAAAATAAATTTCAAGGCTGGAACTCCAGCTAAAATTCTTTTGCAGGGTAGTGGGGAGGAAGGAATGTTATTGGACTTTTTTTGCCCTTTTTTGTTTGTTTGTTTGGGCTTTTTTTTTTTTTTTGAAGTGTAGAATACAGTATCCAAACATAGGATGTACCCTTGAAAATAGCTGAAGCTTATAAGCCTTATTCCCATATCCCAGGTGGCGCTAGTGGTAAAGAACCCACCTGCCAAAGCAGGAGACATAAGAGACATGGGTTTGATCCCTGGATCAGGAATATTCCCTGGAGAAGGGAATTGCAACCCATTCCAGTATTATTGCCTGGAGAATCCCATGGACAGAGAAGTCTGGCAGGCTACAGTTCATGGGGTTGCAAAGAGTCGGACACGACCTAGCACACATACATAACCCTTATTAGCAGTAAATGACCGTTTTGTTGCCACTTCCAGGCATATTGTCTCGAAGCTCAAAGCCTGGCTTAAACCAATTGAAATTGTGCATAACTAACATCATAAATATCTTGCAGGTCAAATCCCTCCATTCCTCCTCTCTGCAGTGTTAATGCCACCTTTGAAATGCCAGTTCCAAAGAGATGCAACCAAACATAGCTCGATGGTTTCCTTTGTGACTCTGATCAAGTTCAAGCAAAGTGTAAATGTTCCAGGAGAGTTCTCTATTCTTGCCCTTTAAGAAAAAAAGAAAAAAAAAAAAAGATCTCTAAGCCCCACCCAACCCCACCCTTAGTTTCTAAGGTTCTGGAGTCAGCAGTGCAAGAGACAGAGCCAAAATATAAAGAACTGAAAAGAAAATGGGCTTTTTTTTTAAAAAAAAAACACAAACTTTTGTTCCCAGCTCTTATACCCCACCTCCCCTAAATTGAAGTCCAGGGATCTGGGATCTATCTGTCCCTGACCTGTGCCACCTGGGGACCTCTCCCCGGCCTAGGGCCAGGCCTGTGCAGGCTGAAGTCCATTCCAGATCAACCCTTAAGGCCATCCAAGGGGAATTAACCCTTTCAAAAGGCAGGAGGTAACCTCCAACAGACCCACCTTCCTATTTCGTGTACTAATCTTTCCCCCTTTTATGCTTTTGGCTTCACAGTAGATCTCATTCTTCTGCCAGGAGGTTAGAGGGTGCAAACAGCCAAGAAGCAGCTGCAGGGAAGCTCTGAAGTGCCAATCTTGCAGGTAGGGCGACCGCCGCAGGCTGAAGAGACCGGGAGAGAGATTAGGTGAAACATTAGCCGTGGCCTTTTGGATTCAGTCCAGTGTCTTTCAATTATTTCTTTATGTGCTTTTGGTCCTGGGTTTATTTGGCATTGGACAGGCATCCATTAGAAGATTTCACAAAGATTTGCCATGTTACAGTTCTAAACAGATGTGAACTTGTCACCAAAGGAAATTTATATTTTACCATCTTTTCCCCCACCTCTCCCTGGGGAGCTGCAGGGAAAAGCATTCCAAGCGAATTAATCAAAATGACTAGGTAATGCTCTAAAAATAATAAACGGTGTTGTAGTCTGGATCTCTTTCAAGTTTGAGCTCATTTTGTGAGCTTGAAGATCCATACATCACATCGCATGTATATATTTTTTATTAGATTGAAGTGGGCAATTGCATAGTAACAGATAAGTTATTAAGACACATAAATGCAATTAATCTCATAACCCTGGACTGAATTTTAACTAAGTTAATTAAGCAACTGGGCCAAGGAGGGGGCAAAGGGTAGGTGTCTTAATGATTCCTTAACTTGCCTCCAGAAGCCAGCTATGCAAATCAGGACAGGCTATGACTCTGAAATCAGGGCTGGACAGAAATGGAGGTGCAAGGTTAGAATAATAACAAAAAGGGAGAATAAATGTCACCCCTTCTTGGGCTTCCCTCAGCTGCTAACAGAAGTTACACAGTTGCTAGACAGAGGCAGGAGGACTGGAAATTTTGGAAAACAGATTCTATGAAGTCAGTGGATAATGAAAAAACAAACAAGCTGGCAACATTATTATCACCATATTTTCAAAATATCTTCCAAAAGCTCCAAAAGAATACTTTTATATTAAAACAAACAAACAAAAATCTGTAGCAGGGTCCTGGGTTCTCCATCTTGGAATGAGATTAGATAAGCCTCAGGGTGAGGTTGGGAAGAGAAATCCATACTGGAAAAAAGGAAAGCATGGATGATAAAATAGATTTTTTTCTTATTTTAACTGATGCAGTTTTTCCATTTTCAATTGGCCTCTTTTCCCTAATATATGTCCCAAATATCCAAGAGCAAGATATTCTCTAAGGATCTGTATCCAAACCACCCACAGCCCTCGATGAGAATTTATACACACCAGGCAGGAGCTACTAAGCCAGTGTGACTGTGAGGAAAACTAGGAGCAAGGATTGCCCAGGTTTGTCATGCGTGCCCTTTGTCTCCAAATGCAAGCCCTGCTGTTATTAGGCTAAATTATCCACAAAGATAATTCTAACCTAAGAAATCTCATCCAGCCTCAGAACTCTTGTTAGATAATTCCCACGTCTTCATTCTCCAGAAACGACTGATTGCAGTGTTACTAATCTCAACCTGCTTTAGCCAGCTTCCATTCATCATGGCTGGCAGCAGAGACTAGAGGGTTATGGGTAATTGAATTCCAGCCAACCTTCCAACCTAATTTAAGTCAACCCTTTGACCTCATACCTGACCAAATCTGCTGCCAGAGTTAGTAAATAAATATTGTTTTTCCATTAAAAGAAGCTTTTTTGAATGCCTACTATGTGTCAGCTTTGTGCAACACATCCTTTATCTCACCTCATTCATTCACTCTGTCAACACTTCAGTGGGAACCCAGACATGAGGAATTAACAGATAGTGAAGATGAGTGTAAAGGTCATCTCGGGGTCGGTCTGGTGGGGGAAATGTGTGCTCTGCAGACACCCTGACTTCCTATCTTTGAAAGAAGATAAATCTTTAGCTCTGACAGAAAGCCTGAAACCTCTTGTGCACAGGAAAATGAAATGATAAACATTTCCCTTCTCTCAAAAAGAAACCACGTAGGATCTTTGCAGTCCAAAGACTTCCATTCAAATCCTCCCTCCACTGTATTTGACACACCTGTCAGGTATCTATTTAAGTTCTCTGGGCCTCGTGTGATAAGGAGATGGGGGTGTGTTGTGGGGGAGGTAGAGGAGAAGGAGGAACAACCCTAACTGGCAAGGCTATTGTGAGGACTTGAGGATTAAGTGACATACTGTGGAGGGGAGCTCCTTGTAAACTGCAAAGCTCCTCACACGCAGGAGATTATTGCTAATTATTCTCACACACTGCTAAAACTACCAACCAGCTCTGAGACCACAAAAGAAGGGTTTCTGATCGAACAGTAGACACTCTTATTTTAAATCATGGAAGCAAAAGTGTAATTTCTTGTGAAATTTTCTTCATTTATTTTCTTTGGTAAATCTCTGGGTCACCATCACATCTGCTGCATATATGTATGATCTGGGTTTTGTTGCCAGGAAGCTTTCTAACATTTCAAAGTCATTAGAAATCATGTTCCTGTACCTATTATTTCTCATCCTCAGTTAGAAATCAGCTCACCAGGGACTAGTAATGTTCGACTAGTTACCCTGCCCCCCACCTCAAGTCCATACTAAAGCTGGTACTGAATTGCTACAGATAATATTCTTGGCAGCAAAATTTTTTTAGGAACAGTCAAGGTCTGTTCAGGGAAAAAATGAATGTATTTGAATAATTTATTTTCCCTTTTTAATTCTAAAACGATACGAGGCCCTAAGATTTCACAAGCAGCCAGGAGACCCTGAACAGCCAGAGCCGCTGGGTTTAAATGGTAATGCTAATGGAATTATCAGTTGATGCTGGATAACTGTCTGCTGGATAATTACCCAGGCAAAGATGAGGTATCGCTGAAGATAAACACTGAAGGAGGGACCTCAGTGTTTATTTTCCACGCTGCAGCTTAATCTCCTCCGCTGTTTAACTTCATCAGCATCACTGCTAACCCCAGGGCCACACAATTTCACTTAAAAGAAGGAAATTAAATCACCAGAACATACATGCAATTGTAAACAAAGTTGCAGGAGATGTGGGCTGGGATGTTTTTGCTGCTATAGTCAATGGCAAACAAGTGTTCCCTTTTACCTGCTCCTTCTCCATTGTGTGATGAAAAGGACAGCAACATTTACTGAGCACTCACTGTGGGGCCATGCCCTACATTAAGCGTTTTCCATACATGGTTCCAGTTCATCTTCATGTGCAGCAGAGTTCAGTACCAGTGGAGGGAGCTGGGTGTCCGAGAAGATAAGGAACTGGCCCAGGGTTCTAGGACTAGTGAGCAGTGGAGTAAGGCTTTCAGTTCTGGTGGACCAGCTCCAGCTGTTCAAAGAAAAACACTGGAACACCCATGTTTCCCCTTCTTGAGTCTGATCTTCTTGACTTCACAGATGAGTCCAGGCAGTTTTATGACTTCTACAGCTGCCCCATGCTATCTCTATTGGAAATGCTGCCGAATCTCCCATCCTGTCCCATGTCTGGGTTCTGTTTTATTGAGAAAGTATTTGCATCCAGCCCTGTGTGGCCAATCTTGAACTTTGTAACTCACCTCGGAAGGCCTTCACATTGGCCAAGTTCCCTGTCTTCTTCAGCCAGTCTGTAAGTAATCACTGCCTCCCTCTAGTAGGTTCTTTCCCCCAGAATGTATGAAAATAAAAATTTAAAAACTAAAAGAATATTTCAGCACACACATGTCTGCTACTGCTACTGCTGCTAAGTCGCTTCAGTCGTGTCCGACTCTGTGTGACCCCATAGACAGCAGCCCACCAGGCTCCCCTGCCCCTGGGATTCTCCAGGCAAGAACACTGGAGTGGGTTGCCATTTCCTTCTCCAATGCATGAAAGTGAAAAGTGAAAGTGAAGTTGCTCAGTCGTGTCCGACTCTTAGCGACCCCATGGACTGCAGCCCACCAGGCTCCTCCGTCCATGGGATTTTCCAGGCAAGAGTGCTGGAGTGGGGTGCCATTGCACATGTGTCTATCCTCCACCAAATCCAAAAACTGTTGTTGACATGCTGCCGTATTTGATCAGCTGATTAGTCAACTTTTCTATTTTTCTTTCTGAGCCATTGGGAAGTTAGCCTCAGAAATCATGATATGTCAGCCCAAAGCATCATTTAGTGTGCTTCTCTTAAGAATATAGAGCATTTCCTACAAGATCAGACCTGAGAAATTATAATTCCTTAATATCACCTATTTTCTAGCTCAACGATAGATCTCTTAACCATTCCTTAACTGTCTTTTATGGATTTTTAAGAAATAATTTCATGCATGGTATTGGTAGTAATGTCTCTTTAGTCACTGGTAATCTAGAATCACCCCTGTCTCCAGTTCAGTTCAATTCAGTCGCTCAGTCGTGTCTGACTCTTTGCAACCCCATGAATCTCAGCACGCCAGGCCTCCCTGTCCATCACCAACTCCTGGAGTTCACTCAGACTCACGTCCATCGAGCCCGTGATGCCATCCAGCCATCTCATCCTTGGTCGTCCCCTTCTCCTCCTGCCCCCAATCCCTCCCAGCATCAGAGTCTTTTCCAATGAGTCAACTCTTCGCATGAGGTGGCCAAAGTACTCGAGCTTCAGCTTCAGCATCATTCCTTCCAAAGAAATCCCAGGGCTGATCTCCTTCAGAATGGGCTGGTTGGATCTCCTTGCAGTCCAAGGGACTCTCAAGAGTCTTCTCCAACACCACAGTTCAAACGCATCAATTCTTCAGTGCTTAGTCTTCTTCACAGTCCAACTCTCACATCCATACATGACCACAGGAAAAACCATAGCCTGACTAGACGGACCTTAGTCGGCAAAGTAATGTCTCTGCTTTTGAATATACTATCTAGGTTGGTCATAACTTTCCTTCCAAGGAGTAAGCGTCTTTTAATTTCATGGCTGCAGTCACCGTCTGCAGTGATTTTGGAGCCCCCAAAAATAAAGTCTGACACTGTTTCCCCATCTATTTCCCATGAAGTGATGGGACCAGATGCCATGATCTTCGTTTTCTGAATGTTGAGCTTTAAGCCAACTTTTTCACTCTCCTCTTTCACTTTCATCAACAGGCTTTTTAGTTCCTCTTCACTTTCTGCCATAAGGGTGGTGTCATCTGCACATCTGAGGTTATTGATATTTCTCCCGGCAATCTTGATTCCAGCTTGTGTTTCTTCCAGTCCAGCATTTCTCATGATGTACTCTGCATATAAGTTAAATAAGCAGGGTGACAATATACAGCCTTGACGTACTCCTTTTCCTATTTGGAACCAGTCTGTTGTTCCATGTCCAGTTCTAACTGTTGCTTCCTGACCTGCATATAGGTTTCTCAAGAGGCAAGTCAGGTGGTCTGGTATCCCCATCTCTTTCAGAATTTTCCACTCCTGTCTCCATCTTTATTTTTTTTCCTACACTACATTTAGTTTTCTAAGAATCTCTCTAGTATGGGCACAGCTGAATTGCTTCCTGTTCCTAAGGGTCTCTGCTAGTCTCTACTTTCAACCTTTATCCAGCTGCTAGTGAGATGGCAGCTTTAGACTTTCCATGTGGGATGGGCTTGGGGGTTGCAATGTACTAATAAGGAGTGGGAGGGTGAGAGGACTTCTGCATAACAAAAGCATTCTAAAAAGCTTAAATTGTTGATTTATTTGACATGGCTGCTTCCCTTGCAGGTGATAAATGGTGAATGATACAGACTGAGCAAACTGCCTACCTTCAAGCTGTGTGATCTTGAACAAGTTATTTAACCTCTCAGTTACTCAGTCTTATTTTTTGTAAAATGGTGATGGTAAGAATAACAGAATC
Organism: Budorcas taxicolor; assembly: GCF_023091745.1. NCBI lineage: Eukaryota > Metazoa > Chordata > Mammalia > Artiodactyla > Bovidae > Budorcas > Budorcas taxicolor. The sequence continues at coordinate 58,142,460 of NC_068915.1, read as the reverse complement.
TAATTCAGAGTTGGGCTGACACGAATTGGTAAGCATAAAGCAGTGAGAATTCTGCCTGGAACAGCATGCTATCCACACGTAGTAGCCATCATCATTATTGACAGTCTTCCCTCATCTTCTACTAACTTCCCTCTTTAGTCACTTCCTGGAACTGGAGCGTCCAGAATTTCTGGCCGCCTGATAGTTTTACCCACTGCCATTTACTTTTTTAAAAAATTGATTCTGATTGACCTAGGGAACATATGGTTCGCCCTCAACCACATTCTCTTTCCTCTCTCTCTAATTCTCTGTTTTGTTTTTCTAATCAAATTCTTTTAAACAATATCTATTTGGTCCTCCTTTCTCCTATTATATGTCTGAAATAACTTCCTTACTTTTTGGACTGAGACATAGCTTCACCCTTTGACTTATGATGCAATTACATCAGTTGTTTCTAGTCCAGGAAGTCTTTCTTGCTTAAGTGAAGGTCGAAGCCTCTTGGTTCCCATCCATTCTTTCAGTCAGACTGCCAGTCTTCCAGTGCACTTTGGGGACCCCTATGAGGAACTGGGTCCTGGCTGAACACTGGGGTATACAGCAGTGAACTAGACCTCATCCTGGCTGTGGACAAATCACCAGCCAGCTACTCAGAGTGATTGTGAATGGCAGTAAGGGACGGGTTGAAACAGGCACTTCTGGACTCTCCCTGCTCCTGGACCACACTAGAAGAAAAATTGCAAGAATGTTAATGGGTCCCTTCCTCCAAAGGTATACTCTCCATTGTCCTGAAATTCTTGCCAGAGTACTTCTAGAGTGGCTAGTGTTGCTTCCTGTTTTCCTACAAGTCCTTTCAACATTTCTAAACTCTTTTAAAGCTTCAGCTATTACTATTTCCATTAAAAAGTGTGTATTTTATTGGAATGACTGTAATAATAGCACAATAGCCTCATCTGACGAATGGGGATAATACTAATACCTACCTTCCAGGACTGGCATAAACATTAAATGAGTTAATAGGAAAATGCTTAGAATGCAGTATAGATTTATATGTTTGATAAATAAATAAAAATAAACTTTGTTGAAATGTCACAATGGAGTCAAAGAGAGTATGACTCAGAGCAGGTGAGCTTTGAGGGGGTTCAGGGGCCCTGACTCAAGGAGCAGATGAAGCAGGAAGCCTTTGAAGACATTAGGGAGAGGCCAGAAAATCCAAGCATTAATTTTGACTACCTGAAAAAAAGGTTTTGTTTTTTTTTAATGTAGCCGCATGTACTTTCTTTATTCTGAGTTCTGGGCTCTAATCAACCACCTCCAGAACAAATATGCCATCATTTGGTGTGTATCAAGAAAGAAACTTGCTGGGAGAAATAGTTTCCATGGATCTACTGAATTTTGCACATCTTGTGAGGAGGAAGACTGATGCCCTTTGGGAATATCTTTTTGAGGATGCTTCTATAGTGAACAGCCTTGGAAGATAGAAATAGTGTCTCCCTCCAGTTTGAAGAGCAGAATGTTTGCTGCCATTATAAATGTTCAGGTTCCCTAAGCTCAGGTTCCTCTCCTGTAATGACATTCCCATGACAACAGGATCATCTGGCCCTCTTCTCATCATCCTATGGGAACTGGGGGTCAGCTGACACAAAGGCTGATGCTCTGGTTGCTACTACTGCTGTGAGGAATAAACTGTTCTTTGTTTCTGAACCCAGAGTCTCACAACTTCTGCTAACTCCCATGAAAATGCAGCAGGCTAAGTTGTTAGCTTGCAAGTAAGGTAAGGTCTCAGATCTTCAAGGTTCTCGACACAACTATTATTTACAGTCCGGGTTCCTCCTCCTCTCACAGTCCCTTTTGCTGGGCAAGCAGTCCTAGGTGGTTCTTGGGGAGTGGGTGGCCCAGGTCTCTATCACACGAACCTTCTGCTTGAATAGGACAAGGATGTGGATCAAAGGCAAACAATCTATGGGCTAGCTACTAGTCCATGAAGTGGTCTAACATGCAAGCTTTTGCCTTTGGTGATAATGGTGATTAACTTCACCAGTCAGATCCTTAGTCTCAGGAATCTGAGCTTAGGATACAGAGAATCTGTCAGTTACAGTCGTGGGAGCAGCCATAGAGTGACCTGTAGGGGCAGAAGCAAAGAGTTAACAGAGGCAGGCTAATGGCAGCTACTGGGATAGCGAGGAGGGTCAGTCAGTCAGGGGACAAGGAGACACACTGTACCACTGTCTCCGTGAGCCCTGACCTCAAGGTTTCTCTGTGCCTCAGTCTGCTTGGGCTGCTGTAAGAAAATACTATAACTGGGCAGCTTGAAAGACACAGAAACTTACTTCCCACACTTCGGCTGCTAAGTCGCTTCAGTCGTGTCTGACTCTGTGGGACCCCATAGATGGCAGCCCACCAGGCTCCCCCGTCCCCGGGATTCTCCAGGCAAGAACACTGGAGTGGGTTGCCATTTCCTTCTCCAGTGCATGGAAGTGAAAAGTGAAAGTGAAGTCGCTCGGTCGTGTCTGACTCTTAGCGACCCCATGGACTGCAGCCCACCAGGCTCCTCCACCCATGGGATTTTCCAGGCAAGGGTACTGGAGTGGGATGCCATTGCTTTCTCCGTCCCACACTGCTGGAGGGTGGGAAATATGAGATCCAGGTGGCAGCAGTTTCAGTGTCTGGTGAGAACCTGTTCTTTCATGGACAGCCGTCTCCTACTGTAACCTGACAGGCAGCAGGGGCAAGCTAGCTGTCTTTCACAAAGACACAAATCCTGATCATGATGGTCCTGCCCTAGTGATCTTATCCCCTCTCAAAGGCCCTGTCTTTTCATACTACCGCTTCAAGAGGTAGGATTCCAACATATGAATTTTGGAGGGCACAGCTTTCAAATTATATCTCTCTGTCTCCTTTCTCTCAGTGAAACTTGATTATTCAATGATTTCCCTACTCTTTGAAGCCAAGCAAAATGGCTAAGAGTCTTTTTTGTTTGTTTTGTTTTTAGCTTTCCATCTTTCCTTTTAATAAAGCAGGGGAGATCTCACTATCACTTAATGGAATGATTACTGCCTCTCCCCAACCCTTTCTCTTCCTCACTCAGACCAGATTATGATCTAAAAATGGTAACTCTGTTCTCTTCCCTCTTCCCCACTTCCTTCCCCTCTCCTTACCCTACTTAATTCCTCCATCACTTCAGCCCCGTGTCCCATTTCAACAAGAATAACTAACTGGACATTTGACCTCCTGTCAAATGTGCCCATTTGAGATCACAGGCTTGTAAAAAGGAAAGCTTGAGGGAGTCTTGCCTCTATGGCTTCCTTCTCCCTTTCTAACCCAGCAAAGCATTCCTGTTCAGTGACTCCCCAATAGCTCTGGGCTTATAGTGTCCCGGTTTGCTGTGTTTTCTCTTTCTTCTTTTTGCTCCAATCCTTCTTTGTGTTGTCCGGCCCTCTCTGAGCCTCCCCACTGCCTCTTTTGTCAGTGGGGAGTGCATCCCAGTGGAGAAGGTGGTGGCACCCCACTCCAGTACTCTTGCCTGGAAAGTCCCATGGACAGAGGAGCCTGGTAGGCTGCATTCCATGGGGTCGTGAAGAGCCGGACATGACTGAGTGACTTCACTTTCACTTTTCACTTTCATGCATTGGAGAAGGCAATGGCAACCCACTCCAGTGTTCTTGCCTGGAGAATCCCAGGGACGGGGGAGCCTGGTGGGCTGCAGTCTATGGGGTCACACAGAGTTGGATACGACTGAAGTGACTTAGCAGCAGCAGTGCATCCTAGTACCTGGTGCTTGGTAGGCACACAATCACCATAAATTCCCAGACTCTTTCACCCCACCATTCTTTTTCTTCTACTGTCCTAACCCTTCTCTCCCACACTCTCTGCATCTCTTTTCACTCTTAAAATATATCTATGAAAAACCTAGAGAAAGAAAATAAAAGCAAAGACTAAAGAGTACTTAATAGGGTATAATTTTATTTTCTATATAATAAAAAATACATAATGTGTGTTTTTTTGTAAATGGTTTTACAGATGACAGTGATAATCTAATAAGTGTTTATAGGACACATAATTGTATATTTACAGCCTTCTGCTGTTTGAGCATTTAAACTTTTTACAAAGCAATCTGTACCACCAACACTCAGAATGGAAATAATTTGGGGTGATTTAGGTTGGATCTGTTGTATAGCATTTTAGGGACTGATCCTAACACGATACTGTGGGGAAGTATTTGCTTTTCAGATAGTGTTGTTGTTGAAGCATGAGTCGGTTGGCTGAGATTGAGCCAAGGCTGGTGACAGCTACATGCCTTTGGCCAACTCTTTGGGGGACAGAGTGGGAGGATGCAGATCTAGTATGCAGAGACCATGTTCTCAGCGTCAAGTAGCAAGGTTCACGGGGTCTCTGGATCATCAGCCAGACCTAATCCATGAAGAGACCAGGAATTAGAATCAGACAGACTCACTAAAAAAAAAAAATCAATAAAATACACAATGAGTTTTTAAAATGAACCAAATTGTGTGTGAACATTGTAGAAACATTAGAAAACATAGCCAGGAAATTAATAAATAATTACCCAGACATAACCACTGTTAACATTTTGATGTAGGTCCAGTTTTATTTTCCATGTGTACCTATATTTTACACACACGCAAATGGGGAAAAATGCTCTTGCAGTTAAAAAAATTTTTTTTGCTTGCACTGTCTTGTGACCAAAAATTAGACATTCACAGCAAAATGGTTACTTGGTATTTCACTGTGTGGACAGTCAAATGATCAAATACATTAATAGTTAATTAACATATTTGATTATTTGGGTTGCTTTTAATTTTTCATTATTATAAATAATGATGTCATGATCATCCTTGGACATGCTTTGGACATTTGCCTGACTATATCCTTGAGATAACTATCTAAAAAGGGAATTTCGAGGTCAAATGGCATGCAAATATTCAGAGCTCAGATACCTACTACAACTATGAGTGCAGTGCTCAGCTGCTCAGTCGTATCTAACTCTTTGTGACCCCATGGACTGTAGTTTGCTAGGCTCCTCTCTCTGTGGAATTTTCCAGGAAAGAATACTGGAACAGGTTGCCATTTTCTCCTCCAGGAGGTCTTCCTGTCCCAGGGATGGAGCCCCCGTCTCCTGCGCTGGCAGGTGGATTCTTTACCACTGTGCCACCTGGAAAACCCTACTACAACTATACCTTCCAAAAAGTTTTAATCCATTACAGTTTCACCAGCAGTCACATTGGATTTTTGAGCAAAGCTTTCAGGCCAACCTCAGTTCTAAGAAGGGGTTTGAGAATCACTTGCTGCTAAAAATCATAAGATGGCTTGATGTATGTGCAAAATGGAAAATACTGTTGTTTCTACAAGGCTCTTTGATGCTGTGACCTAGGTCAATTCTACCAAAAGGAAAAAATATCTTGTGTATGTGGACACAATATACACTGATCATGAATGCAACCAAAACCCAGCAGTTTTCAAACTCTAAAGAAATAAACCCAGTCCAAGAACCGTTGGTCAGAAAAACAAGTTATCAAAGTAAGAGTATTCAATTTTCATAGCTGCATGACAAATTATCACACTTAGTAACTTAAAACAACACACATCTGCTGTCTCACAGTTTCTCTAAGTCAGGAGTCTTGGCATACCTTATCTGGGATTTCTAAAAGGCTGTAGTCGAGATGTTAGCCAGGACTGCGTTCTCATCTAGAGAACCAGCCAGGAAAAGTGGGCTTCCCAGCTCACTCCACTTACTGCTATAGGACTCATAGAAGCTTGATTCTTCAAAGCCAGCAAGGAGAGCAAGGCTCCACAGTGTATCTGCTGACAAGCCAGAGTCTAACACAGGGTAATGGAATCATGACAGTGACAGCCCATCCACTTTGCCATACAACAGAATCTAATTCAGCCTGTGGCACCCCGCCACTTTTGCCATGTTAGAAGCCATATTAGAATTTGCCATATTAGAAGCAAGTCATAGGTCCCAGCTACACTCAAAGGGAGGGAATTACACAAACATAGGAGCACCAAGATGTAGGGATCATGAGGGCCACCCAAAGTCTCTTCATCATGGTAAACGACTCTGAAATTTCTCTCCTTAAAGTGCTTTCCACATGAGTAATCAAGGGGGCTGAAGATGGGAAAATGTAAAAATCTGAAACTCATCAGCCTAAAAATAGTCATCCTGTGTCTCTCCTTTCAACTGGAGGTGAATGGCACAACATTCTATAAATAATCCCTGGCCCTGTGATACATGTGGCATCATTGAAGGTGCACCCTGGAGTGAGTGTTTCATGTTTTCCTGGGAATTCAGTTCTATATCCCTATGACTCAGTTATTTTCTTCCAATTTTGTCTTGTGGAATGAGGTGGCTTACTTCCCAAACCCATGTCATGATGACCATAGTTGAGACATTTTCCATGTGAAGTTGTGCTCACTGTTCTTATGTCCCTAATTACTATCTCCCTGAAGACCTAGCCATGAGCCTCCACAGAGCTTTCAAGAGTTTAAAAAGCACAGAGGGAGGCAGGCAGTTTAAAATGTTCTTCAAAAACATAATAGAAATCATGTTATTAAAAATGGGCACTAAAGAATTACCCCATCAATTTCTGCATTTTTATCTTCCTTTTAAAAACTCTAGGGAGAGTTTAGGTTGCATATTACACACCTTCTTTTAAATTTTTTAATTATTATTTTTTAATTTTTATTTATTTTTTTCTTAAATTTATCTTTTAATTGGAGGAAAATTGCTTTACATTGCTGTGGCATACAACAATGCAAACCAGCCATAATTATACCTATAACCCCTCCCTCTTGAGCCTCTATTTTTTTTATTATTATTTCACACCTTCTTTGTAGTGCAGTCAAACACTACCTTCATTGTAAAGCAGCTATAACGCAGCATTTTCTTAGGAAAACATTGTGCATTCCATGCATCTTCCCCTCGTTGTCCACAATGGACATCATTTAAGATTACATCAAAAAACCTTGGAGGAAGGGTAAGGGGAAAAGATCTCTTAAAACACTTACCTTACTCCCCTTCTTGTCTTCCAATTGGTTCCCTTTCCTGATCCACATTTAGAGAAAAACAAGCTGATGGCCCAGGGGAGAGTATGATAAATGACTGGAAGGATAGTCAGCTTCAGTCACACAACACTGTACAGATTTTAAAGGCTTGAGTTCTATGTAACTGTATCACTGATCACCTTCTTCCTTTCAAGAGATGTTGTTCAGTCACTCAGTCATGTTCGACTCTTTGCCACCCCATGGAATACAGCACTCCAGGCTTCCCTGTCCTTCATTATCTCCTGGAGCTTGCTCAAACTCACATCCATTGAGTCAGTGATGCCATCCAACCATCTCAGCCTCTGTCATACCCTTCTCCTGCCTTCAATATTTCCCAGCATCAGGGTCTTTTCTAATGAGCCAGCTCAGGTGGCCAAAGTATTGGAGCTTCAGCTTCAGCATCAGTCCTTCCAATGAATATTCAGGGTTGATTTCCTTTAGTATTGACTGGTTTGATCTCCTTGCAGTTGAAGGGACTCTCAAGAGTCTTCTCCAAGAACAGACGTATGGATGCAGGGAGAGGGGAGGAGAGGGTGAAATGTATGTAGAGAACAACATGGAAACTTACAGTAACATATGTAAAATAGATAACCAATGGGAATTTGCTGTATGTCTCAGGGAAGGTACACTCATGGCTGATTCATGTTGATCTTTGACAGAAAACCACAAAATTCTGTAAAGCAATTATCCTTCAATTAAAAAATTAATTAAAAAAAGAGTTTTCTCCAACATTGCAGTTCAAAATTGTCAATTCTTTGACGCTTAGCCTTCTTTACAGTCCAACTTTCACACTCATAAATGACTACTGGAAAAACCATAGTTTTGACAATGTGGACTTTCGTCGGCAAAATAATGTCTCTGTTTTTTAATATGCTGTCTAGGTTGGTCATAGCTTTTCTTCCAAGGAGCAAGCATCTTTTAATTTCATGGCTGCAATCACTCTCTGCAGTGATTTAGAAGCCCAAGAAAATAAAGTCTGTTACTGTTTCCGTTGCTTCCCCATCTATTTGCCATGAAGTGATGGGACCGGATGCCACGGTCTTAGTTTTTTGAACCAAAGCTAAATGTTGTGAGTGCACAGTGAAGATGGTGGGAGAAAAACATTTAATGTGTTCAGAGCCTGCCCTCTTCCTCTTGCCTGCTTGGTTTCTTGCCCCCCACCCACTTATCTAAGGGAAAGAAAAGCATTGCAGAAAGATTTGCCAGAGAAAGCAGACTGGGAAATAAAAGACTGTTTCCCAGAGGGTGGTGGGTAGTGGGGAGTGGATCTAGCCCGGGACTGTGTTTAGGGAATTAAAATCTTCATTGACAGGCAAGATGAAAGAGGAACCAGGAGAGAAACAGAATGCACTCCGATAAAAGTTTGGGAGGGCCAGGAATTGGGTGGGAGGAAGTTAGGGCTGGGCAGGGGGTTTTAGTAACAGTTGCTGCTATGTCACTTCAGTCGTATCTGACTCTGTGTGACCCCATAGACGGCAGCCTACCAGGCTTCCTCGTCCCTGGGATTCTCCAGGAAAGAACACTGGAGTGCGTTGCCATTTCCTTCTCCAATGCAGGAAAGTGAAAAGTGAAAGGCGACTCTTTGCCACCCCATAGACTGCAGCCTACCAGGCTCCTCTGCCCATGGGATTTTCCAGGCAAGAGTACTGGAGTGGGGTGCCATTGCCTTCCCCGTTACTGACAGTTACTCTAGACCTTATACTTGGACTGTCTTCAATGTTTGAGGGAACTGTTAATGAAGAACAGTGATTCTATTTAGACTGGGCTTATTTAAGTGTTACATCACCCTGATCCCCCAAAGCATGTATTATTACGTGCAAGCACGTAGTATCATGGCCTCTCTCCACCCCATCATGATCTCCTCCAGCTGTCTTCACAAAATGCCACAAATTAGGTGGCTTAAAACAACACAAATGTAGTATTCCACAGTTCTGGAGGCTAAAGTCCAAAAGCAAAATGTCAGCAGGGTCCTGATCCCCCTGAAACCTATAACAGAATTCTTCCTTGCCTCTTCCTAGCTTCTGGTGGTTGTTGGATATCCTTGGCATTTCTTGGCTTGCAAACACATCATTCCATTCACTGCCTCTATTATCACATGTATTCTCTATGTGTGTATATGCGTCCTCTGTGTCATCCGCTCATTATAAGGACACCAGCCATGTCAATTTAGGCAGTACTACCTGGCAATGGCACCCCACTCCAGTACTCTTGCCTGAAAAATCCCGTGGACGGAGAAGCCTGGTAGCCTGCAGTCCATGGGGTCGCTAAGAGTTGGATACGACTGAGCAACTTCACTTTCACTTTTCACTTTCATGCATTGGAAAAGGAAATGGCAACCCACTCCAGTGTTCTTGCCTGGAAAATCCCAAGGACGGTGGAGTCTGGTGGGCTGCCATCTATGGGGTCCCACAGAGTTGGACACGACTGAAGCGACTTAGCAGCAGCAGCAGCCCCATATGACCTCATCTTAGCTAATTACATCTGCAAAAACCCTGTTTCCAAATAAGAGCACATTCTGAGGTTCTGGGTGAACATGAGTTGTTTTAGGGGGGAGCATTATTCAACTCAGAACAAGATGGAACTTAAAGAAACACACACCAATTAAATTTAGTTTTCATACTCTAATGTGTTGTTTTGGAAACAAAGTCAGCGGTATTCTGCTTGGGGAAGGAATTGTTCTGAAACCTTGAAGTTTTTATTGATCTGAAATCTTCCACAGGAAGGTGGAAAGGGTAAGAGACATTGGGATTCTGCACCAGAAGATGACTTCTAACCCCCTTAGCTGAGTCTTTCTTACAAGAACCTCATTCACCGAATGCCAGAAGATGCCTAGGACCACATTTTATCCAATCGGGGAGCCTGTAAGATTCAGGACAGGTAAAATCCAGTCTCAGACTTGTCCCAGGTGCAGGTGTCCAAAAAAAAAAAGGAAGTAAGTTCTTAACTTTCTATAACTGACTCAATTGTCCTTAAGTGTTCCCTGACCCCAGTGCCACTGACTAGTGAGAAGTGCTGGTGGAACTGAATTGTAGTCCAAACTGGTAGACTCAGGCTATCCCAGGAAGCAGTCTTTTTGAGTGAGTCAGTTTTTCCAGTTTACATCACTCTCCCTGTTGCCTCTCCGAGACGGTATCTGGGCATGTGGGAAGCTCACAAATTTTGGGTCAACTGGGGAGAGGGAGCCTTGCACTTCTCCATAGCTAGGAGCTAGCAAGTGTCTGCAGTGATGACTGATCTGCTATTAGCTCAGGCTGTTCAGAAGTCCACTGCAGAAGTGTGCATTTGGGGCCCTTGAGGTCTGGTCTCTCTGTTTGGACAAGGCTCAAGGTCCTCCCTGCTGACTCAGCCCCACCACAGTCCTCGTGGCACTCTAACAGCACTGCTTCTCGAGACCTAGCTTGGCAGAGGGCCTTACCGCATGCCCCAGCATGGCCACTGTTCCCCCTAGGGCCAGGGCAGAGGCACCAGGAGGCTCTCAGGAAGACAGAGGCTTATGGCTCCAATCATCCCCTCCTGGGCCACTCCACCCATCTTTAATAATTCTCAGCTATATCCTCTGCACAGGCCCAGGACTGGAGCATGTGGTGACGTAAAGGAGATTATGTATTGCCGCACTGCCCTGGCTCGCTCCACCCTCTGAACCACGGATGGGGGTTGGGAGTCAGAGACTAGAGATGGAGTAAATGCTTGAACATAAACAGGAAAACAGCAAGAGCTTGAAGAGAAAGTCACGGTACTCCCAACCCAATCCCAGTATTACTGTGGGAAAACGTAGTCCGTAATATTGGGATGAGGGCAAAGCGTGGCACTGAAAAGACAAATCAGAAATGAAACACTATGCCCGAGACCAGTGCTCTCCAGTAGGATTTTCTGCAGAACTGGGCATACTCTGTGTCTCTAATTGTCCCCTATGCAGTGGTTCCCCAACCTTTTTGGCATCAGGGACCAGACAATTTTTTACAGACTGGGGTTGGGAGACAGTTTCAGGATGATTTGAGTGCATTACACTTATTATGCACTCGATTTGTTATCATTGCATTAGCTCTGCCTCAGATTATCAGGCATTAGATCCTAGAGGTTGAAGACCCCTATATTATAGTAACCACTAGTCACATGTGGTTATTGAGCACTTTAACTGTGATTGGGGTCACTAAAGATATGATTTTTTAGCTTAGTTTGTTTTTAATTAACTTAAAGCTAAGTGTAGATAGCTTAAATCTTAACCTATATGTATCCTGAACCCCTCGGGTACTCTAGTGAAGCCCATGAACTCCTTCTCAAATTAATGTATAAAATAGATAGGATTATGATGGAAACCAATTAATTTTGCATTTATGTGTTATTATTCTTAAATATAAAGTTATTTTTTAAAAGGTTGGTAATATAGTACTTTATTTTCTTCTTTATTCATGCATTAAATATCAGTCTAGCAGTGAGCCTAATCATCCCAATTGTGAAGTAGTAATGAACATAAACAGTATTTTGAGGTAATGTAATGTGATATGAAAATGTCTATGACTTATACAGGTGATAAAGTCACAGCTACTGCTAATACTGCTATGGTTTGGGTTTCAGTTAGGAATTGGGGGGGGGGGGACAAGTACAATTTTCTCCCAGCAAAGTTTACAAACCCCCTGAATTCTCTTCGCAGACCTGTTGAAGATATAGGAATGTATGCTAAAAATCCCTACTCTAGACTTCTGTAAACAAGACAGGTTGACACATTTGAAGAAATACTTATGGAATGCATTCTTTATGTCAGGTACCGTTCTAGATGCTTGAGTTGCAGTTGTAAATAAGACAGACAAGTTGGAATTCTTGTATGTTTTCAATAAGCTTATATTTCAGTAGAGAGGAAATACAATGAACCAATAATCCAGTCATTTCAGATGGCAGGAAATGCTGTGAAGAGTACCTACCAGGTTGATCTGATAGAAAGTGACTCAGAGTGGCTGTTTTAGATTGGGTGGTCAGCAAGGTCTCTAGAGAAAGTGAGATTTGAGTTGAGGCTTTAATGGAAGGATCCAGCCACATGAAATATGGAGACAGCATCTTCTGAGCCTGGGAACAGTGAATAGAAAGGCCCTAGAGTTGGATCATTGAAAAAGCAAAAGAGTTCCAGAGACACATCTATGTCTGCTTTATTGACTATGCCAAAGCCTTTGACTGTGTGGATCACAATAAAGTGTGGAAAATTCTGAAAGAGATGGGAATACCAGACGACCTGACTTGCCTCTTGAGAAACCTATATGCAGGTCAGGAAGCAACAGTTAGAACTGGACATAGAACAACAGACTGGTTCCAAATAGGAAAAGGAGTACATCAAGGCTGTATATTGTCACCCTGTTTATTTAACTTATATGCAGAGCACATCATGAGAAATGCTGGGCGGGAAGAAGCACAAGCTGGAATCAAGATTGCCGGGAGAAATATCAGTCACCTCAGATATGCAGATGACACCACCCTTATGGCAGAAAGTGAAGAGGAACTAAAAAGCCTGTTGATGAAAGTGAAAGAGGAGAGTGAAAAAGTTGGCTTAAAGCTCAACATTCAGAAAACTAAGATCATGGCATCTGGTCCCATCACTTAATGGGAAATAGATGGGGAAACAGTAGAAACAGTGTCAGACTTTATTTTTTGGGGCTCCAAAATCACTGCAGCCATGAAATTAAAAGACGCTTACCCTTTGGAAGAAAAGTTATGACCAACCTAGATAGCATATTCAAAAGCAGAGACATTACTTTGCCGACTAAGGTCCATCTAGTCAAGGCTATGGTTTTTCCAGTAGTCATGTATGGATGTGAGAGTTGGACTGTGAAGAAGGCTGAGCACCAAAGAATTGATGCTTTTGAACTGTGGTGTTTGTTGGAGAAGACTCTTGAGAGTCCCTTGGACTGCAAGGAAATCGAACCAATCCATTCTGAAGGAGATAAGCCCTAGGATTTCTTTGGAAGGAATGATGCTAAAGCTGAAGCTCGAGTACTTTGGCCACCTCATGCGAAGAGTTGACTCATTGGAAAAAACTCTGATGCTGGGAGGGATTGGAGGCAGGAGGAAAAGGGGACGACAGAGGATGAGATGGCTGGATGGCATCACTGACTTGATGGACGTGTCTGAGTGAACTCCGGGAGATGGTGATGGACAGGGAGGCCTGGTGTGCTGTGATTCATGGGGTCTCAAAGAGTGGACATGACTGAGCTACTGAACTGAATTGATCTGAACCCTATGGAAAGCAAGTATTTAGAATTTTTTAAAATTATTTATTGTGCACCCTTTTTAGGTCTGTACTTTCAGGTTCATGCATGTACCCTAAGGCACTTCCAACATTAGTGTGTATCTCTAACCCCAAATAGCTACTCAGCTGCTCTGAGTAAATTGAGTAAATTATGTGGTAAAATGTGACCTCATAAGGTTTCTGAGAAAATGCAATTATCCTATTTACAAGGACCCATTCTTCCCTGGTGGCTCAGAGGTTAAAGTGTCTGCCTGCAATGCGGGAGACCTGGGTTCAACCTTGAGTCAGGAAGATGCCCTGGATAAGGAAATGGCAACCCACTCCAGTATTCTTGCTTGGAGCATCCCATGGGCAGAGGAGCCTGGTGGGCTACAGTCCACGGGGTCACAGAGTCAGACACGACTGAGCGACTTCACTTTCACTTCACTTTCATTCCCATACACCCCATAATGACATCACAATGATGCTTCCATGGGGCTCTTGCCATTCTATTTTGGTGAGTCCAGCATCTTTGAATCTCCTCCCTGCATTGGAAGAAGTCCCCACTTTGTGAGTTCTTCCTTCCTCTATGGATTTCCCATAGTGCAGGCAGGTGACCTGGTTTCCACTCCAGACTTCGAGCAGGAAGCTAGAGGCATAAAGTTGCAGATTCTGACCCCCATCCATTCTGGAGACGGTAGTTGCAGCCGCATTCACTCTAGAGCCAGGAGTGACAGCTCTTAGTAGTGTCAGTGATGCAGAATGTACAGGGGGAAGCAGAAGCATTTCCTCTGGAGCTGTCTATGCAGTTATCCGGAATTTTCTTTTTTAGCACATTCTCCATGCTTGGTTTGCTGGCCTTCCTGGAGATTCTGTGATCCTTTTCTCCTAAACCAGTGTTGATATTTGGGTTTCCTAGGAAACAGACAGAGATTTGTGTGCAGGAGGTTTTTGGGTGGAGCAGCCTCCAGGATCAACATCTGTGAAGGGTGAGGGATGCAGGATTGGGCAGTGGAAGAACTTGAATCGTCATCATCTGATCCTACGGGGAGCTCTAGAGCTGGGGGGCTCTTCAGAATTGCCCTGAATTGAGCTGAGGAGGCTAGAACTTTTTACCCCCATGACTCCCACTGTCCAGTCACTGGACACAGGCTGTCCCAGGAGGGGGCATGTCCTTGGGTAAGGTGACTGTCAGGTTGAGAGCCATGTCTAGCCAAGGATGCAGCAGGATCTGTCAGCCACCAGCACTTCCAGTCTCTACACCGAGCTTTACAGTTTGGAAAGCCATTATTTCCCCGAAATCTACTAATAATCTGCTTATTTTCTTCAAAGTTCAAATAAGAAATTGAGGCTCAGAAATATTAAATGAATGATAAAAAGTGGTGGACATGAAACTCAAGCCTTAGTCTTCCTAATTCCAAATCCTATTACTTGGCCTGTACCATGTGGAATGTTGCAGAGTAACAGACAAACCCTCAGGAACAGGCAGACTATCTACCCAGAGTAAGGCCTGGCAGATTTAACATTTTGGGGCATATCACTTTGGGAGATTTTCTCAAGAACTCTCAGTCTAACCAGGATTTGGGACGATGGAGTCCAACTGGACCACTAAGCAGCAATCAAAGCCCCGTGCCGGGTGTTAACTTTGAGATGAAGCACCTATTCCTACTTTCACTTATATTCCCTCCTAGGTTCCAAAAGCACTGTGGATGGTGAACGCAGCCAAAAAATTAAAAGATGCTTATTCCTTGGAAGAAAAGCAATGACAAAACCTAGACAGCATATTAAAAAGCAGTGACGTTATTTTGCCTACAGACATCCATATGACCAAAGATATGGCTTTTCCAGTAGTCATGTATGGGGATGTGAGAGCTGGACAATAAACTGGTTGAGTGCTGAAGAACTGATGTCTTTGAACCGTGGTGTTGGAGAAGACTCTTGAGAGTCCCTTGGACTGCAAGGAGATCAAACCAGACAATCCTAAAGGAAATCAACCCTGGAAGGACTGATGCTGAAGCTGAAGCTCCAATAGTTTGGCTATCTGATGCGAAGAGCTGACTCATTGGAAAAGACCCTGATGCTGGGAAAGATTGAAGGCAGGAGGAGAGGGGGAGAGGGGGAGATGGTTGGATGGCATCACCGACTCAGTGGACGTGAGTTTGAGCAAGCTCTGGGAGATGGCGAAGAACAGGGAAGCCTGGCGTGCTGCAGTCCATAGGGTCACAAAGTCGGACAGGACTGAGCGACTAAGCAACAACAGCTAGGTTTCTGGGTGAGATTTAAGGTCTGCCAGGGAAATGTACTTGCATGACATTTAGAAGGCAGAAGAGAGAAGGTGACCATTTTCCTATAAATGAGACAGTGGACAAAAGTAAGGAGCAGCATCCAGACTCCACATCTTTTGCCTGGTAATTGGTGGCAGGAACAGAGCTGGCATCAACAACAACCTTTTCCTGATCTCCAGCTTATAGCTACAATTGTTGATTTTGAAGCCAAAAGGCCAGGAGCTGTCCCCCTATTTCAACCTCTCCAGCCCTTCCAAGAATTTTGTTTGCACTTAATTTCCTATATTCAGCCAATGTCTCTTTCTGTTTGAAATATTTACTGTGGTTTTCTTTTTCCTGTGCAGAATCTCAGCGTGCACCCCAAGAGTGAAGCCAGAGTCTCTGGCTTTGCTTCACACACCCACACAACTGACACAGTTGGTGAAAGACAGTTCTTACTGGGAAAGCAACACAGAACAAACCAAGTTCCTAA
The DNA here is from genome assembly GCF_023091745.1 of Budorcas taxicolor. NCBI lineage: Eukaryota > Metazoa > Chordata > Mammalia > Artiodactyla > Bovidae > Budorcas > Budorcas taxicolor. The sequence continues at coordinate 58,126,451 of NC_068915.1, read as the reverse complement.
ATATGAGATGATTCTTCCAGGGAAACCAGTGACAATGGGCCATTTGGAGATTGCTTCTTGGAGCAGGTCAACTTAGAGCCTCGTCTTGCTGTCTGGATTATAATATTCAAGCCTTCTGACCATGACACTTGGTGCCAGCATAGAGCTATTCTTTGCCATGCAGCCACAGAGAGGTGAGGCATGAAATCCCACCAGGTGGTCAGGATACTTCCCAGCACACTGCGTTGATAAGGTGCTTCTCTGATAAGGCAGATGTGCAGGAGCCCAAGACCACTGGCAATTAACCAAGTGTTGATGGCTCAAGTGGTAAAGAATGCAGGAGACCCGGGTTTGATTTCTGGGTTGGGAAGATGCCCTGGAGAAATGAATGGCTACCCACTCCAGTATTCTTGCCTGGAACATTCCAGTTTGGTGGGCTACAGTCCATGGTCGTACATGGACTAAGCAAAGAGTCATACCTGACCAAGCGACTTTCACTCACTCACTCATTCAGCTAAAGTTGTAGGCACCAAAAGCAGTGAATGAAGAACACTTTATGGGCCTCAGGAATCCCATTCCCAGGAAATGGAGAAAAGCAATAAACTTTTAGAACTCAAAAATCACTTGGATTTGTAGCCATTAAAAGCCAAGAGACTTTTCAAATGAAGATGCCATTTTTAGAGGAGGGCAGAGCCAAAGCTGCAAAGAGTCTCTACAAATTCAAGCATTAAACAAATATTCAAGGACAGACTGAACACAAATGCAGAACCTGGAAGACAGAAAGTGCTATGAAAATTAGTTGAATGATACACAATGAAAGAAAGGATTAAGGTAACATGCAGGCACTCTTCCATTTTTTAACAAGAGTCACTGAAATATCCTGTTTCCACTTCATAAGGCTGTTGCTATGTTTCAGGCAACAGCTGGTCTCACTCTATTGCTGTGGGTACAATGAGTTCTAGTAAATCCTGTGTAATAGATGTATTCATATGCTCCATCCTCTTAAAAATCTTAATTAGGGTGCTGTCTTTTAAGCAAAGCATTTATATAGTTACTTTATTGCATTTGAATACAGTGTTAGCTTCAGTAGACTTAATATAATTGTATAGGGTTGGTTTTTTTTAAATTTCTTTACAATGAAGGGAATATTTTTTATCATCACTACAGAGTTATTCCCATGGATATTTAAGAACCATTGGTGCAAAGGTTTCTCTGTTGAGAAGGAAGACTTAGAGATATAGTAGATGGTGATAGTTTGGCCAGTTATTAACTTCTGCAAACCTCAACTTCTTTGAGGTTGGGGTCAACATCTTCCTTGCCTACCTCATGAAGTAATTGTGAACACCAAATAAAATACTATACGTAAAAGGGCTTTATAAAGAGTTATGTGCATTTCAAGGGTTGTGTGTATTTCAAGAGCTATTATAATACCCATATAAGCTTCTGACCTTACACTCCACATGGAGATGATGCTGGTGCTTGAAATTTACAAGCATTAAAGTAAAATTGGACTTTCAAGAAGCATGGAACTAGAGGGCAGAGAGAGCTTGGATTTTAGAAAGATGATGGAAGACAAGCAGAGTCAAGATCCAAGGCATTTGGGGAACAAGGGACAAAAGACAAATGTGTGGTCAGTTAGGCCTTAGCCAGGGTACACACTGACGCTTTGATACCACATCTGTGCCTCCTCTCCATGACGCCAAATTGCTTTTCAGGGCTCCACCCAACCAGCCTCACCCCAAACGTCATTCTTTCTTGCATCGGAGATCAAACAAACTATTCTTCATTTAAGCAAATGGGTGTTCTGGTAAACCCTCTCCATGTACTCCTACAGCACCAGGATTCCATTTATTGAGGTCGGATGTCCTATACCCTCTAACAAGTGGATAAAGTGGAACTTGGCTGACATCAGGTTTCAGTTGCCTATGCACACACAGATACAACCTCAGCAGTGTAATTTTCAAAATCAGATGACAAGGATTTATGAAGGAGGCTCTGATGTCTTTTCAATAACACTACATTACCAGTACTCCAGTACGATCTGTATCATTTTCTTTATCATTATATCTCATAGAACCAAAGGAATATTAATCATTTTTCAAATTATGGAGTGAAATCGACTGTGTTGTCCACAATATATCTAATAAGAAAATGCAGCTATTTTAAGTCCAGCTGTTTTATCTACTTCTTTTAAATATACCAAAGTTTCATGTATTCTGAAGTGTTTAGGCCCAGAGGCAGTTGTACAGTAAAAAGATCACCATGTTTGAGGTCATAAAACATAGTTTTGAATATAATGAGGAATTTTGAGCAAGTTATTCTATCCCCCTGGGCTGCAGTTTACCAAGCTCTCTTCATAAAATGGGGATGATAGCATTTACTTCACAGGGCAAGGATCAAATGCGATATTGTGGATGCAAGAGCTTTGAAAAATAATGTTCAGTTTGGTTCAGTCGCTTAGTCATGTCCGACTCTTTGCAACCCCATGGACTGAGGCACGCCAGCCTTCCCTGTCCATCACCAACTCCTGGAGCCTGCTCAAATTCATGTCCATCAACTTGGTGATACCATCCAACCATCTCATCCTTTGTCATCCCCTTCTCCTCCTGCCTTCAATTTTGTCCAGCATCAGGGTGTTTCCCAGTGAGTCAGTTCTTCACATCGGGTGCCCAAAGTACTGGAGCTTCAGCTTCAGCATCAGTCCTTCCAATGAATATTCAGGACTGATTTCCTTTAGAACTGACTGATTTCATCTCCTTACAGTCTACTGCTGCTGCTAAGTCACTTCAGTTGTGTCCGACTCTGTGTGACCCCATAGGTGGCAGCCCACCAGTCTCCCCCATCCCTGGGATTCTCCAGGCAAGAACATTGGAGTGGGTTGCCATTTCCTTCTCCAATGCATGAAAGTGAAAAGTGAAAGTGAAGATGTTCAGTCGTGTCCGACCCTCAGCTACCCCATGGACTGCAGCCTCCCAGGCTCCTCTGTCCATGGGATTTTCCAGGCAAGAGTATTGGAGTGGGGTGTCATTGCCTTCTCCCCTTGCAGTCTAAGGGACTCTCAAGAGTCTTCTCTAACACCACAGTTCAAAAGCATCAATTCTTCAGTGCTCAGCTTTCTTTATGATCCAACTCTCACATCCATATATGACTACTGGAAAACCATAGTTTTGACTAGAGGGACCTTTGTTGACAAAGTAATGTCTCTGCTTTTTAATATGCTGTCTAGATTGGTCATAGCTTTTCTTCCAAGGAGCAAGCATCTTTTAATTTCATGGCTGCAGTCACCATCTGTAGTGATTTTAGAGCTCAAGAAAATAAAATCTGTAACTGTTTCCATGGTTTCCCCATCTATTTGCCATGAAGTGATGGGACTGGATGACATGATCTTCATTTTTTGAATGTTGAGTTTTAAGCCAGCCTTCTTGTTCTCTTTCACTTTCATGAAGAGGCTCTTCAGTTCCTCTTCTCTTTGTGCCTTAAGAGTGTTGTCATCTGCATATCTGAGGTTATTGATATTTCTCCCAGCAATCTTGATTCCAGCCTGTGCTTTATCCAGCCTGGTATTTTGTGTGATGTACTCTGCATGTAAGTTAAATAAGCAAATAATGTTGGGACTTTTCTTTATTGATTGTGTGTTATAGTCACAGACAACTGTCCTATTTACAGATATATCTGTGATACTGGAAACTCTCAAATATGTCCTTACCACAAACACTAATTTCAAAGTTTTTAGCTGAAGATCAAAAACAGGATCTATCCTTTCCTTCTTGGCTTCCCTCTTCCTGTCTCAAGTTTCAATATTTAATTGTGGTCATGCCTTTCTTGGCTAATATCTCGTTGAAGATCAAAACCCAGAGTCTCACTGACAATTTTAGGCCCACCTAACTGCTAGCCAGATAGAGAGGCTTTTATATAGCTCAGATGATCCTAAGAATCTAAGCCACAGGAAGAGTAGGGGGAAATGTAGAAGAGTCTTGAAGCTCTGAGTGAATGGAAGAGGAACTCATAAGGGTTATAGCAAAATGTAAAAGCCAAATGGTTCTCTGTACCTCAGTCTCACTGATTTCGAGGGTCTGTTTATCTATATAAGTTGAAAATGGAATACCAAACTATTTCTTTTAATCCACTGGAGAGTAAAGGAAATGTTAATCCATTAATTAACCTGAAAGTTAAGTCAAAAACAATATGAAAATATATTGAAACCTACTAAGATGAAACCTACTAAGAATCTGCTGAGGTTTGTGGGGAACCAATAACTAGCACAGCTCTGAACCGAGAAATCAAACAAGAGGTTAAGGCAGGTAGAGAACCAAACCATCACCTTTATTATTGAAAACATTAAATTTAAGAGCATGGCTAATCACTCTAAGTGGGCTTCCTAATTCTTTCTAACAGTTAAAAGCATGCTTCATCTCTACGTGCCCCTGGGCTTCCCCCACTGCTGACTTATTCTGTGTCTGCGAGCAATAATGACTTGTTCTCTCTACAAGTGGGCTTCTTCCCAAGAGAAAGGGAAGAGGAAGGAATTCAAGAATGTATGCTCAGCCATCAAATTCACCCTGAGGAAGAATAAAGGATGGAAAGCAGAGAAAATTCAAGAATGTAATGCCAGTGGAAGTCCTTCCATATGGATGGAAAGATCAACTCCAGGAAAGAAGCATTCCTCTATAATAGATCAACCATCTTTTTCAGCCAAAAGTAAATTTCTGTAAGAGGCATTAACTCTGACATCCAAAATATCACACAACTGTACTTCTTAAAGATGATGATTTGGATGAAATATCCATATTTCAAGAATACTTATATATTGCAAAATGTTTGGTTGCCACATGTTTTAAGGGCTTTCTCCTCTAGGTTGTCTACCCTGTTGATTATAAAATTATCCATCAACTCAAGTCTAGTAAGACAAGGGTTGAAGGGCAGTTAGAAATAGAGAGGTTGAAATGATGGCTGGTTTCCAGATCACAGAGTCAAGGCTATGAAACACTTTGCAAGATGGCACATTTTTTTTTCTCCTTCAGCCTGGATTACTTCGTACTGTTCCTGATTCTCCTGGCAGGAGTCCTGCTGAATTCAGGAAAACCATATGAAACCCATCCCGGGTATTGCCAAAATAAATTGTTAATCATATCAGATGTAGCACCAAAGAGTGTTCCATCGTAGGCAATTTTCTGTTCTGTAACTGTTCCCCTTGGCTTCATTCAGGATCTGCCAAGAGGAAAAGAAGCCCATATTGAACATGCCACATCTGGTTATCTGCCAGTGGAGAGAGAACAGTGAGGGATGCTCATGGGGTCAGAGCAAGGGTACTCCTAATACAAACGGGAGATGTTCATTACAGCCCAATTTCAAATATCCCTCTGGGGATATAAGAGTTTGGAATGCTCTACTCTATTCATTATAGCTTGAGCGTATGAGAATCTCATGAAAGTTCGGTTTTCACAGAGTGGGGATGACCATCAGCATCTGTGCCTGCATGTTTCAAAAATGGCTTCTTTAAATACAAAAGTTACTAAAAATTACTGCAATTGCTTCTGCTATCTGGTTCGATTAAATGGAAACAGGCTCACCTGAGCACTTAGTTATCTGGACTATCGTCTGTTTCTCCATTATGGGGTAAAGAAAGAAGTAAATGATAAGAATTTTTTTTTTTTAATAGAGCAAAAGCAGAATAGATAAGCAGCATCCAAAATCTGTCCTAGGGAAGACCACATCGACACATCTAACCTCATGATAATAGACCCTTGGAAAACAGATTGAATACTTTTAAATTGAATCTGCACCCTCTCTACATTTATAGTTATGCTAGAGTTGTTGCAATGAGCAAGTAGAAGGGTTATGCAGCTCTTGAATATTAATCATGGCATAGGACTTCTGTGTTTATCTAGGGGAGAAAAGGAACTGCTGGAGATCAAACAAGAAGAGAATTTTGTCCAGGCCTCGGGTTCTCAACTAAACAAACTCAATATCCCTCTTTAGGCCTTCATTTTACTGAAGTTCTGCTGCTTCAGAAAAAAAAAACATGAAGGATGTTACACTGTACTAAAAACTTGTCTGTTCTAGGGACTCCCATCATGCCTACTTTAGATATAAATTTTGATTTCAGCTTTAGTAAAGTAGGTTCTCTTCATCAAGCTTCATTTTTCCATGACTCATTTAAAGAGTGATTTATATATGCTGATTTGTTCCAATTTAGGCATCTCCCTGCTTTTCTGAATTTGGAGAGGCTTCTTACCTGAACAGGGATCGTGAATCCAAATCTAAAGTAGAACTGTCATACCAGAAAATTGCTGACATTCCCAAAGTCAATCTAAACATCTTGTCAGACCCAAGGGTTGGATTTTTAACACCTGGAGATGGTTAACTGGTGAGGGAGGAGGAATATATTTAACAGAGTCTAAGGGAAAATGCATCCCAGCAAAGCAGAGTGGATACCATTTTGCCATATTTTCAAAATGAAACTTCCAAATTTGAAGTTTCAATCTATCAGCTCAGAGACTAGGAATGATTTTCTTCTGTGTGTGTGTGTGTGCATGTGTGTGTGTGTGTGTGTGTGTGTGTGTGTGTGTGTGTGTGTGATGGGGTAGGGGGATGTGTGGGGAGAAGGTGGACATTTTTGTGAAAAAATTCAGTTCAGTTCAGTTCAGTCACTCAGTCATGTCTGACTCTTTGCGACCCCGTGGACTTCAGCACACCAGGCTTCCCTGTCCACCACCAACTCCAGAAGCCTACTCAAACTCATGTCCATTGCATCCGTGTGCCATCCAACCATCTCACCCTCTGTCGTCCCCTTCTCCTCCTGCTTTCAATCTTTCCCAGCATCAGGGTCTTTTCCAATAAGTCAGTTCTTCACATCAGGTGGTCAAAGTATTGGACATTCAGCATCAGCATCAGTCCTTCCAATGAATATTCAGGACTGATTTCCTTTAGGATTGACAGGTTGGATCTCTCCTTGCAGTCCATGGGACTCTCAACTGTGGTCTTCTCCAACAGTTCTAAAGTTCACAGTTCAAAAGCATCAATTCTTTGGTGCTCAGCTTTCTTTAAAGTCCAACTCTCACATCCATACATAATACTGGAAAAACCATAGCTTTGACTAGACGGACCTTTGTTGGCAAAATAATTTCTCTGCTTTTTAATATGCTGTCTAGCTTGGTCATAGCTTTCCTTCCAAGGAGCAAGTGTCTTTTAATTTCATGACTGCAGTCATCATCTGCAGTGATTTTGGAGTCCAAGAAAATAGTCTGTCACCGTTTCCACTGTTTCCCCGTCTATTTGCCATGAAGTGATGGGACCAGATGCCATGATCTTCATTTTCTGAATGTTGAGCTTTAAGCCAACTTTTTCACTCTCTTCTTTCACTTTCAAGAGGCTATTTACTTCTTCGCTTTTGGCCATAAGGGTATTGTAATCGGCATCTCAGGTATTGATATTTCTCCTGGCAATCTAGATTCCAGCTTGTGTTTCATCCAGTCAAGCATTTCTTATGATGTACTCTGCATATAAGTTAAATAAGCAGGGTGACGATATACAGCCTTGACATACTCCTTTCCCAATTTGGAACCAGTCTGTTGTTCCTTGTCCACTTCTAACTGTTGCTTCTTGACCTGCATACAGATTTCTCAGGAGGCAGGTCAGGTGGTCTGGTATTCCTATCACTTTAAGAATTTTCCACAGTTTGTTGTGATTCACATAGTCAAAGGCTTTGGCATAGTCAATAAAGCATAAGTAGATATTTTTCTGCAACTTTCTTGCTTTTTTGGTGATCCAGTGGATGTTGGCAATTTGATCTCTGGATCCTATGCCTTTTCTAAATCCAGCTTGAACATCAGGAAGTTCACAGTTCACATATTGCTGAAGCCTGGCTTGGAGAATTTTGAGCTTTACTTTCTTAGCATGTGAGATGAGTGCAATTGCGTGGTAGTTTGAACATTCTTTGGCATTGCCTTTCTTTGGAATTGGAATGAAAACTGAACATTTTCCAATCCTGTGGCCACTGCTGAGTTTTCCAAATTTGCTGGCATATTGAGTGCTGCACTTTCACAGCATCATTTTTCAGGATTTGAAATAGCTCAGCTGGAATTGCATTCACCTCCACTGGCTTTGCTTGTAGTGATGCTTTCTAATACCCACCTGACTTTGCGTTCCAGTATGTCTGGCTCTAGGTGAGTGATCATACCATCTTGATTATCTGGGTCATGAAGACTTTTTTTTATAGTTCTGTGTATTCTTGCCAGCTCTTTTTAATATTTTCTGCTTCTGTTAGGTCCATACCATATCTGTCCTTTAAAGAACAAAAATAAAGACAACTAAGAGATTACATGTTTGCTTTCTTATTGTTACTATGTGCTGAACCATTCTCAACAATGTAAGAGATAAAACTCCTTTCCTCAAAAAAAAAAAAAATCTTTTATTAATCTAAGTTTTAAACATGTGCTACTGTTACTGTTGAGTTTAATAATACATAGATAAGCCTCAAATTGGAACACTATGTTACTTATCCTTTTAAAAAAAATTGTATGGAACTTCTCAGGTGGTGCAGTTGTCCGTCTGCCAGTGCAGAAGAAGCAAGAGACACTGGTTCAACCCCTGGGTCAGCAAGATCCCCTAGAAGAGGAAATAGCCCACTCCAGTATTTGTTCCAACAATAGCAAATGTTCCAGTATTCTAATCAAGAGCAAATCATTCCCCACACTTAGTTGAGACAGGTTCCAGGCAGCTGCGTAAGGATGAGTCAGGAGTGAGGAGAGTAGCTGAGACATTTTTATTTACTTAAAAGAATCATTTCACGTGGCATCCCTGTGTTCATGAGGCATGTAGCATAGTGGTCCAGAGCACGGCTCTGAAGTCAGCTTCTGCATCAAAACCTGGCTATGGCCACATAGCTTAGTTTCCTCATCTGTCAAAGAGGGATGGTAATACTAGGAACAACCTTATAATAATGTTGTTGTGAAGATGATTGAATTATGCTGTTGTTATCACTCAGTAGTCTTGTACAGATGTGAGAGCTGGGCCATAAAGAAGGCTGAGCGCCAAAGACTTGATGCTTTTGAATTGTGGTGCTGGAGAAGACTCTTGAGAGTCCCTTGGACTGCAAGGAGATCAAACTGGGTCAATTCTAAAGGAAATAAACCCTGAATATTCATTGGAAGGACTGAGGCTGAAGCTGAATCTCCAATAATTTGGCCACCTGATGAGAGGAGCCAACTCATTGGAGAAGACTCTGAAGCTGGGAAAGATGGAAGGCAGGAGAAGAGGGTAACAGAGAATGAGATGGTTGGATGGCATCACTAACTCAGTGGACATGAGTTTGAGCAAACTCCAGGAGATATGGAAGGACAGGGAAGCCTGGCGTGCTGCAGTCCATGGGGTCGCAAAGAGTCAGATATGACTGAACAATGACAACAAGCACTCAAATACCCCTCATTCCCATTACTAGAAGCATTAAGATGGAGTTGAATCCTGACTGTTGACATGGAGTTACATTACATTACTTTACATGGTAACTCACCACATTACACACACATTTGAAAGTAAAATGAGAGATTCTGTTCTGTTCCAGCACCTTGGTAAATTTAGAAACAGGCCAGTGGCCACTGCTCTCTTCTGTACTCCCCCACTTGCCCCCTGCCTTGAGAATAAGGGAGAAAACATACTCAAAAATAAATGATTAATATGTTTTGATCCAAGACCCAGTTCCAAGTATTTGGTAGTTATGATATTAGTTTCTGAGGGATGCTATAAAAATTACCACACACTAAGTGGCTTAAAACAATAAAAATGCTTTAGCTTGCAGGTCAGGAGGCTAGAAGTCTGAAACCAAGGTTTCTGTTGGGTCTAATACCCTCCAGGAAAGAAGGCTCTGCAGGAGAGTCCCTCCTTGCTTCTTCCAGTTAGGGGTGGCTCCCAGCCATCCTCGGAGCTCTTTCTTTGGCTTGCAGCCCTTACTCCAATCTCTCCCTGTGTCATCACATGACCTTCTTCGTTGTGTGTGTGTGTCTGTGTCTTGACACGGCGGTCACTGGATTTAGGGTCGATCTGGACCCATGTGATCTCATCTTGCTGCTGCTGCCGCTACTGCTAAGTCGCTTAAGTCGTGTCCGACTCTGCGTGACCCCACGAGTTGCATATGCAAAGACTCTGCTTCCAGACAAGCTCATGTGGCGAGCTTCACGTCCAATACTGTTGACACGAATTTCGGGAGACGCTATCTAACCCAGCCTAGTATTTATGGCCACACTTTCCCAACTGTGCCTTCAGGTCATCACTATCTTTTATGTCCTCTTCTTCTGACTTTGGCACCCTCTCTGCTCCTCTCACTGTTAACTGTACCTTGAGGCATAGCCACCTCACACGGGAATGCTTTAGAAGCCCACTCCTGCACTGTTTCACCTCTTTTTGGCAAAGCAAAGCAGGAGTGAATAAATCTTCGCTTTGGAGCTGTGCTTTGCCATTTGGAACACTCTCCATTGGAAAAGGCAATATTTTCTCTTAGAAAATACATTTCAAGTTGCAAACAGTCAATTTAGAAACTATTTTTAGAAACGCTGTCAGCTCCACGTTGGGGGCTGCCTGTATTGTTAATGAGACATCACGCAGGGTTTTGGACTGTCATCAGAGCCACAGCGGGAATCCAGCTTCAGTGTAATCGCTTCAGATAATGCTGTCTTTGATTTTTAAGAAATGAGTATCCTCATCAAATATAAAAATTTTATTCTGGGGAGACTCATAAAAATCAGTTCATTTATTAGACAAGATTCTAACCTGCATGCTAAGAATTCAAATATGATATTATTCAGTACGAGTTCTTCTAAAATCAGAGCCTGGGAGGTCTCACATCCAGGTGATTAATTTGGGAGATCAACCTGGGAAGTAGGAGTGTGGGAACAAGGAGGGCAAGAGATAGGCAATCGGAAAAGACAAAATGAAGTTCATGATCAAGGTCACTCCTGTGTGAGAGAGAAGCTTGGTTGCCCAGGGCTCTGGAGAACTGTAGAGAACACCCGCCCAAAATCATCCTCTCAGAAGACCAGAGGCTGGAGTGCTTCCACAGGTCCTTCTCACCATCAAACGAGTTCTCCCTCTGGGCATCCTTCACACTTCTGACCCGTACCTGCCTGGGAGAAGGTGCTGGCAGTGCATGACAAGGCTTCACTTCCATGAAACTGTGCACCAGGGCCAAGGATTCCCATCAGAAGGGGGCCGGGGGAAGATCACACAGTGACCAAAAGCATCTGCTCTATTGGAATTCCTTCTTTTCATCAAGGGTGTAATCTTCACTCTGGACATCACCTAAAAGCTAGCCACTCTATGCATTAGAAATGGCATACAGTTTATTTCTTTTACAAGTAAAAGGCAATTAAAGTATTTTTAGGTAGTATGGCATCAGCTCAGATGTGCTTAGCAGCAGTACAAGAAGATCCAAATTGGGATGGTGTGAAGAGAGGAACAGAGGCTGGTATGGCATTCTGTGCTGTGAGATAGCAACACTTTTAGCCCCAGGCAGATAGCTGGGATCCTTCTGCAGGCTGACTTCTGCTGTGAGAAGCCTCATCAGGGACTCCTGGCAGACTAGCCTGAGGGGGTGGGTTCCACAGTACCTTTATAACTTGCTGAATTTAGCCAAGGAGGTGCTCCGCCACTGAATGGAGACTTCCCCAGTGAAACTGTTGGAATGTTCATGTTCTAGGTACCCAAGGAGAATAGCCCACAGAGTCTGAGCTTTGAGGAGGGGCAGCAGGGTAAAGTAGGGTCTCCTAGTAGCACCGTTCCAAGTGGTGGCCCAAACATGTGTCTTATATATACGAGATGCTTCTGTGCGTTTGTAGCTGCTGTAACCACCTAATGGCATCTGAGCTAGCTGTAGCATCTCTACTTTAACAGTGTATCTATAAATTACAGCTCCACGTGGTTTTGAAATATTTTATGTGAATTTTTTTTGTTAGACGAGAAATCCATTTCTCATTCATCCAAAAAATTTTAGCACTAAATTGTCAATGACAAAAAAAAATGAGCTGTTGAACTTATCAAATACAATTTCAACTATTGTATTTTTAAATAGTCTTTTTTAATGATTTAACATTTCTTCAACTACTTTCACAAAATTTCTAGTCGACAGCCACATTCAAGTATTTGAAGATATCATTATTACAGATTATGGTCAGTAATTTCCTGTAGCCATTTTAAGCAAAAATTTCTGATTAAAATAAATATTATGTTCACAAAAGCAAGTCTGAATTCTTCATTAAAATGTTTGAAATGCTATTATTTGGAAATTTTACATAAATTCTGTATTCAATATATGCCCTCCTCAATGGATTTTATTTTCCATATAGTATAAGCTCTCATAGAACATCTATGCCGGCATATTATACGAACATTATCATTTTCTATGTGTACCATCTCACACACTAGTAAAGTAACGCTCAAAATTCTCCAAGCCAGGCTTCAGCAATATGTGAACTGTGAACTCCCAGATGTTCAAGCTGGTTTTAGAAAAGGCAGAGGAACCAGAGATCAAATTGCCAACATCCTCTGGATCATGGAAAAAGCAAGAGAGTTCCAGAAAAACATCTATTTCTGCTTTATTGACTATGCCAAAGCCTTTGACTGTGTGGATCACAATAAAGTGTAGAAAATTCTGAAAGAGATGGGCATAACAGACCACCTGACCTGCCTCTTGAGAAACCTATATGCAGGTCAGGAAGCAACAGTTAGAACTGGACATGGAACAACAGACTGGTTCCAAATAGGAAAAGGAGTACATCAAGGCTGTATATTGTCACCCTGCTTATTTAACTTATATGCAGAGTACATCATGAGAAATGCTGGGCTGGAAGAAGCACAAGCTGGAATCAAGATTGCCGGGAGAAATATCAATCACCTCAGATATGCAGATGACACCACCCTATGGCAGAAGGTGAAGAGGAACTAAAAAGCCTGTTGATGAAAGTGAAAGAGGAGAGTGAAAAAGTTGGCTTAAAGCTCAACATTCAGAAAACGAAGATCATGGCATCTGGTCCCATCACTTCATGGCAAATAGATGGGGAAACAGTGGAAACAGTGTCAGACTTTATTTTGGGGGGCTCCAAAATCACTGCAGATGGTGACTGCAGCCATGAAATTAAAAGACGCTTACTCCTTGGAAGAAAAGTTATGACCAACCTAGACAGCATATTCAAAAGCTGGGACATTACTTTGCCAACAAAGGTCCATCTAGTCAAGGCTATGGTTTTTCCAGTGGTCATGTATAAATGTGAGAGTTGGACTGTAAAGAAAGCTGAGAGCCGGAGAATTGATGCTTTTGAACTGTGGTGTTGGAGAAGACTCTTGAGAGTCCCTTGGACTGCAAGGAGATCCAACCAGTCCATTCTGAAGGAGATCAGCCTTGGGACTTCTTTGGAGGCAATGATGCTGAAGCTGAAACTCCAGTACTTTGGCCACCTCATGCAAAGAGTTGACTCATTGGAAAAGACTCTGATGCTGGGAGGGATTGGGGGCAGGAGGAGAAGGGGACAACAGAGGATGAAATGGTTGGATGGCATCACTGATTCGATGGATGGACGTGAGTCTGAGTGAATTCCAGGAGTTGGTGATGGACAGGGAGGCCTGGCGTGCTGTGATTCATGGGGTCGTAAAGAGTCAGACATGAGTGAGCGACTGAAATGAACTGAACTGAACTGAACTGAACTGATGTGTACCATCTCATTAAAAAGAAGCAAGAATTTTGAAACAGGGCTATCTATTATCTCACATAAGTTTGGAAGAAGTACAGTTCCTGGTTTAATTTCATCAGATGCATAATGACATCATCAAGTGCCCACAGCTCTGTCTTGTCCCTGTCATCCTCTGTAGCTTAGCTTTTGTTCCATTATGTCCCTTCATGGTTGCGTGCTGGCTGTAGCAACCTTGAGCATTCTATCCTTATGCAATAATATCAGAATGTTGGAAGGAAGAGTGTCCTTTCTTCAGGCCCATCCTCAGGGCAAGAAAAGCTCTCATAGAAATTTCCTTGCAAACTTTCCGTCACATCTCAATGATCAGAATTTATTCATGCCACTTCCCAGAAAATGAATTACCACCTAAATCAGTTAGAATGTTCCATTGTAGATCTCAGAAGTTGATCCTGGCTGATAAAGGAGAGGAAGTTCTATAACGGATATTGGTTTTAACTCACTAATAATCTTAGTACCATTAAAAGGACCAGCCAAAGTGCATCTTACAGTAAGAGGTGATACAAGTAACCAGCACATTCTGTGACGTGTCCTTGCAAAATCATGAAATTGAACCTGAATATTATCAAGTCCATAGGTCCAACTAGCAGTTTAAAGGAAATACTGGAGCTAGGGGAACTAGCTAAACAGTACCACAAGCAGAAAATCAGCTGAATCTAGGATATAGGCCATTATTTGGGACAAATGATTCACTTTTTCCAAGAAACCCATTGCATGGGGGGAGAAAAAATGGAGGGAGGGAGACTGTTAGAAGAAGACACTTAGAGGACATGACAGTCAAACTCAATAATGTGAATATTTTTGGATCCTGATTCAAGAAAGCTGACCGTGAAATGACATATGTGAGACACCAAGGGAAATTCAGATAAACTGGATATTAGATGACATAAAGGACATTAGACACTCTTCCCTGGTAGCTCAGACAGTGAAGAATCTGCCTGCAGTGCTAGAGACCTGGGTTCAATCCCTGGGTTGGGAAGATCCCCTAGAGAAAGGAATGATAACCCACTCCAGTATTCTTGCCTGGAGAATTCCATGGACAGAGGAGCCTAGTGGGCTATAGTCCATGGGGTTGCAAAGAGTCGAACATGACTGAACAACTGACACTTGCTTTTGTCTAGCTTTCGATTTTTCTATGATACATTACAAAATGTTGAACAAATACTGGGTAGCTCATTGTACTTGCAGGAGGACCTGAGAGCTAGGCTTTAAGGTTAGCCCTAACAACCAGTGCCCCAGACCACACCCCAGAACTGGCGTGATAGGAGACAGCCTGTTACTCCACCCTCACTGAGCACCAGAGGAAACTGTTGCCTCCTCCGCACCAGGAACTGTCTTTAAAACTGGTACTTTTGACACTAAAAGACAGACATCTCAATTCCTCCTTGGAGTTAGCAAAAGACGGAAACATCACATATAGCCTGTTTCCTCATATTGCTCACTTTCAAATTGAAGGTTCATACAAGTGCATCTGATGGGTGGAGTCTCTGCTGTGTCCTAGCTTCAAGGGAGACTGAATTTAAGCCCTGACTGATACATGAGCAAGGCAGAATATGTAATACCAACATGAAGCATATTCCAATCTTCCTAAATATAGAAAGGCTATCCAAAGGATGATGGGCTCCCATGCCTAGCGCAGATGTCCACTATGTCCTACATAATAATCATCATAGATTAAGATTCATCTTTCAGGCTGGAGAGAGACTCAGCCATCCCTGGTTTCAGAGGGCTTCCCAGGTGGCACTAATAGTAAAGAGCCTACCTGCCAAAGCAGGAGACAGGAGAGACACGGGTTTGATCCCTGGGTTGGGAAAATCCCCTGGAGGAGGAAAGTGAAAGTGAAAGTGAAGTCGCTCAGTCGTGTCCGACTCTTCGAGACCCCGTGGACTGTAGCCCACCAGGCTCCTCTGTCCATGGGATTCTCCAGGCAAGAATACCGGAGTGGGTTGCCATTTCCTTCTCCAGGGGAATCTCAACCCAGGGATTGAACCTGGGTCTCCCGCATCGCAGGCAGACGCTTTAACCTCTGAGCTACCAGGGAAGCCCTTGTAGGAGGAAATGGCAACCCATTTCAGCATTCTTGACTAGAGAATCCCAGGGACAGAGGAGCCTGGCAAGCTACAGTCCATGGGGCCACAAAGAGTCAGACATGACAGCAGAGACTTAACACCAACACCTGACATTAGGGTTCTAATGGCAAGGAAGAAAAGGGTTGGGATAGGGAAAGCCATGCAGGGGGTGGCTTCTGGGACGGTAACCCATAGTGATTGCCACAGATGTTAAAGAATCAGTGTGATAGTACCTTTGAAAGTGACCTGATCTGGAAATCAGATTTATATGCTATCTGTATAGTCTTGGGGGCTTCCCCCGTGACTCACTGGTAAAGAATCTGCCTACAATGCAGGAGCCTCAGGAAATGCAGGTTTGATCCCTGGGTAGGGAAAATCCCCTGGAGGAGGGCATGGCAACCCACTCCAGTATTCTTGCCTGGAGAATTCCATGGACAGAGGAGCCTGGCAGGCTACAGTCCATGGGGTCGCAAAGAATCGGACGCGACTGAGTGATTTAGCACAAAGGGGTATGCATAGTCTTGGATTAGTCGCTTAGCCATTCTGCCTTTGAATCAAATAAGCAAGTTCGCTTAGCTCAGTGGTATTCCCCTCTCCTCTCCACCTCCCACCCTCCCTCCCTGCTTCTCTCCATCCCTGAGGAATCCTAGGGAGCACTACACACTTTAAAAAATTGCTTGACTAATTGATTTTTCAGTGTTTCCCCCTTCCCCCAACTCTAGTATTTTATTATTCAGTGACTCCTCTTTGGACCAATTTCTATTTCATACTTTGCTTTACATTAATAGAGCAAAGTTTTCTATGAAAAGAGTCAAATAGACTAGGGGCCATAGTAGTTCAGTTTCATTCTGTGCTAACACCATCTTGGTGAATCATTTGTCTGTCCCTCAGTGTTTCAGGCAGTCAGACGTTCAGGTGCTGAGACTGCCAGGACGTAGATCAAATACTTGCTCTGTTCATGCTCTCATGTTATAAACTGCCTAGGGAAGAGGCTCTGTCAAATTCCTCTTCATGTCTGTCAGTCTCCCACAATGCCCAACACAGAAGATGCCCAGGAACTGCTGGTAGATGATTTGATGATATACAAACACAGTTTTAATGTTCTGAGCACTTTACATCTTATGAATCACTAGTACAATGGAGAGTGACTAGGGAATGGGTTCCTTTGGGCTTTAGGAGAGGGAAGGGGCCCCTTTGAGGAGATGAACACACAGAAGACACTCCAGAGGTGGCAAGTAAAGCTACATCTCTTACCATCTTCTCCACCTCCTACTCTATCCCTTGGATCACTGGCTTTAAAACTCTTCCATTTATTTTTCAAGATCCTTTATCCTTCCACCTCGCCCACCTTCCATGAGCAGCTTAGCATGTGTCCTACTTAGAATCAGGGCGAAAATACATGGATGAAATTCAAGACCAGTGTTGATATGACTCACATTTTTTCTTACAAGAATCAGACCCACCAGAAGACATTATGATGCCATGATATCTCTTTGATAATCTTGCTCATCATGAAGAAGAGAAAGAGGGAAGCAAAGGTTAAAAAAAGCTATTTAACATTCTGCAGTGGGTGGTTCTTTCAAATACAATTAGATTCACACAGTATTCATCTTTTTTTCTATTTGCTAAAAGACTAATGTCCTCTAAGTTCATCGTGTCTGTCCTCTGCCTTTCAAACCACATTGAGGGTTTTCTCAGGAAAGGAATTGATCCTCACTCCCTCCTGTAAATTGTATAATTGGAAAGCAATAAATTTAAAGATATAAAAGAACCACCATAATGAAAGTGTGAAACAAGAACTTACTCTAATTAATAACCGTTTATGTCTCCCACTTGGTGAAGTGCTTTGGAAATGTAATCACCTTTTAGTTTAAAGCATATTCATTTTGTGAGTAGAAAATTATTTCATTTGTGAGAATGAGAATTAAATATGGCTTTTAATCAGCCTGGAGCTATTTAGGGCTAGAGGGACTTTAAAAATGTTAGCAGTACTATGAATTTGCTACAGTTGTTTAAAAATCTTATCTTACCATAGATGACAATTTTTCCTTGTTTCTAATCAAGAGAAAATTAAACTTAAAGGATAAAAGTACATACAATTATATGGTATTAAAGCAATTAGTGTTAAAATTCTCAAATGTTAGCACTATTTTTGAAAGTCTTGTCTTTATTCATGACTTGACGTTTTATGATTTATCATTTTAGGCAACAAGTTGCTGCATTTAGAACTAGCCATCCAGTTACTGAGCTCCAACTATAGAAAATTTCTAAAGATATTGCTACCACTAATAATTTCACATTAATGACACTAATTGTTGGGTATCTGTCCTGCCAAGAACAAATGTCATATTCTGAAAAGTTTAGAGATTGTCTTTTTCCTAACTTCAGAATACCTTTTAGAAATCTTTGTTCAGAATTTGCTTTTAATAAATGTGTGCTATATTGGAGTTGGGAAGACATGGTGGTCTGCACACTGAGACAATAATATGTGGAAAGTTCTTTGTAAGTTCTTATTGGATTCTCACTATTAGTGTGGTCCAACCAGAATAGCAGCCTTTTTCCCTCCAATATTTTATTACAAAAAATTTCAACATACAGAGTAAGTTAAACAGTTCTACGGTAAGTCCCTCTACATCCCTCTCTAAACTCTATGATTAGTATTTTGCTATATTTGCAAAAAATAGTTATCATGTAACTATTCATCTAGTCATCCCTCTATCCATCCATCAAACTATTTTTTAAAATGAAAATCAGATTAAGTTACAAATAATAGGATACTCTCTTTAAACACTTCACTGTGCATATAATAGCTGGAATTCTCTATTTTGTTATGGAATTTTTGAAAAATGTATGTACATCAAAAGATGTAAATCTCCAGTACTTCATTTGATAAGTTTTGACAAGTGCCTGTCTGTGTATCTGAATAGTTATCAAAATATAGAACATTATCATCACTGCAGAAAATTCTCTCTTGTCCTGTTCTAGTCAGTCCCCTGCTGCTACGTCCCCACTGCGAGTTAATCACTATTTGGATTTTTTTTCACCATGGAATAGCTTCTCCAGCTTTAGAACTTTGTATAAACGGAATCATCTATACATACTAAATGTATAAGGTTTCTGTTACTGAGCATAATTCTTTTGAGATTCATCCATTTTGTAGCCTATTTAGTAGTTTGCTTCCTTTGTATTACGCTGTAGTAGTTCTTTGTGTGAATTTATCAACTTTATCTCTTCTTCTGTTGGTGGTTGTTTAGATTGTTTCCAGTTTGGGATTCTTGAATAAAGCTGCCTGTATAAATTTTTGTTTTTCTTGTAGATGTATGCTTCCATTTCTTCTAGTCCCTTAGTGCCTCCAGAAAGGAATATAGCTTTGATTTTCAACACCTTAATTTTAAATTTGGGTGCTTTAAGCCACTAAATTCCAAGTGATTTGTTATATGTGTGTGTGCTCAGTTGCTCAGTTGTGTCCAACTCTTTGGGACCCCGTGGACTGTAGCCCACCAGGCTCCTCTGCCCATGGGATTTTCCAGGCAAGAATACTGGAGTGGCTTGCCATTTCCTACTCCAGGGGGTCTTCCGGACCCAGGAATCAAACTTGTGTCTCTTGCACCTCCAGTACTGACAGGTGGATTCTTTACCAGTGTGCCACCTGGGAAGCATCATAGAAAACTAATACAGACTTTGGTACTGGGAAGTGAGGATATTGTACCACAAAGACCCTAAATTATAAAAGCGGCTTTGGAATTGGGCAATGGGCAGAGGCTGGAAGAACTTTTGAGGCACAGGATTAGAAAGCATAGATTACTTTGAACAGATGGTTAGTAAAAATATGAGTGTTAAAGACTGTGCCACTGAGGGCTCAGAGAAAGTGAAGACTATGGTAGAGAAAACACAAATTGCCTTGAGAATGCCCAAATAGTTGTAAACAAATGATTAGCAGAAACAACGGGCTTTAGAGACACTATTGATGAATGCTCTGGAAGAACACATTATTGGGAACTAGAGAAAAGGAGGTCCTTATTATACAAGGCAGAAGGTCTGTCCACATTCACCTGAAAAAGAGAAATTGTAAATGATAAAATTGTGTTATTTTACCAGACGAGCTGTCTAAGCAGAGTGTAAATGTGAAACTTGGTTTCTTCTTGATGCTAGTAGAGAACTATTAGAGGAAAGAGATAAACTGAAGTAAAAACTAATAAAAAGAAAATTAAAAGGAATCAGAACTTGGTGATTTGGTAAATTATCAGCTGGAGAAGGCAATGGCACCCCACTCCTGTACTCTTGCCTGGAGAATCCCATTGATGGAGAAGCCTGGTGGGCTGCAGTCCATGGGGTCGCTAAGAGTCAGACACGGCTGAGCGACTTCACTTTCACTTTTCACTTTCATGCATTGGAGAAGGAAATGGCAACCCACTCCAGAGTTCTTGCCTGGAGAATCCCAGGGACAGGGGTAACCCTAGTATGCTGCCCTCTATGGGGTCACACAAAGTCGGACACGATTGAAGCAACGTAGCAGTAGCAGCAGCTGATTCAAATTGCAAACAATGGTGGAAAATAAGAGATCCACTATCAAGAAGATATGCTCTAAAGATAAGAAGGAGGTGGCAAAGCAAGTTTTGCAAATGCTCCATAAACATGTGAATCATTACCTATAATAAATCTCTTTTATATTCAATATATCTAAAAATATTTCATTGGTTCTGTTTCTCTGGAGAACCGGAATTATATATAGTCATAATGTATTATTTTTTTTTTATATATTACTGAATTAACTTTATAAACATTCTGTTAGAATGTCATGAAGGATATTGGTCAATAATTTTATTTCTAATGTCTTTATCTGGCTTAGGTTTCAAGGTAGGCTAGCTTCATAAAACAAGTTTTTGAAAAGAGTTTATCTAAGGTCAATTATTTATTTATTATTTATTATTTATTTCTTAAAAAATCGACTAAGTTCGTTCAATAGCAAAATAATCTGACCCTGGAGTTTTCTTGGTGTAAAGATTTTAGAGAAAAATTCAGCTTTTCTAATGGAAATAGAGCTATTCAGATTTTCTATTTTCTCTTGTGTCAGTTTGGGAAAGTTGTATCTCAAGAAAAAATATTTTGTTCTAAATTATCAACTTTATTGTGAATTGTGTCTAAAGCATCTCTTTTATTCTATTCATGTCTACAAGCTGTCTACTGCTATTCCCCCTTTAGTTCCTGATATTCATAATTTGCATTCTTTCTCTTCTATTCTTGATCAGTTTACAATGGTTTTACCAATGGTAGAAGGTTGAGGAAATAAAAATGATGCATAATTCAGAGAGCTTAGGTTTACTTGTGGACTAAGAACTGACATGTATTATTTCCCAATTTTTACTAAAGGATCATATAATAAAACATTTATTGCATGTAAAATCATACAACTATTTTCCTATTTCTCAGCCTTTCTCCATTTACTAATCTACAGAAAATAATGCAAGAGCAGATGAGTTATACAGAAAAAAAGCAATTGAGTTTGACCAAAACCACCATTACAGCGTCAAGATTAGGCAACATATCCTAGTGGTTAAGAGCTAAGCTTCTGGAAATCAGACAGATTTTTGTTTATATCTTGGCTCTAGTGCCTGCAAGCTGAGGACTTTAAACAATTTACCTTATTCTTCCAAGCTTATAATGTTCCTAGGATTAAATAAAATAATACATGTAAAGCATTAAGTATAATTATTGACCCAATGTGTTCTAAGTATTTTACGTTCTTATTTCTATCACTTTGTTGTTGTTGTTCAGTTGCTAAGTCATGTCTGACTCTTGGCGAACCCTTGGACTGCAGCACGCCAGGCTCCTCTGTCCTTCACTATCTCCCGGAGTTTGCTCAAATTCATGTCCACTGAGTCAGTGATGCTATCTAACCATCTCATACTCTACCACACCCCTTTCTCCTGTTGCCTTCGATCTTTCCCAGCATCAGGGTCTTTTCCAATGAGTCGGACCTTGATTCATGGACCTAACCTTCCAGGTTCCTATGCAATATCATTCTTTACAGCGTTGGACTTTACTTTCACCACCAGACACATCCACAACTAAGCATCATTTCCGCTTTGGCCCAGATGCTTCATTCTTTCTGGAGCTATTAGTAATTGCCCTCTGCTCTTCCCCAGTAGTATATTGGACGCCTTCCAACTTGGGGGCTCATCTTCCGGTATTATATCTTTTCATCTTTTCGTACTGTTCATGAGGTTCTCATGGTCTACCATTTCCTCCTCCAGTGGACCACTGGAGGTCAGATCTCTTCACTATGACCCGTCCGTCCTGGGTGGCCCTGCATGGTGTGGCTCACTGAGTTACACAAGCCCCTTCCCCACGACAAGTTTGTGATGATGAAGGGGTTTCTATCACTACCATCTCTATCACTAACCCGGTCAGATTTAATCTTAGACAACAGAGTTTAGCTTATTTTTGTGTTTTTTTTTTTTCCTCCTGTTGTTCATTGTCTAAAGAATTTTTACTTCCTGTCCTAAAGTTTGTGAAATGCTGCTCAGCGTTATTTTACCAGTTCAGTTCAGTTCATTCGCTCAGTCGTGTCTGACTCTTTGCGACCCCATGAATCGCAGCACGCCAGGCCTCCCTGTCCATCACCAACTCCTGGAGTTCACTCAGACTCACGTCCATCGAGCCCGTGATGCCATCCAGCCATCTCATCCTCTGTCGTCCCCTTCTCCTCCTGCCCTCAATCCCTCCCAGCATCAAAGTCTTTTCCAATGAGTCAACTCTTCGCATGAGGTGGCCAAAGTACTGGAGTTTCAGCTTTAGCATCATTCCCTCCAAAGAAATCCCAGGGTTGATCTCCTTCAGAATGGATTGGTTGGATCTCCTTGCAGTCCAAGGGACTCTCAAGAGTCTTCTGCAACACCACAGTACATGGTTGTAAATTATCTCGAGAGACAGTTTTGACATCAAGTGGAATGTTGTCCTTGATTGATTGAAGAGATTTCTGTACCATTTCATTTGCATAGTTCTTTGGGGAAGAAGAGGGTATGACCGAGACTTTTTCCATGTGTTCTTGAAAATTATCTAAATAAGAACAAAAAGGACATTAAAATATAACCCCGAGCAAACAGGAAACTGACTTTTTCTTTCGGGAACTTAGTCAAAAGCCAACTTTTTGTGGTTTCTGTGAAGGTTCCTCCCACAAAGTTCAGATATTCATCTTACATTTTCAGTCTCTCTTTCCCTCATCTTCCAGGCTACCTGCAAAGACCTCAGCCCTTCATTCACCTTCCAGAAACTGACTCCAAAGATGCCTGCACAGATTTTTTTTTTAATTCTTTTTTTTTTATTACAAAACAGACTTTTTTCCTTCTTTCTAAGATGAAGACAATCTCATAGAAATACCAGACAGCCACGCTGGCTTCAGGCAACTATAAATAATTTCCCTATCCACAACCAAATACAAGTACCTGGCATGCTGTTTATATAGCCCATTAATCATTATTTAGTCAAAGGAAATGTCAAGCAATGGACAAGCCTGGACAGAAGATGCGTCTTTTGTGGAGAAACTCTTTTGCCTTGTTATACAACTACAGATATTTTATAGCCATCATGATTTAGGATAAGACTGTTGAGCTATCCTCAAACTCATGGCAAGCTTTTGACTTTAAAAAAGTGAAGAGCTGGGTCAGTTTATTTGGGGGAAAAAAAAGAGAGAACTTGATGGGCACATACTGTTTGCTTTCCTCATTGCAAGTTCTTTTTTCTTTAAAAATTTTATATATTCAACATGTTTTCATGTAATGTGAACCTGAGTGTGTAGATTGTTTTGTGATCTATTTCTTCCCTTCTTTCTATTTTCTATACACATAATGATACAGATTATACCAGTCCATTCTAAATGAGATCAGCCCTGGGATTTCTTTGGAAGGACTGATGCTAAAGCTGACACTCCAATACTTTGGCCACCTCATGCGAAGAGTTGACTCACTGGAAAAGACTCTGCTGCTGGGAGGGATTGGGGGCAGGAGGAGAAGGGGACGACCGAGGATGAGATGGCTGGATGGCATCACCAACTCGATGGACATGAGTCTGAGTGAACTCTGGGAGTTGGTGATGGACAGGAAGGCCTGGTGTGCTGCGATTCATGGGGTCAAAAAGAGTGGGACACGACTGAGTGACTGAACTGAACTGAACTGAACTGAACTGAACAGATTATATATTTGTCATCATTGACTAAGGAGCAGTCAATCAGGTTATGATAACTTAGTGTGCTTAGCTATTCTCCTATTGGTGAGAATTTGAATTGTTTCTAATTTGCTAGCTACTCTAACAGGTATTGGACAAATAATGACTTCATTAGGCTTCCTTGGTGGCTCAGACAGTAAAATCTGCCTGCAATGCAGGAGACCTGGGTTTGATCCCTGGGTCAGGAAGATCCCCTGGAGAACAGAATGGCAACCCATTCCAGTATTCTTTCCTGGAGAATCCCATGGACAGAGGAAACTTGTGGGCTACAATTCATGGAGTCACAGAGTCTGACACAACTGAGCGACTAACACTTACTTAAGGACTTCATTATCTTAATTATCCTCTCTCTTTTGGGGTTATTTTCTTTGTATATAGTATCAACAGCTCTGTATATCATATTAAAACTTTCTTTTGGGGGGATGATCTGAAGGAAAGCTTTATTTTAAATTAATTCTTTGTAATCAGATTTTACTTCAAATATTTGAGCACTGGTTTATTTTTTATAACCACATTCCTTACTGTTATTCAACCTATGAGACATTTCAGAATCATAGAGTCAAAATAAGAACTTTGGAAATAGCTTATTCAACTATTATTATTGTACCTTATGCATTATACTAATCCCAGTCCTCCCCCCTTTTTATAAATGAGGAAACTGAGACCTGGGACAGAAACTCTTGAAATACTAGTACTTTCATCTTGTATTTGAATATGACATTTTGCATTTCGAAAGTTTTACCTTGAACTATTACCTATAATTATCCCATTATATTGTCTCAATGGTCCCATAAAATTAAAAAGACAAACTTGTTGCCTTTTAAAAATTTTACTTTGTTTTGGAGGAGACATTAAAACCTTAAAGTCACAGTGTTAACTTTTTTTTAAACTTTTTATTTTGTATTGGGGTATAGCCAATTAACAAACAATGTTGTGACAGTTTCAGATGAACAGCAAAGGGACAGCCATACATATACATTCTCCCCTCCCCTTCCATCCAGGCTGCC
Source organism: Budorcas taxicolor (assembly GCF_023091745.1). Lineage (NCBI taxonomy): Eukaryota > Metazoa > Chordata > Mammalia > Artiodactyla > Bovidae > Budorcas > Budorcas taxicolor. The sequence continues at coordinate 58,101,440 of NC_068915.1, read as the reverse complement.
ACATAACATTCAGCAGAGGTTCCCTGTGCTGGACAGGAGGTCCTTGTTTGTTATTCATCACACAGCTAAGCCAGAATACAAACTCATTTTAGTGATTTCTTTTCCATGATTCTGTCCTCAAGACTACAAATATTCCAAAATTAGAAACATAAATTAATTCAAACGTGTGTGAATGTTAACTTGCTGCTTTTTAAAATTGTAGACTTTCCAACACTGGATTTTATCATTTCAAATATCTGATCACTAAAAACATTATTCTGAATAGATAAGTGGGCAGTTTATAATTTAGAAATTAATTTTGTAAAGTATTTATTGGGTGCCTTCTATATGTCAGACATTCTCCTCAGAACTAGGGATTCAGAAATAAGCAAAATAGATACAATCCTTGCCTTTATGGTTAATATACATTGAATTAAAATATTCAACCTTACTAATAATCAAATGTGTACATATAGAAATGCAGCAACGATTACTTTAAATTATTATTGTATCATATTAGCTCTTTATAGAGAAAATGCTCAAGGCCTCCAAGTGTGTATGAAACTGATAATTTCATACACTATATAAGAGCAACTCCAAGATAGAATCCCCTGCTGGGAAAGAAATTTTGCAATAGAAAGAGAGCCTATGAAATACCTATAGGTTTTGGTTCAGAAGTCTCACTCCTTGGAATCTTTCTTAACAGAAAATACTAGATGCACGAAGATGTTCTTTTCAGAGTTCTTCATAATAGTTTAACATTTTTTTAAAAGGAAGGATGATGATAAAAACAATGAAGAAAAACATGAGGTATCCACACAATAGACTTAAATATCAGCTTTCAGATAAGACATTTTAAATACTTTGTAAAGGAAAAAAAAAGAATAACGATGCAAAATGGCATAGTCAGTATGAATATGCCTCTCCTAGAAGGAGAAATACCAAAATGATAACATTATGGGTAGTTTATTTTTTACCCCCTGTTACATTCTTTTGGTTCTTTTTAGATTTCAACAGCAAGATTTTATTACTTTTATCATCAGGAGAAAACTTTAGCTCTCCATCCCTCATCCCCCTCCCCATACCCTCCCACTCGCTGTATCCCCACCACCACCAAGTAATGTTTTAGCTACAGCCATGTTTGTCTTTGTGGAGCTGCAGCACTGAAAATGCTAATGGGAAGAAAAGGGTACCAGAGGATGTGTGAGAAATGTGTTTTCTTTTTCTCTATTGTCATCTTATATTTAACTCTGAAAAATTATTTTTCCCTCTTTTATCATATTTGTGCCAGACTTACATATAACAGAGGGCCCCAAAGAGAATTTAAACATTAATGTTAGGTTAAAACTTCATGCTATTGCCTTACACACTGGATCAGAGCCCACACGTATCATAAATGTACCTGAAGTTTCATTCAAACAGCTTTGCGCAACTAAAATTAATCTCTTACTGGGTAAGCTCCCTGTGTCCCTGATCCCACATTATCCTCCAGCCCTAGTCATCCAGGAAAGGTGGAAATGAATCCTGGCAAAAGGCTCAAGAAAACCTGCCAGATGCGCAGGAGGAAATGGCTTTATTCAGCCTTGTTTGTCCACAGCTTTTCCATGAACTGCTGTGGGTTTATCTGGATGGAACGTTCCGTGCTGGCAATGGCAAGGTCAACTCAAGAGTTAAACGTGACCAGGTCAGAAATGTGCTAGGGAGTGGTCTGAGGGACTGGAGGGCGTGGAGGCGGTGGGGGGTGGGGGTGCTGGCAGGCACTCAGGGGGTTTGTGATCCTGTCCAGCTGTTCTCAGGGCCTTGAGAGACTTCCGATGACCTGACCCTCCTCTCCTCCAGTCGCTTCTGCTTGCCTTGATGCCAGATGCCATGGAGCTGTTAGGATCACTGATCTAAATGGAATGAAACAGTGGAACGAGTTTTGGTTCCCAATAGAATTTCCACCCAGTAGCAATTTGTTGTTGATGCCTTCTGAATCCTTAAAGAAAAATCCTTAATAAGCTTATCTTTAATATTGCACTCAGTTGGAAATATTAGCTAGGAAAGCCTAGCTCTGAAGGATTTAGATGATAATGTTTATTTCTTTTATTACTAATGCACATTTATATGTGTGCATTATTTAACAAGTATATTTAGAACAAAATATTATTATACTATATCATGGTGTATTATTGAGTGCATGCATGCTCAGTCACTTCAGTTGTGTCCGACTCTTTGTGACCCTATGGACCATAGCTCACCAGGCTCCTCTGTCCATAGGATTCTCCAGGCAGGAATACTGGAGTGGGTTGCCATGCCTTCCTCCTGTTGTGTCATAATGTTATAGTAAATAAAACCTTTAAGACGAAACTAATCCTCAATGCCCAAATAGCTTCCAAAAGAAAATATTTAATATAACTCAACTTGGAACTCTGACAATGTACCTTGTATTGAGTAAGTTCTACTGAAATATTTGTATTCAACTGAAAAACATGCTAGAAAAGAGAAGCAAAGAGTCAGGACACTGTGTGAAAACTCTGGTCTGGCTAACCAACTGCAGAATTTGGGGAAGATGTTTACTCTCCACCTCTGAGCCTCAGTTTCTGTATGTGTAAAATGAGATCATTGTAAAACAAGGACTTCAAAGTCTTTATCCAGCATTCTGACAGAGAGCTGATGGGCTGGGCTCTCAGGAGTCTATGTGTCATCCATGGTGGTTACTAAGGAAAGGAATTCCAGGGTCCACACTCTTGACCCTGCCTCTACTACAGGTCTGTAAGCATGGGCTATGATGACGCAAGAGTGTATGTCCATGACTTCAGGCAAACATACATGTTTCAAAGAGTAATAATAGTGAGACACAAGGAGGGCTAGGAACCAGAGAGAAAAAGATGGTTCTGGGGTTGTGTTCATTGAATAGAAACACAGCATTGAGAGAAGCTAGCCTGAGCACCACTCCCCATAGCCAGACCTGATCTCCTCTGCCATCCCTTAGCAAGGACCACTATAATCCGCTCTCACCAAGAGTAAACAATTCCTTCATCCTCCATGATTTTGAGGTTGGGGCTTCCCTGGTAGCTCAGCTGGTAAAGAACTTGCCTGCAATGCAGGAGACCCCAGTTTGATTTCTGGGTCGGGAAGATCCCCTGGAGAAGGGACAGACTATCCACTCCAGTATTCTTGGGCTTCCCTGATGGCTCAAATGGTAAAGAATCTGCTTGCAGACCTGGATTTGATCCTTGGCTTGGGAAGATCCCCTGGAGGAGGGCATGGCAACCCACTCCAGTATCCTTGCCTGGAGAATCCCATGGACAGAGAAGCCTGGCAGGTTAAAGTCCATGTGGTTGCAAAGAGTCAGACAAGACTGAGCAACTAAGCATGACACAGCACAAGATAAGAATTCCCCCCAACCCTCCTCCCCAGGGTTCAGAACTGGCCCTTGAAATTCCAGCAGCAAAATACATATAGGCTTATGATAGTTTATTACAATAGAATTATTCTTCTATTTCACCAGCACTTGCTGGGCATCTTTTTATTGCCAGAAAGCTGTGGAGACTGGAGGCATAAAGAGGGTATAGTCCCTACCCTCAAGGATAGCAAAGACTTGCACATAACCAGTAACTCTCTTCTCAGTTCTACGGGATCTACAACGTGCAGTAGAGTCATCAGAGATGTGATCAGATGGTACCTACAGTGACGTCTTCTTACATCCATGTACTATCTCCTGGGCCAGTTATGAAGTTGCTGACTTTCAGGGTGAAGCGCCCCCTTCTCTGCTCTGCAGCTGGGTTCCTGCAGACTGCAGCTCTGCTCTGCCAGCGGGCTCTGTGCTAGTTTCTGCCATCATAGCTGCGAGGCTGAAAGAGGAAGAGCCTCACTTTGTCTTGTCTGCCTCCTGGTCCTGGGAGTGTCACCCCAGCCACACTTCTTCACTCCAGCAGTGACAGTTCCTTCCCAGAGCAATAACTGAATCCAGTTTGCAGTTTTCCCAACACTTAGAATCCGCTTTGTGGAGTGGGCCGCCAGGACCACAGCTGGCAGTAGGCTTTGCCGAGTCTGGGTCCCACAGTCCTGGGAGCTCAGAGACACCAGCATCAGCAAGTAACATCCACTCTCCAGAGGTTCAAGTTTCAGTTCCATGGGGCCTGCCCTCGTGATTTCCAAGTTTTAATCATGTAACCTCTTCCCTTTGTTTCCTCAGCCCTGGGGGCGGTAGCTACTTCCTGCAGTGACCACCTCCATGGTATCTGAAGACTTCCCTTTTCATCTTTCACTTACCTGTCAACATCTTCAAATAAGGAATTTGGTTTCTGTCTTCTGATAAGACTCTAATGGATGAGACTCCCTGGATAAACTAAGAGTCAGGAAAGAGAAGAGTGAACATCATGAGTTTTGGAGTCACCCAGACCTGGATTTGAATTATGGTTTTGATCTTCCCGACCCAGGCATGGAACCCGTGTCTCTTGTATTTCATGCACTGGCGAGAGGGTTCTTTACCACTAGCGCCACCTGGGAATCCCTCTTATACTTTTAACAGCTACCTAATTCCTTCCAGCCTTGATTAGCTGGTAACAAAGATGGGGTTTCCAGCTGTCGTGAGGCTAGCTGAAGGTCTTGGCACAAATGGCCTGCTCAGTGATAGCAGCCATTACCAATAACAGATTGTTAGCTTCTAAGGCCAAAGCCAAGGTCTTGTATATCTTACCATTCCCAACAGGATGTTTCATAAATCTGTTTATGTGAGATATACTTAATAAGGCGATACTGAATGAAAAAAGTACTTAAACTATTCGTGGATGAAGTGAAGTACTTAACTTTCACAGATCTAACATGAAACCCTTTGTGGTGGTCAGGTTTTATCTTTAAGTTATGGTTTAAAACATCTTTTTAAATTGCTATTTTAAAATAAAGAGTAGTGAATTGACCTGGATGATAAGAAAAGAAAATCTGTGTCATTCATTCTTCTATCAGCCTGGCAAGTTGTCTCAGAGCCTGACTAATAGGATGTTGGAATGTACCATAACTTCCAGAAAGAAGCCAAATTTGGTCGGCGAGTGACACATTTGGGGCTCTTCCCAGCTAGAAAGCAGACACTAGTTTTGTTTTTTGTTTCGTGGCATACTTTATAAAGAGAAAGATTTCGACAACTCATATAATCAGTGATATCTCTTCTGAGTGTTGAATTGAAGACTCTAATGTAAACCCTGAAAATGAATGAGGTCCCAAAGGAGTGTCCGGGGCCTTCATAAGTCACTATGGATAAAAGTCGTTCCAATGCCAGAGGGGAGAACAAAGCATCTATTCTTTTCAGTACAACAGATAGATAGACACCCAATCTGGGTAACGGCTGTGTACACAGGAGAAGAAGGAAGTCCGCAGTGCTTTCTTGTTTCACATTTAGGGTTATGTGGGGCGGGGCCTGATAAAGGTATTTGCGTCTAAGTGTGGAAGGCTTCCCCAGTCCCAAAGGCCTGGATGGGGATGTGGAAGAACTCAGTTCATTCCAGAACATTGCCTTCCCACAAAAGCCTACAACATCTATAAAGAGAAAAACAGCTGCCCAAGATCCTAAATCATTCGTTTCTCAAATAAGCCATGAATCTTAGCTAACCAGCGGTGCAGGTTTGAAAGAACCATAGTTTGCTACCTTCTTGAATGGCTTTCCTAGCCTTGAAGTAGCTTTTGATTTCTTTGTGAAACAGTGTGACCCTAAACACAGGAAAAGAGACTGCAGTGTGCAGGAAGAACCAGAGAGCTAGTCATTCTGTTTCCAGAAGACTTTTCTTGTTTCCATCCATTTATTTGGGGGTCAGCCAAGGCCGTGTCCTCCAGAAAGCCTTTTCTGAGCATGCACCCTTCTCTTAGAGCAGGTGGGCATTGCAATGAACACAGTATCCCACCTGGACTGTGAGCAGACACTGTTTGCTCTCTGACAGTCACACACACACAACACACACACACAACACACACACACAACACACAACACACACACACACACAAACTGCACAAAAGAGAGAAAGAAGGAAAGAGGAAGGAAGGAAAAAAGGAAGGAAGAAAGTGGGGAAGAGAGGGAAAGAAAGGAAGAGAGAAGGAAGGAAGGAGAGAGAGAGAGGGAGGGAAGCAGGAAGGAAGGGAGACAGGAGAAAGAAAGAGGAGGCAGGTGGGAGAGAGGCAGGAAGGGAGAAAGAAAAAGAAAAATAAGAGAGACAGAATCACTCAGAAACAAAGTGTTCTCAGGCTGTGTGAGAAACAGCCGTTTGTAGAGATCATTGCTACTACACAGACGGAGATTATCTTTTCTTGGATTAATCATTGCCCAGGCTGGAGGTGGAGCACCTGAACCATCTGCACAGAGCACCTGGGAAAATGAGTCTGGGTAACCTGCGAGGGTGAGGGTGAAGGTGAAGCGCTCTGACTGTGTCTCGGACGTTCATTAGGGTGTGGAGTCACCCTTGCTGCGTTAATACGCTGCAAGCTAGAGGTTTACCCCTTGGACTGGACACACGGCTGGTGGTGGTCTAGGACGCCAGGTTTACAAACAGAGACAGCAACTTTCAGTGAACCGGGGCCAGGGCCGAGATGGCAGTGAGGGGAAGGTTACCAGATTAGATCAAAGCCAGAGGGGACATCTAGCTGATAAATATGCCTCAGGCACGTTCAATGACAGCTGGTTGAAGGCCAGGCAAGGCACAGGGGCCCGTGTATCCTTTAAGCTGAACCTGCACATCGTCCGTGCAGGTCCTGCCGGTCCTCAGCTGGCTGTCAGTTATCTCAGGACAGCAAATCTGTGCGTCTCTGCCCTGCCATGCCCAGCCATTTCATTACCTTGTGGTTTCTTTTTCTCTTTGGTTTCCTAGCTACACTTCTTTCGAAAACTGTTAACTCTTTCTTAGTTAAATTAAGGTATAAAGGGAATGCTTACATCTTAGCTAGGCATAAGTGAACATACAATCATATGTCTGTACAGGCTTGGGGGCAGTGGAAGGCTGTTCAGTTCCAAGTCTTTAATTAACAGCCTTAGACAGGAACGTCCCTGGTGAGCCAGTGGTTCCAGTGAAGGACGTGCAGGTTCGATCCCTGGTTGGGGAGCTAAGATCCCACATGCCTTGCTGCCCAAACCCATAAAACAGAAGCAGTATTGTAACAAACTCAATAAAGACTTTTAAAATGGTCCATATTGAAAAAAAACCCCAACACTTAAAAAAAAAAAAATAGCCTCAGACAAGTTAACCCCTTGAGCCTTGATTTCCCTGTCTATAAAATGAGGGTGATAATCATACCCACTTCACAAGACTGTGTGATAATAAAGATCAAATAAGTTAACAGGATTGTGGTAGAGGCTGCTCCATGTCCACCTATAGTATCTATTCCCTCCTTTCTTCCAGTAGTGAAGTTTTACCTGGATTCACGGCCATCTGGAGTAAACATTACATCTCTGAGTGTCGCTGCAGTCAGTAATTCCATTTGACTCAGTTCTAACCAACGAGTTACACATGGAGACACGGTGGTCAACTTTTAGGAAATGTCCTTAAGCTGGAAAAGAAACGCCTTCACATCTTCTTCTTTTCTTGCTCGTTAGAATGTGGAAATGATGGCTAGAGCTCCAGCAGCCTTCTTAGTCCAGGAGGCAGTACACTACCCATGGTGGAAGAGCAAGAATGAAGAAGACTGGATTCCTGTAAAGTTTGAGGGTGCCATTATACAGCCCTTAAGAGCCCACCTTGGGATTTATTGCAAAGGAGTAATGAACTAACTTTTGGGAAAAAAAAAAAGAAACCCATTTTGAGAGAGTCCTCAGGTACCATTACACTACAGTCTAACTAGGGCTTTAGAGTACGCAGAGTGATTAGAATAGGAGAGATCTTCTCGTCATTTTTTCTGATTTTTAGGAAATACATATCAAAGTTCTCAAAAATACAGACATGAAGCAGATGGGTCAAGAGGGCCAAAGAGGGAGTGTTGGTCCACCCCTCCGTGACCTTGGCCCACTCCCAAGGCTATGTGGATAGGACAAGAAATACAGTCTTTACCAGGCAGAGGCTATGGGACACCAGCCAGAAGGGAGCACTCAGCCTCCTGGCCTCACTTTATCCCCACTGCTAATCCTCTTCTGCAAGCAGCACTATGACCTGGAAAGGGGGAAAGGACAGAAAGTGCCCCCATGAACCACACAAACTTTGGACATTGGTAGACCTGAGTTTGTGCCCTGGCACCTCCATCCACTTGCTGTGTGACTTTGGGCTAGTTTCGAACCTCTCTGAGCTCCAGTCTCTTCACATCAAAATGGATCATGGGATATTACTAGCTCCTTGGTGTTGCTGTAAGACTTAAACAAAATGTCAAGTTTTGAACATAGTGTCTGACACATTATAAGTATTTGGTAAATGTTTAGATGTGAAACCTGAACTTCATCTCACCATTCCCAACCACAGCCACAGGCTTCAGCCAGAGCCGTTTGACTAACTGTCTGCAGCAAGGCCTCTTCCCCCAGTGCCTTTGGCTCACTGCTCTCTACAGATAGCTCCATTGCTTCTTTCGGCCTCTCCTTATCTCCCACAGATTTTCCCGGCACCTTTAAGTCCTCCTTGACTTCCAGCCCGAGGCAATCTCTCTCCCTTTTCCCTGGATGGTGCGAGCATTTGATGTCCAACCACTCATTAACATTTACTGCCTCAGATTGGTATTGAATTTCAAAGTGCGTGTCTCATCTTGCCAGCCTTACCTTATGCTCTACACGGGTGTGGCTCATGCCGGTTGCACCTTCTATCCCCTCAGCCCTTAACTCAATGAACACTTGCTGAGCAAGGAAACCAAACCCAATTATCCAGAGCCCTCTAACTAACTTCTCTTTTGGAGTCCTTTTTGAACCTACATGCCTATTGGGCGGGCTTCCCAGGTGGCTCTAGTGGTAAAGAACTCACCTGACGTGGATTCTATCTCTGGGTTGGAAAGAGCCCCTGGAGGAGGGCATGGCAACCCACTCCAGTATCCTTGCCTGGAGAATCCCATGGACAGCAGAGCCTGAAGGCTACAGTTCATGTGGTCACAAAGAGTCAGACATGACTGAGGCAACTCAACATGTATGCATGCCTATCGGGCATCAGTGTTCCTCAGAGTTCAAAGCACATGGACAATGGTGCCTTCCTGTGACATCATCAGGGGTTCAGTCACCTTTGCTCCTGAGCATCCGACACAGATTGCTTGGCTGATCCTGGTCAGTCATGGGGAATAAGAGGAAAGGTGAGAGAGGACTTCACGTAGAAGAAATTCATTACTCCAAACAAGTAAAACGATGTAGAGAAATTTTTTAGGGGTGGTAAGTCAAAACTACTATTTGGAGTTTGGGAGCACATGGGATTTGTCTTTTGAAAGAAGAATACTGCAATGGAAGACATCACTATCGTTTTGAACACGAGAATGCTTTTGTCTTTTAAAAATCTATTTATTCTTGACCGCACTGGGTCTTTGTTGCTGCCTGAGGCCTTTCTCTAGCTGTGGCAAGCCAGGGCTCCTCTCTTCTTGCCAAGCACGGGCTCTAACACGCACGGGCTTCAGTCGTTGCAGCATGTGTGATCAGCTGCTCCCTAGCATATGGGATCTCAGCCCACTCCAGTTGTGTCTGACTCTGTGTGACCCCATGAGCCTGCCAGGCTCCTCTGTTCATGGGATTCTCCAGGCAAGAACACTGGAGTGGGTTGCTATGTCCTCCTCCAGGGGATCTTCCTGACCCAGGGACTGAACCTGCATCTCTCACATCCTGCAATGGCAGGCGGGCTCTTTACCACTAGCACTACTGCTGCTGCTGCTAAGTCACTTCAGTCGTGTCCGACTCTGTGCAACCCCATAGACGGCAGCCCACCAGGCTCCCTCGTCCCTGGGATTCTCCAGGCAAGAACACTGGAGTGGGTTGCCATTTCCTTCTCCAATGCATGAAAGTGAAAAGTGCAAGTGAAGTCGCTCAGTCGCGTCCAACTCTATGCAACCCCATGGACTGCAGCCCACCAGGCTACTCCGTCCGTGCGATTTTCCAGGCAACAGCACTAGCTTGGATCAAACCTGTGTCCCTGCACTGGCAGACAGATTCTTAATCACTGGCCCATCAGGGAAGCCCCTGCATTTGTCTTTTTAAACAGGTATGCTGGACTTGTTTCGTGCGCATGCTGTCTCCAGTGCCTTCAGGAAATGAACAGAATGGCAAGCGTGCTAGCTGGTCACTCTGGAATAGGGTTCCTCCCCGGGACCGGAGGCCCTGCCTTCCTCCAAGGAAACTGAAAAGATCCACAGGACTGTTTCATCCCAGCTTCATGGTGGGACAGAAATATTACACAAGGAATCCTCCTGTCATCACTATCGCTTTTCAGGTAATTGAGGACTCATTAGGGATGCTTATTAACAATATAAATTCCCTCATTTCTAACTCCAGCCTACCCACCCCCAGGAACTCAACAGGGCTATGGTAGGACTCAGGAATCTGCATTTCCACCCAAACTTCAAGTGCTCTCGATGCAGGGCATGGCTCACAGACTACACTTTGAGAAACACTGCTTTAAAAGAAAGACCTTTCACTCTGAACAGGAGCCACTGCTGCCTTCCCTCTTGCAACCGTTCTACCTTAGGTGTGGCAATAATAAAGCAATGAGTTAATCATCTCAGTTAAAATGCAGATGGAGCAGTAATCTGAGTACAGTTTTGGACTAGAGACACTCCAGTTCTGGAGGTGTGTGGGTGGTTGGCCCTTTCAAGGCAACTTGTGCTGAAGGGTGGGTCAAAATGTTTTGGGCGGGGGGTGAAGGGCAGGTCCTGGAAGTGCTCTCTCTAACTGTGGACAAGAGAAGGACACTGGCCACCAGCTGCTGTGGGAAGGTGACTCATCAGCCTATGTGGCAGTAACCACTGGCTGGCGGAATGACTCCCTTGGCCGTGGGGGGCCGTGGGGGAGGTGATGGTTGTGGCTGGAGAGAGCAGTGCATTCCAGAGGAGAACCAGACCTCCTGCAAGGATGCCGATCAGCGCTGTCAGTCACCTTGGCAGCCACAGAGGAGGGAGAGGGAGGGGTAGATGAGCGGTCTCAGCAAGATGGCAGAGGCACCATTTAGTCACTGGTGTGATCAGCCCTGTGTCCACTACCCCTGGACTCACCCTGCCTCCTTCTCTCCCCATCTCTAAATCCAATGACTAGATCTGGTCGATTCTACACTTTAACCTCTTCTAGGTGCCCCCTCTACCACTGCCTTTGTGTCACCGCTGTCATATACCGCTCATCTTTCTCTTTCTGTGTATCCCCATCATTATGACCCAGGCTCGAGTTCCTGTCATTGCTCACTTGGACTCCTGTCCCAGCCTCCTGCCTCCCTGTCTCTAATCCATCCTTCCTACAGCCACCTATGTGTTTTCTCCAAAAGTGAAAATCCAAGCATTCCCTTACTTAAAATTCACAGCTAGAAGGGGGAAAAAAAAGTCCTCAGCTTACCACGGCTCAGGCTCAGTGGTTCTTGAACTTCACTGTGCCTCAGAATCACCCGGGGGCTTGTTAAAACACAGCATGGGGCCCCAGCTGGAATGTTCTTCACTCTTCCGCATCTTCCTCCTTTACCCACTGAATTCCTGACCCTATAATCTCTGTGACGCCTTCTCCATCTCTTTGCCTTCGTCCTCACTCCACCTCCCCTCCCACCATCATCATTACCACCCACACACATTGAGTGCTTGCTATGGTGCATTCCATTGAATCATCACAAGGGGAAAAAAAAAAATCCATGATGTGGGTCCCATTATTTTTCCTATATAATATAGGTGTTGAAACTGGGGCTCAGATAGGTCCAGAAACTTGGCCCAGTCAGATGACTAGAAAGCAGTGAAGTCAGGATTCAGTGCCTGGGCTCAGGACCCCAGCAAATATCAACTCATCCAGATGGAATTAAACCTTTCTTCCTCAATGCTCTCAGAACACTCTTCCTGTCACTTACACATCTAAATCCACACACAACCAGGCTGAGTTATTTGAGGGTGGGTCTTCACCTTTGTTTCCTATGCCTAGCCCATAGAGGGAACTCCATGCTGGGTGAATAAATCATGAATTATGTGCACTGGAGTGCTGGCAAATGTAAATTTTTTTGATGGGTCATAAGAAATGAGAAATATTCCAGATTACTTAAATTCCTTATAATATGCAAACTCAACATATAATATGCCAACAGGTACCGTTTCATATTGGGGATACACAAGTACCACTCTATATTAGGGGAAACCCTGAGACAAATGAAAATACAAAGAACATGATTGCCATTAAGCGGTCATTTTGACCTTTCCATCTTGCCTCTCCTGATTACATCTTTTAGACATATTCAAAGTACATGGAGGTTTCTCTCTGGAATAGCATGATGGCAGAAGTATTAATTTTACAGGAAACTTTGGTTAAGTCTTTTCTGCTGGTGCAGAAAAAGAACTTGAGAAATCAGCATATTAAGCAAAAAAAAAAAAAATTTACAGGAGTATGTGTTTTAGAGTGAAATTTCACATGTATTTGGAACCAAGGCAGAAACAATGCTTTCTGTAAATGAGCACCATTAACTAGAGAATATAACTTACCTTCCATATACAAATCCAAAGTATAAGCAAATAGCAACTTTTTGCTTCTCTCTTTTACTAGGAAGGAAATTGTAGCCAGCTAGCCCCCAGGGCATCTCTCCCCTGCTGCAACTTTGCTTTCCTGGGTTAAGAAATTACATTTTTGGTTAAGAAAGGGGAAAAAAAATGAGAGAATGCTACACCCCAGAGTAAAAGCGACCTGTCAGCACTGATTTTCCAGAACTAGTGCCTGCCCCACAGCTCCTCCCCATCTCACTCTGGGCTTGGGGCCATGCAGTGCCAAAGGTGGTGCTCCTTTTCCATCCGACTTCAAAGCCTTTGTCCAAAGGAACCATCAGTTAACAGGCTCTGTCCACGTGGATGCCTCTTTGAAGGCACCTCAAGGCCCAGCGTCACCTGCTCTGTCCTGGAAGGCAGCGAAATAGAGGGAAAGCCGCACCCCTCCCCTCCTGCAGTGTGCATTCGAACTCTCTTGCTGCCAGCTGTACAAAACCCTGTTCTCTCAGGCAGGTTTGGGGCCCAGAGCAGCTCACTGTCTGGGCCTCTGTGTCTTCTCCCTCCACTTAGAAGCAAAGTTTTCAGGCCTTCTGGGACCTGCTGAGGCCCGGAGCTGGGGCTCCTCCTTGGTGGCAATGGGGAAGCTTGGAGCTCCTTTCACCCAGTGGGCATAGAGGTGACTTCATTCTGCAACTCCCTGAGGCTGGTTTTCCCTTCCCTACAAGTCAGTAAGCACAAATCTTTGCAGAGAAGCCTGGAGTTCTAAGCATTCGCTCAGCAGAAGGAAAAAAAAAACACAAAACCCACCGCAACACTTTTCCAACTCAGCCCTGTTAAGGACATGGTCTCAGACATTTCCTGCCTGAGCCTCCGCGGCTTCCCTCCTCTTGCACACGTGCTCCCCCTACTGCCTGATGGGGGCAACGCAACCCTGGCTCCACGAGACCCAGAAACGCCCCAGCCTGGCCCTGGAAGAGCCGTGTTGTAAGGCTGCAGAGGGATTGCCAAAAAATGAAACAGTAGATCTTAAGAATTCTTCCATGGCTTCGGTGAAGGGCCCAAGCTAAGTCTTTACATTTCAAGAGTAAACTCTGTAATAGAGACTGAATAAACATATGTTCCCTGAATAGAATTTTGCCAAATAAATTAAATGTAGGCTTCCCTCTAAGAGTTAAATAAATGAAAAGAGCTTTGGACTTGGATTGAGAATAGGGGACTCAGATTCAGGTAATGCTCCTTTTTTTAAAATGAGTGACCTTGGACTTTAACCGTTCTCACTCTCAGTTTCCTCATCCATTATTTGGGCATATGGCTCATCTCTTAGTGTTGTTGTGAAAAGTAAACAAAAGAATGTCAACGTGTGAGAAACGTGTTTTATAACATAAAAATTTAATATGAGCTGTTATTTTTTCCTTTCCAATGCAACACACACACACACCTCCCTTTTTCATACATTTCAGTGGAAATGATAGGGGAGGCAATTTAAACCCCCAAAAGGAAGTAGGACAAGGAAGCTCAGTCACAAACAGGAAGTAACAAAAATGCCATCAGAAAAAATTGGCTCAAGCAAAAGAAAAAAAAAGTCATAGGCTACGTTTTAAAGATCAAGTTAGGCTTAGTTCATGATTTGGGGTGTTGCACAGCCCCCTAAATTAGAGGGTTTTCAGAGATGATTAGGTAACTCTTTTGACCTTGATTTGACCTCACAAATGGGAATTCTCCGGGGCGTTTTTTTGGATCTCTATAGTTGGTAGGTTCCTGCCTTTTTAAGTGTAGGTCTCTCCTCCTTTTCCCCTGCGGCCCTGGGAGGGGCCCAGCGCCCTGAGCTGGGGCCCCGCCCTCGCCCGCGCCCCGGAGCCGCCCTGCCTCCCCTCGGATTACTCCTCCCTTCCTGGCCTCACAAACTTGCCACATTGTAGGTTGGCTTCTGCAGGAAAAGTAAGAAAAGCACTGCAATGCCGGCGCACAAAAGAAGTTTTACAGTGCTAGGGTTCAGGTCCAACTTTCCTTCCAAATTTTTGTTAAGAAGAGACAAAATCTTGGATATTTTCCTAGGAGGAAAAAAACAACAACAACTTAAAGGGAAACAAAAGAACATGTCAGGACACATTGTGCTATTTATTTTCTTGTTTTTCCTCTCATTCTTGAAACTTCCCTTCAAAAATCTTACCACCTTTCTTGCCTCTTGCTTAATTTTGTGTGTTTTTAGCATAGGGAGAGAGAGGATTTGAAGCCTAAGGATTATAAATCAGAACCAAGGAGGCGGGCATGGCAACCCACTCTAGTATTTTTGCCTGGAGAATCCCCCTGGACAGGGCAGCCGGCTGGGCTAGAGTCCATGGGGTCGCAAAGAGTCGGACATGACTGAGGGACTAAGCACTATATATGCCAAGCATTCCTAAAACTCACCTGTTTGCAGAATCAGGGCTCCTTTTCTGGCCCAAATGAAGAGGCTGATTTCTGCCTTTTTTCCCCAGACTTTTAAAATTAAACCACTCTTCAGCAAATTGCTTGGGGAAGGTGAGATTTGGAAAGTAAGGAGATGCATGTCCATCTAAGTGACTCAAGTTTAAGGATAGTGCCATCAGTTCAATCGCTCAGTCATGTCCGACTCTTTGGCACCCCATGGCCTGCAGCACGCCAGGCCTCCCTGTCCATCACCAACTCCTGGAGTTTACTCAAACTCATGTCCATCAGGGCGGTGATGCCATCCAACCGTCTCATCCTCTGTCATCCCCTTCTCCTCCCGCCTTCAATCTTTCTCAGAATCAGGGTCTCTTCGCATCAGGTGGCCAAAATATTGTAGTATCAGCTTCAGCATCAGTCCTTCCAATGCATATTCAGGACCGATTTCCTTTAGGATGGCCTGGTGGGATCTCCTTGCAGTCCAAGGGACTCTCAGGAGTCTTCTCCAACACCACAGTTCGAAAGCATCAGTTATTCAGCGCTCAGCCTTCTTCACAGTCCAACTCTCACATCCATATATCACTACTGGAAAAACCACAGCCTTGACTACAGGACATTTGTTGGCAAAGTAATGTCTCTGGTTTTTAATAAAAGGATAGTGCCGTAGAGACACATATTCTAAAGACTGTCCCCTGTCTTGTTGCAAGCTTAGTGTACTTCCTGGTGGCCTCCAGCTGTGCCGCAGCCTCCAGCTGTGCCTTGGCCTCCAGCTGTAGGTGTACATTTGGCAACTGTACTGTCAGGATGCTGATAATGATATTTTCAAAGTGTTTTCACACTTGTGCTTCATAACAACACCGGGAGCATGGTGAAGGGATGAAATTTGCTGCTGTTACAGACGAGGAAGTGAGGAGAAGGGGGGGAAAAGTGATTTGTCCAAGGCCACTCAATTGGTTCCCTACAAAACCCAGACTAAGAGGTCAAGATCTTCCAAATACTACACTGGTATTTAATGCCCGGTTTGGAAATTATTACCAACAGGTTCCACAGGCTCTTGTTTATGCCAAAACAAACTGTGTTCATTTTTAAACTAGGGTAGCATGAACTTTTAAATTAACTTTTTACAAATTATGTAGAGTATGTATCATTAGCAAAGGGACTTAGAGGCCCTTTTCAATAGACAGTATTTTTTTAAATTAAAATTTCATTTTTAATAAACTTAGGGAGGGCATAATTCACTTTCATGACTGAAAAGTGGCAGTCCTAAAGCCTAGTACACTTGGGAAATCTTGTTGCCACCTCCTCTCCCTTCAGCTCTTTTTTCTACTTCTGTCCCTCACTGGTAGGCACTTTTATTTTTTTGAATCCTACCCCTGTTTCTTTAGGAAAATACAAATAAGTACAAATACATGATCCTATTCTTATGTATTTTCAGTCTTACAAAAAAGAGATCATTTTGAATTGGTTTTCTGGATGTGTTTGAGCTTTGCTAAACCATCTCTCTTTTCCCTGGGAAGCTCAGGGGTCTGCAGACAATTCTAGTGTGACTGAGAATCTAGAGGTTTCAGGGGGCTGTAGAGGTTTCAGTTGGGTAGCTTTACCCGGTAAACCTAGGCCCCTCCCTCAACCAGAACCAGATGCAGCTGCTGCAACCCTGGGCTTCGATCACATACTGCTATAGGACAGCTCGTTTTTTCACAAGGAGAAAGTCATCTAGATGTCCGAGTAAACCCAAATGATATGATGGGGCAACGCTTTAAGCAGTAATTGTCTGTTACTGTTGCTGAAAGGATGGTTAGTGACGAGTTCCATCACTATGGAACTCATTCTACTATGTCCTGCTGTGACAAGATCATAGTGCCTGACAGACAGAGGGGCCATCTCCAATACACTCTCCAAATAGGATTCTTCCACAAAGGAGCTTTCACATCCTCCCTGTCCTCAGTGGCACTGGAAGAACAATCAAAGATCAAACTCAGGCTATGGCAAGGGGGAAGGTCAGGGGCTCTCTGAGAGCAGGAAATCCAGGCCAAGAGCTAAGCAAGGGAAGGACCAGTGTGGGTCAGAGCATCTGGGCCATCAGTGCTCTAGGCTCAGGAGAGCAAGGGCACGGACGAGCGGCAAGTGCAGAGACCGGCCAGGAGGCTCCTCCTGAGGAGTGATGGGCGTGCAGCGGGGCCTCCAGATTCTCCGCACCGACGGGGCAGATCCTGAGGAGATGGCTGGCAGAGGTGTCATAGAAGCCCCTGCTGTCCCTTGTGTTAGTTTACTGGGGCCGCCACGACAAAGTGCCACAACCCGGGTGACTTACAGTCCCGAGATGTATTGTCCCACCATAATGGAGGCTAGAAATTCAGGACCAAGATGTCTGCGGGGCTGGTTTCTCCTGAGGGAGGAATCTGTGCTGGGGCCCTCTCCTCGGCTTGTGGATGATCGTCTCTTCCTGAGTGTCTTCTCATCATCCTTCCTCTGTGTGTGTCTGTCTGTGTCTGAATGTCCCTCTTCTCATAAGGATACCAGTCACACTAGGTTAGAGCCCATCCTAAGAACCATTGTTTTAACTTGACTACCTTTAGAAAGACCCTGTCTGTAAATAAGGCCACATTCTGAGGCACCAGGGCTTAGGACCCCAACATATTTCTTAGCTTTCAGGTTTTTAAAGAATTTATTTAAATTAAAACTTATAGCTTTCTGTCTGCATTAATAGTAACATACAGTTAATAGTTTTCACCCTTTTAACTGGAAATACCAAAACTCAAGAGTTTCCAGAGTTGTTGATATAATTATTATTATTGCCATCATTATTATTTTGTATGGTGCAAGTACTATTAATAAAGATTTTTGATGTTGACTGTGAGAAATTTGAAAGGTCATATTCTATATTTTCTATTCCCGTGGTATTTATCTGGGACCATAAATTTTAGAGAAAACTGTTTCTTCAGTTTATTTTATTGTGGTAGAATATCCTTATACATTTTACCATCATAACCATTTATAGGTGTACGTTTCAATGCCGTTAAATACATTCATATTGTTGTGCACCGTCACCAGCTTCCATTTCCAGAACTCTTTATTTTGTAAAACTCAAGCTTTAGACCCATTAAGTAATAACTCCCCATTCCTCCCATCCATCAGCCCCTGGCAATCACCACACTACTTTCCGTCACTGTGGTTTGGACTACTCTAAGTCCCTCACACAAGTGGAATCATACAGTATTTGTATTTATGTGACTAGCTTATTTCACTTAGTATAACATCCTCAAGATTCAACTGTGTTGTAGCATATTACAGAATTTTTTTCCTTTTTAAGGCTGAATAATATTCCATTGTTTGTATATATATCACCTTTTATTTATGCATATCTCCATGTTTTAACTACTGTGAATAATGCTGTGATGAACATGGGTAGACAAATTTCTAAGACTCTGCTTTCAATCTGTTTGAATATATATATCCAGAAGTAGAATTGCTAGATCATATGGTAATTCTATTTTTAAACATTTTAATTACTGTAAGTGATGCTGTGATGAACATGGGTGGACAAATCTCTCTTCAAAACTCTGTTTTAATTCATTTGATGTATACCAAGTATTAGTAGAATTGCTAGATCACGTGGTAGTTCTGTTTTTAATTTTTTGAAGAACACCCTACTGTTTTCCCAGCAGTTGTACCATTTTACATTCTCACCACCAGTGCACAATGATTCCATTTTCTCCGCATCCCTGCCAATGCTTATTTTCTTTTTGATAGTAGCCATCTCAGCAGGTGTGAGGTGGTATCTCATTGAATTTTGGTTTGCTTTTCCCTGATGATGGTGATGAGCATCATTTCATTCTTTTTCAGATCTACAAGAGTCCTCTCTATTTTCAGAGGTGTTGGCCTCACACCCCCATTTCAATATTGAGAACAAAGCCATACAGTCTGTGGAAGTGGTGAATTAATTGGGCATATTATGGTAAGTAGGAGGGAGTTTGAAATTCCCCTGCTTTCTCACTGGTTGCATATACACTAAATCTAACATGATCTCATTGTGAAGAGTGGGTCCTGTCATTTTCAACAAATCCTTTCTTTGTTTTTATAAAGTCCAAAGCAGAAAAAAAAAAAAAAGAGAGAGAGAGAAAATCCCTGCAACGTCTATGCTATAAACCACGCTCCTTCACCCCTCTCACCTCTCAGTACATACACCTCACCGCTGGTGTTGAGAGCCTGATGCCCAGATTGTACAAAATCGCATGCTCTTTTTACTCAGAAGAATTTTCTTTGCCTACAGTTTTTAAGACACACTAAGCTAAAATGTGCATATCACTCTATCTAGAGTTGGGCTCTGGGTGATGTGGTGTGGTTATTAATGACTTTACTTTTGTTTCTGTTAAACCTGGCCCAACATCTTGCTGAGACGCTGTGACAAACACTTTGGGTCCATGACTCGGCAAGACCAGGTGTGGCCTGGCCCACCCCTTGACAGGCAGGCGAAGGCAGCCAGGCTCGCTCAGTTCAAACATGCTCAAGGGATTCGGCACCTGGAAATCCCCACAAAGCTAGTTCCATTCCAGATCTTTCTCAACACCCAGAGGAGGGAACACAAGGGCTGATTGTCTTCACAAGATTTCCTGCCTGCAGTTCCATAGTCGAGGGGTTTGTGTGGGCCAAGGGTGGGTAGACACATTTACTTATTAGTGTAGGGGCTCAAGCCAGAAAGGTGCCCTAGAGCTCAATGACCAAACGTTGCACCCTGGGATTCTGTGGGGTGATATTTGGAACAACGTGATCCTCAGCCTGTGGGTGCCAGTGTCAAGCCCCTCCCCCAGGCTCAGCCCAATGGCCTATTTTCCATAGGACTTTGTGATTCTGGTTTCTTGTTGCTTCCTGTCGTTCTTGTTTTCCACATTTCTTGGGCTCCATCCAATGCTGAGTAATGATTCATAGCCAGAAGGCCCGAGGCGAGAAGCTGCCACTCCAAAGAGGGAGTGACTGACAGCTCCAGGCACCAACGGCGGGCCCCTCACCTGGCCCACAGGCTCCTGGCCTCTACGTGCCTACAGGAGGAGTTGGTGCAGCCAGGGTGGGGTGATCTGTTTTCTCTGGCAGGGCTGGGGAGAAGCGGGGGTGTGCCCAGCTGAACCTCCATCTCTGGCCTTCCCGGGAGAGGTCCCTTACTTCACACACAAAATGTGATGTGCAACAGTCTCTCACTCCCCTTCCTTTCTCCTTCCCTGTCCCACCCACGCCAGGTTCTTCTTTGGAAGGATTTTACTCCAACATTGCCTTGGGGGGAAGGAAAGAAAGATCTGAAATCAGGGAGGGGTAACGCAGTGACTTTCCTCATGTGCCCCAAGTCTGTGACATCCACTGGACTCTGAGCTGGCCCCAACTCCTGGTGGGTGGACCCCCAGGGCTGGTATGGGAGTTCAGCGGGGCTGACAGAAGGCCTAAGGGAGGTGCCAGCCTTGAGAGTGAGCTCTCAACGGGCACTGTACGAGATTATGGCAGAGGTGAAGGCAGTACCAACAGCCAGAGTTCACTGAGTGCCTTCTGTGCGCCAGGTGATATTCAATGTAATACTCCCAACAATCCTACAAGGTCCATGCTATCGCTGTTTCCATTTTGCCAGTGAAGACACTGAGTCACAGAGAGGTCCAGGGTCGCAGCGTGAACACAAGGCAGAGCTGGGGAGTTTTAGCCCTGGAAGTGCAACTCTTGAGCTGACTCTCGGTCACAGCTCTATGTTAACCAAAGCATGGTTTCATTGTTCCTGTGTTACAGATGAGAGGACTGAGGAGTGGTGTGCTCTGCCCCACACTGCTAGGGCACGCAGCTGCCAGGCACCTCCCGTCCAGTCCTGCCCACTCCTTTGTTGTGGGGGGAGGAGTTGAGGAGGGGTGGAGTCGGGATGTGACTGCCTCCTGCTCACCCTTCTCCACCCCAAGTTTCCACCTTCCTCCTGAAGCTTTGTGCTCTTGTTTCAGGTGACAGGAAGCTACCAGAAAAAAGAGCCAGATAGTGAGTGAGCAGATGAGGAAATCAGAAACCTGCATTTGTCAGTCTAGGAATCGGTCCCACACGTCTTATGGAACTGACATGTGGCTGCCCAGGTAAAGTGTCCAGATGCCCCAGGCAAAGGGAGGTGAACATTAGAGGAAGTTAGAGCTTCCAGAATGGTGAATGTGGGGTAGTAGAGAAAATAGAGAAGGCTAAGTTGTGACAGAAGTGGGCTAGGATTAGAAGCCCTGGATCTCCATGGTGGGAAGAGCCAGAGAGATTAATGAGTCCAACCTCTTATATACTATTATTAATGAGAACTAACATGGCTTGGGCACTCATGTGCCCGGCATTGTGCTAAGTGCTTTCCTTGTGCCTACAACAATCCTATGAAGCAGGTGCTATATTTGTCTTCACTAAGAAACTGAATAAAAAGCTAATTGACCCAGTCAATGGTAGATCAAGACAGTCTCCCTCTCTCCAAAGCCCACATGCTTTTGTACTCTTTAACATTTTATGATGAACCATTTTAAATGTATACAAAGTAGAGAGAATATTACAATGAACCTCCATAATTTCACTGACCAGTTGCAATAATCATCAACACAAGACAGATCTTGTTTCATCATTCATCCCCCATCCACTCTTCCAGTACGAGATTATTTTGAATCTCACACATATTATTTCTTATTGTATCATCCTATTGGTATCTGTGCATATTTTAATAGGTATCTCCAAGAAAAAAAGACTTTCTTAATGTAGCCGTAATACCAGTGTTGTAGCTAAAAAAATAATTTCTTAATACCATCAAATATCCAAACATTGTTCAGATATCTCAGACTGTCCCCAGATGTTTTTTTAATAGTTGATTTGTTTGAACTGGAATTAATAGTCTCTATATTAAAAATAGAAATACCATATTATCCCTCAGTTTCAGTCCTGGGTATTTATCTGAAGAGAACAAAAACACTAACTCAAAAAGACACACGCACCCCGATGTTCATAGCAGCATTAGTTAAGATATGGAATCAACCTAAGTGTCCATCGACAGATGAAAGGATAAAGAAGATGTGATATATGTATATTTGTATGTGTATACACACACAATGGAATACTACTAAATTATAAAAACGAATTTCATCATTTGCAACAAGGATGGACTTGGGGAGTATTATGTTTACTGAAATAAGTCAGAGAGAGAAAGACAAATACTGTATGCATCACTTACATGTGGAATCTAAAAAATAAAGCTAGTGAATATAACAAAGAAGAAACAGACTCACGGATAGAGAGAACAACCAGGGGTTACCAGTGTGGAGAGGGAAGTGGGAAGGGCAAGACAGAGGCAGGGGATTAAGAGATACAAACTACTATTAATATGTATAAAATAAATCAGATACGAAGATATAGTCTGCAGCATAGGGAGTCTAGCCAATATTTTATATTAGCTATAAACAGCTTTTAAAAATTGTGAATCACTATGGTGTACAGTTGACACTTCCATAATTTGTAGGTCAATTGTACCTGAATTTTTTTAAAAAGTCCCAACATTTGGTTGATATGTAAAGTCCCCTCCCTGCTGCCATTGTTAAAGAGACAGAGTCACTGGCCTTGTAAACTTTCTCACATTTTGGATTTTGCTGATTATATCCGTTTGGTGCCATTTAACATGTTCCTCCATCCTCTGTACTTCCTGTAAACTGATAGTTAGATCTAGTGGTTTGATTAGATTCACATTTAATTGTTTGGCAAAGCCACTTCATAGGCAGTACATAGTCGCAGCCCTTATACTTACACCTACTTTTCTCCGGAAGACAAAAGGTCAAATCTAACTCAGGTTAGAGTCAGAAAAAAGCCAGAACCAGGATTGGAACTCAGTCTTCCAGCCCCCTGCCCTTCCACTCATCACTGGACTTGACTCTAGAATATTCTCTTTTACTAGGAGGACAGTTTGGCTGTCATTTAATCCTCTACCTCCTTCTCTAAGAGAAACCGACAGAGGAGCAGTGGGAAAGTTCAAGCCTTTCTCTGGCACATGGTACTAGCTTAATTTTAAACAGATGATGGGAGGGAGGGGTCTCCTCAAGGCTGGATGGGGCTCTGTACCTTCCGCTTTTGCTGGAGGACTGGAAGCACTTCAGCCAGAACTCTGGCACAGAAAGGAGATAGAGCTCCTTTCAAATATTGAGAACTAATTTACCTGAGTGCTGGTAGGAACATTTCATCTTTTTGACTTATCCATTTTCCTTGATAGGAAAGAAGTAGGTGAACACTCGCAGTGCTGGAGGCCTACTGAGGCACACAAAATTCCATTTGGGGGAATAGGAAGGCAAGAGCTAGTGAAGATGGCAACCCTTCTGTGCATTTCAGCACACGGAGCACTTTTTCTTCCCCCCTATTCCTGCTACACTGAGTATGCAAATATCAGAACCAAGATTGATACAGATAACCAGAACTCTTCCCATTGCAGTGGGAAGACCACCCTATACCAAATATTACTGGACCAGCGAGAGGGGTTGGGGAGGAAAGATGACCCGAATGCACAATTACAGTGAAGATTCACATTCACTGGACACTTAAAACACACTGGGAAGATTATGTGCAGTATCTCACTGGGGCTTCCCTGGTAGCTCAGATGGTAAAGCGTCTGCCTGCAATGCAGGAGACCCAGGTTCGATCCCTGGGTTGGGAAGATCCCCTGGAGAAGGAAATGGCAACCCCCTCCAATACTCTTGTCTGGAAAATTCCATGGACAGAGGAGCCTTGTAGGCTACAGTCCATGGGGTCTCAAAGAGTTGGACATGACTGAGCGACTTCACTCACTCACTTAATCCTCACAACAGCCCTGCAAGGTAAAACAGAGGTGCTTTAATCAAATCTGCAGGTGAGGGGGGATGTGAAATCTCACAGATACTACCAGTGAGGCAGAATTCAAATCTCTGTCTTTCTCATTTAGTGTCTGTAGCTTAACCATTAGGCTACAAGGTCAGCCAAATGAAGATGGTGATTTGAGAGGGGCTAGAAATCCGGAGGGCTTCCCTGGTGGCTCAGACGGTAAAAGAATCTGCCTGCATTGCGGGAGACCCAGGTTTAATTCCTGGGTTGGGAAGATCCCCTGGGGAAGGGAATGACTACCAATGCCAGTATTCTGGCCTGGAGAATTCCATGGACAGAGGATACAGTCAATGGGGTTGCAGAGTCAGACATGACTAAGCAACAAAGACTTTCACACTTTTTTCTGGGAATTTGGACGGGAGCTTCTGTAGGGTTCAGGAATGGCTTGGATAAGGAACACAGGGGCCCCTAGCCTTGGGGGACAAGTCATCCGATATTTTAACACAGGTCTCTGACGTTCGTGAATTGAATTTTATGGGCGGAGGGCTGGGAAGCCTCCACAAGCAGTTGACATAGAGAAGCAATAGTTAGGTGCTCTCCTGCTCTGCCTCTGTCGAGTTTAAGGCTCCTAACTGGAAAGGATCACTGGGGTCACATCCGACACATGTGAGGCCTTGTGTAAATTTGAAAGTGACACCTCTTGAAGGGGGATAAATTGCAAAAGCTGCCCCTCTGGGAGGCCCCTTCTGCAAGAGTGGTGTCTGTGTAGCACCCACTGCTTGGGCCAACGGTGGGTCAGATTTCAGCCCCCTTCATGGCCTCAGCCAAGCCATAGAGTATACAGCAGTCTCTAAAAGAGCCAAGCTGGTTTTCCACCCAACATGCTGTGTGTACACTTATCAAGGCCAAGTGACCCTTGCTGAGCTGTCATCATCTTTTGGTGGTTGTTTCATGTGACTGTGGTCTCAAGTCAGCTCAGAAGAGGACAGAACCCAATTACTAGATTACTCACGCTCCTGATTTTCTTTCTTTCTTTCTTTTTTTTAACCACATTCACAGCTGTGGCGCATTCAATGCTGTGGCAGTCAAATTCCCCCCTCTAACTCAAGAGGCCAGGTTCCCCCACCAAAGCCTCCAAGGGCTGCATGGTTCCCAGGCCTGAACCGTGGCTCCAACGAGGCCTCTCCTGGTCATCAGGTCCAGGCAGGCCAAGTGCCACCCTTCTCCAAAGCCTCCTCTGACTCTGCCAGCCCCTGCAGATACGCCTGTGGAAGCCTAACTGGCCTGCAGGGACACCTGCACTCCAGGCCAGCTTCAGGAGCCAATACTGGTGAAAGGAACACACACAGAGATGGGGCTGACACGGCAGGTCCAGACACCTACTTAGAGATCTTGGAGGGCCTCCTAGGGAGGTAGGGACTGGATGTAGCTCACCTTGTGGGCAAGGACACTGATAGTGGAGGCAGCAGGGAATTTTGTTTGTTTGCTGTTTTGTTTTGTCGCTGCTATTGTTTCATTTATTTTACCTTTTCTACTGTATTTTTTAATTTTTCTAACTTTGTTTCTTACTTTCTGTTATTATTCTGCTCTTTTCTGTTTGTTGTCTTTTGTTTTTTGTTGTTGCTGATTTTTTCTTTTGATATTTCTGTGTTGTTTTGTTTCATTTTGGTTTTTATTTTACTTTTATCTTTTTAAAATTTTTGGTTTTTGTTTTTGCTTTTGTCATTTTTGTGTATTTGTCTTTTGTTCTCTGAGCTCTTCTTTTAGTTTTTTTTTGTTTGTTGTTCAATTTTTGTTTTATGTTTAGGAGGCTGGTGGGCTGCCATCTATGGGGTCGCACAGAGTTGGACACAACTGAAGCGACTTAGCAGCAGCAGTTTTGTTTTTATTTTTGATTTTGGACTCTCATTTGTTTAGATGTCTTATTTTTTGCTTTCCTTTTTTTTTTAGTGGTGTTGTTTTGGTTTTTGTTTGCTTGGATTTGTTTTTATTATTTTTCTATGGTTTTATTTCTATTTTCCTTTCTTTTTTTGTTTCTGTGTTTGTTTTTGTTTGGTTGGTTTGGTTTTTATTATTTGCCTTGGGCTTTGTTTGTCTGCTACCTTTTATCCCCCCATGCTGCACATCTCGCAGGGTCTTGATTCCCAGGCCTGGAATTAAGCTTGAGCCCGTGTAATGGGAGCACCAAGCTGCTGGACTACCAGAGAAATTCAGGCCCCAGGGAATATTAACTGGTGTGAGTTCTCCCTGAGGTCCTCATCTCAGCACCAAGATAGGGCTCGACCCAACTCCCTACAAGGTCCAATTCTAGATGCCTCTGGCCAAACGATCAACAAGACAGGAACACAGCCCTACCTATCAACAAAAATGAGGTGATAGAGAAATATCATATGCATGAAGGAGCAAGGTAAAAACCCACAAGACCAAATAAATGAAGAGGAAATACCTGCAATCTACCTGAAAAAGAATTCAGTGTAATGATAATAAAGATGATCCAAAATCTCAGAAACAGAATGGAAGCACAGATCAAGAAAATACAAGAAATGTTTAACAAGGACCTAGAGGACCTAAAGAACAAACAAATAGTGATGAATAGCACAATAACTGAAATGAAAAATATACTAGGAGTCAATAGCAGAATAACTGAGGCAGAAGAACAAGTAAGTTAGCTAGAAAATAGAATGGTGGAAATAACTGCTGAGGAGCAGGATAAAGAAAAAAATAATTTTTAAAATGAGAACTGTCTCAGAAACCTCTGGGACAGCATTAAACACACCAACATTCAAATTAGTGGGGTCCCAGAAGAAGAAGAGCAAGGGTCTGAGAAAATATCTGAAGAGATTATAGTCCAAAACTCCCCTAAAATGGGAAAGAAAATAGTCACCCAAGTCCAGGAAGCACAAATAGTCCATACAGGATAAACCTAAGGAGAAACATGCTGAGACACATATTAATCAAACTAACAAAAATTAAATTTGAAGAAAAAAATGCTAAAAGCAACAAGGGAAAAGCGACAAATGACATACATACAAGGGGATCTTCATAATATTACAAGCAGATTTCTCAGTAGAAACTCTGCAGGCCAGAGCAGCTGGAGTAGCAGGCTATATTTAAAGTGATGAAAGGCAAAAACCTGTAACCAAGATTATTCTACTAGCAAGGATATCATTCAGATTCTATAGAGAAATCAAAAGGTTTACAGACAAGCAAAAGCTAAGAGAATTCAGCACCACCCAACCAGCTTCACAACATATACCAAAAGAACTCCTCTACATGGGAAACACAAGGGAAGAAAAAGACTTACAAAAAAAAACACCCAAATTAAGAAAATGGTAATAGGAACATACATATCAAAACATTACCTTAAACTTAAAAGGATTAAGTTTTGGTCTCTAACCAAAATACACAGACTGGCTGAATAGATACAGAAACAAAAGCTGTATATATGCTCTACAAGAGGTCCACTTCAGACCTATGGACATGTACACACTGAAAGTGAGAGAATGGAAAAAGATATTCCATACAAATGGAAATCAAAAGAAAGCTGGAGAAACAATACTCATATCAGACAAAATAGACTTTAAAGACTGTTACAAGAGACAAGGAAGGACACTACATAATGATTAGTGGGTCAATCCAAGAAGAAAATATAAAAACTTACAAATATTTATGTACCCAACATAGGTGCACCTCAATACATAAAGTGAAGGTAATAGCCACAAAAGGGGAAATCAACAGTAACATAATAATAGTGACTTTAACATCCCACTTATACCAATAGGCAGATCTTCCAGGCAGAAAATTAATAAGGAAACACAAACTTTAAATGACACATTAGACCAGATAGACTTAATTCATGCTTATAGGACATTTCATCTGAAAGTAGCAGAATACACTTTCTTCTCAAGTGTACATGAGACATTCTTCAGGATAGACCCCATCTTGGGTCACATATCAAGCCTCATTAAAGTTAAGAAAATTGAAATCATACTAAGCATTTTTTTTTTTTACCGTAGCCTATGAGATTAAAAATCAATTACAGGGAAAAAAACCTGTAAAAAAAACACAAACACATAGAAGCTGAACTATATACTACTAAATAATGACGAGACCTCGAAGAAATCAAAGATGAAGTAAAAAAATATGTAGAAGCAAATGACAATGAAAACACAATGGCCTCAACCCTATGGGATGCAGCAAAAGCCGTTCTAAGGGGAAAGTTTATAGTAATACAATCCTATCTCAAGAAATAAAAAAATCTCAAATAAAGAAGCTAATCATACACTTAAAGCAACTAGAGAAAGAACAAACAAAATGCAGTTAGCAGAAGTAAATAAATCATAAAAATATCAGAACAGATAGAAATAAATGAAAAAGAAATGAAAACAAGAGCAAAGATCAATGAAACTAAAATCTGGTTCTTTGAGAAGATAAACAAAATTGATTAACCTTTAGCTAGCCTCATCAAGAAAAAAAAGAGATTGGACACAATAAAATTAGAAAGGAGAAAGGAGAAATTATAAAATGTTACACAGAAATAAAAGAAATCATAAGAGATTACTACAAGCAATTATATGCCAATAAAATGGGCAACTTGGAAGAAATGGGAAAACTCTTAGAAAGGTACAACCTTCTGAGACTGAACCAGGAAGAAATATAAAATATGAACAGATTAATCACAAGTGATGAGATTGAAACTGTGATTTAAAATCTTACAAAAAACAGAAGTCCAGGACCAGATGGCTTCACAGGCAAGTTCTATCAAATATTTAGAGAAGAGCTAACAACCATCCTTCTCAGACTCTGAAAAAATTGCAGAAGATGGAGTGCCCAAGCTCATTCTATGAGGCTACCATCACCCTTATAACACTCTTATAACAAAGATATCACACAAAAGAAAACTACAGAACAATATCACTGATGAACATAGGTAAAAATCCTCAACAAAATCCTAGCAAGTAGAATCCAGCAATACATTAAAAGCTTCATACAGCATGATCAAATGAGTTTTATTCCATTTGATTCTTCAATATACAAAAATCAATTGATGCAATATACCATATTAAAAATTGAAGAATAAAAACCATATGATCATCTTAATAGATGCAGAAGAAGCTTTTGACAAAATTCAAAACCAATTTATAATAAAAATTCTCCAGAAAGTGTGGATAGAGGGAATCTACTTCAACATAATAAAGGCCATATACAACAAACCCACATCAAACATCATTTTCAATAGTGAAAAACCAAAAGCATTCTCTCTAAGATCAGGAACAAGACAAGGATGTCCACTCTCACCACTATTATTCAACACAGTTTTGGAAGTTCTAGCCATGGCAATCAGAGAAGAAAAGAAAGAAAAGGAATCCAAATTGGAAAAGAAGAAGCAAAATTGGGAACTGTCTGGGAATGACATGATACTATACATAGAAAATCCTAAAGATACCACCAGAAATCTGTTAGCGCTAATCAATGAATCTGGTAAAGTTTCAGGATATAAAATTAATGCAAAAAAAAAATATCTTGCATTCCTATATACTAACAACAAAATGTCAGAAAGAAAAACTAAGGAAACAATCTCATTTACCATTGCAACAATGAGTCAGGCATGACTGAGCGACTTTCACTTTACTTTCAAACCTACCTATGGAGGCAAAAGACTTGTCCTCAGATACTGATGAAAGAAATCAAAGACAACACAAAAAGATGGAGCGATATACTATGTTCTTAGATTGAAAAAAATCAATATTGTGAAAATGACAGTAATACCCAAAGGAAACTACAGATTCAATGCAATCCTTATCAAATTATGCAATCCTTATAAAATTATGCAATCCTTATCAAATCCTTATCAAAAAGCCTTATCAATGGCGTTTGTCACAGAATTAGGACAAAAAGTTCTACAATTTGTGCGGAAACACAAAAGACCCTGAAAAGGAAAAGCCATCTTGAGAAAGAAAAATGAAGCAGGAGGGATCAGGGTCCCTGACTTCAGACTAAACTACAAATCTATAGTAATTAAGATAGAACGGTACTAGCGCAGAGTCATGGATGGACCTAGAGATTATCATATAGAGTGAAGTAGGTAAAAAGAGAACAAATAGCATATATTAACATTATATGTGAAATCTAGAAACGTGGTACAGATGAGCCCATTTGCAAAGCAGAAATAGAGACACAGGCATCTGTATGCAGGTCAAGAAGCAAGAGTTATAACTGGACATGGAACAACAGACTGGTTCCAAATAGGAAAAGGAGTACATCAAGGCTGTATATTGTCACCCTGCTTATTTAACTTATATGCAGAGGACATCATGTGAAATGCTGGGCTGGATGAAACTGGAATCAAGATTGCTGGGAGAAATATCAATAACCTCAGATATGCAGATGACACCACCCATATGGTGGAAAGCAAAGAAGAACTAAAAAGCCTCTTGATGAAAGTAAAAGAGGAAAGTGAAAAGTTGGCTTAAAACTCAACATTCAGAAAACTAAGATCTTGGCATCTGGTCCCATCACTTCATGGAAAATAGATAGGGAAACAATGGAAACAGTGAGAGATTTTACTTTTGGGGGGATTCCAAAATCACTGCAAATGGTGACTGCAGCCGTGAAATTAAAAGATACTTGCTCCTTGGAAGAAAAGCTATGACCAAACTAGACAGCATATTAAAAAGCAGAGACATTACTTTGCTGACAAAGATCCGTCTAGTCAAGGCTATGGTTTTTCCAGTAGTTATGTATGGATGTGAGAGTTGGACTATAAAGAAAGTTGAGCACCAAAGCATTGATGCTTTTGAACTGTGGTGTTGGAGAAGACTCTTGAGAGTCCCTTGGACTGCAAGGAGAGCAAACCTGTCAATACTAAAGGAAACCAGTCCTGAATATTCATTGGAAGGACTGATACTGAAGCTGAAACTCCATTACTTTGGCCACCTGATACTAAGAACTGACTCTTTGGAAAAGACTCTGATGCTGGGAAAGATTGAAGGCAGGAGAAGGGGAAGACATAGGATGAGATGGTTGAATGGCATCACCGACTCGATGGACATGAGTTTGAGCAAGCTCTGGGCATTGGTGATGGATAGGGAATCCTGGCATGCTACAGTCCATGAGGTTGCAAATAGAAGGACATGACTGAGCAGCTTAACTGAACTGAAGAGGAAAGAGAGGATGAGATGAATTGGGAGATTTGGATTGACATATATGTAATTCTACATATAAAATATTTAACTAGTGAGAACCTACCGTAACACAGGGAACTCTAGTCAATGCTCTGTGGTGACCTAAATCGAAAGGGAATTTTAAAAAGAGGGAATATATAAACATTTATGGGGTTTCCATGGTGGCTCAGAATGTAAAGAATCTGCCTGTAAAGCAGGAGACCTGTGCTGGGAAGATCTGGAGAAGGGAATGGCTACCCACTCCAGTATTCTTCCCTGGAGAATTCTGTGAATAGGGGAGTCTGATGGGCTACAGTCCATGGGGTCGCAGAGTCGAACCCGAATGACTAACTAATACTTTCACTTTCACGTATACTTAGAGCTGATTCACTTTGCTATACAGCAGAAAATAACACCACATTGTAAAGAAGCTATACTCCCCCTAATTTTTTTAAAATGCACAAAGTATTATAGTTACATTGCTTGAAAATAAAAAGTAGAGATGAAGTGAGTGTGATAGTCGTTCAGTTGTGTCCGACTCTTTGTGACCCCATGGACTGTAGCCTGCCAGGCTCCTCTGTCCATGGAATTCTCCCGGCAAGAATACTGGAGAGGGTTGCCATTTTCTTCTCCAGGGAGAGATGAAGCCTTAAATACAAAGGGAAAAAAAAAAGAGGCCAGGCTGACAGTACTGTATATGGGCAGCCCAGAGACTGTGACCTTATTAATCTTTCTTTTTAATAGAGCTGATTAAGTTAAATGGCATATTTATGTCATTGGATTTTGCAAAAGAACATGAAAAACAGCTGGCTTTTTATAAACATTTTTTAAATCATGCAAAAAGCTCAAGGTAAATATGAATCTCTACAAACTGACAGGAAATAAATTTGGTTGTGACTTGGATATGGTTATTCCACTTTTGGAAATTAATAGTTAAGAAATTCTAAACAGAAAAGAAAAACAAAAACTTCTTTTTATGAAGATATTCACTGCTGTATTATTTAAAAGAGGGAGCAAATAGAAATCAGCTGTTCTTTATGGTGAATTATGCTATGTATTATGTAACAGTTTTACATAGTTTTTAGAACTTGCGTTTGTTAAATGACATAGATGCCTATCTTGTTGCATGGGGAAAATATCAGGAAACATGTAAATATAAAGTACGGTCACAACTATGCCAGGCTTGCTTAAAAGACTTCGGAAAGATATACTAAAAGCTGTCTTATTAGACTAGTGATAATAACGAACATTATCATATTTTTATTATGTGCTGGGTACTATTTGAAGTGACTTACATACATTAACTCAGTTTATCTGTGCAGCAACACCTTGAGGTAAGTACAACTATTATGATTCCATTTTACAGATGAAGGAACTGGGGCAGAGCATGAAGTAACCTACCCAAGTCACCTAGTGTGAACAAGGTCAAAGCTGAAAGAGAAATCCAGGAAGCCTCAATGGCCATGTCTCTTAGCTGTAAATCAGTTCATGGAAAAATAGAAAAAGAATAACGTAGAAAGATATCATTAAAAATGTTGCATGCAACAGGGTGAGCCTGGGACATTTTGTCATAGTAGAAAGCAAGGAAGCCGCAAAAGATTCAAGGGCTATCGTCAAGAGTACTCAAGAGCTAAATGGAAGAGGTTCCCCTCGCCTAAAGAAAATACTCCTGGGAATCAATAACAGTGGTGCATTGAAACACATCAATATTTTGAAATATACAGGTTTAATTATGCAGGAAGAAAAAGACCTGCATTGGTCCCTTTAGAGGAGCTAGGAAATAAATCGTTATTTTGAAAACTGGTAAATAGAGGAAAAGTATTTGTGCGGTATAGAACCTAGGGTTACTAAATTGTTGATGAGGGCAAATTTTTATTTATGGAAATATTCCAGATAATACTGAGGAACTGAGGAATGAGGCAGGAATAGTAATTAGCACAATTTTTAACCTGGAATAAAATAATAGATTAGGCAGTAGATGCTAATGTTACAGAAAAAGACATAGCCAGAGTGTGTACTTATTAGTGGAATTATCACATCACCATCTATGAAGTATTTAAGCTACACAAATAAAACCTGAATCAGTTGAACCTCTAGATGTGATTCTCAATTTATAAGAAATGCAGGAGACAGAGAAGTGTTTTAAATGACACAATGGGGAAAGAAATTAGCAAAATCTAGTCAGGGAAAATTTATAGGACATGGGATTGCAAGAAAAAAGATGGGGAGTGGGGCCTTAGAGATTAAAAGAGACTAATTGCAACAATCTCATCTGCATCCTATTTGGAGAAAAAAATCCTTAAAATAATTTTGAGATAATCAAAGAAATTCAAATACTGCTTGGATGTTTTCTTGAATTAAGGGATTATTGATGCTTTTGAACTGGTGGTGTTGGAGAAGACTCTTGAGAGTCTCTGGGCCTGCAAGAAGATCCAACATGTCAATACAAAAGGAAATCACTCCTGAATATTCATTGGAAGGACTGATGCTGAAGCTGAAACTCCAATACTTGGCCCCTTGATGCGAAGAACTGACTCATTGGAAAAGACCCTGATGCTGGGAAAGATTGAAGGCAGGAGGAGAAGGGGTTGACAGAGGATGAGATGGTTGGATGGCATCACCGACTAGATGGACATGAGTTTGAGCAAGCTGCATGAGTTGGTGATGGACAGGGAAGCCTAATGTGCTGCAGTCCATAGGGTCACAAAGAGTCATACACGACTGAACTGTAGGGATTATTGTTCATTTTTTAAGTGTGATGATGATACTGTGTTAGACTTTTTAAAAGAAGCCTTGTCTTTTAGAGATGTATTCTTAAATATTTGTGGGTGAAAATATATTATTTCTAGAATTCACTTTAATATGTCTCAAGAGCAAGGGGGAAATGAATAAGGGGTGGATGCAATAAAGATTGGCCATTGATTGAACATTGTTGAAGCTGAGCGATGGGTATGTACAGGCTGATCATACTCTTCTTTCTACTTTTATACACGCTTTAATATCTCCATAGTAAAATATTTTTAATGATACAAACATATCTTAAATTTGATCTTATTAAAGTATTTAAATATTTTACTGTAGAATTAAGGGCCAGTAGTAGGCAATGAATGAAGGCATGGACTAAGGACAAGACTGCCTGGTTTGACCTTCAGCGCTATCACTTACCAGCTGGATAATCTAGAGTAAGAAACTTCATGTCACTCTATCTCAGGTTCCTCATTTGTAAAATGGGATTAACAATGCCACCTACTTAATACTTCATTGACTTAATATACCAAAAAAATGAGTAGAATTTCTCCAGTGTCTAAAACAGTTCATGGCACATATTAAGCAGGATATGAATTTATTATTTTTATTGAATTTCTTTTCTTTTTTGTCTATGGACATAAGAATCCTGAAAAATGTCTTCACCCATTTTGAATTTTATAAATATGACTCTGATCCCACTTCTGATCACCAACTCCAATTCTAACACCAACTAGTGATTCTGGTACCAATTCTAGTATGTGGGAGTTCTCCCCACATATCCAAGCAATTACTGTTCAGATTCTATTCAACTCAGTTCTTACACTATTTTGAGAGAGCATATGAACCCACAGGTTAAAGACTCAGTCCCATGAGATTGCCCACACACCCTCAACTTTAGATGCCAGTCATAAGTTCAGGCATGTTTCTGACCCACCAGCTCTATGCTGAAGTTTCCAACACCTCCCTCCTTGGGTTCAATTAATTTGCTAGAGTGACTCACAGACTCAAGAGAAACATTCTACTTAGTAGACCACCAGTTCACTATAAAAGAATATAACTCAGGAATGGCCAGATGGAAGAGATGCACAGGGTGTGGTATAGGGAGAGGGCCCAGAGCTTTCATACCCTCCCCAGCTATGCACTCTCCCCAAGTATCCATGTGTTCCCGACAGGGAGCTCTCCAAACGCCCTCCTTTTGTAGCTTCATTGCATAGGCGCCATTGATTAAGTTACTGGCCATCGATGGTTGAACTCAACCTCCAATCCTTCTCTTCCAGGAGGTCTTGGTGCGGGAGTGGAAGGTTCTACCCTCTAATCACTTGGTTGATTCTCCCAACCAACTTCCATCCTTAGGCTACACAGGTGCTTCCCAAACGTTTCCTCATTAACATAATAAAAGGCACCTTTACTACTCTCGGTTACTTCGCAAATTCCAAGGGTGCTAGGAGCTCT
The DNA here is from genome assembly GCF_023091745.1 of Budorcas taxicolor. Taxonomy (NCBI): domain Eukaryota; kingdom Metazoa; phylum Chordata; class Mammalia; order Artiodactyla; family Bovidae; genus Budorcas; species Budorcas taxicolor. Next base: position 58,066,314 of record NC_068915.1, on the reverse strand, counting down.
GTGCCAGAAATGTATTAATATATATTAATATTTCTCATTACTAACTTCAGTATAAATAACAATATTCACCTATTCAATCACTCACCCTAAATGTATCAGCTGCAATTTTCCAGTTTCTTTAAAGTGGAGCAAGAGTTCAAAGATACTGAGGGCAAATCCTGCTAGATTTTAATGTTACTGTCAGTCTTTTATAGTTGCTTGTCTACACCTAATCTGACAGTATTTTTTTTGGTCATGCCTCACTTTCATCAAGTCTTTTCAAAGAAACTTGATTTTCTTAAGACTGTTCTTTCTGCATTGTATTTTTATTATTTACATGATTCCTAATTACATTACAAATTTCTATTGCAACCATTTCAAATATGTCTGGGAACAAAGAAACCAGCTCTTGCTAAACAGACAACACAACTGGTGGCAGAAGTGCTCAGATGTTTTCTGCGAATGCCACTAGAATGAGTTAAGCTGGCTGAGGGCATCAGAAAAATGCTTTACAGGTAGAGTGGAGGCTGCATCAGTCAAACTGGTGGGTTTATTAAGTAGAAATCAGTTAGGGAAACCTGGTATATGCATGCCAACAGTTTTCCTTCTATTCCAATTTGTTTTAATGATGATGTGTGATCATTCCACTAAGGGGAAAAAATCAGCACTTCAAATTTTTGAAGTGGTGGGGGGGGGGGGGGGGGAATACATATATATTTAGCAAATCCATCCACAGAGGACTAGCATGCAAACACAAAGAAAATGTGCAATGAATATTTGTCTTCTAAACACTCTTATATGCAAACAAGTGGCTGAATTCTACAAGCTTCCCGTAACTGATTTCCACTGTTCTTGTGAGAAGTGACAGTGAGGACCACTGATGCTCAAACCCTAGGACAGTGTGTATATTGAACACTGCTGTTCAGTTCAGTTCAGTTCAGTCACTCAGTCGTGTCCGACTCTTTGCGACCCCATGAATCGCAGCACGCCAGGCCTCCCTGTCCATCACCAACTCCCGGAGTTCACTCAGATTCATGTCCATTGAGTCAGTGATGCCATCCAGCCATCTCATCCTGGGTCATCCCCTTCTCCTCCTGCCCCCAATCCCTCCCAGCATCAGAGTCTTTTCCAGTGAGTCAACTCTTCGTATGAGGTGGCCAAAGTACTGGAGTTTCAGCTTTAGCATCATTCCTTCCAAAGAAATCCCAGGGCTGATCTCCTTCAGAATGGACTGGTTGGATCTCCTTGCAGTCCAAGGGACTCTCAAGAGTCTTATCCAACACCACAGTTCAAAAGCATCAATTCTTTGGCACTCAGCCTTCTTCACAGTCCAACTCTCACATCCATACATGACTACTGGAAAAACCATAGCCTTGACTAAACAGACCTTAGTCAGCAAAGTAATGTCTCTGCTTTTGAATATGCTATCTAGGTTGGTCATAACTTTTCTTCCAAGGAGTAAGTGTCTTTTAATTTCATGGCTGCAGTCACCATCTGCAGTGATTTTGGAGCCCCCAAAAATAAAGTCTGACACTGTTTCTACTGTTTCCCCATCTATTTCCCATGAGGTGATGGGACCAGATGCCATAATCTTCGTTTTCTGAATGTTGAGCTTTAAGCCAACTTTTTCAGTCTCCTCTTTCACTTTCATCAAGAGGCTTTTTAGTTCCTCTTCACTTTCTGCCAAAAGGGTGGTGTCATCTGCATATCTGAGGTTATTGATATTTCTCCCGGCAATCTTGATTCCAGCTTGTGTTTCTTCCAGTCCAGTGTTTCTCATGATGTACTCTGCATAGAAGTTAAATAAGCAGGGTGACAATATACAGCCTTGACGTACTCCTTTTCCTATTTGGAACCAGTCTGTTGTTCCATGTCCAGTTCTAACTGTTGCTTACATGGTGCCAATTCCTAAATGCTAGAGCAGTCCAACTTCATACTCAGATGGTTCACACACTCTAATATTCACATTCTAGTTTCATTTTGACTCTAAAGTTACACAGAAACCAAATGATCAAAACTGCATTTCTTTCTAAATCTACATGCAAATTGTGAGGCAGGGATTCCCCTTGTCACTGGCATTCCTTAGCAGAAAGGATTCTGGACAACCTCAAGCGCTGAAGACGTGAGCTGCCTGAACACCAATCCAATTTTGCTAAATTAGACATATCCTGTGTTTGGCCAAATTTCACAAAGCTCACTCTAGTCTGCTCCTCTGTGATATATGATGTTACTATGCTTTTTGATCAACTGTTAATTCTCACAGTCCTCCTTGAACAGAAGAGAGGAAGTGAGAGAGGTGTGTAGCTACTGCTGTATTCGTTCTCATCACTTGACAGAGGGGGAAGCCAAAGTTACAAGTCAAATCTGTTTTTATCACCCTGGGGCATTCCGCATCTCTCCTTTGACTCGGAGATTTGATCGTAGGGGCACTTCACGAGAGGTGCTCACAAGAGAAATATTTGAACCAAACTCACCTCATTAACAGTGGCAGTGACATGACCAACTTTGGGGAGTTAAAAAATACAGGTGCAAGATATTGAATTTAGTTTTCTGTGCTATACAGTAGGTCCTTGTGATTGATCTATCTAATGTGTGGTAGTGTGTATCTGTTAATCCCAAGTTTTGAATTTGTATAACCTATAATGAAAATGTATACATGCATAAATATATTTATGTATAATTGTACACCTGAAACATTGTAAGTCAAATATATTTCAATTAAAAAGAAGGTACAAATACAATATAACATATATATATATATATATATATATATATAGAGAGAGAGAGAGAGAGAGAGAGAGAGAGAGAGAGAGAGAGGGTTTCCCTGGTGGCTCAGATGGTAGAGTCCGCCTGCAATGCAGGAGACACAGGTTCAAAGCCTGGGTTCGGAAGATCTCCTGGAGATGGGAATGACTGTCCACTCCAGTATTCTCCCCTGGGGAGTTCCATGGACAGAGGAGCCTAGTGGGCTACTGTCCATGGGGTCACCTAAAGTTGTAGCCAGAACACACCAGTTCCTGGTCCTCATCACTTCACTACATGTTTCTAGAAGTCTGAGCCTGGAGTGCTGTTCAGAGAGTCCTACTGCCTAACGAATTGTACAGACCAAGTAGCCAACCTTGTCCCCAATCTCCTTAAGCGTAATGATGTCATTCACAGACAGTACATTCATATTTACATTTCATCAGGAGAATGTATTTCCTTGTTATCACAACGTTTCCTATGATAGCAAAGTCAAACAGAAAAATACACAGCAGCTCCCTCTGAAGAAACCAGCTGCATCTAACATTTTCCACCTTACTGTTTTTCTTCTAATTACCAGCAGATCATTCTTTCATATACTGAAACTTTGCTGGCATTATTCAAAATAACTCCAAACCACAAACATTTATTGGATTCATTCATTCACTTAAACAATTATCGGAGGATCACCAATAATTTATATAAGATGCATGAGAAGTAGGCTTGGAAAAGAAAGATTACCATAGCAGTGCGATTTGAAGTCAAGGAAAAATGGTATCTGGTTATGCAATCAGATACTTTTGAAATTATTGTTATTCTCATAGGACTCTATGCATATAATTATTGTGAGAATGTGAGAGTTTCTGCAATACAGAAATCCAGCTAAAGGCAGTCTAAAGCAATAACAGCACAGTCCACAGGCAAGAAAGAATCGTAGAGAATTCCAAAAATGTAAGTTGCTTTAAGCCAAAGTCTAGAAAAAGAGGAACATTTATCAAAAATATATTTCTCCAATGCTATCTAAACTAAGCCCAGCTATTTGGTTTTCAATTTATTATTTCTCTCGGTCTAAAAAATAAAAATCTAATGAAATATAGATCAGAAGATGAAAATGAGGTCAGTGCTGCTTCTAGAAGATTGTTCTCAATAATTTCTCTTTGCACGGCATCTGTGCAGGGTACCTTTGCTGCTGTTATAGTTAAGAGGTGATATGTATTTTCTCCTCCTTTAATGTGGGCCAGCCTTGCAAGTTGCTTTGGACTAATAGGGCTTCCCTGGCGGCTCAGATGGTAACGAATCCACCTGCAATGAGGAGGACCTGAGTTGGGAAGGTCCCCTGGAGGAGGGCATGGCAACCCATATCCGGTATTCTTGCCTGGAGAATCCCCATGGACAGAGGAGCCTGGTAGGCTACAGTCCGTGGAGTTGCAAAGAGCTTGACAGGATTGAGCGACTGATCACACACCACAATATAATAGAATGTGATGGAAGTGATGCTGTGTGAGTTCCAGGCCAGAGCGTCACCAAGCCTTGTAGCTTTCTTAGAACGCTGCCCTGAGACTTCCATGTATGAAAAACAGCTTAGAATATGGACGTTTAAGAAGCCACAAGGAGAAGCACTGCTAGGCCTGTGAGTGAGGCTGGCTGGACCTCCTAATCCACCTTCTGGCTTCCAGCTGGTTGCAAACACATAGATAAGCCCAGGTGAAACCAATAGAAGAAAAGCTCAGGATGATTTATAAATTACTATTGTTTTGAACCATATAAATTAAAAATATGTATATATAATAATTTTTGCCATTCTAACCATTTTAAAATATACAATTCAGTTGTATGTATTATACTCGCAGTGCTGGGCAACCATCACTATCATCTAGATCAATAATATTTTCATCACCCCATAGGGAACCTGTACCCATTAAGCAGCCAGTCTCCATCAGCCCCTCCCTCCAGCCCCCGAAAACAACTCATCTGTTTTCTGTCTCCATGGATTTCCCTATTTTAACTATTTCATATAAAGGGAATCATATATGGCTTTTTGTGTCTGGCTTCTCATTTAGCATGATGTTTTCAAGTTTCATCCATATATTTTATGGCATAAATCAGTAGTTCACAACTTTTTATAGTCAAACAATATTTCATTGTATGGACATAGCAAATTGGTTCATCCATTCATGCTTTAATGGACTTTTAGGTTATTTCTACTCTTTGGCTATTATAACTAATATTGCTATGAATATTTGTATGTAAATTTTTGCTGGAATAATTGTTTTTCAAATGTCTTCAATTCTTCTGAGTTAATACCTAGGGCTGGAATTGCTGGATAATATGGTAATTCTATATTTAATTTATTGAGGAATCACCAAATGAGTTTCCACAGCAGCCAGTTTCCATTTTGCATTTCCAACTTCTCCACATCCTCTCTCCACAGCCTCAGCACCACCTGTCATCCTCTCTGTCTCTCTTATAACCATCCAAGTGAATTTGAAATAGTATCTTACTATGGCTTTCATTTTCATTTCCCTGATGACTACTGATGTTGTGCATCTTTTCATTTGTTTGTTGGCTATTTGTATATCTTTGGAAAAACAGCTGTGTCTACTCAAGCGCTTCATTTATTTTTAAAATTGGGTTGCTTTTCTTTCTGTTGTTGTGTTGTGAAAGTCTTTTACAAAGTCTGGATGTTGTTCAGTCGCTCAGTCATGTCCAATTCTTTGTGACCCCATGGACTGCAGCACACTAGGCTTCTCTGTCCTTCACCATCTCTGAGTCTGGATACTAGACCCTTATCAGATATATGATTTTAAAATATTTCCCCCATTTTGTGGGTTGTATTTTAACTTTCTTGATAGTGTCTTTTTTGATGCACAAAAAAGACCAGGGTTTTTGATTCTTAACTGTAGTGAAGTTCAATTATTTTTTTCTTGTGTTCCTTGTAATTTGGTGTTATATTGAAGAAACTGATATCAAATTCAAGGTCCTGAAGTTTTACCCCTATGTTTTCTTCTAAGACTTATGATTTTAGCTCTTATATTTAGGTCTTTGATCAATTTTGCATTAATTTTGTATATGATGTGATGTAAAGGTCCCGCTTCTCTCTTTACATGTAGATTTCTGATTGTCCCAACACTAAGTGCTGAAAAGGCTATTCTTTCTTCATTGAGAAGCATAGTCTTAGAACTCTTGTCAAAAATTAATTTACCGAATCACTAATTTTGAGGCTGTTGTCGTGTAGCAATAATTAACTGATACATTTCTTGACCTGGTGAACTATATTCTGTGCTCAAATCATAATGTACCTCATCTTTCCTTGAAACTTAACAAATAAAATATGTAAGAATAGTGGAAAATGAAATAATCTTTCCTTGACCATAAACACATCAAATAGATCATGAATGGAAAGTTAGCTTGCCATCACATTTAAGGTTAATATTCTAGGAATGGCCACTTATGACTTGATATCCGAGTTTCCAAAAACAGGGCTAACCGTATAGGGTTTATATTCATTGTCTATTGCTGTATACAAAATTACATCAAAACTTCGTAGCTTAAGACAATAATAAACAGTTACCTCATACAGTTTTTGTGGGCAGGGAATTCAAGCATAGGGCTGATTGAATATCTTTACATTGCATTAGCTGCTTTCTTCCAGATAAGTGATCCAAGAAAGCAAGGCAGAACTTGCAAATACTTTTATAAGCTGGTCATGAATGTTATATAAAATCCTTTCAAAATATTTCTATTAATTACACAGACCAGCCTTTGCTCATTGTGGAAGGGGACTGACTACACAAGAGCATGAATTCCAGGAGAGAATCATGGAAGGCCATCTCAGAGACTGGCTACCACAATCCATCCTCTGAATGATTCATGGCTTCTCACATGCAAAATATACTCGCCTCCTTTCGAGGACCCCAAACTCTCATTTCATCATAGCATCAGCTTAAAGTCCAGACTCTCATCTCATCTAAACCAGGTCCAATTCCTTGAGTAAAGTTAATCTTGATTTGAAGGCCTGTGAGCTTATATGCCCATCTCTCACACCCCCAAAATCCAGTATATAATGGTAGCATATGAGTGGAAAAACTACAGTGTGGAAAGGAGTGACCTACTAGAATCACTCCTCTCTCTCTGTGAAAGTCATTCAATCATGTCCAACCCTTTGTGACCCCACGGACTATATAGACTATACAGTCCATGGAGTTCTCCAGGCCAGAATCCTGGGGTGGGTAACCTTTACATTCTCAAGGGAATCTTCCCAACCCAGGGATTGAACCCAGGTCTCCCACACTGCAGGCCCATTCTTTACCAGCTGAGCCACCAGAGAAGCCCAAGAATACTGGAGTGGGTAGCCTATTTCTTCTCCAGTGAATCTTCCCAACCCAGGAATTGAACCAGGGTCTACTAGTGTCACTGGTCCATGAAAATGCTGAAATTCAGCAGGGCATTTTTTCATAACTTCTTGATTGGGAGTTGAGTTTTGGTAATAATTCTCTGTGGCTACTGACTTCACCCTCTGGGCTCACGTTTTTGCCCTCTGAGGCATCGTTCCCTTGCCAAAAATGTTTATAGTTCAATAGCTTTCTCAGACTTCTTCCTGCCTATAAATTTTGGGATCCAAAGTTTTCTTCATTTTATATTATCTTTCTCTTTTTCAGCTCAAGCAGGAGATGGTTTTGCCATTTCAATACTATTCTCTTAAAACTTTGTCGACAATCTAAAAATATTATTGATAGTCACTATAGTAGTCAAAACCACACCCACAAAACTCTTTGAGATAAGCTCTTTTATATCCTAAGTGTCTATGGAGAATACCTGGGAACATCACCCTTAAGCTTGTTAGAAGCCCTGTTGTTTGACCCAGCAGTTCTCTAAGGCACTGACTTAGATCTTTCTAGATGTTCGCAAGGATTTTACAGGCACATCCTTGCCTTCATCTCTATATCAGGCTTTCCTGAGAGGCCTTGGATTTGATCTTTGCTCAGAAGTCGTTTCTAAATTTTAGTGTCATTTGACATCTACAGAGGCTGGAAATTTTCAGATCCAGAAATTCCAAGCTCTTTTCTGATTAACAATTCTCCCTTTAGCTTTTTGTCTTCGCTCACATTTTACAGCAAGGCTAAATCAGGGAGCACCTTTAATAATCTGCCTGGAAATCTCCTTAGCTAGATACCCTGGCTCACTAGATACTTATTCTTCTCTCCACGTTATCACTGGCAATAACACTGCCAAACTTTCTGCTTCTGTGCTGCAAAGGCTCCCTTTTCTCTGGTGTGCATTAACATTTTCCTCACTTTCCTCACCAGGACCCTCCTCAAGGACCACCTGGCTTCTGAAATCTGTTCAAAACCGTTTAGACCTTCACTTAACACCCTTCTCAAAATCCTTCTGGTTTCTACCCACCGTTTAAGCACAAAGCTTCTCCCACACTTTTAATTTTTGTTGCAGCAACATCCTACTTCCAGGTACAAAAATCTGCATTAGTTACTGTTTCTGTATAACAAACTACCCTAAAATTAGTAGCTTAAAGCAACAGTAAATGTTCATTAAAAAAAAAAAAAAAAAAACTCACATAGTCTCTGTAGGAAGTTGGAAATTGTTGAAGCTGAGTAGTCCTGGCTTGGGATCTCCCATCAAGTTGTGGTCAAAATGTTGGCCAGGGATGCAACCATTTAAAGACTTGATTAGAGCTGGAGAATCCACTTTCAAGATGACTCACTCACGCGGCCGGCAAAACAGTGTTGGTTGTTGGACAGAGGTCCCAATTACTTGCCATGTGACTCTCTTCATAGCGTGGCTGAGTATTCTCATGATATCGGCATGGGTCAGTGATCCAAGACAGCAAGGTAGAAACTGTACTATTTTTTATACTCTAGTTTCAGAAGTTACACACCATCACTAATTCTATTGGCCCCACAGACAAATTCTGATACAGTGTGGGAGGGAGACTATACAACAGCAGGAGGTGGGACTCACTGGGGCACATCTTGGAGACTGGCTGCCCCAGTATGTATATTTCATTCATGTGCTTATGTATTTCCATTGTGATATACCATTACTTTTTTCAACAGAGTTATTGAGTATCTACCATGCACATAGATTTTGGTACTAAAAAAATACTGATTTCCAAAGCCTACAAAAACACTTCCTCTCGTGGTCTTAATTCCAAATGTAGAGAGACAGACAACAAGCAAGTAAATAAAAAACTATGTTAGATGGTGAAAATTGCTATGAGGGGCAATCAAAGAAGGGCAGGGGGGTTGAGATTGCAAGCGGTGGGGGTCAAGGATTGCACTTAAAATAGCATGGTCAGGGAGAATTTCATTGAGAAGGTGACATTTGATCGAAGATCTGAAGGCAGAGAGGGAGTGGTTTCTAGAAGAAGAGCTTTTCAAGATGAAGAGCAAGAACATGCAGAGACACTGGAGTGGCAGCATCTTTGAGACGTTGGAAGAATAGCAGAGGAGCCTGTGGGTCTGGAGCAGAATGAACAAAGGTGAGAGTACTGATGATGAGGCTGGAAATAGTGGGGAAGGATAGGGCTTTATAGGCAATTGAAGGGACTTGGGCTTTTGTGCCAAGTGATTTGGGAAGCAGTTCAAGGATTCCAAGCAAAAAAGTGACATGATTGGGATTAAGTATTAAACAGGATCACTGGTTGTTGTGCTGAAAAAAGACGAAGGGGAAACAAGAGATAAGGAGTCTAATAACTAGGTGATGGCAAGGATAAAGTAGATTACAGAGGCCTGGACCAGGAAGGTGATAGATGTTGTGAAGTTGGCAGATGACACTTTGAAGGAAGAGTCAGTGGCATTTGCTGACGAACTCAAGCTGGAGTAGGAAAGAAGAACAGTCAGTAAGAAGTTTTGAGGTTTTGGTCTGAGCAAGGAGAAAAATGGAGTTGCCTTTTACTAAGATAAGAAAAACAACAGTAGATTCGGAGAGGGCTTGTAGATTAAGAGTTCTGTCTTGTACAAACTTAGTTTGAAATGTCTGTTAGACATCCTAGTGGAACTGTTAACTAAACAATTGGATATATATGTCTGGAATTTGGGGGAGCGAGTATAGCTAGAGATGAGGTCCAAAGATTAAATCCTATCATCCCATTGATAAGAGTTTGGTGGAAGAGGAGGAATAAGCAAAGGTGATTAACAGATGGTGCAGCCAGGGAGCTGGAGGAAAATGGATCTAATGTGACATCTCAGAAGCGAAATGAAGGAAGAAGTCAGTTTCGTCAGATGCTCCACATACGGTATGTCAGGTAAGACGAGGACTGAGAATTGACTGCTCTTCTTAATTCCTAAACTGGAGTTTAACAAACCAGCTTTTTAAATGATGTGGTGGCTTTTACAGTACCATGTATGCAATTATCTTTATATTTAATTTGAATTCTTTGCATAGTTAATAGCAAATGGAACTATGCACACACATACACACCTAGACATATAATTCAAGTTGTCCCTTGGAACCCATGGGGGATTGGTTCCAGGTCTTTCACGGATACCAAAATCACAGATGCTCAAGTCTCTTATAAAATGGCATAGTATTTGCATATAACCTACTCATATCCTCCAATATATTTTAAAAATCGAGATTGCTTATAATCATATCTAGACTACTTAGAATTTTATTACCTAATAAAATGTAAATACTATGTAAATAGTTGTAGGTGCACAGCAAATTCCAGTTTTCCTTTTTGGAACTTTCTGAAATTTTTTCTGAATATTTTTGATATATGGCTGGTTGAATCTGAGGATGCGGAGCTCATGGATACAGGCGGCTGACTGTACTTATAAACGTGTCCTTAGTCTAGACAGTGAACCTAAATTATACACTTCTTAGTATAAGCTAATGTGATCTTTCTCAACTGTAGACTCCAGCCTATGCCCTCATCACTCAATTATAAGCAAGCTATGCAATTTATAACATTCTTTGAAAGAATAAAGCAATCAGCTCAAGTGCCCCCTCAGAAAATGAATCAGCAGAGTACCATCGACAGGAAACCAAGCTAAGGATATAGCCAAAAAAGTTAAAAGTATCTTTTTGCTGGAGTATTTGGAGTCTAAGTCATTGGACTTATATGTGATTGAGAAGGCAATGCCTGTAACAATGGGCACAACAGCATGGAGATTTTCATGCACTGAGTCCATAAGTTAACGTCTTGAATAAATGTTATAGGACAAATAATGACCTGGCTTAGTGTAGCCCTTACTTAGAATGTTGGGCTTTCCTGGTAGCTCAGACAGTAAACAATCTGCCTGCAATGCAGGAGACTCAGGTTCAATCCCCAGGTCAGGAAGATCTCCTGGAGAAGGGAATGGCTACCCACTCCAGGATTCTTGCCTGGAGAATTCCATGAACAGAGGAGTCTGAGGGGCTACAGTCCATGTGGTCACAGAAAATTGGACATGACTGAGTGACTAACACTTTCACTTTTTTGCTTTACTTAGAATGTGAGCCATATGATTTATATGACATACAAAGTATGACTACATATTTCAAGAGTAGATTAAAAAAAAACCACTCAGAATTGAGATAGTTGTGAGAGTTTTGTCTTCCAAGATAAAAAAATATATACTGATTCTAGTAATGCAAATATTTATTAGCTAGCATAGCCAAGTACCCACCAATCAACGGAGAGACTCAACCAATAAAAATACCCAATCAATTAAAACAAAAGGAAGTTGTAGGCACCCTGTTTGTCCATTTTGGGGCAACCTGGCTGTGATAGTCACCATCACTGCAGAGAATGTTTTTTAAATTCTCTATCTGGTACCTTAGATGCATTTACACCTCAGAATGCCAGTCATGATACGTATTACTGTGTTGCGTAGCTTTTGATTCTGAATAATAATTCTGTACTTGATCATAAACTCAGGTCACCAGAGCTGGACCCAAATGGTCTAAATGTTTTTACATCTATTCAAAATAAGGTTCATAGGTGATTCAAATGAGTTTAGAAGAGAAGTTCCACAGGTGGAAAATTGTGATGGGGCTCTGCGTTTCCCCAGGATCCCTCTATCCTCCTGGCCAGAAGCAAGGTGACAGAAGTTGAAGTCTAAAAGTCAGGTTGGGTGAGGAGGGGCATCGCTAGAGAGATTACACAAGTGAATCAACCAAATGGAGAGATAAAGTCCATAATTTGGAGCCTCAAGGATGTGCATCCCTCCAAGGGACCTAGTGAGAAAACGAGGGCAGCTCAGAGTGTTTCAGGTGTAGTCCTAGGATGCCTGCCACAGAAATTCCTACAGTGCTTCTTAAAAAGGCAGATTCCTGGGACCTGCCCCAGAACTAGTGAACAGAATCTTTGGGAGCAAGGCTGGGTTCTGCAATTTGCACCTGTCCTCCTGGTGAGCTTCCTGCAGACTGAAGCGTGAGAACCACTGAGTCCACACAATGAAACCTGGAGGAGGAATGAGACAAGGAGGGAGGTATTGACTGAGTCGGGGAGGGGCAGGTGGCTGGACCCCTGGCACCACATAACAGGGTCAGTGTCGTGGACACCTTGCATCTAAGAAAACCACAACCTGACTGTGTGAATTAAAATCACATATGCAAGTGATATTTCACAGAGAAAGAGTGCAGTACATCGAAAAAGGCCTTAAGAGGTTTTCAGAGGCCTGGGGCATTTCCCTTTTTGGAGGTTTGAAAGTAAAAGTGAAAGTCGCTCAGTCGAGTCCAACTCTTTGAGACCCCATAGAATATAGAGTCCATGCAATTCTCCAGGCCAGAATACTGGAGTGGGTAGCCTTTCCCTTTAGCCTTTCCCTTCTCCAGGGGATCTTCCCAACCCAGAGATCAAACCCAGGTCTCCCGCATTGCAGGCGGACTCTACCAACTGAGCTATGAGGGAAGCCTTTTCGGAGGCTTAAGAACTTTTAAAAATAAACAAACAATGGTGGGAGATGGGCAAAAGGGGTCAAGAGGATCGAAAGGTACAATCTTCCAATTATAAAATAAATAAGTCATGAGGCTGTAATATACAGCATGGTGACTATAGTTATTAATACTGTATGGCATATTTGAAAATGGCTAAAAGCACAGATCTGAACATGTTCACAAGAAAAACAATTTGCAGCTGTGTACATGATGGATGTTAACTAAACTTATTGTGGTGGTCATTTTACAAGTATAGAAATATTGAATCATTAGGTTGTACACTTGAAATTATTGTAACACAATATTAGGCATCAATTATGCCCCAATAGAAATAAATTAAATTTACGATGAAAAAAAGGCAATTAAAAAATTTTAATGCCAAAACAAAGTTACAAAACCTGTGATATATTTTAAATGCATGCATGTAACAAATTAATGTTTGACAGCAGCCAAAAATAATAATAATAAGTAAATGACAGAATACAATTTTCACACAGAATTTATTTTTAAAGTATTAGTTTCTAATGCATCTAAAGTAGCAAGGTCTTGTTATACAGTAACAGAACAGTTTGAAAGCGACATGAAGGACAATTCTAAACCTTTCAGTGTGTTGCTTTGACTGTATCTGTTATAGTCTCTTTTGAGGGTGAAGAAAGAACACTAGGATAGATGCACACTGTGCTTAGGAGGTTCCAGCCACAGGCACCAACACTCACCTTTCCACAGAGCCTGGTAATGATGAGTTCTCTGGGCTGAACTGGTTCCTGGGACACCACATAGAGGTGTGACGTTAGGCACTTCATTTCATGTCCTGTTACACGTTTTTTCCAGTCTGTAAAATGAAAGAAGATGATTGCTGAGGTTCTTTCCAGGTCTGTGTATCTATTGTCTTTTCATCTGTTGTGGTCTATTTACTATGCATTTCTCTAATACCTCTCATCTCTTACCAGAGTTTCCAGAATTTCCTTGGTGCCAGTCAACTGTGTAAAACTCACTCGTTCCTTTTATTACACTTCAGTTCAGTCTCTTGCTCTGAGTTCTTTGTCAGTGGTACAGCTCTTTAATAAACATTTCACATGCTGTCTCAATAATTGACAACTAATTAACAGGAAAGCTCTGCTGCTAGGGGCTGGTGCTTTCAAAAAGAAATGAGCAGGAAAGTTGCTTTGCTTTCTGTCTTCACAAGCTCCTGCTGTTGTCATTGTAATATGTTGGAGATTGTGATCCCTTTATAGTGTGAACAGTTTCACTAGAGATCTCTGCTGAAACTATCCATTTGCTATCAGAGGACCATATTGATCCTGAAGAACTGTCATTGAGTTCCAGAGTGCCTGTAAGAAATGGACAATAGGAAGTATGCTTCAGTCTGGGTTATTCCTTTCTCTGAGAAACACATTATAATCAAATGGAATCTAAGTGATTTCCTCCACTGCTCCTGCAGGCTGGAAACACTGACAAGGAATTTCCAGTAAAAAAAAAAATTTTAGCAACTTGTCCCTTTTCCATATACTCCAGTTAATCTGTCCCCTTCTAAGATGCTTCTGGGTGTCCATTATGGCCCCCTGTTTGGAATTCCCTAATTTGCCAACTTGATATCATGTGGCCATGCTTCCCTGGACAAGGAAATAGGACCCAAAGAGACTCATCTCTTCATTGACCATTAAGACAACTAGGCACAGGAGTTCTGTCCAGTGGAAGTACTGAATACATGTTCTGTTGGAGCGGTTTGGATGATGGGGAGAGACTATGAAAAGGAGCTGCTAGTGATAGACACATCCCATGGACGGAGGAGCCTGGTGGGCTGCAGTCCATGGGGTCGCTAAGGGTCGGACACGACTGAGCGACTTCACTTTCACTTTTCACTTTCATGCATTGGAGAAGGAAATGGCAACCCACTCCAGTGTTCTTGCCTGGAGAATCCCAGGGACAAGGGAGCCTGGTCGGCTGCCGTCTACGGGGTCACATAGAGTCGGACACAACTGAAGTGACTTAGCAGCAGCAGTAGCAGTGATAGACACAACAGAAGCAGAGAAGGGAGCATAGGGTCTCCCCAGTGGCAAACCATTAGACTGGGTAGCAACAGACTGTGATAAGAGACCCGATGACTGTGCTCTGAACAACAGCCAGTGCTCCATCATGGCCACTGCACAGGAAAGGGGAGCATTTCAAGTCTTCATCACCCGGAGGGTAACCTGAGCATGCAGCTGACGTTGCCACCACCATTGAGAGAGTCCAGCGCCAAGATTTTGCCAGGTCAAACACCACCTGCAGCTAGTAGGGTGAAACACCATGAGTCTCAACTTTATCCTCCAAAATAATAACACAGAAGTATACCCACACTTATACACATTGATCAACATATTGTTGTTCAGTTGCTAAATTGTGTTCAACTTTTTGAGACCCCATGGACTTCAGTACCCCAGGCTTCCTTGTCCTTCACCATCTCCCAGAGTTTGCTCAAACTCATGTCCATTGAGTTGGTGATGCCATCCAACCATCTCATGCTCTGTTGCCCCCTTTCAACTGATACTGTGGTACTTTTTTGATAAAGAGAAAAACAAGTAGAAGACTGTGCTGTTTCAGTGGAACTGGTTGAGTGGTAAAAATGAAGACTAATGACCAAATTAAAGCAGAAGTTTAGTATTTGGAAAGGCTGACTCCTGATAGCAGTGTTTTTCATATTTACAGGTAGCCAGAAGCAGGAATGGAATGTCATCACTTTCTGTATGAATTTCTTGTAAGGCATACATGCTTTTGGTACTATACAAGAGACGGAAAGAAGGATGTTGTTTAGGAAGCAAAGAGTCCCCAAATAACCTAAATGTATGCCATGAAAATGGTGGAATAAATAGTGGTTCACCCATACTGGCAATGTCCACCCAACAATTTTTTTTTTTTACTTTAAATATTTTAAATTAATTTTTATTGGCATATGGTTGGCTTTGCAATTTTGTGTTAGTTTCCGCTGCACAGCAAAGTGGATCAGCTACATATATATATTTATCCCCTCCTTTTTGGATTTCCTTCCATTTAGGTCACCACAGAACATTGAGTGAAGTTTCCCATGCTACACAGTAGGTTCTCATTGGTTAATTTATAGATAGTAGTGTATATATGTCAGTCCCAATCTCCCAATTCATCCCACCAATCAATTTTTAAAAGTGAGGTTGACGTACAGGTATGGCTATGGAATGTTTTATAAGCTATATTGTTAAATAAAAGAATACTACACCATGATGTCCACTCAGCAGTCACCAGTCAGGGAGCTGATCTGTCTTTAGGCACCATGAGGACAGAGAGAGTCCCCCAGTTTCCCTGCAGCACATAGACAGCAACGTGGGGGAAAGAAAGGAGAGGACACACTCCAAAAGGACAGATTTATCCTGAGGATACTTTTTAGACCACCCCAGGTGATACCCGTCTGAACTTAAAATAGACTGTTTAAATGGAGAGGAGACTGTTTAATCCAGAAGAGATTGGAATGTTGCTTATTATCAAGTCTGGACTTTACTGGATACCCTGAGGGCTGAGCCTCGTGAGGAGCTAAGAGCAGTTTTTAAATATCTTTTTATTCTGTTTTATTTATAGCTATGCTAGGTCTTTGTTGCTGCGTGAGAGCTTTCTCTAGTTGTGGCTAGAGGGGGCCACTCTCTCATTGCAGCGGAAATTGGAAGACTGATGCTGGGAAAGATTGAGAGCAAAAGAGGGTGGAGGATGAGATGGTTAAATAGCATCACTGACTCAATGGATATGAATTTGAGCAAACTCTGGGAGATTGTGGAGGACAGGGGAGCCTGGCATGCTGCAGTCCATGGAGTCACAAAGAGCTGGACATGACTTAACAACTGAGCAACAACAGCATGAAGTGATAAAAAGACTCTCTGGATCTAGAGTGATGCTGCTGCTGCTAAGTTGCTTCAGTAGTGTCCAAATCTGTGTGACCCCATAGACGGCAGCCCACCAGGCTCCCCCGTCCCTGGGATTCTCCAGGCAAGAACACTGGAGTGGTTGCCGTTTGAGATGTATTCAAATCTTTTTCCATCCACCAATTAGAAGTGTGCATTTGGGTGTCATTTGACCTTCCTGAGTTTCAATTTCCTCACCAGAAAATGGAGATAACAACTTGTAATCCACCATCCCACAGAGTTGTTATGACAGAATGAAGCGAGACAATGCATATGTAGGAACACTGTGAGATGATGATGTGATGATGGTGATGACCGTGGTTGGCATCTGAGATGCTTAGGTGCCTAGACTTAGGTGCAAGGAGTGTCTTGGAAGCAGAGGGGTGGAGCTAGCTCTTGCTGCCTTTGTAGCAGTTTCCCCAGTTCTTTACGTTCAGAATTCTGTGAGTACTCTGTAACACCCATGCTGTTTCTAAACAATTATGGAACACTGGTGAAATGGCGACAATACGGTCAGTGAATAAATTACTCTGCTAAATGAAGCCAGGTCAACAACTTCTACTCTTCTTTTTCACCTAATTGACTTATCACCTAGTGTTCACAATTAGACTAGAAAGGAGAAAAGAGCTAACTTTTGCATGCTTGCAGATGCCAGGAATCTTACATACATCATTTTGGTTAAAAGTCACAGTGAGCGGGTCTTATTTCCATTCTACAGATGAGGAAACAGGGGCTTAGAAAGGCTTGGTCAAGATCACAGAGGAAGTGAGTAGAGGTGCCACCAGGCATGCCTGGAGCTGACTGTAACACCTGTGTTTTTCTTCTACTACAGCACTGTCTACCCAAAAGCCCAGCAGCTGACATGTGGGCTGATCTTTTTTTGAATTACAAAAGTCTTTAATCCAACAGCATCCACAATCAGCATGCACGCATGCTCAGTCATGTCTAACTCTTTGCGACCCCATGGACTATAGCCCACCAGGCTCCTCAGTTCACGGGATTCTCCAGGCAAGAATACTGGAATGGGTTGCCATTTCCTCCCCCAGGGGGTCTTCCTGACCCAGGGATTAAACTCCTGTTTCTTACATCTCCTATATCACAGGCAGATTCTTTACTACTGAGCCACTGGGGAAGAACCTTCACCATCTCATCACCATGGGTTAATCTTAATTTTCCACAGTAACAGAAAAGTGGGACAACAGTCTGGATGATTAAAATCTGAAGTGTTTATTTCCAATAGTTCCACCCTCTTCTTTCAATCTTAATAACAAGGAATAAATTTGGCTGATTGATTTTCTTTTTCTATCCTCTGCTGTACAAAATCCCTCTTCAATTTTGGTGAAAGAAGCCAACAAGATGTGAGCGGACTGATCAAGGAAGCAGGAAGTCCACAGATACTCCTCCAATTGGACTGCAGTCCCCAAGTAATCAAGGGTTGATTAAAGAATTGGGATAGAATCTAATTAGGGCAGAATTTGCAAATGCCCAAAACCCTCCATGGCTAAAACTTAAGCTAGTTGTTTTCTACCTTGGATCCCAAGATACCTGGATTTTCACAAAAGAATAAGGCAAGGGACGGTTAGAAATCATTTTCAATATTTTAGCAAATCTAGCATCATTCACGGAGAAGGCAATGGCACCCCACCCCAGTATTCTTGCCTGGAAAATCCCATGGATGGAGGAGCCTGGTAGGCTGCAGTCCATGGGGTTGCTAAGAATCGGACACGACTGAGCGACTTCCCTTTCACTTTTCACTTTCATGCACTGGAGAAGGAAATGGCAACCCACTCCAGTGTTCTTGCCTGGAGAATCTCAGGGATGGGGGAGCCTGGTGGGCTGCCGTCTATGGGGTCACACAGAGTTGGACACGACTGAAGTGACTTAGCAGCAGCAGCAACATCATTCACATATCTTAAGGTGAACAGACCAAAATACATGTTCAAGAATCTTGGCTTCAGGCTGGATTTCAAGACAAATTCATGTGAAATATAACTATCATTCAGTTCAGTTCAGTTGCTCAGTTGTGTCCGACTATTTGCGATCCCATGGACTGCAGCATGCCAGGCTTCCCTGTCTATCAGCAACTCGCAGAGCTTGCTCAAACTCATGTCCATTGAGTTGGTGATGCCATCCAACCATCTCACCTTCAACTTAATAATAAAGACAGCAAAAGCAACAATAAATATTAACTTAGTGCTTTCCCTGTTTTAGGCACTTTATATTCATTTCATTTGATGCTTAAAACAACCCGATAATGTAATAACATTATTCTTCTTCTCATAGATAAGGAACTGAGGCACAGAGAGGTTAAGTTCCTTGGCTAGAGTCCAAGCTTGCACTGCTCACCACACGACAGGCCAACAAATTGAGAGACAAGTTGTTGGGGTAAAGAATAGTAGCTTTATTTGGAAAGCCAACAGATGGAGAAGATGGTAGGCTAGTGTCCCAAAGAATTATTTAACTGGAGTTAGAATTTAAGGTTCTTTTATACTAAAAGTGGAAGGGTTGCTTGTTGCACACTTTTGCTGTTAGAATCCTCTGTTCTTGCGGGTGTCCACTTAGGTAGGCCAAGCCATGATGTTCCTGTAAACCTCCAATAAGACAAATGTTATTCTCTGTTCTGCAACGTTTTATCTCTATATGAATGAAAGATGTTATACCTTTAAAGGTCAGAGCCTTGAGAATGGAATATCCTGAATATTCCAGGCTACAGGCAATATTCTTAACTTGTAGCAAAAGCAATAGAAAACAACGGTTAAAGTAAGAGAAACATCCAATATGGAGTCATATTTGTTCTTCCTTATTATCAGTAGGCACAGCTAATACGTGTAAGAACCTAGCTTCACTGGTTATTAGTTGTCGCCTGGTGATCAGAAGCTATGTTTGACAAGTACATATATATCTTTGAATAATATAACATGGGAGGAAAGGGGGGGATTTATTTTTACTACTTCGAGGCAGAAGAATAAGGAAAGGAGGTCCCTCACGGCAAAAAGTATAATGAGAGCTGAATTATGCCATTCTGATAATGAGAGTTACTCTCTGGGGCTAGTAAAACCTGAAGTGGCTTGCTGTTGTTCAGTAGGTAAGTCATGTCTGACTCTTTGCAACCCCTTGAACTGCAGCATGCCAGGCTTTCCTGTCCTTTGCTATCTCCCAGAGTTTGCTCATGTCCATTGAGTCAGTGTTGCCATCCAACCATTTCATCCTCTGTCTCTCCCTTCTCTTCTTGCTCTAATCTTTTCCAGAATCAGGGTCTTTTCTAATGAGTTGGCTTTTTGCATCATGTGGCCAAAGTGTTGGAGCTTCAGCCTCAGTGCCAGTCCTTCCAATGAATATTCAGGATTGATTTCCTTTAGGATTGACTGCTTTGATCTCCTTGCTGTTGTCCAAGGGACACTCAAGAGTCTTCTCCGACACCACAGCTTGAAAGCATCAATTCTTTGGCACTCAGCCTTCTCTATGGTCCAGCTGTCACAGTTCAGTTCAGTTCAGTGGCTCATTTGAGTCTGACTCTTTGCGACCCCATGGACTGTAGCACACCAGAACTCCCTGTCCATCATCAACTCCAGGAGCCTACTCAAACTCATGTCCATCACGTTGGTGATGCCATTCAACCATCTCATCGTCTTCATCCCCTTCTCCTCCTACCTTCAATCTTTCCTAGCATCAGGGTCTTATCGAGTGAGTCAGTTCTTTGCATCAGGTGGCCAAAGTACTGGAGTTTCAGCTTTAGCATCAGTCCTTCCTTTGAATATTCAGGACTGATTTCCTTTAAGATGGACTTGTTGGATCTCCTTGAAGTCCAAGGGACTCTCAAGAGTCTTCTTCTACACCACAGCTCAAATGCCTCAATTCTTTGGCACTCAGCTGTCTTTATACTCCAACTCTCACATCCATACATGACCCCACAGGAAAAACCATAGTCTCAACTAGACGGACCTTTGTCAGCAAAGTAATGTCTCTGCTTTTTAATATGCTGTCTAGGTTGGTTATAGCTTTTCTTCCAAGGAGCAAGCATCTTTTAATTTCATGGCTGCAGTCACCATCTGCAGTGATTTTGAACCCCCAAAAATAAAGTCTCACTGTTTCCACTATTTCCCCATCTATTTCCCATGAACTAATGGGACCAGATGCCATGATCTTCGTTTTCTGAATGTTGAGCTTTAAGCCAACATTTTCACTCTCCACTTTCACTTTCATCAAGAGGCTCTTTAGCTCCTCTTCACTTTCTGCCATAAGGGTGGTGTCATCTGCATATCTGAGGTTATTGATATTTCTCCCAGAAATCTTGATTCCAGCTTGTGCTTCTTCCAGTCCAGCATTTCTCATGATGTACTCTGCATATAAGTTAAATAAGCAGGGTGACAATATACAGCCTTGATGTACTCCTTTCCCTATTTGGAACCAGTCTGTTGTTCCATGTCCAGTTCTAACTGTTGCTTCTTGACCTGCATATAGGTTTCTCAAGAGGCAGGTCAGGTGGTCTGGTATTCCCATCTCTTTAAGAATTTTCCACAGTTTGTGGTGATCCACATAATCAAAGGCTTTGGCATAGTTAATAAAGCAGAAATAGATGTTTTTCTGGAACTCTCTTGCTTTATCGATGACCCAGCAGATGTTGGCAATTTGATCTCTGGTTCCTCTGCCTTTTCTAAATCCAGCTTGAACATATGGAAGTTCAAATTCATGTACTGTTAAAGCCTGGCTTGGAGAAATTTGAGCATTCCTTTACTAGCGTGTAAGATGAGTCAATTGTGTGGTAGTTTAAACACTTTTTGGGATTGCCTTTCTTTGGGATTGGAGTGAAAACTGACCTTTTCCAGTCCTGTGGCCACTGCTGAATTTTTCAAATTTGCTGACATATTGAGTGCAGCACTTTCACACCATCATCTTTTAGGATTTGAAATAGCTCAACTGGAATTCCATCACCTCCACTAGCTTTGTTTGTAGTGATGCTTTATTTTTTAGTGAAGTCAAGTAAGGCCCACTTGACTTCACATTCCAGGACATCTGGCTCTAGGTGAGTGATCATACCATTGTGATTATCTGGGTCATGAAGATCTTTTTTGCATAGTTCTTCTGTGTATTCTTACCACCTCTTCTTAATATCTTCTGCTTCTGTTAGGTCCATACCATTTCTGTTCTTTATTGAGCCCATCTTTGCATCAGATGTTCCCTTGGTATCTCTAATTTTCTTGAAGAGATCTCTAGTCTTTCCCATTCTGTTGTTTTCCTCTATTTCTTTGCATTGATCCCTGAGGAAGGCTTTCTTGTCTCTCCTTGCTAGTCTTTGGAACTCTGCATTCAGATGCTTATATCTTTCCTTTTCTCCTTTGCTTTTCACTTCTCTTTTTTTCACAGCTATTTGCAAGGCCTCCTCAGACAGCCATTTTGCTTTTTTGCATTTCTTTTTCTTAGAGATAGTCTTGATCCCTGTCTCATGTACAATGTCATGAACCTCCGTCCATAATTCATCAGGCACTCTGTCTATCAGATCTAATCCTTTGAATCTATTTGTCACTTCCACTGTAAGGGATTTGATTTAAGTCATACCTGAATGGTCTAGTGGTTTTCCCTACTTTCTTCCATTTAAGTCTGAATTTGCCAATAAGGAGTTCATGATCTGAGCCACAGTCAGCTCCTGGTCTTGTTTTTGCTGACTGTATAAAGCTTCTCCATCTTTGGCTGCAAAGAATATAATTAATCTGATTTTGGTGTTGCCCATCTGGTGATGTCCATGTGTAGAGTCTTCTCTTGTGTTGTTGGAAGAGGGTGTTTGCTATGACCATTGCATTCTCTTGGCAAAACTCTATTAGCCTTTGCCCTGCTTCATTCTGTACTCCAAGGCCAAATTTGCCTTCAGGTGTTTCTTGACTTCCTACTTTTGCATTCCAGCCCCCTATAATGAAAAGGATATCTGTTTTGGGTGTTAGTTCTAAAAGGTCTTGTGCTAAGTCACTTCAGTCATGTCCAACTCTGTGTGACCCCATAGACAGCAGCCCACCAGGCTCCCCCATCCCTGGGATTCTTCAGGCAAGAACACTGGAGTGGGTTGCCATTTCCTTCTCCAATGCATGAAAGTGAAAAGTGAAAGTGAAGTCGCTCAGTCATGTCTGACCCTCAGCAATCCCATGGACTACAGCCTCCCAGGCTCCTCCGTCCGTGGGATTTTCCAGGCAAGAGTACTGGAGTGGGTTGCCATTGCCTTCTCCAGGTCTTCATAGAATGGTTCAAATTCAGCTTCTTCAGTATTACTGGTTGCGGCATAGACTTGGATTGCTGTGATACTGAATAGTTTGCCTTGGAAACGAACAGAAATCATTCTACCGTTTTTGAGATTGCATCCAAGTACTGCATTTTGGACTGTTTTGTTGACCATGATGGCTACTCCATTTATTCTAAGGGATTCCTGCCCACAGTAGTAGATATAATGGTCATCTGAGTTAAATTCACTAGTCCATTTTAGTTTGCTCACTCCTAAAATGTCGACATTCACTATTGCCATCCCCTGTTTGACCACTTCCATTTTGCCTTGATTCATGGACCTAACATTCCAGGTCCTATGCAATATTGCTCTTTACAGCATCAGACCTTGCTTCTATCACCAGTCACATCCACAACTGGGTTTTGGTTTTGCGTGGGCTCCATCCCTTCATTCTTTCTGGAGTTACTTCTCCACTCTTCTCCAGTAGCATATTGGCACCTACCGACCTGGGGAGTCCTTTCAGTGTCCTATCTTTTTGCCTTTTCATACTGTTCATGAGGTTCTCAAGGCAAGAATACTGCAGTGGTTTGCCATTTCCTTCTCCAGTGGGCCAGTTTTTGTCAGAACTCTCCACTATCACCTGTCTCTCTTGGGTGGCCCCACACGGCATGGCTCATAGTTTCACTGAGTTAGACATGGCTGTGGTCATGTGATCAGATTGGTTAGTTTTCTGTGATTGTGGTTTTCAGTCTGTCTGCCCTCTGATGGAGAAGGATAAGAGGCTTATGGAAGCTTCCTGATGGGAGAGACTGACTGGGGGAAACTGGGTCTTGTTCATTACTTTTCTAGTGTGTGAGATGAATGCTATTGTACTAGTTTGAGCATTCTCAAATAACAGGGAGGGAACACAGCCCTGCCCATCGACAGAAAATTGGATTAAAGATTTACTGAGCATGGCGCCATCCATCAGAACAAGACCCAGTTTCTCCCTCAGTCAGTGTCTCCCATCAGGAAACTTCCTTAAGTTTCTTATTCTTCTCCATCAGAGGGCAGACAGACTGAAAACCACAATCACAGAAAACTAACCAGATGTCACAGGTACTGGGAAATTTGGCTCCATCTGTCCTGGAAGAGACCACCAAAGGTGTTACTAGTCAACTGAATCTTGAGATGAGTATAATATTCAGAAAGCAGACACAGCCAGCGCTAAATTAGTTTCACTGCAAAGAAGGAAGCAGGGTTGATTGCCTTTGTCCTAAGCCTATAATATTCAAATTTCTTATATATCTATGAAAGAGACTTGACAGGTATCAGAAAGAACTTTTCAGCACAGCTTCCAAGTCCCTTTTAATGAGAAGCAGTACAGTTCCTAGGAATGCCATCTTGGGAGGCAGACTATCTGGGTTCAAGTCCAGGCTGCCTACTAGCTGTGTAAGTGCCTCAGTTTCCTCATCTATACAACCCAGGTGGCAGCCATAACACTTACCTGATAAGGTTGTTGTAGGGAAGAAAAGAACTGGTTTTTGTCCAGCACTCTAAACCTCTCCTGGCACACAGGAAGCACTGCATAGGTTTTAGCCAGTATTATTGTTGAATGAAGACATCTATGGAATCAGTAAAGAAATCTATGTCTGGCCTTTGAACAAATGAAAGTTATCAAATTGGGGGTTACATTTACTTCTAGGATGATGGAAGAACTTACTGTTGGAAAGAGCATTTGGGAAGTTTCTAGAGTTGATGCTATCTTGTTTCTCAACCTGGGTGGTAATTACACAGGTATTCATTTTATAAAAATTGATTAAGCACTTCTCTGTGTGTGTGTGTGTGTGTGTTTTCTAGTGTCCCATTAGAAAAAACAAAGTAGATGAAGGAAAAGGAAGAAAGAGGAAGAAGAGTGGAGGAAGCAGAGAAAGAGGGTAAAGAAGAAAGAGAAAAAGAAACTCTGTTCAATGTGAGTCCTCCCTTCTCCCCTCCATGACCAAGCATTTTTGCAGCAAGTGCCATTTCATGAAATATGTAAACCAAGGTTTGTTTTTAACTCATTTTTCAGGTGAGAAAACCCTGGCATGGAAAATGCTTATGTAGCATCTTATTCAAAGTAAATGAATAGCTGAGTTGAAGCACAATTCCTGACGAACAGAATCTTAACCATCAATGTACTGACAGGTCTACATGGAGCTGTGAGTCCTGGGGCAGGGACTAGGAGAGGGACGTCATGAGCCCAGCTTGAAAACTAGACAGCCAGTGTGCATAGTCCATGAATCACTGTACCCCTTCCAGGAGACATCCAGAAGAATTGAAGTCTAGAGGAGAGCTACACACACAGCACGCAAAAGGAGGTCCTCTTGGAGAGTAAGTTTTCTCTTGTAGGGAGTCTCTTTGTAGAGCATCAAAGAGCAGTCATGAGTCTGAAAACATCTGAGTGGCCAACTTGTAGGAGGGGAAGACTAAGGTCTCAGCCGGCCTGGGCCTGGAGAATTATCTTGACACCCTGCCCATCAGCAGAACTGGAGAGCATAAAGCTACCGCAGTTGGTGACACTTGCCCTAAAACCATTGTGGAGGGCAGGGTGGGCAATCCAGGTAGATTGTGGTGACTCTTTATGACTACGTATCATCCTTAGCTCCAGAAAAGAAACTCCTGGCAAATTCCCACTGCCCATAACATCTCGTGCAGAAACCCGACAGAAGTGACCGGTTAACTGAATAGGGTTGGCCTTTTAGAGTTACAGGGACCTATAGAATCACACAGACCAATCAACTACTCCTTCCTGGAGGAAGGTCAGAGGCCAGTGAGGCAAGGGAACTCACTCAAGATAGCTTAGTTAATTAGAGGGAGAGCCAAGAGCAGAATGCAAATGTTCTGCTCTGAGGAAAACTCCTGAAAAAGGCAGTGAGTCCTCATAATAAGACACATTTTCTCTAAAACTTGAGATAATAGTGTTTAAAATATTGGTAGGGGCTGCATTAGGCCATAAATCTCAAATACAAACCTTATCTGCCCCAAAATAAAAACATCAAATACATAAGCTTTGGAGGTCTAAGAAAGATCTCAGGATTTATTCCCTCACCTCACCCCTGACTCCAGTTTTAAGAGTGCCACCCTGTATCAGGCATGAAATGAACTTCTAGAGATAAGAAGTGAGCAAGACAAAGGAAGCCCTGCCCTGATGAGCTCACAAATCAGGGAAGACGAGAAAGAGAGAGAGGAAGACAGAGAGAGGTCGAATGAACAATTCTGTAAAAATGAAATTGTTTGAAAAGAAAGCACAGGTTTCTAGAAGATCAAGTAACAGGTGGATTATGCTAGAGGATGAAGGATTTGGCTCTTGGTTTCATCTCTCACCCCTAGATGAACTTCTCAGATGTAGAACATTCTCTTACAGCCAAGTGTGGCCCAACGGTGAATACCACACTCTAGATGCTAGAGACCCAGGGAATCCTAGGGGTGAGTATTACAGCCCCTAGGAACTAGGATGGACTACTCCAGCCCTCAGGGACAATTTAAACAATCTCTCAGAGACACCTCCCAATCAACCCTACATCCATAGCTCACCTTTGTAGAAAACATAATTTCTCATATGTGGCAAAATGTTGCTTACTGGGAACACATCACTCTGCTGTTAACGCAAATCAAAGGCATTCATCGGAATGTGGCCTGCATGAGGCTGGGGTTTTCTCTTTCTTGCTCTCCACTCTGTTCAGCATCTGGGAGACATCTGGACACAGGAGGTGCTGTCAAGCATGGCTTTGGAGGATGAATCCGCACTCTCACGTGGAGAACTTCCCCATTCTGATCAGATCATGAAAATTAAAATCAGGAATGAAAGCACTAGCTCTGTGCCAGGGAACAACAGCAACAACAAAAAAGCAGGGGGAGGCAAATGGAAACAGAGCAGCAATGAATTTATAAAAGAGCCACTTGGAAAGTCCCCCAGCTCTTCCCTTATTTCACACACAGGCCAGTGCTGAGCAAGTTCTGACAGGTCAACTCACCCTGCCTGGGAATCGTGAGTTGTTGTTTAGTGTCCAACCCTTTGTGACCCCATGGACTATAGCCAGTCATGGGATTTCCCAGGCAAGAATACTGGAGCAGGGTGTCATTTCCCCTTCCAGGGGATCTTCCTGACCCAGGGATCGAACCTGCGTCTTCTGTGTTTTCTGCTGAGAGGCCTGAGAATTAGGGTTTATAATGAGTTTCCAAATGACACCAGTGCTTCTAGTCTGGGGACCACACTTTGAAAGCCCTGGAATGAATCGTATGCAAGAAATTAATTCTGACTGGTGGAGAGGAAGGAGTCTTGAGGGATGGATAGGAGTTCATTAGACAGACAAAGCAAAAGAAAGGCTACTATGGGAAGAATTATGAATAAAGAGGCTGGAGGAGCTTGGTGGGGTATGAGAAACCACAGGTGAGAAAGAAGCAGCTGGAGAATTCCAGAGTAAGTGCAGCAAATGGGGTAACAGGGAGGAAGCTGCTGCCATCTCCAAGGGAAAGCTCACCGACTCTACCCACTCTACTGAACCGGAGCAAATCTGCAGGGAGCGCAGGGCATTTCTGGAGCCCCAGTCCCAAGCACAGAGAGAGGGTGGCTGTGGGAAGGGCTGGGTCTCTCCTTCGCCATCTCTTCGGGGGTCTAAGCAGTATCACCCCGGGCTAATATTTGCACACCATTCCCCAACCCCACCCCCCACTCTCCCCTCCTGCTCAGAACAAATCACAGGTTTTTATTTTCTTCTTAGCTATCTGAGTTGAGGCCCACAGAATAGGTTTCCATTTGGACAGGGGCTCTTGACTCTGCCAGGCGAGGAGAAATTAGGTCAAGTTAATCACTGTTGATGTCATGAAAGCAGCTTTCCTAATGGGGGCCCTGATGGAGGGTGGGGTGGGGAAAATGCTGAGAACTCCACAGGCTGCTAAGAAGCTCTGGAGAAAGGTGGGTCCCTGGGCAGTGCCTGCCCAGGGCTTTGAAGTTTTATTCCTTGAGTTTTATGACCACATGCAGTGAGTAAATTGTACCTGCAGGCAGCTGCCCTTTGCCTTCCCTGGCAAAGGGCGATGGAATTCACACTAAAAACATTTGTCAGGAGGTTAGTGCACAGGATTGGAGGACAAGAAGGAGATGGAGTTGGTCTGTCCCTGACCATGTAGTGGGTCTTGTACACGGACTATACTGCAGCCCTCTGCTCAATTTCTCAGGGCCCTTTGCTGTCTTGGCACATGTCCCATTGCTCCTAAGCCACCCTCTCAGAGCAGTTTGGGCAGGTCTTTGGAGCACTTGAGTTCTTCAGGATGAGTTCTTCAGGATGTTTCTAACCATAGCACTGAGTCCATGCAAAATTGGAATGGAGGTGGAGGTGACTATGGAGAGGTTATTTGTCATTTCCTTTTCAAGCAATTGTTTCCAAACACCTGTGCATAAACTAGTTGTCTCAGATTTTTTTTTAATTGGCTTATAGTTTACTTACAATGTTGTGTTAGTTTCAGGTATACAGCAATAAGGTCATATGATATTGCAAATTAATGTAATAAGATACCATTATACACCTAGTAGAATGGTCAAAATCCAAAATTCTGACAAAACCAAATGCTGGTGAGGATAAGGAGAAACAGGAACACTCATTTACTGCTGGTGGGAATACAAAACAATACAACCAGAGTTGATCTGCTGTGCACCTGAAACCGTCACAGCACTGTTTATTGGCTGTACTCCAATATAAAAAAAGTTTTAAAAAATACAAAATAATATGGTCAGTTTGGGAGACAGTTTGGTGGTTTTCTTAAAACATTAAACCTATTCTTACCATACATTCCAGCAATCACATTATTTGGTACTTCCCTAAATGAACCGAAAACTTCTGGCAACACAGAAAACTCAATGCAAATGTTTATAGCAACTTTATTCACAATTGACAAAGCTTGGGAGCAACCATGATGTCCTTCAATACGTGAATGGATAAACTGTGGTATATCCAGAGAACAGAATATGATTCAATACTGAAAAAAAAAAAAAGAGCTATCATGCCGTGAAAAGGCATTGTTGTTGTTGCCGTTGTTGTTGTTTAGTGGCAAAGTCATGTCTGACTCTTTGTGACTCCATGGACTGTAGGCCCTGTAGCCAGGCCCCTCTGTCCATGGTATTTCCCAGGCAAGAATACTGGAGTGAGTTGGGCTATTTCCTTCTCCAGGGGATCTTCCCAATCCAGGGATTGAACCAGCATCTCCTACATTGTGGTATTCTTTAGTGGTATTCTTTACCACTAAGCCACCAGGGAAGTTCCATGAAAAAGCATGAAGGAAACTTAAGTCCATATTACTAAGTGCAAAAATTAAATCTGAAAAAGCTACATACTTTATGATTCCAACTATACGACATTGCAGAAAAGGTTAAGTTATGGAGACAGCTAAAAGATTAGTGATTGCCAAGTGGTTGACGGGAAGGAGGAAAAATGAATAGGCAGAGCTCAGAGGATTTTGGGGGCAGTGAAACTATTCTGTATGCTACTACTGGTGGATACCGTCATTAGACATTTGTCAAAAGCCATAGAATGAATACCACCAAGAATGAACCCTAATGTAAACTATGAACTTTGAGTGATAATTATGTGTCAATATAGGTTCATTGGGGCTTTCCTTGTGGCTCAGCTGGTAAAACATCCGCTTGCAATGTGGGAGACCTGGGTTCGATCCCTGGGTTGGGAAGATCCCCTGGAGAAGGGAAAGTCTACCCACTCCAGCATGTGTGTGTGCTAAGTCTCCTCAGTTATGCCCGACTCTTTGCGACCCTATGGACTGTAGCTCACCAGTCTCCTCTGTCCATGGGATTCTTCAGGAAAGAATATTGGAGTGGGTTGCCATGCCTTTCTCCAGGGGATCTTCCCAACCGAGGGACTGAACTCAAGTCTCTTAAGTCTCCTGCATTGGCAGGCAGGTTCCTTACTGCTAGTGCCAGCTGGGAAGCCCTGCACATGTGTGGGGACAGGTGTATATAGAATATCTCTGTGCCTTCTGCTCAATTATGCTGTGAACTTGCAAATACTATAAACAGAAAGCTTATTAATTAAAAAACAGCACAAACCCAGGCAACAGGCTGGATTTGGCCTGTGAACCAGAATTCGCCGATCCCACTGTTGGGGCCTGCATTTTTGCTTTCAAACTTCATTTGCATTCTGGGTAGCCACCATGCACAGCATGCAAATGGCTGGAAATGTTGGGGCAAACTGAATTCCTGAAGAAACCCATGGCCAGACAGTGGCCAGACACAGGGATGTTGTATGGAAGCCGGCAGCTTTTTCTACCTGTAAGCAAGCTTCCTAGTCTCCAGGGCAAAGGATAGCAGAGGGCCTTAGCGCAGAGAGAAGAATCAGGGGCCTCAGCTCCCAACAGGCAGCTCTTGGAGCATCTCAGCCCTGACACCAGTCCCCCAGGAGCCATCACTGAGGGAGTCAGCAATGGGTTAACAGCCAAACCCAAACTGAAGTTTTACCTCCACTGCACATATAGAATAGCAAGCAGGGTCTGGATTAACATTTAAGAAAATAACCCCTGAGGACAGTGCTCTCTAATAAAAGAATCCTATTTCCACTCCACCCTCCATCTTCTTTTTTTTTTAAAGCAAGTCTGAAACTAGCTCAGAAGGCTGTCAAGCTATGAGTGAGTGATGAGTCAGGTGTTTAACCAAACAAGCTTGCCCTCCTTGTACTACCTGACACCTGCATTAGCCATGAGGGTGGGGCTGGTGGAGAGGCCTCAGCAGTTGGGGCCCTGGGCAGACACACGCAGACAGAGCCCATCTGGATCAAGGAGGCAGCCCCACCACCCATGGCTCTGACACGGGCCTGCATACTCTGTTCTTTAAAGTCTTGCCCTGAATCGTGTCGTTGCTGACCCCTTCTTACAGTAACTACTTAAGTAACTGCTACCCATGGACTGTAGCTTGCCAGGCTCCCCTGTCCACGGGACTCTCCAGGCCAGAATACTGGAGTGGATAGCCTTTCCCTTCTCCAGGGGATTTTCTCGACCCAGGAATCGAACCTGGGTCTCCTTCATTGCAGGCATATTCTTTACCATCTGAACTACCAGGGAAGACCAAGAATATTGGAGTGAGTAGCCTGTTCCTTCTCCAGGGGATCTTCCTGTCCCAGGAATCGAACCGGGGTCTCCTGCATTGCAGCTGAGCTACCAGGGAAGCTCAAGTAACTACTTAGACCTATAAAATATCCAATACCCAAGCCAGATGCTTAAACAAAGGAATCCCCTGGCAGCTGTGCCTTGAGAGGGCTGAGGTATTCGTGGGAAGATTCACTCTATCTTCTCCCCCATCTCCTGTCAGCTAGGAGCAGTCCTCAAATATTAAATCTGGGAGTAAAGGAAAGAAGTTACATTTACTATATTAAATTAAAGAATGTTATATTACACTGGATCCTGACTTTGACTGTATGAGGTGGGTCTTATTCTCCCCATTTTATGGATGTGAAACTGAGGTTCAGAGAGATGATGATTATCCAATGACCCAAAGCTAGGAAGTGGCAGACCCAGGGATAGAACCCATCTCTCCTGTCTTCCAGGGCACAGTTCCCTCCACTGCACCAGCTGGGGAGTATCCCCATTTTTATCTCAAGCAGCCTATGAAAATCCAGAAGTTTCTGGGGGAGTTGGAGAAGGCATACATTTGGAGTGGCTCCAGAGTAATTGTGGGGATCTAAATCAAATCCAACTTTGATGCTACAGTCCCATGAATCTAGTCTGCTGGGTTGGCCCCAAAGCAAAATGGACTTCTCAGACCCATGTCAGGTAATCAGGTTGAATTTGTTGAGATATAAATTGCATGATTCATCTTGCAGGCACTACAAGATGCAAATATTTATTACCTAAAGTTTTACTCATGATTACTCCTAGAGATTAATGCCCAGATGGAGGACAGCTTGTTTACACTGAATGAACTGTAGTCATGTGGGAGAAAATAGCCCTTCAGTACTCCCTAGGAACTTTGACCCAAACTTGTAGATGGCTTGTAAAAATGGCCCCAGTTTGCTGCCTCTCCTGCATCCATATTGTCTGCAATGTGACATTATAGCTGTTCCCATCCAAATGTAGTTTATTTCCCCACTCCTTGCATCTGGGCTGGCCTTGTGATTTGCTTTAGCCAATAAGGGAAAAGCCACCTTTCTTGTGACTGGGCTAATAAATCAGATTGGATCCTAATAGGAGACAGGATCTGAACTTCCCCTTGTTAATTATTCAGTCTGGTGGGCAATGTTAAGTCACCCCTTCTGCTCCCAATCTTGGTTTTATACTCTTGTGGTCATGATGCTCTTAATGCCTGGCTACCTTAATTTTCAAATTGCCTATACTCCAGACCTTTGATTTGGGTGCCTCCGGGGGTGGCTTGAGGGCTGCTTGCATGAACATCCATATAGGTTCTGGCTGGTCACCTACACTACCTTGTGTGTGGCTCCCAGAGAAAGCCTGGTGCCTGAGCCCTGCTTTAGCCAATAGAATGTACCAGATGTGATGGTGTGCTGATTTCAAGTCTTACACACTCTGCTTGCTCTCTTTAAACTCTCTGCATCCATTGTGTAACAAGCTGGGGCCAGTCTTCTAGAGAATGATACCACGTGAAGCACAGACAAGCTATCATAGCTGATGCTATCTTAGACAAGCTGGCCCCCACCTCATCTAGTAGATGGTGACAGATACATGATTCAGACCAGTCAAGAGGATAAGAACTGCATAGATAAAGGCAAGTCCAATTGCTTCGCCTGGAATTGTGGGCTAAACAAATTTTGATTGTTTTAAGTCAGTTTAGTTAGTTTACAATAACTGTATGATATAATCAATAACTTTTTATAGGAATCCATCCCTAGTAATACAATCAGAAATTCCAACAAAATATGAAAAATCTTCTCAGTGCTAATTATAATAGCAAAGCAATTTTTTAGAAACCTAAATATCCAGTAAGAGGGGATTGGTAAAATAAATCTTGATGTATCCATATAATGCAATTTTACAATGCAGTTATTTAATGTAGAGAGATCAAACAGTTTATGGTCCAGCCACACTGCAGAGTACTCTGTAGGTATAAAAAACAAACAACAGCGAAACA
Organism: Budorcas taxicolor; assembly: GCF_023091745.1. NCBI lineage: Eukaryota > Metazoa > Chordata > Mammalia > Artiodactyla > Bovidae > Budorcas > Budorcas taxicolor. Next base: position 58,033,496 of record NC_068915.1, on the reverse strand, counting down.
AGGAATATCTCCCCTATAGCATTGTATTAAAAAAATATTGAAAATGTATGCATATCTGGGCTGAGAAGAGGAAGGATGAATAGGCACAGTAGATTTTTTAGGGCAGTGACACCACTCTGTAATGATACTATTAATATAGTGATGAATGCAGGTCATCATACATTTGTCCAAACCCATAGACTGTATGTCATCAAGGGTGAAACTTAATGGAAGCTATGGACTTTGGTGATAATGATGTGTTGATGTAGGTTCATCAACTGAAACAAACGTGTCACTCTGGTGGGGGACGTTGAAGTAGAAGGGGCTGTACATGTGAGGGGATCGAGGGCATATGATAACTCTACTTTCCACTTGATTTTCCTGTGAACCTAATTCTGTTCTTTAAAAATTGTCTGTTTTAAGTATGCATAACATCTAGAAAAAGGGAGGAGAGCAAATATGTATGTTTGCGTGTATTTTAAGATGCAGGAGAAAAACAAAGCAAGTTTTTAATGGTCATGCCCAGGAGGGGGAGGAAATAGGGTAGAATGTACGGAAACAGAAGATGAACTTCACTAATGTACCATGGTGTGTCAGTTTGACTTAAGGACGTGTAAATATTTTGCGTAATTATGAAATAAAAGTGTATTGCTTCCCTAAAGATAAAAAACAAAATAAACTCTGAGAACCTAATAGTACATGGAATTGTTGTCATAACAACAAAGAAGGCATTTTAAATGACTTTGAAACATACAAATTGACACCCAAGAAGGATATAAACTAAGGCCAAAAAAGAGATAGAGAGCTATAAAAAAAAAAAATCTTTGTTTTCAGTAATTACTGTGGATGGTAATATAATTATTTTGAGGCTGTTGTGTATATATTATGGGATTAAAGCCTCAAGATAACTATGTTGGTGTTGTTAAGAACCAGGGAGGAATGAGATACAGATATTAGCTCAAGGAGGTAAAGTTCAAAACTCATAGAATCCTGGAATTGAATTGCCAGTATTGGTATGCACTTTTGATGTATTTTATCCTTAACTAAAAAGCTCAGCTCCAATGATTGAAAAGGCCTAAAAATAGTGATTAACCCAATAACACTGAATACCCTTCATCCCCAGATTATGGTCCCTAAATACCTTTTTGTATCAAAAGGACTGTTAAAGAAATGACTGACTCTAGGTCTAGACAAGAAATGTCTGAGATATAAGTATGAATATCTTAGAAAAATAAGGAAGCTGTCAGATTACAAGGGTCATATTGTGAGCAGACACAAGACCCAATCTGAAAAGGGTCTCACTTGTCAAAGATGGGAAAATTTGAGCTTCAGTAAGGACTTTTATTGCAATGCGCTACAATTCATGAGTTCATAACGATGATGATTGTTAAAAATTTATTGCTCCTATTAGCAGATACTAGAAACCAACTCATTTTAAAACAATTGGTAAAAAAGAATGAAGATTTATCTTACCGTTTCCTTACAAAATGTTCTTCAGAGTACCAAATAGTTGATAAGAGGAAGTTTATAGAATTATTTCAGAATATATGAAAAAAAGAATTCGAACATCATTATTTTACATTTTCTAACAAATTTATAATCTGGGGTGACACTTATGAGTGGGGCTGACATCATAAAAGAGTGACAACCAGACTTCACGGGCCTCCTCATGAAAGTTCCCAGCACCATCTATGAAGCATTCTTATCCAAAGAACCCAATCTGAATCTGATAGAGCCTCTAGTTCTGATTCCAATTTACAGAAAATACAGGGGAAACCGGAATATGTCGAATGACACCACAGAAATGCAATCAACAAAACCAGACTGGGGGACATTAGGACAGAGGATCCTCTTTCTTCAACTAATAAGTTGCAAAGAAAGTAAACACATAAATAAAAGAAGGAGAATCTGTAGATTAAGAAGAGCCTTATCAACTTGTTTCAGTAATAATAATAATTATGAAACAACTGGGGAGATTTGTATCCTGGATAACAAAAAATTGTTATCAAATTCCGGTTGCCATTTGAAGGAAAGGATAGCACGAGTCACTGTTTATGGGGAATCCACTAAGTGCTCAGCATCATGTGAAGCATCAGACATTCAATATCTCATTTAAGTCTTACAGCAACCCCAAGGATAGCAGTGAGACCTCAAAGGCATGAACTAATATTTCCAAGCCCGTTCAGCTACTCAACCACCAAAACTTGTGCTCCCCTATGATCTACACTCATTTAACTCATTTGCTATTAGAGCCAAGCATTCAGTTCAGTTCAGTTCAGTTCAGCCGCTCAGTCGTGTCTGACTCTTTGCGACCCCGTGAATCGCAGCACGCCAGGCCTCCCTGTCCGTCACCAACTCCCGGAGTTCACTCAAACTCATGTCCATCAAGTTGGTGATGCCATCCAGCCATCTCATCCTCGGTTGCCCCCTTCTCCTCCTGCCCCCAATCCTTCCCAGCATCAGAGTCTTTTCCAATGAGTCAGCTCTTCGCATGAGGTGGCCAAAGTACTGGAGTTTCACCTGTAACATGCATTAGCTTCAGCCAAAATGCTCAACAGCCATGGAAATATTTGGTAAGTTATGGCAGATTCTCCCAGGGGAGTACTGTGGCGTAATATAAGATGATAAGAAGACTTGGTAGCAATTTAAAAGCATGTTTATGATTAAGCAATCACAACATTTCACATGTATTCTAATTTTAACCACATTTAAAGAATATGTAGTGCCAAATATTGAAAAGGAACAGGGTCAAATGACAGACTTACTGCCTTAGGGTGATGATACTTGGATACACTTTATTTTGACTTTGCAGTTTGTTCTTTGATGATAGGTTACTGTTACAATACAAACTATTTTCTGATCCATGTTTTATTTCTTTAGGGTTCTGTTTTCTGTTGAGATAGTATGTTAGTTTCCTATTGCCCTGTGACAAATTGCCACAAATTTTAGTGGGCTTCCCTTGTGGTTCAGCTGGTAAAGAATCTGCCTGCAATGTGAGAGACCTGGGTTCGATCCATGGGTGGGGAAGATCCCCCGGAGAAGGGAAAGGCTACCCACTCCAGTATTCCGGCCTGGAGAACATTCCGGCCTGTATAGTCCATGGAGTTACAAAGAGTCAGACACGACTGAGCGACTTTCACTTTCATTTTTTTTTAGTGGCTTAAACCAACATGTTTATTATCTTATAGTTCTTAAAGTCAAAGTCCAAACTTAGTTTCTCTGGACTGAAATCAAAGTATCAACAGGCCAGAGTTTCTCCTGAAAGCGCTAGGGGTGAATTTGCTTCCTTGTTTTCTCCAGCTTCTAGTGACTGCCCACATTCCTGGCCTCAGGGCCCCTCCCTCCGTCTTCAAAGTCAGCAGTGTAGTGTTGCCACACGTCCTCCTCTGCCTCCGCTTCCATCATTGCATCTTCTCTGACTGATTCTCTTGCCTCCCTCTTATAAGGACTCTTGTGATGACATTCAGCCTACATGGATAATCTAAGATAATCTCCCCATTTTGAGAGACTTAATTTACTCACACCTGCAAAGTCCCTTTTACTGCATAAGGTAACACAGTCACATAGTTTCAGGAATTAGGACATAGACATCTTTGGGGGCCATTTTCACCTCCCACAGGTAGATCATTCATCTCACCATCCACTCTATGCTCACATGTTGCTGGGCAGAGTGTGTTCGTCTGTGATGCCAACAAGGTCTTAACCAAATGGAGAAATAAACAGTGCAAAAAGTAAGCATTGCAACAGGGCAGAGGACAGGTAAGTAGCCAGTGGGCACCCCTGGAACAGTGTAGAATCATGGGGTCACATCCAGTGTGCAGAGTCAGTGCTTTCTGGGAATCAGCAGAAATGGGGCTGCTTACATGTGTGGTCTTTGTGTAAGAACAGGTCAACTCCCATCAGTGTTTGGGAACCCTGCCCAGGTCAGCTGAGGCTGAGCAGTTATAAATAAATAAACAAACAGCTTCCTGTAACTGCAGGAGTCACAGTGTAAAGGGCTTTTGGAGTTAGGAGTATGAAGCAGGAACTAGGATTTCTTGAAGTTACCCAGTGGCAGACAGGAATTTGAAGAGAGATCTTGAAAGCTCACAGCTTGAGAAGTAGGCACCTGGGAGCCAGGAATTCCTCTGGGACAATCAAACTACTGTGTTGGGACAGCTGGGAGACATGTAACAAGGACCCAAATGTCAAATATTTGGGGAACCAATAACATTGTTCAACTCTATCGCACAAGTGGTAATACTTATGCCTCCAAATCCTCTGGGGACTCTGGGGTTATGGAAAGTTTCTCTGGTTCTTCTCTTTCTCCCCTCCATTTCCATCTGGGAGCTCCTTTTCCTTGAATTAGTCCAGTGAATGAGTTACCTTGCCACTGTCCATGGGCTGCCCAGGTGAGGACACACAGCTTTTCTCCCTCGATTTCTCCAAAAACATCAACGATATAAGGCTCAAGTTTGAGGCTCAGAAAAGAATTATGGCACCAAAATTCTAAACATCTTCAAGTTGAACAATAGACTTTCCTATTTTATAAACATTTCTGTCTCATTACTGGTAAATCCTCCACGTACTTCCATAAGCTTCTTATCCTTATTGATCAGAGGGCAGACAGAATGAAAACCACAATCACAGAAAGCTAATCAAACTGATCACATAGACCACAGCCTTGTCTAACTCAGTGAAACTATGAACCACACTGTGTAGGGCCACCCAAGATCGACAGGTCATGGTGAAGAGTTCTGACAAAACATGGTCCGCTGGAGAAGGGAATGGCAAACCACTTCAGTATTCTTGCCTTGAGAATAGTATGAAAAGGCAAAAAGATAGGGCACTGAAAGATGAACTCCCCAGGTCAGTAGGTGCCCAATATGCTACTGGAGAAGAGTGGAGAAGTACCTCCAGAAAGAATGGAGAGACAGAGACAAAGCAAAAAAAAAAAAAAAAAAAAAAGCCCAGTTGTTGATGTGACTGGTGATGGAAGTAAAGTCCGATGCTGTAAAGACAATATTGCATAGAAACCTGGAATGTTTGGTCCATGAATCAAGGTAAATTGGAAGTGATCAAACAGGAGATGGCAAGGGTCAACACTGACATTTTAGGAATCAGTGAACTAAAATGGACTGGAATGGGAGAATTTAATTTAGATGACCATTATATCTCCTACTGCGGGCAAGAATCCCTTAGAAGAAATTGAGTAGCCCTCACAGTCAACAAAAGAGTCCAAAATGCAGTACTTGGATGCAATTTCAAAATATTGCTTTAGAGGACATGCCAGGTGGTCCAGTGGTTAAGACTTCACCTTCCATTGCAGGGGATACAGGTTTGATTGGAGCCCACAGGCAATAAAGACCCAGTATAGTCAAAAAATAAACTTAAATTTTTTTTAAAAATCTTGCTTTAGACTTCTTTATTTTCTGTTTCCCGGATGCCACTCTTTGATTTCTTACCCTCAGACTCGATGCTACTCACTTTTTAATGCAGATGAATTGTTCTCTGCTAGATTCATTACTGTGCCCTGCCAAGCCCTGGGCATTCCACTCCAGGTGATACCCTCTTAGCAGCAATGAAGAGTAGAAACAAGTTTTGAAATGTGACCTTTCTTTTCTATCTCCCTCTAGTCTCTGTGAGAGAAAGAGGTCACTACAGGTAGATTCTCTGTCTGAATGTATGCAGTTTCCTTAGGTGCTTTCTGTTTTAAATAGCAGTTCTCTTCTTCACATTGTATAGACAAGATCGGGAAAGGGCCAATTTAGGGACCCAAAGACCCAATTTCCAGTTCCAGTGTTGCCAAGTGACCTTGCCTAAGTCACTTCACTTCCCTGAGAGCTGGTTTCCTTGCTGGTGAAGAGCCACAGTGATGTCCCAGAGCTGTTGTGATGCTTATAGAAGAAAATACGTGGGAATCTTTAAAAGTGGTAGAAGGCTATGGACTAATGGAGGATTGTTATTAATGTTAGCAAGGAAACTACTGTGTATGCAGTTGGCAATCAATCAACCAGAGAAGTGGCTGGTTGGTTAGTTGGTGTCCCACACTGCGTTTCAGAGCTGAGTGATACAGAAAACCAAAATGAGTTGACTGGATGACCAGTTCAGGCCACACTGATTTCAGAGCTGGGCATTCCTGTTGTCAAACGCAGATAAGGCCACCCACATGCAGAGGGTGATGGGGAAACTGTGGGGAATCTTGAGAGGCAACTGGCATTTTCCATAGTTTTTAGAAAAAACGAGAGAGTGACAGTGTTACCAGCTGGACCCATGTGGGGGCTGGTAAGTCCCCCACAGGGGGGACTTGGAGTGCCTTGCCTTCTGAGTTGGGTCCAACCAATGGGAGAGAGGAAAGTGTAGAAGAGTGAGGTCAAAGTATTGATTTCCTCAGCTCAGCCCTTTTAAGGTTGCTGCCTGTTGCTACTTGAAGGTCACAGTGGTCCTCTGTACCCAGAGATTTCCTCCAGTGACCCATCTTTCTTCTTGCCCCTTCAGGCCAAGAGTAGTATCTGCTCCCCAAGGTTGCTAATCTACCCTGGTTCCTGCTTCATCTGTGGTCAGTTTCCCTTAAATTGTCCCTGTAAAATATTCTTCTTACCCTATTTTGCATATTAGTGTCTTCTTGCTAAGATACTAACGCACTTCTTTAAATCCATGACAGGCTAACAAAAAAGTTTAACGTGATAACACAAGAAAAATATTTTAAAATCTAGTTAATAGCCAATTGCAGTCAGAACCCCGAAAGATGAAAACAGAGCATAGGTTGCTAACATAACATTCAGATTCCAGAAACAGCTCAGCCTGACGTCACTGGCATTAGTTCTGTCCTGACTCATCCTGCGCGACAATCTCATCGTTTTGAAAATAACTGGACAAGGCCAGGTCACAGTGCCCAGCCATATCCTAGCTGTTGACAAAGACCTCTGGTTCCTTTTAGGATATTCCTCTTTCTAGACTGGAGTACCAGTTAGGAAACTTAATTTCTAAAAGAGTAGTTTTGATGCCAGACTAATGAAAGACATCTGTAGGGTTCTCCCTTATAAATGGGACACTCTCTCACGTGCTTCCTTGGCAGGATTTTTGAAGGCTGATGAGAAAAGCAAATTCAATAGATAGGTCTCTCATCCTCAGTTGGTTATCAAACAAGTACTATTGTCTACTGAGTGTAAGCACGGTATGTGCTAGAGCCAGGGTCCTGCTGGGAGTGAGAACAGAAACAAATGAAAATGTTGCTCCCTTTCCTTAAGGAATTTACAGTGTTTTATATATATATATATATATATATATATATACATACACACATACATACACACACACACACACACACATATATGCTTAGCCACTCAATCAGGTCTAACTCTTTGCAACCTCATGGACTGCAGGTCACCAGGCTCATTTGTCCATGGAATTTTCCAGGCAAAATTGGAGTGGATTGCCATTTCCTACTCCAGGGGATCTTCCTAACCCAGTGACCAAACCAGTGTCTTCTGTGTCCTGAATGTACCCATATTCATCTAATGTAGGTACAAATAAAAATCTTTATATTTTGCTTAGTGTTGAGGCTAGGTCTTGTGTGTCTGTCTGCCTATCTGTCTACGTGCATGCCAGAAACAAAGGGCAGGTTTAGAAGCAGTGAGAATTAAGAAAAAGATTATGAGTTTCAGAGTTAATCATATGAGTTTTACAGTTAATTATTTGAGTTAGTTTGTTTAGCCATATGGTAAATTGTTTCATCTTTCTAAAATTTCCACATCTGAAAAATACATAAAATAAACAAAATATATTGAATACACAGATAGACACAGCTGTCATGAAGATTTGATGACTTGAGATAAACCAAGGAGCCTAGATTGAGCTGGCACTTTGGAGGCCCTCATGAAATGTCAGTTGCTCTCTGTTCCTTCAGAAAAAAATAGACTTTGAAATCTACTTTTCTTAATAGCTTGTTTATAAAGGCTTTGTCCTGGAAGAGGGTATTGCAACCCACTGAAGTATTCTTGCCTAGAGAATTCCTTGGACAGATAAGCCTGGTGGGCTACGGTCCATAGGGCTGCAAAGAGTTAGACACAACTGAAGTGACTCAGCATGTGTGCATAAAGGGTTTGTGTAGAAGATGAATCTTTCAGAGAATTTTGACTAATAAAAAGAAGGGGGCCAAAGAAATCATGACCTCTTCAGACACTGCCAGAAAGGGAAATCACAGAATTGAAAAATTAATGAATAAAGTATCCCTATAAATGTTAGGCCATCTATTCTACTGCCTCTAGAGAGAATAAAGGTAGTCTAGGGAATACTCTTCTCTAAAAGAATTTCTAGAAACGTAGTTTCCTAACCCACCTAAGTATTAGTATCTCTTAGCACCACTCACATTTACTCTTTAAACTCATCTTCAAGAACTTTTCACTACTATTCAATACAGACTTTCACCTGAAATTTCAGTCCCACTGCCCCCTCCCCACCAATCCTATGTCTCCTGAGATGGTGTAAAGTTGCTCACACTTCATACCATAGCTGTCTCCATTTCCTTTTATACCATCATTTGTACCTTTTTCTTTCCAGTCTTCAACATGTTTTTTTGTAGGAACCAGACTAACATGGGAAGGAGACTTTGGAAATAAATTTAGCTTAAGTCCTGAGCTGCCTTAACCCCAGGGAAACTTTAAAATTATCACAGCTGGACTGACCACTTTGTTTAGCAGAGTTGGAAAGCCTCCAAAGCCAATTCACACACCTTCCATGACTCTGTGTGTGTGTGTGTGTGTGTGTGTGTGCACGCAGGATGTTTGCAAACTGCTTGCCTCCTCAAGAATTGTACCTTCTGCAACAACCAAAGAATTAGCCACTGACAAGGTGATCTCTGATGACTCTAAATACTGTTGTACCCAGAATTTCAAACAGTATTTAAACAATTCATTTCCAGTCCACAACACAGTTTGTTTAGCAGGAAGGGACAGGGCCACTCTGTAAACTGGCAAGAGACTGAGGAAGAACTGGCAGAGAAGGGCTTCCTTGTTTGTTTCCTGGGGCTGTGCCCTATGGACTGTGATAGTTAGGGGACAGGGTGGGGCCCACTAGACTGAAAATGATAGGAAAGATGCTTTCCTGATTAATGAATTTTATTGGGGTAATTATGTATGGTAATTACCACCTGCTGAACTTCATTAACTAGACCTCATAAATGGACAGCTAGGGCTCTAAAGCGAAGAGACAATATTACAGCTTGCCCTGAAGCCCTTAATTGGAGACCATTCAAACACCAGGTCCAAATGGTCATCTTAAATACAGAGATGTGCTTTTTCAATGAAATCATTTTTGGAAAGAAGATATCTCTGATGCATGGCCCTCTTTGGGGTATCCAGTGAGCATTTAAGCCGCTGGGGCAGGCATATATGATTCTGACCCTCACTGAGTTTATTGTAATTGCCCATTGAATTACCTGTCTGCCCTGCTTGGCAATAAAATGTTATAATTTCTACCACTGGGAAAGGATAGAGTGTTTTGAAATCACATGGCAAGGACAACTATTGAAATTAAGAAAGTCATGAGAAGTTTCCCTAAGGGGGTGAGATCTCAGCCAAGATTTAAGGTGAGGCAGTCTAATCAAGCTGAACGATCAGGATGGCAATGCTACCTCCAGCATGGTTTACCAATCTGGTGCTTCTCAAACTTGAGTGAGCATTCAAATCACTGGGAATCTTATTTAAACATGGATTCCGATTCAGTAGATCTTGGGGGCCATGAGATTCTGTATTTCTAAAAAGCTCCCAGGTAATGTTACCAGTCCAAGGATTACTCTCTGAGTAGCAAGGTGCGACTCAGAAGGTGCTAGATGACCTTCTGAAGCACTCAGCTTCTCTATGCCTTAGTTTTATAGTCTATAAAATGGGCTTCCAAAGGCTTGAGAAACATGGAAATAAATTCAGCTGTGGCATATTCTGACCTGATCACATTCCTGACAAACACTTGTTGATTGAACAAGAATCCCTAGAGATCTGTCAAACTACTTTTCCTTCTGTCTTATCAGTATTTTTTTCATCTGCCTATACAATTAAAAAAAAATCTTTTTCCTACTTCAGGTTTTATACTATTATTAGCTAGAGGATAGCTCTTAATGTAGGATGTATTATGCAAAAGAACAGAATTATTTAAAACATTAAAGTTCTTGAGCTGAAAACTAAAATAATATTGTTGTTGTTGAGTCACCCAGTTGTATCAAACTCTTTGTGACTCCAAGGACTATATATCCACCAGGCTCCTCTTTTCATGGGATTTCCAGGATTTCCCACTGGAGTGGGTTGCCATGCCCTCCTCCAGGGGATCTTCCTGACCTAGGGATGGAACCTGAGTCTCCTGCATTGGCAACCAGATTCTTTAGCACTGAGCCACTAGGGAAGCCCTCAAAAGCTGTTGGTATCTTATAGTTTTGGAGGTTAACTGATCCATGGATACATGCTATAATCCCAGAGCAGAATCAGGGCCCGTGGATGCTAATTTCGTTGCTCAGTGACAAGCATTTGGTAACATACAGCCTTCTTGCTATAATTAGCTTTCAGGTTAAACAGCATATCATTTGTCTCAGAATTGCAAAATTTATCCTTGCAATCAAACAGATGTTAAATTCAGGGGCTTCATGACTAACCGTGAAATTCACTCTTTTACTTTGACATCTTGGTTTTCCGCAGCATCTCACCCAGGGCTTGAATCAGAGTGTGAAGGGAATTTTTGAAAAAGCACCCATGACTGGGGCAAACTGAGATGTGGGTGGGGTTCTTCTGAGATAAGAAAGTGATAGCAAAACAGGAGCAAATACAAGCCAAGCAGACTAAGTAAGGGAAATTATATATTTCACTGATAGTTTCACCAGAACTATTCTCTCTGAGAATACTTTGTTAATATTATTTTTTCTTACCTTTAAGACATTTCCAATCCTTTTGTTTGTTTTTATTTAAAAAAATTTTTATCTATAATTTTTAAAATTTACTTTTTATTGAAGTATGGTTGATATACAATATTATATATGTAACTATAGTGATCCACAATATTTAAAGTTCATTCTCCATTTATAGGTATTATACAACATGTTGTACCATAGATCCTTGTAGCTTATTTTATACATAATAGTTTGTACCTCTAATCTCTCATTTCGGATGTTTTTGAAAACTCCCATTTCTCAGTTTCTGCCTGATTGCTCCTTCCATCTAATTCACACACAGAATTAATTCTGAACAACGTATAAGAGTGAGAATAGGCTTCATCTACTTAAGTTAGAAGACACCATCCTTCCTCATTTATTGAGCTTCTACTATGTTCTAGGTGCCCTAATGGGCCCTGAGCAACCAGTGGTGTGTGTTCTGCCTTCTTGGACTTTTCAGTCTAGTTGGGGAAGGTTCAATTCAGTTCAGTTCAGTCGCTCAGTCGTGTCCGACTCTCTGCAACCCCATGAATTGCAGCACGCCAGGCCTCCCTGTCCATCACCAACTCCCAGAGTTCACTCAAACTCACGACCATTGAGTCCGTGAAGCCATCCAGCCATCTCATCCTCGGTCGTCCCCTTCTCCTCCTGCCCCCAATCCCTCCCAGCATCAGAGTCTTTTCCAATGAGTCAACTCTTCGCATGAGGTGCCCAAAGTACTGGAGCTTCAGCTTTAGCACCATCCCCTCCAAAGAACACCCAGGACTGACCTCCTTCAGAATGGACTGGTTGGATCTCCTTGCATTCCCAGGGACTCTCAAGAGTCTTCTCCAACACCACAGTTCAAAAGCATCAATTCTTCGGCACTCAGCCTTCTTCACAGTCCAACTCTCACATCCATACATGACCACTGGAAAAACCATAGCCTTGACTAGATGGACCTTTGTTGGCAAAGTGATGCCTCTGCTTTTCAATATGCTATCTAGGTTGGTCATAACTTTTCGATACAAGTAAACAAATAAGTATGTAACTTGGACAACATGCTCTGAAGGAGACAGAAGGAGTTTGGTGCCGGAGAACAACAGGCAGGGGCGGGGAGGGTGTGGTTGATTAGCGGGGCAGGAAGGAGCTCATTCAGGGAGTAACATACAAACCTGAACTGAAGAAGGAGCAGGGACCACTATGCAAAGTGTGGGAAACATGTTCTTGGCAAGGGAGCCACGTGTGCAAAAGCCTGGACTGTTCTAGAAACTTAAATGGGTGAGTTTGTGCTTCTTCATAACCCAAACTAGCTTCCTGGGAACCTTAATGTTCCTCTGTAGGAAAACAGTCAAAATATAGTGCACAGAGATATTCTATGTGTGTGTGAGTTAACTGATCAGTCGTATCCAACTGTTTGCAACCCCATGGACTGTAGCCTGCCAGGCTCCTCTGTCCATGAGATTCCCCAGGCAAGAATACTGGAGTGGGTAGCCATTCCCTTCTCCAGGGGATCTTCCCAACCCCGGGATCAAACCCAGGTGTCCTGCTTTGCAGGCAGATTCTTTACTGTCTGAGTCACCAGGGAAGCCCAGAGATATTTTATAGAGAGAGTTATATGATGTGATGATTAAGAGCATAAATCCTGAAGACATACCGATTTCTAGTTCCACAGTTCACTAGCTGTGTATCCTTGTGCACATCATTAAATCTTCCCCAACTCAGTTCCTCATCTGTAAAACAGAGAATAGTAATAGCTCCCACTTTATAGGGTTGTTGGAAGGAGAAAATGATGAACAGGTTAATACTTTCTGGTGCATAGTAAGTGGTTTGTAAGTGCCAGCTCCTCTTACAGGCAATTTTTAGAATATAAGAGAAGTGGGGTGCTGAAACCAACAAGATAAAGTGCTAGGAAAGCACAGAGGAAGGAAAAAGAATTTCCACCGGAGGATATCATGATGGAGGTAGCTTTTGAACTATATGTTGAAGGATAGAGAGATGTTGACTCTCTAAATGTGGTGAAAGCAAAATCAGCCATCAGGGGATCTTTCTCAGCTCCTCTTTTCCTTCATCTTTCACATCTAATTGATCATCAAGTCCTTTCTCTGATCACCCACCACTGCCTTTGACAGTGATCTTATCCAGACCACTGCACTGACAGTGGCCTTGTCACCTGTCTCCCTTCAGACCCGCACCCATGCCTGTGCTACACTTAGGACAACAATACAGGGCAGTTGTCCCTATCAGGGCTTGTTTTCCCAGGAGCCTGAGCCTGCTCCCTAAGTTTGTCATTGATACCTATTGAGCTGAACTGCTATCCACTACTATTCCCCTCTGCATCCATCAGACTTCAGTCAGAATAAAAGAAGCCATTCTAGGTGTTTCCAAAAGTGGGGATTGAATATAGAAGACTGACTTGCAAGAGAAGAGCCAAGAGGGCAAGAGGGTTTGTTTTTTTTTTAAGTAATTATTTTTAATTGGAGGGTGATTACAGTCATGAAATTAAAAGATGCTTACTCCTTTGAAGGAAAGTTATGACAAACCTAGACAGAATATTAAAAAGCAGAGACATTACTTTGCCAACAAAGGTCCGTCTAGTCTTTCCAGTGGTCATGTATGGATGTGAGAGTTGGACTGTGAAGAAAGCTGAGCACCAAAGAATTGATGCTTTTGAACTGTGGTGTTGGAGAAGACTCTTGAGAGTCCCTGGGAATGCAAGGAGATCCAACCAGTCCATTCTGAAGGAGGTCAGTCCTGGGTGTTCTTTGGAGGGGATGACGCTAAAGCTGAAACTCCAGTACTTTGGGCACCTCATGCGAAGAGTTGACTCATTGGAAAAGACTCTGATGCTGGGAGGGATTGGGGGCAGGAGAAGAAGGGGACAACTGAGGATGAGATGGCTGGATGGCATCACCGACTTGATGGACGTGAGTTTGAGTGAACTCTGGGAGTTGGCGATGGACAGGGAGACCTGGTGTGCTACAATTCATGGGGTTGGTTGCAAAGAGTTGGACATAACTGAGCAACTGAACTGAACTGAATTGCCTTATGTTGTGCAGGTTTTCACCATACATCAACATGAATCAACCATAGGTATAAACATGTCTCTTCTCTCTTGAGCCTCCCTCCCACCTCCCACCCCACTCCACCCCTCTAGGTTGTCACAGAGCACCAGGATGAGCTCCCTACACTATACAGCAACTTCCCATTACTTATCTATTTTACACATGGTAATGTATATATTTCAATGCTACTCTCTCAAGTTATGCCATCCTCTCTTTCCCCTGCTATGTCCATATGTCTGAGTCTCTATTCCTGCCCTACAGGTAGGTTCATCAGTACCATCTTTCTAGATTCTATATATATGCATTAATATGACATTTGTTTTTCTTTTTCTGACTTACTTCACTCTGTGTAACAGGCTCTAGGTTCATCCACCTCACTAGCACCTACTCAGATTCATTCCTTTTAATGGCTGAGTGATATTCCATTGTATATATGTACCACAACTTAATCCATTCATCCAACAGGAGGTTTTAAGTAATTTAAACATTAGCATTTGCAAGAGGCTGCTAGCACTCTTGATGGGGGAAGGAGGTCGGGTGGCCAGAGCCCTAAGGCTGACACCATGTGACCAGAGCTGAAATATAGCAGGAGCTGGAATGTGTGGAGGGGCTCTCCCACAGAGGAAATGGAGGAAGACAGCCTCTAAAGGAGATGCTGTTGGAAGCTGGAAGCGTGAAAACACCCTGGCTTCTCCCCAACTCCCTCCTGGCCAGGCTTCTGCCAGTGTCTTCCAAGGGTGCCATTTGTCTGGAAGCCAAGTGGCAAAGGAAACTGGGAAACATAGTTGCCAGGACACAGTGCAGAGTCAGGGAGGGCGGGGCGGGGGACTGGGAGCAAACAGACAACCAACCTCCAGTCACCCTTCTGATTCTTCTCCCACTCTGCTGCTGCAGATCTGAACTTGCGGTCCCCCAGCTCCTCTAAATGTAATCAGACTAGCTCCTTGACATCTACAGACTAAAGACCAAACTCTGCGGGCATGAAAAACAGCAATAAGAAGGTGTCTCAGAGGCTGGTCAGAGAGGACCTCTGTGCGAATACCACCCCGCAGCACCACAGGTGAGATACGAGGCCCAGCGAGGGAAGAAGCACCCTGCTCATCTCTCCTGGGGGTGGGAGTGTTGAACAGACTCGAGCACTGGTCCTACTGGAACTCTTGGCCCTTGTTATCATTAAAAAAAAAATAGGAAATGTTCATGTGCACGTTTGAATCACTTTTGATACTTTTTGAGGTGCTTTCAGAAGCATCATCCAATTTTATCCTCACAACAGCAGGCAGGAGGACATTATTATATCTCATTAAAGCCACAAGTAAGCACAAGAGGCCAAGGAAGGCGAAGTGCTCAGCACAGGCCAATGACAGAGTGGTCCTTGAACTTGGGGGCCCTTATTTCTGATTAAAATTGTTTACATCAGGCTCAGACCTGGGGTCTCAAAACTCTCAAAGTCCTTGCCATCAGGATGTGGGCTCTACCCAAGGTTTTCAATACACAAAATGCTGATCAGAAATCGCACATTAGCTAACTAAATGCGAGGCTGATTTTTTCCTATTGGACTTCAGACCCCTTAGTTTGGTAAGTCAAGTTATCTGTGAGAGAAATGAATTATTAACTAATAAATTGTTTATTTGGTGGGAAGAAAGAGAAGCTCCAGCACATGGGAAATGAAGAGAGCAGTAGGAGGTGGGGGAAGGCAAGCTATGGCATGGCTTTTACACATTCCCCTTTATAAAGTTCTCTTAAGCTTTGTTTCTTGGTTAGAATTTTTCTGTCAAACAGGGGCAAGATGAGAAAGGTTATGAAATGGGGATAAAATAGAATAAAGAGAGCTTAAAATTAAACTTGCAGAAATTGGTGCAAACACTCTGAGGGACAATTTGATGACACCTGTATTCCTAAAAATGTGCCCTTCCTTTGAATCAGCAATGTCATGCCTGGGAATTTATCATAAAGAAATAAATCACAGTTACCCGCAAAAATATATTTTTTAATTAAATATATATTTTTAATTAAAAAATATTTTTTATGTTCATTGCAGCTTGACTTGCATTGCAAGTATATTACAGCACCAAAGGTAAAAACTTATATATTACCTAAATTCCAGTAAATAGAGAATTTGTTAAATAATCTATATTACATTCATACAACAGACTGTCCATTCATACTACAGGCCATGGAAAGTGAGAGTACAGAGAAACATGTAAATAAATCAAATAAAAAAATCAAGGTGAGTTACAAAAATTTATATCAAATTGATAATACATCTATATATACTATAATTACAGTTGAGTAATTTTTTCTTGCTTATCAATGTATTTTCTAAACTTTCTACACTCATTTGATTTGGTTATCCTTTTCAGTGTTAAAAACACCTATTAATGTTATGGTAAAGGTAGATAATTATTTTAATCAGGTTTATTAAGGTATATTCTGTATATACAGAAAAAAATTACGTTTTAGTATTTAGTCCTATAAGTTTTGACAAATATATACAACATAATCAAGATACAAATTTTCCATCATCCCAAATAAGTTCCCTTGAGTCTCTCTGTAATCAGTTCCTTCTCCACTCTCAATCACTGATCTGTTTTCTCTCATATAAATAGAATCATATCATGTGTAACCTTTTGAATCTGACTTCTTTAACTTAGCATCAAATTTCAAAATTATACTCTTACATGAATTAGCAGTTCATGGTGTGGATATAATATAATATGTATACCCATTCATGAGCTGATAGACATTTGGGATGCTTTTAGTTTTGAGCTATTATGGATAAAGCTGCTATAGATATTCTCATACAGGGTTTGGTATGGACATATGTTTTCATTTCATATACATTTCATAAATACTTAGAAGTGGAATTGCTGGGTCACATGGTAACTATATGTTTAGCTTTGTAAGAAATAGCCAACCTGTTTTCCAAAGTGACTGCACTATCCCAAGCTTCTCCAGCGCTCGGTATTGCCAGGTTTTTTTTTTGTTTGTTCATTCGTTAAAGGTTTTTAAGCCCTTCTGATAGTATGCAGTGATCTTTTTTGGTTTTAACTTACATTATTTAAATGAAAAATAGCATTAGGCATCTTTTCATGTACTTATTCATATCTGTAACTCTTCTTTGTGAAAAGTTTGTTCAGATCTCTCACTTGTGTTTGCAGGGATTATTTCTTTTCTTATTTCTGAATTAGAAGACTCTTTATTTATTCTAGATGAACATCCTTTATTGATATGCAATTAGTAAATATTTTTCCCATATTTTTTGTGGCTTGTCTTTTAACAATATTTTTAAACAGAAATTCTTTATTTTGATGAAGCTCAACTTGTTAATTTTTATGAGCTGTACTTTTGTGTAGCATCTATGAAACGCTTCCCTTCTGGCTCAGACAGTAACGTGCCTGACTGCAATATGGGAGACCTGGGTTCGATCCCTGGGTCAGGAAGATCCTCTGGAGAAGGAAATGGCAACCTACTCCAGTACCCTTGCCTGGAAAATCCCATGGACAGAGGAGACTGGTATGTTACAGTCCGTGGGGTCACAAAGAGACATGACTGAGTGACTTCACTTTGTGTAGTATCTACATGGAACAACAGACTGGTTCCAAATAGAAAAAGGAGTACGTCAAGGCTGTATATTGTCACCCTGCTTATTTAACTTATATGCAGAGTACATCATGAGAAACGCTGGACTGGAAGAAACACAAGCTGGAATCAAGATTGCCGGGAGAAATATCAATAATCTGATACGCAGATGACACCAGCCTTATGGCAGGAAGTAAAGAAGAACTAAAAAGCCTCTTGATGAAAGTGAAAGAGGAGAGTGAAAAAGTTGGCTTAAAGCTCAACATTCAGAAAACGAAGATCATGGCATCTGGTCCCATCACTTCATGGCAAATAGATGGGGAAACAGTGGAAACAGTGTCAGACTTTATTTTTGGGGCCCCAAAATCACTGCAGATGGTGACTGCAGCCATGAAATTAAAAGACGCTTACTCCTTGGAAGGAAAGTTATGACCAACCTAGATTGTATATTCAAAAGCAGAGACATTACTTTGCTGACTAAGGTCCATCTAGTCAAGGCTATGGTTTTTCCTGTGGTCATGTAGGGATGTGAGAGTTGGACTGTGAAGAAAGCTGAGCACCAAAGAATTGATGCTTTTGAACTGTGGTGTTGGAGAAGACTCTTGAGAGTCCCTTGGACTGCAAGAAGATCCAACCAGCCCATTCTGAAGGAGATCACCCTGGGATTTCTTTGGAGGGAATGATGCTAAAGCTGAAACTCCAGTACTTTGGGCACCTCATTCGAAGAGTTGACTCATTGGAAAAGACTTTGATGCTGGGAGGGATTGAGGGCAGGAGGAGAAGGGGACGACAGAGGATGAGATGGCTGGATGGCATCACTGACTCAATGGACGTGAGTCTGAGTAACTCCGGGAGTTGGTGATGGACAGGGAGGCCTGGGGTGGTGCGATTCATGGGATCACAGGGAATCAGACATGACTGAGCGACTGAACTGAACTGAACTGATGAAATTTTTAGCCCAAGGTCACAAAGATTTTTCTCCCATCTTTTCTTCTATAGTTTTATAGCTTTAGGTTTTACATTTTAGGTCTTTACTCAGATATGTATTTGCAAATATTTCCTCCCAATTTGTGCCCTGTTTTTCTGGCTTATCATATCTTTTGGTGAGAAAACATTTCCAATTTTGATGAAGTAAAACCCAATTTTTATGGTTGGCATGAATGTTCTTACTCTTACACACATGCACCACAAGCACTCTCTCCCCTCCACCACCACCTCCCAGCTTTCCTTTTTCCCTCCCCCTTCTTTCCTCGCTCCCTATCCTTTCTTTCAACTCTCCTCCCTCCCTCCCACCTTCCTTCTCTCACAGAGAAAGCCCGAAGATATTTGCCAAGGGCAGTGTAATACAATGGTCTATGAAAACCCAGCTCCTCTTGAGGGTTTCTACACATTGTGGTTTTCCAGACACTAGTCAGAAGCATAGGGAGGTTGATGAGCAAAACCTGGTAGACAAAAATCACCGAAAGATATATAAATAGCAGCCTGTGGTTCAGGGGATTATCAAACCCACACACTTCATAACCACTCTTCAAAGGTGAGATGGGCACACACTTTTCCTCTTGTGCTTCAAAACTTAAAGGGGGGATTGCTCTGTGGAAATAAGTGAATACAAATAAGCTCATTATTACTTGGTTTTAAAGGGTATATTTCAACACTTTTCAATCCAAAAAATTGACTGTGGAAGTTGAAACCTCGGTCAGTGTAGCCTATTTTCCAGAGTAAAGGTGTGTTTGGACAGGTATCTTATTTCATGGATCAAAAAAGGCCAGAGCCATTCACAAGTATTTCATGACTTGCAAGAATTTGAGGTCTTAAGCTGACCTCCATTTTACATAGTGTTTCATATGAGTTAAGGGCCAAAAAAAAAAAAAAAAAAACTATGAAAAGTATAATGTTTTGAACAAAAATACTTAAAATCAGTAATGAACTGGCTGAGAGAAAAATCAAAATGAAAAAATCCCTTATCCTTATGATATCATTTAAGAAGGAAAAAATTGAGGTCAAACATTAACTTTCATAGTACTCATGTTTCAGGAATCTCACTATCCCTCTCTCTCTCTACCTTTGTCTTTTCTCTCAAACTTGGAATTGGCAAAAATAAAAAATAAGAGTAGGGCTTTGATAGGAAAACAACTTCCACATTCTCTTTTCTCTCCCCATGTGTAAACAGGAACAACCTCAGGACCCCTAAACAAAGAAATAAAGACACCGATGCACAAGGCAGCAAGCAGTACTATGAGCACTGGTGTCGAGACTTTGAACAAACATCTACATTTATTGGGCTGCACTCTGTCTTGATACCTAGAAATGACAAGTGGAGGACAGAGGAAGGGAAGAAGCAGTGACACCCAATATGTCTTCCAGACCAATGAACTGTAGCACAGTTTGCTCCCTGTTTCTCTAGGACACTTTCCGAGTCTTAGAAAATGATTCAATACATGACAATTCACATTTCGTTCTGAATGTCTGGAACAAAGAAACCTATGGACAGGACATGAGCCAAATAAATGGGTGTGGGCAGGCATTCAGGGCTTTACAGTGACTCCTCATTATGGATGGACCTTTTAATGACAGGACTCTTAAGCACTTTTGTAGGATGAAGTCATAGGCGGGGCTAATAGTAAAAATCCTGCCTGCCAATGCAGGAGATGTAAGAGATGCAGGTTCGATCCCTAGGTCAGGACGATTCCCTGGAGGAGGGCATGGCAACACACTCCAGTACTCTTGCCTAGAGAGTCCCCATGGACAGAGGAGCCTGGTGGGCTATAGTCCATAGGGTCACACAGGATGAGACACAACTAAAGTGACTTAGCATGCACAGATGAAGGCATAGACCAGGCCTTCCTTGGGACTCTGTTGTCCCCACAGCTGCCATTTGGCACTTGGCATTTACTGCCTTGAGTTATGGGTAGCTGTCCTCATGGACATGACTTTTCTACTCTGGCTAAATCTTAAATTCCCCAAGGGCAAGAATACCCACAGTGAAAGCGAAAGTCGCTCAGTCATGTCCGACTCTTTGTGACCCCATGGACTATACAGTCCATGGAATTCTCCAGTCCAGAACACTGGAATGGGTAGCCTTTCCCTTCTGCAGAAGATCTTCCCCACCCAGGGATTGAACCCAGGTCTCCCTCATTGCAGGCAGATTCTTTACCAGCTGAGCCACCAGGGAAGCCCATCCCCACAGAACAGCACAGTAAATAAATATTTACTGACTAACATTTATTGATATAAATAGAAGGGCATATACAGTTTCTGGAATTCCCAGGTGGTACTAGTGGTAAAGAGCCTGCCTGCCAGTGCAGGAGACACAAGAGACATGGATTTGACCCCTGGAGACACAGGTTTGATCCCTGGATTGAGAAGATTCCCCTGGAGGAGGGCATTGCAACCCACTCTAGTATTCTTTCCTGGAGAATCCCATGGACAGAGGAGCCTGGTGGGCTATATAGTCCATAGGATTGCAAAGAGTTGGACACGACTGAAGTGATTTAGCATGCATACAGTTTCTAAAAGATTTTAAAACAATATTCCCAGAAAACTCTTAGAATAAAAATACAAAATATTTGGACTCCTTCCATGATAGATAGTGTTGTTTTTTTTCTTTTTTGTGTACATGCCCATCCCAAACTCCCTAACTATCCCTTCCCCCATCCCTCCCCCCGGCAACCCTAAGCTCATTCTCGAAGTCTGAGTCTATTTCTGTTTTGTAAATAAGTTCATTTATATCATTTCTTTTTAGATTCCATATATAATGGGTGTCATATGATATTTCCCGTCTCTGTCTGATTTCACTTAGTATGACACATTCTAGGTCCATCCATGTTGCAGCAAATGGCATTATTTCATTCCTTTTTATGGCTGAGTAATATTTTATTATATATGTGTACCACATCTTTAGATGGATGGTGTTTTTACATAGAGTTTTAAAATTTTAGTGCCTGTGGCAACATTATCACAAGCATAACTTGTTTCCTTTACAAGCCTATGCATAATGCATACATGCTCAGTCATGGCTGACTCTTTGTGACCCTATGTAGCCTGCCAGGCTTCTATGTCCATGGAATTTTTCAGGCAAGAATACGGGAGTGGGTAGCCATTTTCCTACTCCATGAGATCTTCCCACCCCAGGGACTGAACTTGCTGCATCTCTTGCATCTCCTGCACTGACAAGAGGATGCTTTACCACTCCACCAACTGGGAAGCCCTGTAAGTCTAAGCAAAAACCAATTTAAATTTTTACATTTATATCCATCCTTAAATCCATCAGATAAAAGGCACTGTTAACCTGATCTGTCCACATATGTAAAGCGATTAAAACAGTGCCTGGCATACATGTGTGTGTAAGCAGTTGTTACTGAAGATGTGGAAGATTGGATTATTGTTTACAAGTCTTTACTCTCTCCTTTAATGGAATTATATGTTCACATTCTGCCATGTGGCTTTGCTGCGCCTTCCAGAGTAGCTGAGAGGACAACATGAAAGTGTGTGTGAATGTGTGTGTGTGTGTCCATGTCTGAAACATAATATGTGCTCATTAAGAATTTGTTGGATGAATAAATGCTTAAACCTAAGGGGAAAAGAAACTTCCCTCTATGTCTTCTAAATATCAGTACTGTAACCACCTCCTTTTCTTTGAAGGATATGTATTAGTGAGATATTGCTATCTTAATAGTGGATAACATATTTTTTACATAGCAATATATGTATATATATATATATATCTTCCTATCTAACTTTGAGCTTTATGATTTGCTTTAGCCAATGAAATATTAGCAGATATGATGCAATCAGAGGTTTTAAATGTACTTTTATAGCTTGGCTTGGCCTCTTAATTTTCTGAATCCATCATGACCAGTTTATGCCTTTGGTAGCTGTTGATCTCACAAGAGACTCGGGGAGCAAACTTAAACCCAAACTAAAATAAAGCCACACAGTCAGCTCACAGACACATGACTCAAAGATCTTGAAGGACATGGTCACAGTATTGAGATTCAGTATATATATATATATATATATCTCTCTCAGTACCAGGAAATGGCAACCCACTCCAGGATTCTTGCCTCGGAAATCCCATGGGCAGAGGAGCCTGACAGACTACAGTCCATAGGGTCACATAGAGTTGGACACAACTGAAGTTACTGAGCATGAATGTACACACACACATATGTATATGTAAATATATATAAAACATGTATAAAGATATAGATGATATCCTTTTATTCTCAGATTTAGAGATACAGATGATATCCTTTTATTCTCAAGTTCAAGTATTTATTCACTCAACAGATTCTTAATGAGCTCTTTTTATGTTCCAGACATGGTGATAGAGATCTTAAACTAACAATATTAAGACAAAAGGGGCCCGAACAATGCAGAAGATTGTTTTAGCATATTCTTCCACTCCATAGTGACTGGTGTTCAAATCCTTCTCACCCAATTCACTTTTCAAATATTTAAATCCCCATACCCATCATATATACACAGCCCTCTCAAACCCCTAAGGGCCGCCTGCCACCTTCCCTAGACTGGGGGATTTCCAGCTGAGAGTGGAAACTCTAGTCTCCTGCATCTTCTCAAGTTGTCTGCGGCTGGCTGGGATATGAACCTAGTTTGGGGAACTGCAGGGCACTTGGCTGCTGCCTGCCCACGTACTGCTTACTGTCCTGACCGCCTGGCAGCAACCCAGCGTCCACGTTGCCATCTCTGACTCCAAGTATCCCAGAGCTGGAGCCAGATAGTTACTGAAATATCTCAGCATTTAGCTCTTAACAGCCAAAAAAATCAATATTTAATTTTTTTTTTTTTTTAGCTCATCTTCCTCAGGGGGCTTGGGTGCCCAGGCAATGCTTGGGAAGGCCTCATCATGGAAACAGGAACAGAGAGAAAGATTCTGAAGGGTTGCTGTTGGTAACCCCTACACCAGGGTCTTGATGCCTTCTGGTTGCAAAAAAAAAAAGAAAGAAAAAAGAAAAACTGTGAAACACAGACTTCAGAGCAAGGAATTTTATTAGGAGTAAAGAGAAGCACTATAGAATCATCAAGACTATCAATTTACCAGGAAGACATAACAATCCTAAATGTGTGTGCATCTAACAACAGAGTTTCAAAATACATGGAACAAACATTAATAGAACAGAAAGGAGAAATGGATCTTCAATTGCAGCTGAAGTTTCCAACACTCTTCTCTCAGTAATCAATAGAATAAGCAGACAGAAAGTCACTACAGCTAGAGAAAACCTGAATAACACTATCAACCAAGTTGACCTAACTGACATTTGTAAAAGACTCCAAAATGTCAGAATACATATTCTTTTCAAATACACATGAAGCATTCACTAAGGTAAACAGTGTACTCAGCCATAAAATACATTTCAACAAAATTTCTAATTGAAATCAAGCAAAGGATTTCTAAGACCTCACTGGGATTAAATCAGAAATCAATATCAGAAATACATGTGAAAACTTCCCAAATATCTGGAAATTAAACAACATGCTTCTAAATAGAAACAGATCAGAGAGGATTTCGGAAGGGGCATTAGAAAATATTTTGAGTTAAATGAAAACAAAAAAATTGTAAAAATTTGTAGGATGCAACCAAAGCAGAGATTAGAAGGAAATGTACAAAATTAAATGATTATATTAGGAATGAAAGGATGGAAATCAATTATCTAAGTGTTCCTCTTAAGAAATTATAAAAAGAAGAAAACAATAAACCCAAAGCAAGCAGAAGAAAGGAAACGATAAAGATAAGATCAGAATTAATGAAACTAAAAGCTGATTCTTCATAAAGATTGATGCAATTTATAAGCATCTTGCTGCACTAATCAAGAAAAACAGAAATGAGAGCAAATTACCAATATCAGAAATGAGATGTCATATCACTTCTCTTACAGATCTTTCTGTAGGCAGACATTAAAAAGAAAATAACAGAATATTATGAAATATTTATGTCAATAAATTCATACTTTGAATAAAACAGACCAGTTCCTTTAAAAGCACAAATTACCAATACTCATCAAATATAACCTCAGTAGCCCTATCCTTATTAATGAAACTGAATTTTTAGTTTAAGAACCTTCCCACAAGGAAACTCCAAGTCCATATGGCTCCACTGGAATTCTACCAAACATTTAAGGAAGAAAAATGCCAATTCTACACAGACTTGCAGAAAATTGAAGAGGAAGTATTTCCAAACTTACTCTATAAAGCCAGCTTTATTCTAATACAAAAACCAGACAAAGATATTTTAAGAAAAGAAAACTGCAGACAAAGATAGATACAAAAATTCTAGACAAACTTTTAGCAAATCAATTCCAATAATATAAAAACAACATAATTTAGTAGAGTTTAGCCCAGGAAAGCAAGACTGCCCTAAAATTTGAAATTCACCACATTAACAAAAGGAAAACCATATGCATCTCAAAAGACTCAGGAAAAGCATTTTAACTCCAACACCCATTCCTGACAGAAATTCTCAGAAACTAGAAACTAAATTTGATAAAGAGCAGCTATGAAAAATCTATGGCTAACATCTCACATAATAATGAGATAGTGAATGTTTTCTCCCTAAGATTAGGAAAAAGACAAATGTGTCCAATCTCACTCCTTCTATTCAATATTCTCTTGAAAGTACTAGCCAGTAAAATTAGACAAGAAAAAGAAATGATAGATTTATACCCAGAATATAGATATATTTCTCAAAAATCCATAATAAGAAAACAAAAGCCCAGTGTTAAAAAGTGGACAGATGATTTGAACCAACACTGCTAAAAGGACATACAAAGGGCAAATAAGCACATTGAACATCTTTTATGTTCAATATCACTAGCAGTAAAGGAAATAAAAATTAAAACTATAATGAGATACCATGTCACACATCTTAGAATGGAAGATGCAACCATCAATATCAAGCGCTAGGGCTTCCCTGGGGGCTCAGATGGTAAAAATCTATCTGCAATGCAACCAAGTTCAATCCCTGGGTTGGGAAGATCTCCTGGAGAAGGGAATGGCAACCTACTCCAGTATTCTTGCCTACAGAATCCCCATGGACAGAGAGCCTGGTGGGCTACAGTTCATGGGGTTGCAAAGAGTTGGACATGACTGACTAACACTTTCACCTTCAGTGAGGATTCAGAGCAAGTTGAACTCTCCTGTGTTGCTAGCAGGAGTGCAAAAATACAGCACTTTAAAGGAGTTTTGCAGTTCCTAATAAATTTACTTACCATATATTTGCCATATGACCCAGGAATTTCACCCTTAGGTATTTATCCCAGAGAAAAGAAAGAATAAGTATGTGAATATTACAGTGCCTTGATTTTTAACAGTGAAAAACTTATTACAGCTCAAACATCCATTACCTGGTTAAGTCGCTTCAGTCGTGTCCGACTTTGTGTGACCCCATAGACAGCAGCCCACCAGGCTCCCCCGTCCCGGGGATTCTCCAGGCAAGAAGACTGGAGTGGGTTGCCATTTCCTTCTCCAATGCATGAAAGTGAAAAGTGAAAGTGAAGTCGCTCAGTCGTGTCTGACTGTTCACAACCCCATGGACTGTAGCCTACCAGGCTCCTCCGTCCATGGGATTTTCCAGGCAAGAGTACTGGAGTGGGGGGCCAGCGCCTTCTCCGCATCCATTACCTAGTGTATGGTTAAACAGACTGCAGTACACCCATGGAATGGAGAACTGTTCACCAATAAAAAGAGACCAACTCTGGATACATGAGACAACATGGATAAATGTCACACCCATTATGCAAAATGACTAAAATCAGATTTAAAAGGCCACAATGTATCTTCCATTTATGTGCTATGCTTAGTCACTCAGTCGTGTCTGACTCTTTGTGACCCCATGGACTGTAGCTCACCAGGCTCCTCTGTCCATGGGATTCTCTAGGCAAGAATACTGAAATGGGTTGCCATGCCCTCTTCCAGGGGATCTTCCCAACCCAGGAATCAAACCCAGGTGTCCTGCAAGAGGCAAATTCTTGATGCCATAAACTGAATGCTATGTCCCCAAAATTCATATTGAATCTGAACCCCTGTGTGATGGTATTTGAAAGTGGGGCCTTGGGGAGATGATTAGGTCATGAGGGTGGAGCCCTCATGAATGAGATTAGTGCCCTTAAAAAAGGAACCTCAGAGAGCTCCCTTGCCCCTTCTGCCAGATGAAGACACAGCAAAATACCATCTATGAACCTGAAAGTGGACTCTCACCAGATGCCGAATCTATTGGTGCCTTGATCTTGGGCTTCTCTATCTCTTGAATTCTGAGAAATAACTTTCTGTTCTTTTTAAGCTACCTGGTTTACTTATTTGTTATAACAGTCCTGAATGAACTAGGACATATGGTGACCTCCAAAAAGGCAAAATGTTACAGAGACAAAAAAACAGACCACTTGTTGCCTAGGCTGGGTGAGGAGAGGGCTTGATTACAAAGGCACATGCAGGAGTTTTTGTGGAGGGATGGAAATGTTCGGTCTCATTTATGGTGGATACTTGGTCATGGTCAAGTTTAAAAAACAACAACAAACAGGTGGGCAGGGCTAGAGTTCAAGCCTGCCTTCCCATACCCAAAGAATCTAAATGGGTTCCCTATAAGCTGTGCATGGGAAACCCATCAGTGGGCCTGTACTGATCTTACTCCCTCGTGTCCTTCAGTGTGGCCTAGTGAAGGAACACAGCATACAACTCCGCTGTCAGCTCTGCCACTAAGCAGCTGTGTAGCTGTGAGCAAGTCACTTTCTTTTTCAGTCCTGTTTCCTCAGCTGTGACTTGCCCCGTGAGAACTATACACATCAAGCTTAGTCCGGCTCTCAGTTTCTCTGACATTCCCCAGGGTTCTTTCCTTGTGCTGGAGAGGATGGATGCACGGCCTCAGCAATTTAATCTGTCTAGCTTTGGAGTTTTAAGTGCTTTTTCAGACTTCAGTTCACTGGCCTTCACAAAATCCTGTGAGGAAGCTAATTATCCCCATTTCATTGTTTAAGAAATGGCAACCCAGAAAGGTTTATCAATCTGCCCCATCACAAAGTTATCCCAAAAGGCAGAACCAGTGCTCTCATCTTTCCAGAGGCCCTGTCCCGACTATGGGTAGCATCAGCCACTGGGCTCCAGATCTGTCAAGGTGTCTCTCTGTCCTCCATTAGGTTGAGGGGTTTTATGAAAATGTTTTAAGTAGTCCAGCAGTTTTCTAGCTGGATAAGCAAACAATGGGCCAAACAGAATATGGGATTTATATGCTGTCATAAATTCTGGTCTTCAGAGGTCGATGTCGACCTGGAATTCAAAGAAACACTGCCGCTGGCCCCAGTGCCTCACTAACAGGAAATCCTTTTACAATATCACGTCCTTATTGCATGCCAGGCACTGTTCTAAATGTTTCATGTGTGTTCTCCTACTTAATCTTCCCAACCACCAGTGGGGTTGCCATATTTAACCCCAAACTATACATGGGGACCAGAGCTCTGAGAGATTTAAATCCATGTTCCATAGCTCATGCTTCTCCTCCTATCCATCAACCAAATGTGCATCTTTTAAGAGCACAGAAAGATCTACTCCACTGAAAAAAGGAAACAAAGGAAGGGAAGGAGTGGGAAAGGGAATAAGGGAGGGAGGAAGTGAACAGGAAGGCCCTCAGGAAGATATAGATGAAAACAAAGCAAGATAAAAGTGAGCATCAGCTTCTCTATCAAGGCAGATGGTGGTTGCTTAAAAGACTTATGAAAGAGGCCCAGGAAATAGACCAAAGAAGAGAGGCAAGGTACTGTGTGGGAACCACTCCATCCCATGTCAGTGCTTGCGCGCGTGCGTGCGCACACACACACACACACACACACACACACACTGTCCAAGACCACTGATCGTCCCAACATTACCGGCTTCATTCTTCACATCTGACAGCCCTGGCTTGTTTCACTTGCATGTTTATTTAGTTTAAGGTCTGCTTGAAAGGGCTCTCCAAGAGAGGCGGAAGGGGAGGAGGAGCGGGGGAAACAACTCTTTAAAAGAGAACTTAGTGATTAAAAAGGAGCCAAGATCAACAGCTCTGAGGGCTCCAGCAGCCCAGGAAGCCAGCGAAGCCCTGAAGGGGGTCTCCCTTTATATACCACCACCACCACCACTGCCGGCCAGCCCTCCTCGCCCTCCTTCCCATCTTCTCTCTGCGGCAGGTGGTGGTCACCCTTTATGCCACAGGCTTTTCCTGTCACAGCTGACTTTGCTCTGGGTGAGAAAGTCTTTTTGAGATAGCATCTGCAGCGACCTCAAAGCACAAGTCATCTTGTTGACCTCAAAGACAACAAAGCATCTGCTGGCCGAGCGCGTGGCATCTGTACTTCCCCTCCATCTCCCAGAGCTTCATCAGCGTTAGGCACCTAGAGAGGCAATGGGGGTGTAGAAGAAAGACTGGATGATGATCAGGAAGCCCAGGTTCCAGCTCCAGCTTCATCACTCTCTAACCATGCGATCTCACTCCACCCAGTCTTGGGGACTCAGATTATTTATCATGGGAGGGTGACATCTGTCCCGCCCACCTCACAGGGGTGCTGAGAGGGAGAAATGAGACAGGGCGTCTGAAAGTGCTTTCCACAAACATGAGGGAATGACAGGTACTCAAGGGAGGTTTGCTGCTTGACTGATGGCCTGAGTGACAGATGATGCTTCGGGCGACAAGGCTTCCCTGTCTTTCTGGAAACTCTTTTCACCAGAAGCTACAGGATGATGGATGCAGTCTTCAGGGGCAAAGACATGATTACAAATGTCAAACTGGTTGAACACTGTGTTCTGGCCAAGGAGTTTCCCACTTGCTCCCTCCTCTAATGGAATTCCTGTCCCATTTAACACAATGTGTCTGTGATGGAGTCTCTAATTAAAGACTTGCAAGAAAGATAAAAAGTCATTATGTCTCACTTTAGGAAGCACTCCTATTACTTAGGGCTTCCTGTGAGAGGCCCCCGGGGAATGTCTGTCTTCTGAGACTTGGCAAATCCACCAGCTTTTCTGGGTTTTTCTATACTTGGTCACCAAGACACAGATGTTTTAAAGCTCTAAGTGCCCCTTTCAGAAACTGTTGAGCCCAGTAAGCTTAATCCCAGGCTTCAGAAGAAGCTAAGAGAAAAGAATCAAGACCCATCCATCTTCTAGTACTTATGGAAAGAGCAAGCAAGTCACTCCTGGAGAAGGAGAATCAAGACATTGCATTAGGACTTCCGTGGTGGGTCAGTGGATAAGAAATCCACCTGCCCATGCAGAGGACATGGGTTCGATCCCAGATCCTGGAAGATCCCACACGCCATGGGGCACCTAAGCCCATGTGCCACAACTACTGAGCCCATGCACCTAGAACTTGTGCTCTGTAATGAGAGAAGCCACCACAATAAGAAGCCTGTGCACTGCAAGGAAGAGTAAGCCTTGCTTGCTGCAACTAGAGAAAGCCCATGTGTAGCAACAAAGACCCAGCCTAATCAAAAATTAATTAACTAAATTTAAATATATATATATTTTTTAAAGACTACATTAAATAGGAGTGTGGGAAAAAGAGAAAAGAGTGGGAGAAAGAGGAGGGGCCCTCATTGCTGTGTTGACTTGTGTCTTAAAAGATTAATGTGACTGCTGTATGGAGAATAAAGTGGGAGTGGAGCTGGGGCAGGGAGGTGGACTGGGGGTAGCGAGACAGTAACGAAGCTATTGGGAGGGTTCAGTGGAGATATGATAAAGGTGAGAGCTAAAGTCAGGAGGTAAGCACTGAGAAGTTGTTGGGTTTGACGTACAGCTCCGAGATCTCTTGGAGGCTTGGAGCATCCTCTGCCAGTCTCCATGTGTCAGGCAATTTGCTAAAGGTTTTCCCCTTAAGATCAAGAGTAAAGCAGGTGTAACCACTTTTACCACTTATTTAACATTGTATTGGAGATCTTAGCCAGTGTAGTCAGGCAAAGAGAAAGAGAGGAAGGAAGGAAGGAGGGAAAGAAGAAAGAAAAGGCATTAAGAATGGAAAGGAAGAAGGAAAATTGTCTTTTTTGAGTGGACACCAAGACCCTGTATGGAAAACATCCTAAGGAATCTATTTTTTAATTACTAAAATGGATAAATGAGTTTTATAAGGTCACAAGATAGAAGGGCAATATAAAAATTACATTTCTACATACTAGCAAAAAATGACAATGGATAGAAAACAACCACATTAGAACAGCACCAAAATAAAATATAGGGAGATCATTTTAACAAACTATGTACAAGACTGGTATTAATACAATGAGAATTACAAATGTTCACTGAGAAAAAGCAGAGAAATGAAACAAATGTATTCATATACCACATTCTGGGGCTTCCCAGGTGGTGCTAGTGGTAAAGAATTCTCCTGCCAATGCAGGAGACTCAGGAGATACGGGTTCGATCCTTTGGTTAGGAAGATCCCCTGGAGGAGGGCCTGGCAACCCACACCAGTATTCTTGCCTGGAGAACCCCATGGACAGAGGAGCCTGGTGGGCTACAGTTCATAGGGTCACAAAGAGTTGGACATGACTGAAGCAACTTGGCATACACGTACCACATTCATGAACTGAAGGATTCAAAAGTGTTGTCAGTTTTCTCCAAATTGGTCTATGGATTCAACAAAGGCCAATCTGTTTTCCAGCTGCCACTTTTGGTAGGAGATTACAAGCTAATGAAATTAAAAGACGCTTGCTTACCCCTTGGAAGAAAAATTATGACCAACCTAGATAGAGACATTACTTTGCAACAAATGTCTGTCCAGTCAAAGCTATAGTTTTTCCAGTAGTCATGTATGGATGTCAGAGTTGGACTCTAAAGAAAGCTGAGCACCAAAAAATTGATGCTTTTGAACTGTAGTGTTGGAAAAGACTCTTGAGAGACCCTTGGACAGCAAGAAGATCCAAACAGTCCATCCTAAAGGAAATCAGCCCGGAATATTCATTGAAAGGACTGATGCTGAAGCTGAAACTACAATAATTTGGCCACCTGCTGGGAAAGATTGAAGGCGAGAGGAAAAGGGGATGACAGGGGATGACAGAGGATGAGATGGTTGGATGGCATCACCAACTCAATGGATGTGAGTTTGAGTAAACTCCAGGAGTTGGTGACGGACAGGGAGGCCTGGCGTGCTGCAGTCCATGGGGTCACAAAGAATCAACATGACTGAGCGACTGAACTGAACTGAACAAGCTAATTCTAAAATGTAAGGAAATACAATATATTTAGAATATCCAAAGCAATTGTTTAAAAAAAAAACAAAGTTGGAGGCTTACAGTATGAGATTTTAAGGCTTACTGAAAGGCTACAGCAATCAAAAGAGCCTGGTATTGGCATAAGAATAGGCATGTAGATCAGTGCAACAAAACAGGGGGTACATAAATCAGCCTACCCAGATATGATTGATTGATTTTCAACAATTGATTTTCTATGGTGGAAAGAATAGATTTTTTAACACATAATGTTGAACAGCTGAATCATCACATTAAAAAAAAATGAACATTGACCCATAATTACACCATATCCCAAAATTAACTAGAAAAATTATTAGACACTAAAAGTATAAAACTTCTAGAAGAAAACCTGGGAATCCCAAGGTAGGCAAAGATTTAGCAGGATCCAGAAGAAAAAACTGAACTTTATCAAAATTGAAAACTTTTGCTCCTCAGAATATGCCACTAATTAAAAGCCAAGCCAGAGACAGGGAGCAAAGATTTGCAATATGTATTACTGACAAAGGACTCCAAAGTATATACAGAATTCTCAAACTCAATAGAGTATTAACAAAATAACCCAATGAAAAGTGGTTAAAAGATCTGACAATTTACCGAAGAAAATATTCAAAAAAATACCATGGCTTTTTCAATTCTGTCATTGTCCTCCTGGACTACACATGTACACACACACACATACTTTTTTCACTGCTAAATTTTCAGTTGTCTTTCCTAAGTCATACTCAAGGTGCTTATCTTCCTTGGTAAATATGTAAATATTGCTGTCTATGAGCTTTTATCATTAGATAAATAACTTGCCTCACATTATTATCATTGTCCATTTCAGGATCTATTTCTTCCACTTAAATGTGAACCCCGTAAAGGAGAAGATTGTGGTTTCTTTATCTTGTTATCTCTATCTATCACCTAGCACAGGCCACAGCATAAATAGGTGCTTAATAAATTTTTGTCAATGGAGGGAAAAAAAATTCCTTCCTTACTTCCTGGAATGCATATTACACCTTCGTCTTAGGGGGAGTAAGTAATCCTAGATCCATGAGTTCATCACATTTTAGAGCTCAGAGGATCTTGAAGTTAATAAATTGTGTCCTGCAAACCTGAGGGGGTTCCTCAGAAACCACCTGCAAGGGCTGAAGGACACTCCTCTGTAATTTCATTCTAAGGGATACATATTATTCTATTGTTGGGATTTATTAAAAATCACTTTGAAAAATCCCTCCTGTTATAAATTCAGATGTTTGTCAAGATTTTATGTTTATGTTTGATACTAGAATGCCCCTCTTGTATGTCTAATAATTTCTATAATTACTTAAATCTAACAGTCTATTATTAGATCCATCCCAACTCCATCCCCTTCCTACCATTGACTGTGGTATCTTTGTTATTTGAAGCCAAGGAATTAGTGCATAAACCAAATGCTGCTTCCTCCTTGGGATTCAGTAATCAATGATCTTTCATTAGCTTTTACTCTGCAATGTCGCATAAAATACACGCCTTCCCTTGTGCTCCCTCAGTTCTTTATCCAACTTCCTCTAAACACCTCTGCACATCTGTCTCTATCCCATATGCTACGGATTTGAGTATAACACCAGAGGTAACATATGCAGGAGAGGCGAGAAAGCCCTCTCTGTGGGTTTAAAAAATAAAATACAAAGTAAAATAAAACCCCACCTCGAGGAAAAAATACAACATGTGCGATCCTCCCAAATTCTGGAAACATGAGGAGAGGTTTAGATAGAAAAAGTAGAGGTTATTATTCTAGTAAAATTTGATTATGAAAAATGTTCTGAAAGAGGACACTGAAAATTTGTTGGGATGTGTTACAAAAGGGATTTTCATCACTGTAAATGAGACATAGGAAGAATAGAAGGTCGACATTTTTAAAAATTATACATATTTTTATGTGTTCTTAGGAGAAAAACCGTATTTTCCTAGAAGAGCAAAAAAAATTACTTTCACACCATAAAGTATTATAATGCACATCTACTATAAGAAATTGCGGTAGTTTGGATAAGAAAAAAGAAAAATGGAATTATTTTTATATATCTTAATTTATATTCACAAATCTTTTTTAGAATTAATAATTTTCAATCATTTCACATCATCCTTCTAGGCTTCTTTCTGTGTGTGTGTGTGTGTGTGCGTGTGTGTGTGTGTGTAACCAAAATGGGATCAAAGTGACATAGAATCTGTTTTCCCGTCTGTAAACCACACCTTGAACATCCCAATGTAATTCATATTCTCCTACAGCATCTATTCATATCCAGGATAAATTTCTTTCACCAATCCCCTACACATTGAATATGTAGGTTGTTTCTCATTTGGAACCATTATAACAAACTCTACAGTGAACATCCTTATACCGACAGCTTCAACAATTGCCCTAATTATTAAAGATGCTTCTGCTGCTGCTAAGTTGCTTCAGTCGTGTCCGACTCTGTACGACCCCATAGACGGCAGCCCACTAGGCTCCCCCGTCCCTGAGATTCTCCAGGCAAGAACACTGGAGAGGGTTGCCATTACCTTCTCCGAATTATTTAAGATAAATTACTTGAAATAGCGTTCTGGGTCAAAGGATATATAAAAAACTTGAAAAAATTCTCTTATTCTTATTCCACAAAAGATAATCTTTTAAGTTTTATGAGAGGCCTCCTTCAGCACATATGACTCTTCTGGACTTGGCTCCATGTGAGTTCCTGGTTAATTAAATGATTTTGGTTGTTAAACTCACGATTGCCAAACTACAAGTATATTTGTGCTACATATGATTCACCTAACACAGGTTTTTCCTTCTACCAAAAAATCCCTGGGAGGTTGGCATTTCCTGCAGCCTGTTTCACCCTAACGTAGTCATGGTTGCTAAGTCCTGCCTTCCTGGCTTCTGCCTCCTAGTGGATGTACACGCTTAGAATCTTGCTGCTCCCGGATCCCTAATCTCTCAGCACCAAATTCTGTCTTTAAAATCCAGAGCATTTTCCACTGGGAAATCTTCCATTAGTTTGTTTCTGCCCATGTTTGTAACAGCTTGTAATTTGGCCACCTGGCCAATTTCATCAAGGTGTTTATATCTGATGGATTGTCAATAAAGATTAAATGGGCAACACCTAAGCTGACCTCCCTGGTCCCACCCATGGCTCCACCCTGTGTCAGTTTCATCCTTGGATTTCATGACACTTCCATGCTTTCTAATTTTCACATGACCACAATTTGGCTGAAGAAGCTGGGCTCCACGGTCACACCACACTTTGACCACACATTTCCCCAGACTCTTAAATGACCCCGTGGGCTGGAAGCCCTCCATATACCTTTCCATCTCCAAACTCTGCCTTCTCCAGCTTGCTCTATATACTCAGGAGGGTCACCAGGACAGTGTGCCTCAAAAGACTCCACAGCCCTCGGGCATCCAGTTGCGTTTAGCCAACTGAGAGCCCTGTAGGGGAGGGAGGGCAGGGTAGCCTCTCACTCAGCTCTCTCCCTTAGAATGGATGCCCAGTCCTTCCACCAATAGTCACTGCCTTGTCAGGGAGCCCTCATCACACAGCTCTCTCCAGGTCCCCCACCCACACCCTCTCCTTGCCCCTTTCCTCCTAGGGGTGGTCATAGCCCTTTTGTACTACTCCTGGGCTCTCTATGCAACCCCTGTGGTTCCCCTACACCCTGCTCATCCCTTGAAAATAATGTCTTTATTAAATTCTCCTTGATTTACCCAATAGGAAAGTGTCATCTGTTCTCTACCGGGACCATGACTGATACACCATGTAACATAGCCAGCCCCTACAGGGCTGGGCTGGTTGAGGTCCCTCACCTCTGCTTGCAGACAGGTTGCAATGATGCCAAGTGCCTTCTGGAACCAAACCTCATATCCTCTCAGATCCATAAACATGTAGCTCTTTTGGAGTTCTTACCTTTTTTTTAATACAAAAGGAGACTTTGAAATTCTCTTGACAAGAACTGTTTCAGATGTTCCAGCATTTTCCATTTATACATTTAACAACAAATATTCACCGAGCACCCCCTATGTGCCAGACACTGAGCTAGACTCACCTGGGACAGACGCACACGTCAGAGTGTGAGAATAAGTTGGAACATGGATGCTCTGCAGAGAAATTGTTTCTCACAAAAAGAGTTATCTTTTGTTCTATGTTCCAACTGGTTGAGGCCAGTATCCCTTCTTTCTGGAGGTCTCTAGTCAACATTTCATGATATCCTAAAAGAACTTCAGTCTCAGAAATATAAGAAGACAGGAAGGGAGAGCCTCAGTTTCTTTGTATTCAAAGGTTCGCCCTGAGCACCCACAATCTTGTCTGTCCTGTCCCCAGGGGTTGTCGCCATCATGCCGCTCACCCTGCCTCTACTCTCTCCAAGCCTGTCACCCTCTCACACCTGACCCGCCCCAGCCCCAGCGGCAAGGTGTGTATGTCCCAACATGCCGCAGCCGTTACCCCAGTGCCCCCTTTCTTCTTCCCAATCTGGTCTCACACTCAGCTCATTAATTCTGGAGACTGAACCTCGGACTCGGCTGCCTCAACCATCACCCCTTGGACAGTGAAATCGGTATTTTTCTTCAACCTTCCAGGTCTTTGATTCTTGCCTTCTTTTGGCGAATCTGACCTAGCTCATCTCTGGCTTTTCTTATCCCATACTGCCTTAAGGAGCACCCTTTTTCATAGTTCTGGTCTCTTAAAGCCCAACTCCCACCCCACCCGTTCCCAAACTCCAACAGTTCTTTTTTCAGCCTCCTCTAATGTTTCTTCCTCAGATGCCCTGAAAAACCAATTCTCTTCCTTTTCTTTATTCTCTACTCTCTTTTTTGTGCCTTTTCTCCTTTCCTTCTGTCCATTTTCACCTCTCACTCTTCCTTAAAAGAGTTACAGGAATTCCTTGCTTTGCAAAATATTTTCCTGGGGATATGTATGTAATTAAAGTTTGTAACATTTGAAATTTGGACAACATGTTCAAAATCATCATGGTGATGCTGATAGTAATAGTAATAAGAGCTTCCAGTTACTACGTTTTCTACATACGAGGCACTGTACTATGAACTTTATACACATCAGCTAATTTAATCCTTACAGAAGCCCTTGGAATAAGTAAATATTATCATTCTGCCCAGTTTACAGTCAAGAAAACTGAAGCTAAGAGAGGTGCAGGGACTTGCCAAAGGTCACACAGCAAGTGGCAGAGCTCGGGCTTCAACACTGGCCTGCTGGATTCCAAATTCCAGCCTTCTTGCCCTCATCACCTCACTGGTTAAAGTAATCCCATTGTAATTTCTCATGAAAGGAGCAACGTTCTGCAACAGAAAGAGCCCTTCCCCAACTACCCAAACTGTAAGTTTAAAACTTTATATAAGGAACCTCCCTCGGTGAGACACACCCGTCCTTCTTATGGGGTGGGGGAAATCTCCCAGGTGACACCTCCTATTTACTGTCCTTCCACAGCTGGTCCTGTACCACCAGGCATGGCAGTGGGTGGAGAGCCATCCAAACCCTCTCTACATGCTCTCACTGACAGGTCCCCCCTAGGATGACTCCGTCAGTCGGTCTGCCTGCCTGGCAGATCCGTCACAAAGGACAGCAGCTAACAGTCGACTTTGACTAGGGTTGGAGAAGGCAATGGCACCCCACTCCGGTGCTCATGCCTGGAAACTCCCATGGGTGGAAGAGCCTGGTCTGCAGTCCATGGGGTCTCGAAGAGTCAGACACGACTGAGCAACTTCACTTTCACTTTTCACTTTCATGCATTGGAAAAGGAAATGGCAACCCACTTTGTTCTTGCCTGGAGAATCCCAGGGTTGGAGGAGCCTGGTGGGCTGCCGTCTCTGGGGTCGCACAGAGTCGGACACGACTGAAGCGACTTAGCAGCAGCAGCAGCAGCAGCAGAGCTTCTAGTGACA
The DNA here is from genome assembly GCF_023091745.1 of Budorcas taxicolor. Taxonomy (NCBI): domain Eukaryota; kingdom Metazoa; phylum Chordata; class Mammalia; order Artiodactyla; family Bovidae; genus Budorcas; species Budorcas taxicolor. Next base: position 57,995,885 of record NC_068915.1, on the reverse strand, counting down.
TGCAACCTCTGTCCAGTCTGTGTTTCTAAAAGAAAGGCTTTCGTGGCTCAGATGGTGAAGAATCTGCCTGCAGTGCAGGAGACCCAGGTTCAACCCCTGGGTTGGGAAGATCTCCTGGAGAAGGGAATGGCTACCCACTCTAGTATTCTTGCCTGGAGAATTCCATGGACAGAGGAGCCTGGGGGGCTACAGTCCATGAGTCACAAAGAGTCGGACACAACTGAACAACTAACACTTTCATTTTCTTTATAAAAAACAGATGCAAATGGAGAAAGGCCAGGGATCTAGTTAAACTAAGCCATGATAGTTCAATTATTCATTCAACAAACACACGCCAAGTGTCAATGTTCCTGGGAAAGAGCAAGGTATTGGGCTCTCTCTTGCCAGGGGTTTATACATCCATCAGCAGAAGGAATAAAAATATTCTGTGTACCTGTGGTCAACTGTATTACAATTTAGCAAACAATTTACTTTGCTCTTTCCTCTCACTCCCTCAATTTCTGCTGCATTGACTGGGGACTTGGCCTTGTAAAATACTTTAGTGAATAGAATGTGGGCCACAGTGATTGCCAGTTCCAAGTGCAGCATTGAAGAGGCATTGCAAATGTCTGCTGGCTGTCTTGAACACCCGCCCTCCTAAATGGGAACACTGCTGGCCAATGGGGGCTGTTTGTTCAGCCCAGGTCCCAAAATAAGAAGACACATGGGGATAGTCCTAAACCACAGCACAACTCACAGCACTGACACAATACATAGCAAATAATTTATACTTGTTATTGAAGGCCATTAAGAGCTTGAGGTTGTTTGTTACACAGCATTATTGCAATAAAAACTGGCAAATCCATTCCTATACAGAGCTATATTTCAAACCTACCTCTGGTATTTTTCTTGCTTTTTAAATCAAAATCTACAGTACCCTACAAAGCAGAGACGTTACTTTGCCAACAAAGGTCCATCTAGTCAAGGCTATGGTTTTTCCAGTGGTCATGTATGGATGTGAGAGTTGGACTGTGAAGAAAGCTGAGCCCTGAAGAATTGATGCTTTTGAACTGTGGTGTTGGAGAAGGCTCTTGAGAGTCCCTTGGACTGCAAGGAGATCCAACCAGTCCATTCTGAAGGAGATCAGCCCTGGGTGTTCATTGGAAGGAATGATGCTAAAGCTGAAACTCCAATACTTTGCCACCTCATGCGAAGAGTTGACTCATTGGAAAAGACTCTGATGCTGGAAGGGATTGGGGGCAGGAGGAGAAGGGGACGACAGAGGATGAGATGGCTGGATGGCATCGCTGACTCGATGGACGTGAGTCTGAGTGAACTCTGCGAGTTGGTGATGGACAGGGAGGCCTGGTGTGCTGCAGTTCTTGGGGTCGCAAAGAGTCGGACACGACTGAGTGACTGAACTGAACTGATAGGTGATGAGTTTCACTGATCCATCCAAGATATTGCAGAATGACTAGTAAGGTGAGGAAAGCAGTCTGAACAAAAGTTACTGATTTATACATCATAGAACATACCTGCAGAAACCCCAGATACGAAACAGCAGCCCTTCTACAGAGAGTACTGCTAATCACTGCTACCCACAGACACCTTATTTTCTGTTGTTCATTATCAATTTCTAAAGTTAACATTAGCCACATCAAGAGCAAGTACTTGTTTAAATACTCTGAAAGCTACAAATGAATTGAATGTTTATAATCCAAGACTAAGGCAAGTCAGGAAGACATGAAACCAGGTACTTGTGGCTTAGAGGCCTCTCCAGTCACCATGTGGTACACTATAGGTATTTAATCTTCTTTTAATTTCCTGTAGTTCAACAAATATTTATTGAGCATGTCCTATGTACAAAGGGGAGAAGGCATGTTTCCTACCCTCAACTTATTAGCTTACCATCTCAAGGAAAGGATGAGTATTTACATAACCGTAATTAAAGACAACACACCTAAAATATTTTGAAGGAGTGCCAAAATTTTGCCAGGGTTGGCTTCAAAAAAGAGAAGCACGGCACCCAACCTGAGGAGGTCAAGAAAAAAGAACATTTCAGATATAAGGAACTAAGGCGCAGGGGTTGAATGGGATAGAATATGAACAATTCAGAGAGTCAATAGGAAGATCAGGAAAGACCACACAGTGCACAGCCTTTAAGACCAGGCTGTTGAATTTATAGCCAAACCCAAGAATGACTGAACACGCAACGAATTCATCATGTCCATTTTGACTATGCCCTTCTCTGGCCCGCAAGATTGAATTTTTCTGAGAACTTCCACTTACAGCTGGAGCCCCCACAAAAACAACCAGTGGTAAAAGGTGCCAGTGAGAAGTAAAGATGACAGCAAGACGGTTTCCGTGAGAACAGGCAGGCTGAGCAGGTGTTTTCAGTCTAGACACTGTCCATCCTGGCTGAGGGAAGAGGGATCAAGCAGTGGGGTGGGCTGTCTTGAACCTCACTTACCCTTGACAATGGGGTCTGGCCTCTCCAGGAAGCAGCATCCCTGTAGGCTGCTTGTGGCAGGGCAGGGCAGGGCAGGGCAGGGCACCCACCCTCCCCCACCCTCCCTCACCCTCCCCTACCCTCCCCCACCCCACACCACACCCTCCCCCTCTCCCATGCCTCTTCCCCAGGCTGCACCTGGCCTCCGGCCTCACCTGCCCCACCTAGTTACACCCAGGACTCTACCTGGCCAGAAAACACATCACTATCAGGCAATTACGAAACAAGATGAAGAAACTCCAGCTGTACTAGGTTTCTGGGTGCACTCAGCTAAGCTGCTCTAGTGCCATCGATATGCCTCTAGCTTTCTGCTCCCACCCAGTGGTTCTTCCCCACTGGGCCATACACTGTGCAGGGACTTTCACCTTTGGGCCCAGTGCCTAGTCCATAGATGGCACCTTTAAATAACAGCAGCACCCGCCTTTCTATGTATTAAAATGCTTTTTCTCCACCCGCTCTGACATATTATTTCATGGAATCCTTCCAACCACCCAACCCTACTGAGTGGTTATTATTATCCTCATTTTGTAAACAGGGAACTTGAAACTCAGGAAGATTAAGTAATCCCTCCAAGATCACACAGCTAAGAAGCAGAGGTGCTGAGATCAGGCCCTTCTTATAGAAGTGGGTTTATATGCATTGCGTATGTGTTAGTTGCTCAGATGTGTCCTACTCTTTGCAACCCCATGGACTGAGGCTCACCAGGTTCCTCTGTCCACGGGATTTCCCAGGCAAGAATATTGGCTTGGGTTACCACTCACTTCTCTAGGGGATCTTCCCAACCCAGAGATTGAACCCAGTTCTTCCATATTGTGGGCAGACTCTTTACCATCTGAGCCACCAGGGATAAACTACGTTTCTGGAATAATAAGACAGAGCATCCTCACTTGATTGATCATTTGGAAGAAAAATTTCTTCGAGGGTTGATACTTGGGAAATCCCCTCTTGGCTGGTGTTTGGCAGAGACATACGGGGCATGTCTTTATTGTCTTGATAACCTGAATCGGGAATATGAATATCTCAGGTGGGAGTATGGGAAACTGACAGGAATAACTCTGTAACTCAGTTACACATGCCAAAGCAGATGAGAACTTCCCCAAGAAAGCCAAGAGCTGGCCCTGGACAAGGGATAGCAACTTGCAGGCAGGCCTCACACACCTGTTGGGAACTCTGCAGTGGCCTCAGCCACGTGCACAAGTTCAGAGGACAGCACTGATGGGAGAAGGGTAGAGGCTGGCTCAGAACAGAAACTTAAATTACCCGCCAGAGGTTGGTGGGAATCTGAGCTAAGAAGATTGCCTGCTAGCACTAACATATTCAAGAGGGTATTTGTCTCAGGGAAGCCTTTTTCAATCCGTGGAGGAATTAGTCCAAAACCTAGGTTGTTTCCTAAACAGAAACTGACACCCTAACACTGCTATACAATGACCAGCACCTGTGGAACCACGTTCCACAGGCCAGCATCCAGGCACATCATGAGGGCTGTGTGAAACAGCTGGGTTTCCTGGCATAGCGACCCTGGGTCAGGAGCTGTAGTGTAGATAAAGAGGATAACTCTGGGCTCTCACCTTGGACTTGGGCAAGGGCACACAGGGATCTGCCCTGCTGACACCAGTCTCTACCACTTGGCTCATCAGGATGAAATTATTTTTGTTTGCAGCCCCACCCACGGCTCCACCTCAAGAAACAGCAGGTAACAGCATCCAGCCTGGTCTGACCCCCGTCAAAAGGCACTCAGAGCACACACAGGTCTCTAGACAGACCCAAGAGACCAAGGCTTCTACAGAAATCCAGGTGGACACTGGGAAAAGCCTGCACAGAGGGAGGGGCCTTGGGCCTCAAAGCATTTCCTTCTCCCTCTACCTGAAGACCAGTTAGGGACCTAGTGAATGATTTACAACTAGACTATTTATACAAAGGAGCACATTAACTTTCTGGATCACTCATCCACAATAAATAATGAATGCAAAATTCCAGAAGGCTTAAAAGATAGATCAGGCAATAGGTTAATAATTATGATTTTTTTTAAAAAAAAAACCTTTGTCTAAATTCAGACTTTAAAGAAGTTAGCCCCATTAAATGAAAGGCTGGCATTTTCTTAGATAAGCTAGAAGCTCATTAACATCAGATGACAGTTCAGCATACGTACTCAGGTAAGGATGGGGAGCCAGTCTGCCCCAGAACCCTAGACCGACCCACCTTCCCTCTTTCCCCCTCATTCCATAAAGAAAGCAATGGAAAGTGGCAAAGTCAGGTCACTAGTTTCCAAATGATCCTGCTTTGAGAACGCAGGATAAATGTTAAAATAGATTAATTTAGCAAACATATTGGCAAGAACTTTGTCTTTGTGAGTTTTGCTGAGTTAAACTGCTTTCAATTAACATTGTTTTTCAACTGCACTGATTTGGAGCAGGGCTTGGAATATTTATCTTTCTTTTCCCAGCAGGAACTGCTTCTTGTGCTTATTTCATTAACAGTTATGAGTCTAAAATCAATTGACTAATATGAAATGTCAGAGGAGAAAACTGGGACCAGCAGGGTGACGCTGCCCTCTTGAATATGTTCCCAGTCTTGGAAAAACCAGTCACAAAAGTCATAATACTGTGGGTCTTGGCACACTGGTCATATCAGAAATGAGGACAGATCACCCAAGACAAGAGCTGATATTCGGCTTATGTGCTCTGTTATAGCCAGCCTACTGCCTGTGGTTGTACAGTGTGTGGCCTGTACCACCAGATAATGCAGGACTGGGGATGGTCTCCCCGGTTGTGTATGTCTGGTATGTTTCTGATTGGCTGGTGCTCTTGCTGGTTGTTGAAGACTGTGGCTAGCGTTCTGTCAAGAGCCGAGACCCTGCTGCTTACAGAGACTCCTTTACTGAGGTCATTTTTTGCTCATTTTCCCCGTATCTCTGGGGCTTGCTTAAAAGTACCCCCTACCAGTTTGGAGTGGGAGCGCTGATAAGTGTCCATTCTGCACATAGTCACTTCCTCCTCCTCTTCTGCCCATGGTCCCCATCTACCCGGTATCTCCCAACCAGAGACCTTCTGTTTCTCCTGAGAACAAACTTCCAAATGCCTTACAGGGGAGCATGATCTCAGAGCAGTGGGTTGGGGAAGGTGATGTGGATCCAAAATTTCTCAAAAAGGTTTCACCCCACTTCCTATATTAGCTCCCCTTTCATGATAGTTCCAGAAACATCTATGCCTTTTGGACAGGTTAATTAGCAGCATTCCTCATTGCCAGTTTGAGATTTTTCCAATCTGCTAAATCAGCTAGTACATGTCCATCTTTTGTTCAGCTTCAGAAATTGTGTTGCTGTTTCGCTTCTCCTATTCCCCCTGTCCTTGTGAGTTCATTCTTTAAAAAAAAAAAAAAAAAAAAAAAAAAAAAAAAAAAAACTCTTGTCATTTTAGTTGGGTTTGGGGAGAAAGTTAATCTAGATGAGTATGTTGAGTCCACCATCTGAAATTCATGCCAGAATACAGTTTTTAGATCTAGCTACACATCCAAGATTTCCCAACTTTTAATTTTAAATAATATTACTATATTCAACTGGGCTTCCTTGGTGGCTCAGGTGGTAAAGAACCTGTTTGCAATGCAAGAGACCTGGGTTCGATTGCAGGGTCAGGAAGATCTCCTGGAGAAGGGAATGGCAACCCACTCAAATATTCTTGCCTGCAGAATCCCATGAACAGAAAAGCCTGGTGGGCTAGAGTCCATGGGATTGCAATAAGTCAGACACGACTGGGCAACTAACACACTATATTGGACATTTGGCAATATAAACTCTGAAAGAATCTTTCAGTTCAGTTCAGTTCATTCACTCAGTCACGTTCAACTCTTTGCAACCCATGAACCGCAGCATGCCAGGCCTCCCTGTCCATCACCAACTCCCGGAGTTTGCCCAAACTCATGTCCATTGAGTTGGTGATGCCATCTAACCATCTCATCCTCTATCGTCCCCTTTTCCACCTGTCTTGAATCGTTCTCAACATCAGGGTCTTTTCAAATGAGTCATCTCTTTGCATCAAGCGGCCAAAATATTGGAGTTTCAGCTTCAGCATCAGTCCTTCCAATGAACACCCAGGAATGATTTCCTTTAGGATGGAATGGTTGGATCTCCTTGCAATCCAAGGTACTCTCAAGAGTCTTCTCCAACACCACAGTTCAAAAGGATCAGTTCTTCGGTGTTAGGCTTTCTTCACAGTCCAACTCTCATATCCATACATGACTAATGGAAAAACCATAGCCTTGACTAGACGGACCTTTGTTGACAAAGTAATGTCTCTGTTTTTAATATGCTGTCTAGGCTGGTCCTAACTTTCCTTCCAAGAAGTAAGCATCTTTTAATTTCATGGCTGCAATTGCCATATTCAGTGATTTTGGAGCCCCCCAAAATAAAGTCAGACACTGTTTCCCCATCTATTTGCCATGAAGTGATGGGACTGAATGCCATGATCTTAGTTTTCTGAATGTTGAGCTTTAACCCAACTTTTTCAGTCTCCTCTTTCACTTTCATCAAGAGGCTCTTTAGTGCTTCTTCACTTTCTGCCATAAGGGTGGTGTCATCTGCATATCTGAAGTTTTTGATATTTCTCCTGGCAGTCTTGATTCCAGCTTGTGCTTCATCCAGCCCAGCATTTCTCATGATGTACTCTGCATATAAGCTAAATAAGCAGGGTGACAATATACAGCCTTGACGTACTCCTTTTCCTATGTGGAACCAGTCTGTTGTTCCATGTCCAGTTCTTTTTTTCTTTTTTTTTTTTTTTACTTTATTTTACCTTACAATACTGTATTGGTTTTGGCGTACATTGACATGAATCCGCCATGGCTGTACATGAGCTCCCAGACATGAACCCCCCTCCCACCTCTCACCCCACATCATCCCTCCGGATCATCCCTGTGCACCAGCCCCAAGCATCCTGCAGCCTGCATCGAACATAGACTGGCGATTCATTTCTTACATGATAGTATACATGTTTCAATGCCATTCTCCCAAATCATCCCACCCTCTCCCTCTCCCTCAGAGTCCAAAAGTCCACTCTACACATCTGTGTCTCTTTTGCTGTCTTGCATATAGGGTCATCATTACCATCTTTCTAAATTCCATATATATGTGTTAGTATACTGTATTGGTGTTTTTCTTTCTGGCTTACTTCACTCTGTATAATCAGCTCCAGTTTCATCCATCTCATTAGAACGGATTCAAATGTATTCTTTTTAATGGCTGAGTAATACTCCATTGTGTATATGTACCACAGCTTTCTTATCCATTAATCTGCTGATGGACATCTAGGTTGTTTCCATGTCCTGGCTATTATAAAAAGTGCTGTGATGAACATTGGGGTACATGTGTCTCTTTCAATTCTGGTTTCCTCACTGTGTATGCCCAGCAGTTGGATTTCTGGGTCATAAGGCAGTTCTGTTTCCAGTTCCTGAAGGAATCTCCACACTGTTCTCCATAGCGGCTGTACTAGTTTGCATTCCCACCAACAGTGTAAGAGGGTTCCCTTTTCTCCACACCCTCTCCAGCATTTATTGCTTGCAGACTTTTGGATCGCAGCCATTCTGACTGGTGTGAAGTGGTATCTCATTGTGGTCTTGATTTGCATTTCTCTAATAATGAGTGATGTTGAGCATCTTTTCATGTGTTTGTTAGCCATCTGTATGTCTTCTTTGGAGAAATGTCTATGTAGTTCTTTGGCCCATTTTTTGATTGGGTCGTTTATTTTTCTGGAATTGAGCTGCATAAGTTGCTTGTATATTTTTGAGATTAGTTGTTTGTCAGTTGCTTCATTTGCTATTATTTTCTCATTCAGAAGGCCGTCTTTTCACCTTGCTTATAGTTTTCTTTGTTGTGCAGAAGCTTTTAATTTTAATTAGATCTCATTTTTTTATTTTTGCTTTTATTTCCAGTATTCTGGGAGGTGGATCACAGAGGATCCTGCTGTGATTTATGTTGGAGAGTGTTTTGCCTATGTTCTCCTCTAGGAGTTTTATAGTTTCTGGTCTTACGTTTAGATCTTTAATCCATTTTGAGTTTATTTTTGTGTGTGGTGTTAGAACGTGATCTAGTTTCATTCTTTTACAAGTGGTTGACCAGTTTTCCCAGCACCACTTATTAAAGAGATTGTCTTTACTCCATTGTATATTCTTGCCTCCTTTGTCACAGATAAGGTGTCCATAGGTGTGTGGATTTATCTCTGGGCTTTCTATTTTGTTCCATTGATCTATATGTCTGTCTTTGTGCCAGTACCATACTGTCTTGATGACTGTGGCTTTGTAGTAGAGCCTGAAGTCAGGCAAGTTGATTCCTCCAGTTCCATTCTTCTTTCTCAAGATTGCTTTGGCTATTCGAGGTTTTTTGTATTTCCATACAAATCTTGAAATTATTTGTTCTAGTTCTGTGAAAAATACCGCTGGTAGCTTGATAGGGATTGCATTGAATCTGTAGATCGCTTTGGGTAGTGTACTCATTTTCACTATATTGATTCTTCTGATCCATGAACATAGTATATTTCTCCACCTATTAGTGTCCTCTTTGATTTCTTTCATCAGTGTTTTATAGTTTTCTATATATAGGTCTTTAGTTTCTTTAGGTAGATATATTCCTAAGTATTTTATTCTTTTCATTGCAATGGTGAATGGAATTGTTTCCTTAATTTCTTTTTCTACTTTCTCATTATTAGTGTATAGGAATGCAAGGGATTTCTGTGTGTTGATTTTATATCCTGCAACTTTACTATATTCATTGATTAGCTCTAGTAATTTTCTGGTGGAGTCTTTAGGGTTTTCTATGTAGAGGATCATGTCATCTGCAAACAGTGAGAGTTTTACTTCTTCTTTTCCAATTTGGATTCCTTTTATTTCTTTTTCTGCTCTGATTGCTGTGGCCAAAACTTCCAGAACTATATTGAATAGTAGCAGTGAAAGTGGGCACCCTTGTCTTGTTCTTGACTTTAGGGGAAATGCTTTCAATTTTTCATCATTGAGGATAATGTTTGCTGTGGGTTTGTCATAGATAGCTTTTATTATGTTGAGGTATGTTCCTTCTGTTCCTGCTTTCTGGAGAGTTTTTATCATAAATGGATGTTGAATTTTGTCAAAGGCCTTCTCTGCATCTATTGAGATAATCATATGGCTTTTATTTTTCAATTTGTTAATGTGGTGAATTACATTGATTGATTTGCGGATATTGAAGAATCCTTGCATCCCTGGGATAAAGCTCACTTGGTCATGGTGTATGATCTTTTTAATGTGTTGTTGGATTCTGATTGCTAGAATTTTGTTGAGGATTTTTGCATCTATGGTCATCAGTGATATTGGCCTGTAGTTTTCTTTTTTTGTGGCATCTTTGTCAGGTTTTGGTATTAGGGTGATGGTGGCCTCACAGAATTGAGTTTGGAAATTTACCTTCCTCTGCAATTTTCTGGAAGAGTTTGAGTAGGATAGGTGTTAGCTCTTCTCGAAATTTTTGGTAGAATTCAGCTGTGAAGCCATCTGGACCTGGGCTTTTGTTTGCTGGAAAATTTCTGATTACAGTTTCAATTTCCATGCTTGTGATGGGTCTGTTAAGATTTTCTATTTCTTCCTGGCTCAATTTTGGAAAGTGGTACTTTTCTAAGAATTGGTCCATTTCTTCCACATTGTCCATTTTATTGGCATATAATTGCTGATAGTAGTCTCTTATGATCCTTTGTATTTCTGTGTTGTCTGTTGTGATCTCTCCATTTTCATTTCTAATTTTATTGATTTGATTTTTCTCCCTTTGTTTCTTGATGAGTCTGGCTAATGGTTTGTCAATTTTATTTATCCTTTCAAAGAACCAGCTTTTGGCTTTGTTGATTTTTTCTATGGTCTCTTTTGTTTCTTTTGCATTTATTTCTGCCCTAATTTTTAAGATTTCTTTCCTTCTACTAACTCTGGGGTTCTCCATTTCTTCCTTTTCTAGTTGCTTTAGGTGTAGAGTTAGGTTATTTATTTGACTTTTTTTTTGTTTCTTGAGGTATGCCTGTATTGCTATGAACTTTCCTCTTAGCACTGCTTTTATAGTGTCCCACAGGTTTTGGGTTGTTGTGTTTTCATTTTCATTCATTTCTATGCATATTTTGATTTCTTTTTTGATTTCTTCTGTGATTTGTTGGTTATTTAGATGTGTGTTGTTCAGCCTCCATATGTCGGAATTTTTAATAGTTTTTCTCCTGTAATTGAGATCTAATCTTAATGCATTATGGTCAGAAAAGATGCTTGGAATGATTTCAATTTTTTTGAATTTATCAAGGTTAGATTTATGGCCCAGGATGTGATCTATCCTGGAGAAGGTTCCGTGAGCACTTGAGAAAAAGGTGAAATTCATTGTTTTGGGGTGAAATGTCCTATAGATATCAATTAGGTCTAACTGGTCTATTGTATCATTTAAAGTTTGCATTTCTTTGTTAATTTTCTGTTTAGTTGATCTGTCCATAGGTGTGAGTGGGGTACTAAAGTCTCCCACTATTATTGTGTTATTGTTAATTTCCCATTTCATACTTCTTAGCATTTGTCTTACATATTGTGGTGCTCCTATGTTGGGTGCATATATATTTATAATTGTTATATCTTCTTCTTGGATTGATCCTTTGATCATTATGTAGTGGCACAGTTTTCACAGCCTTTGTTTTAAAGTCTATTTTATCAGATATGAGTATGGCCACTCCTGCTTTCTTTTGGTCTCTATTTGAGTGATATATCTTTTTCCAGCCCTTCACTTTCAGTCTGTATGTGTCCCTTGTTTTGAGGTGGGTTTCTTGTAGGCAGCATATATATGGTTCTTGTTTTTGTATCCATTCAGCCAGTCTTTGCCTTTTGGTTGGGGCATTCAACCCATTTATGTTTAAGGTAATTATTGATAAATATGATCCCATTGCCATTTACTTTATTGTTTTGGGTTCGGGTTTATACACCCTTTTTGTGTTTCCTGTCTAGAGAATATCCTTTAGCATTTGTTGGAGAGCTGGTTTGGTGGTGCTGAATTCTCTCAGCTTTTGCTTGTCTGTAAAGCTTTTGATTTCTCCTTCGTATTTGAATGAGATCCTTCCTGGGTACAGTAATCTGGGCTGTAGGTTGTTTTCTTTCATCACTTTAAGTATGTCTTGCCATTCCCTCCTGGTCTGAAGAGTTTCTATTGAAAGATCAGCTGTTATCCTTATGGGAATCCCCTTGTGTGTTATTTGTTGTTTTTCCTTTGCTGCTTTTAATATTTGTTCTTTGTGTTTGATCTTTGTTAATTTGATTAATATATGTCTTGGGGTGCTTTGCCTTGGGTTTATCCTGTTTGGGACTCACCGGGTTTCTTGGACTTGGGTGATTATTTCCTTCCCCATTTTAGGGAAGTTTTCAACTATTATCTCCTCAAGGATTTTCACATGGTCTTTCTTTTTGTCTTCTTCTGGGACTCCTATAATTGGAATGTTGGAGCGTTTCATATTGTCCTGTAGGTCTCTGAGGTTGTCCTCATTTCTTTTAATTCATTTTTCTTTTTTCCTCTCTGATTCATTTATTTCTACCAGTCTATCTTCTATTTCACTAATCCTTTCTTCTGCCTCCATTATTCTACTATTTGTTGCCTCCAGAGTGTTTCTGATCTCATTTATTGCATTATTCATTATATAATGACTCTTTTTTATTTCTTCTAGGTCCTTGTTAAACCTTTCTTGCATCTTCTCAGTCCTTGTCTCCAGGCTATTTATCTGTAATTCCATTTTTATTTCAAGATTTTGGATCATTTTCACTATCAATATTCGGAATTCTTTCTCAGGTAGATTCCCTATCTCTTCCTCTTTGGTTTGGTTTGGTGGGTATTTCTCCTGTTCCTTTACCTGCTGAGTATTCCTGTCTCTTCATCTTGGTTGTATTGCTGCGTTTGGGGTGGCCTTTCTATATTCTGGGAATTTGTGGAGTTCTCTTTATTATGGAGTTTCCTCACTGTGGGTGGGGTTGTATCAGTGGCTTGTCAAGGTTTCTTGGTTAGGGAGGCTTGTGTTGGAGTTCTGGTGGGTGGAGCTAGATTTCTTCTCTCTGGAGTGCAATGGAGTGACCAGTAATGGGTTATGAGATGTCAATGGTTTTGGAGTAACTTTGAGCTGCCTGTATATTGAAGCTCAGGGGTGTGTTCCTATGTTGCTGGAGAATTTGCGTGGTATGTCTTGCTCTGGAACTTGTTGGCCCTTGGGTGGTGCTTGGTTTCAGTGTATGTATGGAGGTGTTTGATGAGCTCCTATTGATTAATGTTCCCTGGATTCAGGAGTTCTCTGATGTTCTCAGGATTTGGACTTAAGCCTCCTGCTTCTGGTTTTGTTTTATTTTTACAGTAGCCTCAAGATTTCTCCATCTATACAGCACCGATGATAGAACATCTAGGTTAAAGATGAAAAGTTTCTCCACATTGAGGGACACCCAGAGAGGTTCACTGAGTTACATGAAGAAGAGAAGAGGGAGGGGATAGTTAGAGGTGACTGGAATGAGATGAGGTGGGATCAAAAGAGGAGAGAGCAAGCTTGTCAGTAATCACTTCCTTATGTGTGCTCCACAGTCTGGACCGCTCAGAGGTATTCATGGAGTTATACAGGGAAGAGGAGAGGGAGGAAGTAGACAGAGGTGGCCAGGAGGATAAAAGAGGGAAATGAAAAGGAGAGAGACAGATCCAGCCAGTAACCAGTTCCTTAGGTGTTCTCCACCATCTGGAACACACAGAGATTCACAGAGTTGGGTAGAGAAGAGAAGGGGGAGAGAAGAGACAGAGGCCACTTGCTGGAGAAAAAGGAGAGTCCAAAGGAGGAGAGAGTGGTCAAGCCAGTAATCTTGCTCTCAGGTAAAACTGGGTAGTGAAGTTTGGGTTTTTAAATGTACAAAATTGACAACAAAAACCAAAAAGCAAAGATTAAAAATCTAGAGTTGAGGTTGGATTTTCAAAAATACAATATTAAAGAAAAGAAGAAGAAAGGAAAAACAACAACAACAACAACAAACAAACAAACAAACAAAAAAGCCACAAGAATTATTGAAAAACAACAACAACCACACAAAGACTATATATGGCGTTTGCTTTAAAAAAAATAGGTTGTTTTTTTTTTTTTGAAAAGTAATAGTAGGTTATAGAAATAAAAATTAAAGGAGAAATAGAGGACTTAAGAATTTTAAAAAGTTAGAAAAAAAAGAAGAGGAAAAAGAAAAGGAGAAAAAACAACCACACAACATCAACAAAAGACAAAAAAAAAAAGAAAGAAAAAACAAACAAACAAACAAACAAAAAGAATGATTGTAAAAATAGTAAAGATATATATGACCCTTTCTCTGGTGTTGTGGGCAGTGTGGGGTCAGTTCCAAGGCGGTTCCCTTTGTTTAACTTCTGTTTGCTGGTCTCTTCAGTGTCTGGTTTCTGTCCTGACGCAGGGCAGGTGGTGGTGGACACTTTTTTTTTTTTTTAGGCTCACTTGTTCAGTCACACTGTGGGGAGGGAGAGATGCTGCAAACAAATAACACTGTCATGTGCATGCAGTGTCTCAGCCCCGCTGGGCCTGCCCCTGCTCACGGCGCACAAACCTCTCAGGCTCTACGTTGCTCCACTGGGAACCGTCTGAGGCCGGCCCTAGGCTGTGTGCACCTCTCCGGTCTAAGCCGCTCAGTTTCAGTGCTCAGGTAGCCCTCAGAAGCACAGATTCAGTTGGGACTGCGTTTTGTGCTCTTCCCAGGTCTGAGTATCTCAGGTGTTTGGCGAGCGCAGTCACTGCGACTTGTCACCTTTCCCATCTCTGCTGCTCAGTTTTCTGGGTATACCTCTGGCACCCCTGGTGAGGCAGATGGTGACTGTCCAGCACCCCCAGAAGTCTTAGCAAAGAAGCCTGCTTGCAGTTTGGTAGGTAAAGTCTCTCCGGGGCTGCGATTGTCCCCTTCCAGCCCTTACGGCTCTGGCTGCCTGTCACCGGCGGGGGATGGTCTGCAGCCGGTTAGTTCTGTTCTGCCCTTAGTTCTGTGCGCGGTCCTGGCGATGTCTTATGTTCGAGCTTTTCGTGTGGTAGCTATCCCACAGTCTGGTTTGCTAACCCAAGTTAGTTCATTCTGGTTATGCACGGGGCGTTCCTGCCCGATTCTTAAAAGCACTGCAGCCTGCGTCTCCCGTGCCTCCCTGCCCTGCCCCCACTTGCTAGTGGTGGATGCAGGCATTTGCGCTGCTTTTTCGCTGGGGGAGTTACTGTTGGGCTTGTAATCTGTTGGTTTTAATTATTTATTTATTTTTCCTTCCTGTTATGATGCCCTCTGTGTTTCCAAGGCTTGCCACAGACTCGGCAGGGAGAGTGTTTCCTGGTGTTTGGAAACCTCTCTTCTTAAGCTTCCCTTCCCGGGATGGGATTCCCTTCCTGGGACGGAGCTCCCTCCCCGCCTCCTTTGTCTCTTTTTTCATCTTTTATATTTTTTCCTACCTGTTTTTGAAGTCAATGATCTGCTTTTCTGGGTGCCTGATGTCCACTGCCAGCATTCAGAAGTTGTTTTGTGGAGTTTGCTCAGCGTTGAAATGTTCTTTTGATGAATTTGTGAGGGAGAAAGTGGTCTCCCCATCCTATTCCTCCGCCATATTCTGTCCTTCCTCCATGTCCAGTTCTAACTGTTGCTTCCTGACCTGCAAACAGGTTTCTCAAGAGGCACGTCAGGTGGTCTGGTATTCCCATCTCTTTAAGAATTTTCCACAGTTTACTGTGATCCACACAGTCAAAGGCTTTGGCATAGTCAGTAAAGCAGAAATAGATGTTTTTCTGGAACTGTCTTGCTTTTTTGATGACCCAGCGAATGTTGGCAATTTGATCTCTGGTTCCTCTGCCTTTTCTAAAACCAGCTTGAACATCTGAAAGTTCACGATTCATATACTGTTGAAGCCTGACTTGGAGAATTTTGAGCATTACTTTACTGACGTGTGAGATGAGTGCAATTGCGTGGTAGTCTGAGCATTCTTTGTCATTGCCTTGCTTTGGGATTGGAATGAAAACTGACCTTTTCCAATCCTGTGGCCACTGAAGAGTTTTCCCAGCTTGCTGGCATATTGAGGGCAGCACTTTCACAGCATCATCTTTTAGGATTTGAAATAGCTCAACTGGAATTCCATCATCTCCACTAGCTTTGTTCATAGTGATACTTCCTAAGGCCCACTTGACTTCACATTCCAGAATGTCTGGCTCTAGGTGAGTGATCACACTATCATGATTATCTGGGTCGTGAAGATCTTTATTGTACAGTTCTTCTCTGTATTCTTGCCACCTCTTCTTAATATCTTCTGCTTCTGTTAGGTCCATACCATTTCTGTCCTTTATTGAGCCCATCTTTGCATGAAATGTTCCCTTGGTATCTCTAATTTTCTTGAAGAGATCTCTAGTCTTTCCCATTCTGTTGTTTTCCTCTATTTCTTTGCATTGATCACTGAGGAAGGCTTTCTTATCTCTCCTTGCTATTCTTGGGAACTCTGCATTCAAATGGGTATATCTTTCCTTTTCTCCTTTGCTTTTCACTTCTCTTCTTTTCACAGTTATTTGTAAGGCCTCCTCAGACAGCCATTTTGCTTTGTGCATTTCTTTTTCTTGGGGATTGTCTTGATCCCTGTCTCCTGTACAATGTCACGAACCTCCATCCGTAATTCATCAGGCACTCTATCATATCTAGTCCCTAAAATCTATTTCTCACTCCCACTGTATAAGGGATTTGATTTAGATCATACCTGAATGGTCTAGCGGTTTTCCCTACTTTCTTCAATTTAAGTCTGAATTGGGCAATAAGGAGTTCATGATCTGAGCCACAGTCACCTCCCAGTCTTGTTTTTGCTGACTATATAGAGCTTCTCCATCTTTGGCTGCAAAGAATATAATCAATCTGATTTCAGTGTTGATCATCTGGTGATGTCCATGTGGAGTCTTCTCTTGTGTTGTTGGAAGAGGGTGTTTGCTATGATCAGTGTGTTCTCTTGGCAAAATTCTATTAGCCTTTGCCCTGGTTCATTCTGTACTCCAAGGCCAAATTTGCCTGTTACTCCAGGTATTTCTCGACTTCCTACTTTTGCATTCCAGTCCCCTGTAATGAAAAGGACATCTTTCTTGGGTGTTAGTTATAAAAGGTCTTGTAGGTCTTCATAGAACCATTCGACTCAGCTTCTTCAGTATTATTGGTCAGGGCACAGACTTGGATTACCGTGGTATTGAATGGTTTGCCTTGGAAATGAACAGAGATCATTGTGTCATTTTTGAGATTGCATCCAAGTACTGCATTTCGGACTCTTGTGTTGACTATGGCTACCCCATTTCTTCTAAGGGATTCCTGTCCACAGTGGTAGATATAATGGTCATCTGAGTTAAATTCACCCATTCCAGTCCATCTTAGTTTGCTGATTCCTAGAATGTTGACGTTCACTCTTGCCATCTCCTATTTGACCACTTCCAATTACCTTGATTCACGTCCAAGGTAAGAGAAACCCAAGTGAAACAGTAGGCCCTGAGAGAGGGCATCAGAGGGCAGACAGATTGAAACCACAGTCACAGACAACTAGCTAATCTGATCACACGGACACACAGCTTGTCTAGCTCAATGAAACTAAGCCATGCTGTGTAGGGCCACCCAAGATGGACAGATCATGGTGGAGAGGTCTGACACAATGTGGTCCACTGGAAAAGGGAATGGCAAACCACTTCAGTATTCTTGCCTTGAGAACCCCATGAACAGTTTGAAAAGGCAAAAAGATAGGACACTGAAAAATGAACTCCCCAGATCGGTAGGTGCCCAACATGCTACTGGAGATCAGTGGAGAAATAACTCCAGAAAGAATGAAGGGATGGAGCCAAAGCAAAAACAACACCCAGTTGTTGATGTGACTGGTGATAGAAGCAAGGTCTGATGCTATAAAGAGCAATATTGCATAGGAACCTGGAATGTTAGGTCCATGAATCAAGGCAAATTGGAAGTGGTCAAACAGGAGATGGCAAGAGTGAACGTCGACATTCTAGGAATCAGTGAACTAAGATGGACTGGAATGGGTGAATTTAACACAGATGAAAGAATCTTTAAGAGTTTTTAAATTATTATTACTGCTCTTGTTGTTGTAGCTTTAAAAAAATAAGAGAATCTGAAAGACTTGAAATACAAATCAGGGTTCCTAAACTATTGGTGAAAACTGTTTGAAATCTGATGAGAACATTGGCGCTTCCTAGTAGTGTCCAGAGTAGAGTGTCAGCCTCTTGCTTGGAGAGTGTAGATCAGTTATGATGATAGCCAGCAGTAAGGTTGTGTGTGTGTGTCTGAGCAAGCTCAGATATGGAACAGCTATTTCTTCTGACATAGTTGGAAGCTGGGAAAGATCATTAGGATGTTGCACACAGAGACATTCAATGGCATAAGTTGCTGACCTACTCCAAGAGAAGACTCACTCGGTTGGCCATGGATGTTCTCCCATTCTCTTGAGAAAATAAATCAGAAGAGCTGGTCCATTTATTGTAGAAATGAGAGAAGGACTCAACTCACAGCTGGGTTTGCCCTACCCTATGCTCCATAGCCTTTTCCTTCATTCCTTAGACCCCAACAGCTGCTGCAGGAGATAGCATCCTGTAACACCCATCCAGAAAGTTACTCTCTATACTGTATGGAGTTCATTCAGCCAGGATTTACTGAGTTCCTACCATGTGCTGGGACCAGTTCCAAGTCAAGCAAACAAAAGAAAGTCTCTGCTTTCATAGAGCATTTGTTTAAGTGGATGGTCAAAATAATACAGCAGACAAATGTATATGTATTATAGTAGCTGTGAAGGACTAAGAAATTTGAAAAGAATAGTTCTAGATAGAGTGTGAGGAATGGCCTCTCTGATGAAAGTGAAAGAAACTGAAAGTGTCAGTTGCTCAGTCATACCTGACTCTTTGTGACCCCATGGGCTGCAGCCTGCCAGGCTCCTTTTACCATGGAATTCTCCAGGCAAGAATACTGGAGTCGGTTGCCATTTCCTTCTCCAGAGGATCTTCCCAACCCAGGGATTGAATCTGGGTCTCCTGCATTGCAGGCAGATTCTTCACCATCGGGGCCACCAGGTGGCTGAATAGCTAAAGAAAGAGCCTTCTAAGGGAAAAGTAGAAAGTGGGATCAGGGGCAGGATCCTAAACAGCCAGGGTGTGTAAGAAACAGAAAAATGCAGTGAAAATTTTAGAAGAGGAACTATTCCTGGCTGAGATGTTCGAGGCCGTCTTCTCAGAGGAGGAGCCGTGTGAGCTAGGCATTAAAGAAATAAGTAGATTTCCTTTGAGAGAAGATCTAGGTGAGGGAAACTTCTATGTTGGGAGACTTTATACTAATATTCCTCAGCCTTTTAAGTTCCTGCTTTCTTGGCTGGAGAGGAGGGTAATAAGAGAAATGCTTTTTAGGGTGCATGCTGGCAGCTAGTGGATAAATAAGTTCTGGAGAGTCAATAAGCAGTATAAGAATACAGACAACAATATTATGTCATAATCATAAAGCTAACTGAGACTAGATCTTAATTATTTTCCACCACACACAAAAAAATGGTAATTATGTGATAATTAACCACAGCTACACATTACAATATAGAAATGTTTCAAGTGATGTGTTGTACATTTTAAATATACACAAGGTTGTATGTCAAATGTTTCTATTTAAATAAGTCATTGAAAGAAAGAAGTCATGCTTTTTTTCAGTAAGCATAAAAAAGCTGTATTCTCATTTAATGTTACTTGAATCTCAAAATAAATATCAACCCTTAAAACAAGCTGAAGTCATTAAAGAAAACAAAGTCCTTAAACTAAATTCTAACCTCCCAACTCACTCTCTCTGCTCCCCTAGTCACCCAGTTCTTAATAAGGGAACAAGTAATGTGAAGATGATCCATTCCAAAACCAGAAGACTATGAACTAAACATCTACCATCCATCCTCCCCACAGCATTACAAGCAGTTACACACATGCACACACATGCACACACAATGTTAGGCAACGCAGTGAAGACAGTCAGGAGAGAGCAGGGCACACACTGTTTCTGACAGGAAGAAGCATTCCAGAGAAACTGATAATCAGAGCTTATATTTTCCAGCTCAAATTCAAGCTGACTTTACCTAGAACTAGTAACTTGGCAAGAGTACCTCTAGAGACAGCCTCTTTCCACCAGTAAATGTGGAAACAGTTTGAAGAGTAGAGAACATAACATTTGCCACAAGGAAAGCAAACATGCTTAAAGAGAGGTGCCTGATTTTATCAGAAGTGCAAAATGGCCCATCCTGGGTCTAGATTGCTCAGTGATGCACTAGCAGGCCATACGATAAAAGGGGGTTTCACCTGACACGCTGAATGGAGGCCCGGCTGTGACAAGCCTCAGTCCGGGGCAGACAGAGGCCAGCTGAACTTCTTCCTCAAACCAGAGGAAGGAAGGCAGCCCCCAGATCCACTTCCGTGAAAAGACCCACTGATCATGGCCTTCTCTCACTACAACATGAAACAAGGGACATTAGAACGCCACCACCCAAATCAAAGGGCTCCCCAGGTGGCACAGTGGTAAAGAATCCGCCTGCTGGTGCAGGAGACACAAGAGACACAGGTTCGGTCCCTGGGTCTGGAAGATTCCCCTGGAGGAGGAAATGGCAACCCACTCCAGTATTCTTGTTTGGGAAATCCCATGGATGGAGGAGCCTGGTGGGCTGCAGTCCATGGGGCTGCAAAAGAACTGGATTCAGCGGCTGAGCACTCATGCACACACCCAGATAAACACAGGGCTCACTTATGTGTCTAATGGTTAACACAAGGTGCAAATGCCATGGGTCATATGGGTTAATTCAGAAAGAAAACACACGCAACCATGTCATTAATCATTGACTCAAAATCTTAACTCCCACGACAGGCACAATTCTGAGACTTTCTTCTGGAAAGCAGTAATAAAGGAGATTGGTGCCAGATTGAGTTCTTAGAAGCTTTTTAATCAGGAAAGATTGCTGATCTCATAGATCTAATGTTGGCAATTAAGCTTCAAGGGTTAAATAAATGCAGTGGCCTGGTATATTTTCCTAAAAACCCCTATATTCAATAGTGCCATATGTAGGAATTGTGTTGCACAAAGGCAGCTGATTCGAACTGTTGCAGAGAAAGTTCACAAGAGTTCAACCTTGAACTTGGCAGGCCGAGGCAGGACACTTTGGCACCTCCACAGATTTGGATTTCAGTTCGCTAAACTTGCCCTCAGGATTCTATTCTCCAGAGGATGGACTGGCAGCAAGAAGGCTCCTCTGGGATTCATTTAGCAGCTCCTATACTTTCTTTACAATTTTACAGGCTATTGTACCTGGGAAGAAAGACTGTTCCATGGAAGTAAATCAAGTCTTACGTGGTTTGATATTTTCTACTAACCTTATAAACCTCTCCCCTGTAACCTCATTAATTTTTGGAGCATGTATGAGGAACTTTAGGAAGAGCTGATTTGGAGGACGTAACTGGGTTAAGCATACTTTTCTGGGTTTTTTCAAAAAGTCAAATCATTTTTATCCTCCAGGCTTCACAACACAGGAAAAACAGCCTTTAAAAAGGGAGAGAGGGTGGGATTGAGGGACCCTTCAGGGAGTGGTACAACCTGCCATCTGCCACACAGAATAGATGTTCCATCAATATTACTGGTTCACTGCTTCCAACAGAGTGAAATATAAGATTTTCCTCATTTTGATTCTTTTTAAAAAATTATACTTGAATTTTAAAATATTTTTTATTTATTTGGTTGCACCGGTCTTAGTTGCGGCATGCGGGATCTCTACTCGTGACATGTTAATTCTTATTTGCAGATCTAGTTCCCTGGTCAGGAAGAAAATCATTACCCTCTACACTCTCCCCCACCACAATTCTCACAGATCTGCCTATTCCAATATAATGTGTTTTTTTTTTCTTCTAATTAATCCATCATACTACGATGACTTTTCCATGACTCCCATGGAAAATTCACCTCTCCCTCTCCTATTCCCTTTGTGTTTTGAGTTACCCTCTAGTGGGACCAAAGAAAGTCAATTTTACATAAAAGTTAGCATATATCTGCTTCCCTAAGGATAGTAAACATCCTTTGGATCATCAAGAAAGCAAGAGAGTTCCAGAAAAACATCTACTGCTTTATTGACTACAGGAAAGCTTTTGACTGTGTGAATAACAACAAACTGTGGAAAATTCTTCAAGAGATGGGAATACCAGACCACCTGACCTGCTTCCTGAGAAACCTATATGCAGGTCAAGAAGCAACAGTTAGAACTGGACATGGAACATCAGACTGGTTCAAAAATGGGAAAGGAGTATATCAAGGCTGTACATTGTCACCCTGCTTATTTAACTTATATGCAGAGTACATCACAATAAATGCTGGACTGGATGAAACACAAGCTGGAATCAAGATTGCTGGGAGAAATATCAATAACCTCAGATACACAGATGACACCACCCTCATGGCAGAAAGTGAAGAAGAGTTAAAGAGCCTCTTGATGAAAGTAAAGGAGGATAGTGAAGAAGTTGGCTTAAAACTCAACATTGAGAAAACTTAAGATCATGGCATTCTAGTCCCATCACTTCATGGCAAATAGATGGGGAAACAATGGAAACAGTGAGAGACTTTATTTTTGGGAGCTCCAAAATCACTGCAGATGGTGACGGCAGCCATGAAATTAAAGGATGTTTCCTCTTTGAAGAAAAGCTATGACCAAGCTAGACAGCATATAAAAGGCAGAGGCATTACCTTGTCAACAAAGATCCATCTAGTCAAAGCTATGGTTTTTCCATTAGTCATGTGTGGATGTGAGAGCTGGACTATGAAGAAAGGTGAGCGTCAAAGAATTGACGCTTTTGAACTGTGGTGTTGGAGAAGGCTCTTGTGAGTCCCTTGGACTGCAAGGAGATCAAACTAGTCAATCCTAAAGGAAATCAGTCCTGAATATTCACTGGAAGGACTGATGCTGAAGCTGAAAATCCAATACTTTGCCCACCTGATACAAAGAACTGACTCAGGAAGAGACCCTGATACTGGGCAAGATTGAAGGCTGGAGGAGAAGGGGACAATAGAGGATGAGATGGTTGGATAGCATCACTGACTCAATGTACATGAGTTTGAGTAAACTCTGAGAGTTGGTGAAGGACAGGGAAGCCTGCCGTGTTGCAGTCCATGGGGTCAAAAAGAGTCAGACATGACTGAACGACTAAATTGAACTGAAGGATATTAAACACAGATGAAAACTAATGCATTTATGGGTTCCTGACAATGCCTACCAGCACACTCTGTGCAAAGTAAATGTTTAAATGTGTAAATGTGTTGACTCTAGTAAATGTGTTGACTCTACTAGAAGAAAAGAAGTCCCAAACCTCTTCAGCAATGTGAGCATGCCAACAGAGAAGGGGAAAACCTCACTATACCCAGTTTTTTGTTTCAAGTTTTTCTTTTTATTCTTGAGCAAGAGCAGCACAGCTAATAACCAATACCCTAAACAACTCTAATTAATCTGGGATCCACTGGAAGGGTCTGGGAGAACTTTCAGGAGTCCAGCAAGCCCAATGTGGAGATGGACGGCAAACTCCAGGAAGTTTTGATGTCTTTACTTTGTGTCTCCTCTCCAGTCCCTCCTTTTCATTTGGTTTGTTTATGTAATCCAGAACATCAGCAAATACACTTCACAAGGTCAATCATTCCATCAATAACTGAAGCCTGGCCATGGGACAATTCCCCACCCCGTGAACTTTACTCAGTTAAACTCACTATTGGAGCAGAGAAACAATCTTAAAAATAATACAATGCAGAAAGGTAAACAAATATAATAAATATATATACCAATAGTATATCTTTCAAATTGTGGTACTGGAGGACTCTTGAGCATTCCTTGGACTGCAAGGAAACCATACCAGTCAATCCTAAAGGAAATTAACCCTTAATATTCATTGGAAGGACTCATGCTGAAGCTCCAATACTTTGGTCACCTAATTCGAAGAGCTTACTCATTGAAAAAGACCCTGATGCTGGACAGATTAAGGACAGCAGGAGAAGACAGTGACAGAGGATGAGATGGTTAGATGGCATCATCAACTCAATAGATATGAGTTTGAGCAAATTCCAGGAGACAGTGAAGGACAGGGAAGGCTGGTGGGCTATAGTTCATGGGGTTGCAGAGTCAGACATGACCGAGCAGCTTAACAACAACAAAGTATATCTTACAAAGGATAGAAGGCAAAATCAAAAAAGAGAGGTAGAGAACTTGTGTGAGAAGGCTGTGTAGCATATATAGGTTTTTGGATCAAGGCTCTAACACTTTTGAACCTTGTAACCTTGGATGAGACATTTAATTTCTCCATGTCTCACTCAGTTCCCTTCTTTAAAAAATAAAGAAAATACCAACTCCAATCTGATAGATTTCTATGAGGTTGAAAGATGCTATTTACGTGCAAAGGGCTTAGAACAGTGACTGGCACATAGTAAGGTTTCAACGATGCTATCATGATTATAACTAAAATTCTACAAAGGTTGTGTCTATGAAATCTGAGAAAAGAACAGGTCTTTGAGTTAGAATACATGACTGACATTCCATCTCTGCCCTTGAACAAGCTATGTGACCTTGGGACTGTGCTATCACCCCTCTGAGCTTTCGTTTCTTCATCCATACTTGGACTTGGAACTCTCAAGTCCTACCCTCTTTCTGGGGAAGGGAAGGGCACTTTCTTATCAGCCTCTCTCCTCTTCCTTCAACCCTCCCCCTGGGCTCCAGGTCATCTTGTAGTGACATCAGCTGTCCTCCAGGATATTGTGCAGGTCCCAGGTGTAATGTCATCACACTTTGATCAGTTCTCACTGGTGGGTCCATTTGCCTGAAGCAGATTCACTTGCAATTGTCAGAACTGATTCTATCCAATCACAAAGCATAGTTCCTTCACCTCATTGTCTAGTATCCAGGTTGGGGATCCAACTGTAAGGACCTCTCTTCCAATGGCTCTGGGGGTCTCTTTGCTATGACCTACAATTCTAAGGTTGACAAATACTTTTCAAACTGGGATTGAAAACCAGAAGAAGCTCGAAAATAAAAGTAAATATATTTAACCATGTAAATATCTTTACTTATTGTGAGTTTAAAAAAATATAGTAGGAAAATAATAGATTCAAGATAAACTGTAACACACTTGACAGACCAAAGATTAGCATTTGTAATATAAAAAGAGCATTTACAAACTGGCACCAAAAACATGGACAACTTAGAAAAATACAGAGAAGATAGTAAATGGACAATTCAGAAAAAGAGCTAATCCAAATAACAAAATTACTTAGATCAATTACATCTAGGGAAATAATGAGACATCAGTTTACTCCCATTAAATGCCAAGAGATTTTTAAATTGAAAACAACAAGGGACTATGGGATGGAGTAAAAACTCTGGGCTACAGTGAAGAGGGTATTCTCATATACCTCTGATTAAAGAGTAAATTGTGATAGCCTTTTTGGAAACATTCTGATCATGTCTATTAAAATTTAATAAATATCACATCCCTTTAATCCTTCAATTCCACTCATGAGAATCTATCCCACAAACATAAAACCACCAGTACAATGGACAGGTTTGCAAGGATATTTATCATAACCTTGTTTGTTGTAACAAACCTGGAAATGATGCCCAGCAGTAGGGGAATGACTCGATAAATTACATATATCTACACAAAAGGAGATCTTTTACAACCATTAAAAGAATGAATGAGACCCTGATCAGTTGATGTAAAGGATTTCCATAAGGCATATTGAATATAAAAACACCAGTGTGTATGTTATTCTTGTAAAGTAAATAATGGCAAATCTTAATTTGTATGATTCATAACAATCTTCATTTGTAGGATTACATGTGCATGGAGAAAAATCTAGAAGTCACCCAGACTATAACATGTTAACTCAGTGGAGGCTGAGGCACATGGTTGATGAACAAGAAGAAATGAGGTAGAGCTCGGGAGAGGAGAATCAAGCAGCAAATGACAAGAAAAAAAATCCTCTTGGATATATTCACATTTATGAAAAAATTATATGTGTTTGCGGGTATAAACAAACCTTTTATTATTTAAAAGTTTAACTGGAAAAAACTGATCAAGTTTAACTGGAGAAGGAAATGGCAACCCACTCCAGTATTCTTGCCTGGAGAATCCCAAGGATGGAGGAGCTTGGTGGGCTACAGTCCACGGGTCGCAAAGAGTCAGACACGACTGAGCGACTTCACTTTCATGTCACTAACTGGAAAAAAAGTGACAGCTTCTGACTACTTTTGTCTCATCATCAGGGAGAAGCCTGTCCTGTTAGCCTGGTCTAAGACAAGGCCCTCCTTGTGTGTGTATGTGTACACCATACGTGTGTACATGTACACACACACGTGTGTGTGTGTGTGTACACCTGTGTGTATGTGTACATATGTGTGTGTGTATGTAAGTGGGGGTAGGGGCTGCTAAGTCACTTCAGTCATGTCCAACTATGTGTGAACCCATAGCCCGCAGCCCACCAGGCTCTCCCGTCCCTGGAATTCTCCAGGCAAGAACACTGGAGTGGGTTGCCATTTCCTTCTGCAATGCATGAAAGTGAAAAGTGAAAGTGAAGTCGCTCAGTCATGTCCAACTCTTAGCGACCCCAGGGACTGCAGCCTACCGGGCTCCTCTGTCCATGGGATGTTCCAGGCAAGAGTACTGGAGTGGGGTGCCATTGCCTTCCCCTGGAGGGTAGGGTAGGGACACTCAGAACTTCTCAGAGCAGTGAGCAGGGAGTTAGTTTTCTTTACACTCACCTCTCCTTTATTACTTCCCTCTCCCCAAATTCCACTCCCCTGCCTTTCCAGACAGAAGCAACAGAGACAGTGTACACGAAACAGCATTGGCTAGTGAGGCAATGAAGGATCATCAATATCAGCAGTAAAAAGGGTTCTTTATCGTTTGGAGGTACAATCTGAAGCATATGAAGCCACTGCAGAAGACCAAGGATCAGAGGCAGATCCTGGAATTCAAAGCCAGAAGCCTGGTGCAAAAGATAAAGAAGACCCAGGGAAGAGAAGAGGGAAACAGCAAACCTTAGTGGCTTCTATTTCTATCAGCAGAGCAGACCCAGACACCCAGAGCCAGCCTCCCACCAAGAACAGGTAACATGCTAACACAACATTAACAAATGTACCTTTATAAATGTATCACTGAGCTGGTAAGAAAAGGACTCTTCAGAGTCCAGAAATAAAGTAAAGATAAGAATTTAGATAGGTAATCCACTTTGCTCTTGGGGGCTTAAGTCAAACCCTGGTGTCATTGAACTTTTGTTTGGACAATGAGAACTCAAAAGCTAAGTTTCATGCAAGAAAAGAAGCATAGGAAGTCCTGCCTTGTAGAACTGAGATCTTACAGACCAGCACTGTTAGTGTACAAATAAACCTACCTCACAAAAGCTGAAATAATATTAAAAGTAGGAATTTATAAAGTTAAATATAAACATACATCAGCGAGGATCAATTAATCAGGTTCTCTGAAAAAGTACAAGAAAGTTGACAAGCCTCCGGCAATACTGATCAAAAAAGAAAAAAGCAATCACTTTAAAAAATCATATTATGAATGAAAGAGTAAAATATAGTTGCTGCAGATATTTAAAAGATAGGGTGTTATAAAGAGATTTGTGCCCCAAATTAAACAGGTGAAAAAGGAAAAAGTTAGAAAAGATAAAGTACTAAAATATTACCCAAAAGAGAAAAAAATAATGATTTTATGAAACATTTAAAAATTAAATCCTCTAGTTAAAAAATAAAATCTTACTACGAAGTAAACATATCATTCCAATCTTAAATAAATTCTTCTACAGACTAGAAGAACAGATAGCTCTTTCCATTTAATGAGGCTGTTGTACCCCATACAAACAACCGAGGATAGTTTGGAGAAAGAGAACAAGACAAATTTACTCATGAACATGAATACAAAAGCCTAAACAGAACATTAGAAAACTGAATCCACCAATAAATAATTTTTAAAAAGACAATGCAATAGAATAAACTGACTACATTCACAGATCAAAAAAAATCTCAGGATCATCTTAATAGATGCGGAAAAGCACTCAATAAAATTCAACATCTATCACGATAAGAAAAATTAACTAAACTAGGCAAAGAAAAAAGTACTATTTTTAAAGCCTATCACAAACATAATGGTAAATGGTGAATGCACAGAACTCAATGGCCAGGAGCCATTTCCTTCAAGATTAGGACCATCATGACAGTCTTCACTATTACCATCTCAATTCAGCATCACCCAGGAGATCCTGGCCAGCACAACAAGGCAGAAAAAACCCAGAAGAGAAATAATCTTCTGTGGACCCACCCAAAGCCGACTTTCTGTAAAAAACAGGTGACAAAAGGGAGGAAGTTGTAAAATATATTCCGCATGCTATGTAAATTCAAATGCTGCTAACTGGGACGTCACACACAGCATGGCATTTTTGGAGGTACATGTATAGAAGGTCCATAGGCCTGGCCAATATTACAGGCAAACTAAAGAGTAATATCTGGGGACATGAAAGGCTATTGAAAATTGTTGAACTATCATACTGTATCCAGCCTTAGTGAATCACAACACTCCATAGGACCAAGTCAACTCTAAGAGTATAGGAACCACAGAGCTCTTATTTTTCACTCTTCTGCCAGAACCGCAGCCTGCCCACATACAATTTAATCAAGTTAGAGACTATTGCCCTGGCCTCACATACATAAACAGTTGCTAGAAACAAACAAAAAAGAAACATCCTTGTGCAAAATAAAACCACTTTTCAAGCAACGTATCTGTTCTCATGGACATAATCTGAGATATTTCCAGCTTTCCCCAGAGCTTAAGCGTTTCTATCCAAGAGTATGGGATTCCATCAGAGAAGCAAAACGTTGGGAGAAGAGATTCCTTTGGCCATAAAACAGTTACAAGCCTTTCATGGTACATGAGATAATGCAAGTAAAATTCAAAGCAGTATGCCTATATCAGTCTTATTTTTATAACAGTATTTATTCCATGTCAGTGTCTACTTCAAAATAGAACTTCCCCTCACCCCTTCAAAGTTGTTTTTTATCTTTCATCTGAAAAATATCTGCAATTTCTAAAATTTCTCAACTTTGACAGTCTTTAGACTCTGAACAATGCAAGACTTTCTGTAATAATTAGGTTCCCAACCCTGGGGGATTTTGGTACTTCTCTCAGCTTAAATTCTGGGGTAGCTTGAATTTCCTTCCTCTTTCTCTTCCACATTTTGCTTCCTTGATCTTTGCATTTGGGGAAATTCTTTCCTCTCCCTGAGTCCTAAATCATAGTCTCTCATTGGTTAAAAAAAAAAAAAAAAAAAAAACTTATTCTTCCCACCACCACCATCATCCATACCTTCCCTTTCTGGTTCTATTTTCCAGAGTCCTTGTATCATCCCAAGGATAATGACAGAAAACATGCTCGATCGAAGTTAGAAGATCATGATTTCATGGCAATCTCTCTTCCAAGTGTAGAAAGAAGATGTTTGAGTTGGATATGAAAGGTCCTGGGTTAAAGTCTTAGTTCTGATATTTACCAGTTTATCGCCATTGGACAAGGTTCCCAGGTGGGTCAGTGGTAAAGAAATATATAAATTTTATATATATATATATATATAAAACAAATATCTATATATGCATATAGATATATATACATATATAGTAGTAGGCGTATGCTAAGTCACTTATGCATACTAAGTCACTTATGCATGCTAAGTCGCTTCAGTTGTGTCCAACTCTTTGTGACCCCGTGGACTATAGCCTACCAGGCTCTTCTGACCATGGGATTCTACAGGCAAGAATACTGGAGTGGGTTGCCGTTTTCTCCTCCACAGTATCTTCCCAATCCAGGGATTGAGCCCACATCTGTTAGGTCTCCTGCCCTCTATGTAGGGCTTCCCATGTGGCACTAATGGTAAAGAACCCACCTGCCAAAGCAGGAGATGTAAAGAGATGTGATTCCTGGAGGGGGGCATGGAAACCACTCCCATGTTCTTGCCTGGAGAATCCCATGGACAGAGGAGCCTAGTGGGCTACAGTCCATAGGGTTGCAAAGAGTTGAACACAATTGAAGCGACTTAGCACACATATATATATCACATCTTCTTTATCCGTTCGTCTATCGATGGACACTTGGGTTGCTTCCATATCTTGGCTATTGTAAATAATGCTGCAGTGACCATAGGGATGAATATATCTTCTCAAATTACTATTTTAATTTTCTTCAGCTGAATGCTTAAGAGTGAAATTGCTGGATCATATGGTAGTTCTATTTTTAATTTTTTGAGGAAACTCCATACTGTTTTCTATAGTGGCTGCACCAATTTACATTCCTACCAACAATGCGGGAGGGTTTCCTTTTCTCTACATATTCACCAACACTTATTATTTGTGGTCTTTTTGATGATAACCATTCTGACAAATGGGAGATGATATATTGTTGTGCTTTTAATTTGCATCTTACTGATGATTAGTGATGTTGAGCATCTTTTCACGTGCCTGTTGGCCATCTGTATATCTTCTTTGGAGGAACATGTTGGTTTTTTATTCTTTGCTCAAAATTTTGTAAACCATCACAAGTCTTGTTTGAGTTAGCCCGTAGAGTCTCCTTTTTTACATCTAATTTGTATGATCCTAAGAATATGCTGGGTTGTTCTGCTGCCCTGGAATTTTAAGAGGCCCTTCCACAAGCCTACTCCAGTTTTCCTGAATGTTCTTAGAGGTTTGTATTGTGGTACCTTAGCCTCTGAGGCTTTGCTGCAGATCTGGGGAGTGACTACCCCTTCCTGAAACTGTTAGTCACTTAGTCATGTCCGATTCTTTGTGACCTCATGGACTGTAGCCCTCCTCTGTCCCTGGAATTCTCCAGGCAAGAATATTGGAGTGGGTAGCCATTCCTTTCTCCAGGGGATCTTCCCAACCCAGTATTCAAATGCTAGTCTTCCTCATTGCAGGCAGCTTCTTCACCATCTGAGCCACCAGCCACCTTTCTGCAGGGAGAAATATACTGGAGCTAGAATTTCCTCAGAGCACCAAGATTCTTCTAATTCTGATTTATTGGCTTGGAGTAAGCAAAACACAGAGCTGGCTATTGAAAGTTCTGAGTTTAGAACAGTCTCTAGCACATGGAACTCTCCTGGGTCTCCAGGCAAGTCTCCTCCCACGCACGACCTCTTTTTAGAATCTGGTAGGTCTGACCATTTCCTATTTCCTTAGGCCCCCCTCACACTTGGTTCCTGAGGTCTCCAGAGGTTCTCCCTGGCCAGCATGTCTTAGCCACTGATTCTCTGTTTATCCTTATGACAGCTCTTTTGACAGGACTGACTTTCCTACATATCAGATTCCACCAGAGCCACCACCTGTAAGATCACAGAACCAAATGGCTAAAAGCCCAAGCTCCAAATACAGAAATATCTGTGCTGGAAACAATAAGGGGAAAAAAATCCTCCAGCTGCCATTTACTGGCTCTGTCATCTCAGTCAAGTTTCTTCAAGCATCTAAACCTCAACCGCCTCACCCTGTGACATGGATATCAAATTAAATCTTACTGTTGTAATTATGTGTTAATTGTATGTGTCTCAGCTGGGTCACAGTGCCCAGATACCTGATCAAACACTATTCTGGATGTTTCTGTGAGGATGCTTCAGAATGAGATTAATGTTTAAATGGGTAGAATTGGAGTAAACAAGGCTGCCCTCTATATATGGGTGGGCTCTTCCGGTCAGGTAAAAACCTAAACAGAACAGAAAGACTGACTGATCAAAGGTTACTTTCATCAGTAGGTGACCTTCAGACTTCAACTGCAACCTCAAGTCTTCAGCTGAAAACTCAAGTCCTCAGGAGTCTCCAGCCTGCAGGCCCACCCTGCAGATTTCAGACTTGTCAGCTTCCCATGAACTAATCTTTAAACACTCTGCCCTAGCCCATAGATAGATAGAGAGATGATAGATAGACCAGTTCAGTTCAGTTCAGGGGTTCAGTCGTGTCCAACTCTTTGTGACCCCATGGATTGCAGCATGCCAGGCTTCCCTATCCATCACCAACTCCTGGAGCTTTCTCAAACTCATGTTCATCGAGCTGGTGATGCCATCCAACCGTCTCATCATCTGTTGTCCCCTTCTCCTCCTTTCTTCAATCTTTCCCAGCATCGGGGGCTTTAAGATCTACATATACCCCTTGGACAGCAAGAAGATCCAACCAGTCCATCCTAAAGGAAATCAGTCCTGAATATTCATTGGAAGGACTGATGCTGAAGCTGAAACTCCAATACTCTGGCCACCTGATGCGAAGAACTGACTCATTTGAAAAGACCCTGATGCTGGGAAAGATTGAAGGCTGGAGGAGAAGGGGATCACAGAGGATGAGATGGTTGGATGGTATCACCAACTCAATGGACAGGAGTTTGAGCAAGCTCCAGGAGTTGGTGATGGACATGGAGGCCTGGTGTGCTGCAGTTCATGGGATCACAAAGAGTTGGACACGACTAAGCGACTGAACTGAACTGAACTGAACTGATACCATATAGGGGATTTCCTGGAGGTCCAGTGGTCAGGACTCTGCACTGCCAATGCAGTGGACAAGAGTTTGATCCCTGGTCAGGGCACTAGATTCCATATGCCAAGTGGCATGGCCAAAAGATTTTTTAAAACAGAAATATACTGTATATAGTAGATACAGATATATTATACATGTTATATATCTATGCCTGTGTGCATACGAAATCGCTTTAGTCATGTCTGACTCTTCACGACCTCATGAACTATAGCCTGCCCAGCTCCTCTGTCCATGGGATTCTCCAGGCAAGAATACTGGAGCGGGTTGCCATGCCCTCCTTCAGGAGATCTTCCCGACCCAGGGATCGAACTCTCATCTCTGACATCTCCTGCATTAGCAGGCAGATTTTTTATGACTAGTGCCAACTGGGAAGCCTGTTATGTATCTATATCTGTATCTATATCTTCGTATATACACACATACATTCTATTGCTGTTTCTTCCCTGCAGTACTCTGAGTAACATAGTCCCTCATTGGGTTCCTGTAAGATTACATGAGATAAGATTTATATACGGAAAACCACATGCCTGGTTATACAAATCTCCAATGAAATGACAAAAAGGGACAAATGATTCCAGCCGGCTCCATTTCTTCCCTCCTGTCTACTCCTGGAGCCCAGTGCTCCTGGATGCTGAAACGGTCTTATCCAGTGCTGCTGTCCCCTATACAGACTGCGAGTAGACAAAGGACCCAGGTTCAGGATGAAGAGGATGAATGACAGCCACCCTGTCCACAGCATCCTGGGAGCAAAGTCAACCATTTCAGAGCCATGGGCTCAGGTGTCCCTGCAGGGTACCTGCAGCTGTGGGGACCACGTTGGCCACCTTTAGCTCTTTCTGTAACTAGGAAAGGCCCAGCTTACTCTAAGGCCCCTAGGAGTTAGATCAGCCTAGAGAGATGGACTACTAGCCTCAAGACCCCAACCGTAAACCCTCTCCAGATTCTCAGACTCACTGGCCAGGCCACCACAGGCCAAAAATAAAAGCTCTCACAGTAGGTGCTGAATCAACAGACCCTAAGAGGAAGCGAGGAAGATAGAAATACATTTTCTGAAAGGTGAGCCCTTATACATTTTAACTGCCTTTTATTTACTTAGAGTCTGGAAACCTGGCCCTGCTGGGGCCTCGGCCAGACCAAACACAGCCTCCCTGCAGCCATAGCTCTCTCTCCTCCACAGGCCCTGATGGAGGGCAAGAGCCTCGAACACATCCTCCCCTTCCCCTGGCAGGCTGCTTCCTGGGAGTGGCAGCTCTAGGTTTCTGCCCCGATTATTGTTTTGCTTGAACAACCTCTGCCTTTACAAACAGACCCAAGCCACTCGGAAGTCGCTTCTGGAGCTCCATCCCAGACCACTGTATTGTTTTCATTTCCTGTGCTTCTGAACTTCCTTGTCTTAATATTATCTTACAGCCCCTGCACTACTGGTCAGCAGGCGGGGTGATATGCCATCCTTTGGCATCAGTGGAAATGTTTCATTCAGCTTTTAATTGCAGTCCCTCTAAGGGGCCCTTTGGTAGTTGTGTCGCTAGTTAGGAGTGAATGTCACAGCAGTGCGTGACTTTAGACGAGGTAGATATTTTTCAGATAGGCTGCCCCATGTTGAGACTGGCTTGTGTGGGAAGTGGGAGTGTGCCATCAAGAGAGGTGGAGATAGAAGCCTGAACGTCCTTTTGCCTGGTTCTCCTAAGTCAGGTAAGTTATCAAAACCCCAGAAGCACCTGGCCCCACCCTGACAGCCCCCGAGTCTCCTCCCCACTCCAAGTGGACAAGCTGCCTAAGCTCCTTCCATGCTCAACCAGGAAATCCTCCTTCCATCATCAGACTTGCAGTCTCACAGCAGACACTCACTACACAGTGCCAAACAGAGGGGAAATCAATATACTTTCTCTCAGACCTCCCTGGTTATAGATTTCAGAGACATAACATGGGAGGAAATGGCTAATGGTGATTTGAAAACATTGTTCATCAAAAGGCTCATTCTTATTTCGGAAATGTTAAACGATAAGGTGGGGAGGTATGTGTTTAAAATGAATAAAATACAATATCATAAACGTGGTAGCATTTTAGTAGCTAAATTATTTGTTTGGGATACAAAGCATAGCTATTCTTATATTCTTAATCGTGTTGAAGACTATAAAGAACTCAGTAATATATTACATTTTAATTATGTTTTACACTTTATAACTTATGTGAAAAGACTTTATACTCAAACTTCCTCCTTCATCCATCCAAGAAAAACCCTGAAGTTGCCAACCTGATTTTCCTCCTCTGCCCAAGGAAAATTCTTTCTTCCTGGGAGAGAAGCTACTGGTGGCTCAGCGGTAAAGAGCCTGCCTGTGATGCAGGTGACGCAGGAGACACAGGTTCGATCCCTGGGTTGGGAAGATCCCCTGGAGGAGGGCATGGCAACCTACTCAGTGTTCTTGCCTGGAGAATGCTATGGACAGAGGAGCCTCGTGGGCTACAGTCCATAGGGTCGCAAAGAATCAGACGCAACTGAAATGACCAAGCACACACAGGAGAGAAGCTAAGTTAATTTCATAAAGAAGGGAGAGTGTGAAGAAAAGGAGAAAAATATCAGCACAGGAAGTGGAAAGCAAGGTTTGGGTGGGGGATGGGGGAGACCTGAGGGGTCAAGGGCATGAAGTCTGTACCTGTGAGGAAATGGGATTTTCTGTGTGTTAAGTGCTTAGATCTGTTTTCCTGTCCTTCGGGAGACATAAGGAAAGAATGGAATTCTTTTTAAATTACTTTTGGCTATTCAACTGTGCTTCTTGAGTAATGATGCCATTTTGGGACTGAACCACTTGGCTCCAGGGTTTTAAGGTTTACATGAACAGTGATTCTGTGATGTGGCAGAGTAAACATCTTTATCCCTTATAACTGAGAAGAAAATTTAATCTCAGATTTGTTAAATGATTTTGTCCAAAGGCTTCAAGAAGTAACAGAAATGAGAACCAAATCCAAATTTTCTGATTCTCAGTTCACTGGTCTTTCCCTGTGTTCCTGCAATAAAGTATTTAAAGTGTAATTTTTTTTAATGTTGTTCAGTCACTCAGTTGTATCTGACTCTTTGCAACCCCATGAAATGCAGGATGCCAGGCTTCCCTGTCTTTCACTATCTCCTGGAGTTTGCTCAAACTCATGTGGTAATGCTATCTAACCATCTCATCCTCTGTCACTCCCTTCTCCTCTAGCATCTTTCCCAGCATCAGGGTCTTTTCCAATGAATCGGCTCTTTGCATCCAGTGGCCAAAGTATTGGAGCTTCAGCTTCAGCATCAGTCCTTCCAATGATTATTCAGGGTTGATTCCTTTAGGATTGATTGGTTTGATCTCCTTGTAGTCCAAGGGACTCTCAAGCATCTTCTTCAGCACCACAATTCCAAAGGATCAATTCTTCTTTGGTGCTCAGCCTTTTTTTATGGTCCACCTCTCACATCCATACATGACTACTGGAAAAACCATAGTTTTGACTATACGGACCTTTGTTGGCAAAGGCTTTTTAATATGCTGTCTAGGTTGGTCATAGTTTTTCTTCCAAGGAGCAAGTGTCTTAATTTCATGGCTGTAGTCACCATCTGCAATGATTTTAGAGCCCAAGAAAATAAAATCTGTCATTGTTTCCACTTTTTCTGCATATATTTGCCATGAAGTAATGGGACCAGATGCCATGATCTTAGTTTCTTGAATGTTGTTTTAAGCCAACTTTTTCACTCTCCTCTTTCATCAAGAGCCTCTTTAGTTCCTCTTGGCTTTCTGCCATTAGAATGGTATCATCTGCATATCTGAGGTTGCTGATATTTCCACTGGCAATCTTGATTCCAGCTTGTGAGTCATCCAGCCCAGTATTTTGCATGATGTACTCTGCACAGAAGCTAAATAAGCAGGATGACAATATACACTTTGACATACTCCTTTCCCAGTTTTGAACTGGTCTATTGTTTAATGTCTGGTTCTAACTGTTGCTTCTTGTCCTGCATACAGGTTTCTCGGGAGGCAGGTAAGGTGGACTTGTATTCCCATCTCTTTGAGAATTTCCCACAGTTTCCCACTATTCTTGAAGAATAGTCAAAGGCTTTAGCATAGTCAGTGAACTAGAATTAGATGTTTTCTTGTGGAATTCTCTTGCTTTTTCTGATATCCAATGGATGTTGGCAATTTGATCTCTGGTTTCCTCTGCCTTTTCTAAATTCAGATTGTACATCTGGAAGTTCTCAGTCCATGTATTGCTGAAGCCTAACTTGAAGGATTTTGAGTAGTAATCCATTTTTCACTAAGCAAATACACAGTTCTTCATGGTAGAAGGAGCCATGTCAGTTCAGAGATGTAATTTTTAAAAAACCCACTTCAATGAAGATTTTAAAAGTAAATTGAATGTGTTCATATATTTGAACCAAATGTTCAACTGAATTTGTACATTATCCCCAAAACTTAGTATATCTATAGATTGCCAATCATGACACTATTAACAGTGATATTAGGGCCTCCCTGGTGGCTCAGTGTTAAACAATCCACTCGCCAATGCAGGGGACACAGTTTGATCCCTGGTTCAGGAAGATCCCACATGCCGAGGAGGAGCTAAGCCTGTGTGCCACAACTATTAATCCAGTGCTCTAGAGCCCCAGAGCTGCAACCACTGCACCCACGCACCATGATTACTGAAGGCCACCCGCGTGCCTAGAGCCCATGCTCTGCAACAAGAGAAACCGCTGCAGTGAGAAGCCCGCACACAGCACTAGAGAACAGCCCCCGCACACCCCAACTAGAGAGAAACCCACTAGGCAGTGAAGACATGGCACAGCCATAAGCAAACAAATCCTTTTTAAAAATGATGTTAAAAAGACCTGGGTCCATCAACTTCACACCTAAATATTTACCAAAGAGAAATGAAAGTGTATGTCCATACAAAGAATTAAATGCCAATGTTCATAGCAACGTTATCCACAACAGTCAAAAAGTGGAAACAATCCAACTGTCTATCAATTGGTGATAGATGAACAAAAAGTTGTATATCCATACAACAGAACACTATTCAGCATTTAAAAGGAACAAAATGCTGATACGTGCTACAACATAGAGGAAACCTAGATACTAAGTGAAAAAAGACAGACATAAAAGACTACATATGTTCTATGATTCCATTGATATAAAATACCTAGAAAACATAAATCTATCGAAACAGAAAGTAGATTAGTGGTTGCCTGAGGTTGGGATTGGGAGAGTGGGCTGAGAAATCTTGGGCTGATGGAAATGCTCTTCATCTGGATTATGGTGATGGTTGCATAACTGTTCATTTACTAAAAATCATCAGATTTGTACATTTAAAATGGATACATTTTATGAGGTATGAAAATTATATCTCCACAAAGTTATTAACAGGAGGAGGAGAAGGAAGAAGTGTTCTACTATAATGAAACTCAGAGAAATTAACCAGGAAGAGATTAACTAGGAAGAGGAAATGGGTGAGGCTGGCTTACATGGGCAGGATTGTTGACCATACGAGTAGAGTTAAAGGAACATAGTGGATGCTGGCATATGCAAAATGTGGGCTGTGGTTATGCAGTGAATGGTAATCCAGAGAAGAGGACAAGTATTCAACAGAAAGGCAAAATTTGGAATGCTAAGCTAAAGTACCAACATCAAGGTTTAATGCCCATTAATATAAATTCAAGAGCTTATGAGATTTTATGGAGTCCACTTTCAGAAACCAATCTATAGGGAAGATGAGGATACATAGGTCCAGACCATCCTGTTTTGCTGGCCTCCCTGAAGCATTCTGGATAAAATCCTTACTGTAGCAAATGTTTGATACATTAATATCTACCGTTATACAAAATAAATCAATCAGTTTTATAATCTATTAATCTAGAAATGTTCCATTCTTGCCCTTGGTTAAGTGCTTGGTATTTGAATATAGTTTAAAATATATTGCTCTGAAAATGCTTTATTTGCTTTTACTTTTACGATGGATGAAATCATGTGTCTTGTTTAAAATAGAGTTTTATGGTGTCAAATGAGTAAACTTCTGTTGACAAAAACTTTAAATCCAAAAGAAACACCTGGTCCACATAAAGATTAAAACATACAGAGAAGAGTGTTAAGATTCTAGGTAAACAAACAGGGGCTTCCTTTTACCACCCAGAAGATAAAAGGACTTCAAGAAGAATGCAACACTGAGGAAGAGATCTACAAAAGCATGGGCTCCCAACACTTTCTGTGCCTTCCTCCACCCTGCCTCTCTTCCAGTCCATCCACCATAGCTCCCAAGAAGTAAAGGAAAAGCGAGGAGTACTCAATGTCTCTGCCTGCCTGGCTGGATGACTCTGAAAAAGCTAAGTTCATACCTTCTGCAATATTAGGAAGTTCCCACGAGGTGCAGCAGAAAAAACATGACTGACCAGGTGTGGACATTTCCAGAAGAATCTTAATCCACCTGAGCCTTCTGCATTACCAAAGCCAACACTTGGATCCAGAAAGGGTAAGAGCACAGTAACAGTGTTTAGACAATCACGGTCGTGATCCTGCAGCAGCCGAAGACCTCCCGACTCTGAAGATGAACTGCAATCTATTAGGATCTTCTATGCAGCCATGAAATTAAAAGACACTTGCTCCTTGGAAGAGAAGTTATGACCAACCTAGACAGCATATTAAAAAGCAGAGACATCACTTTGCCAACAAAGGTCTGTCTAGTCAAAGCTATGGTTTTTCCAGTAGTCATGTATGGATGTGAGAGTTGGACCATAGAGAAAGCCGAGCACTGAAGAACTGATGCTTTTGAACTGTGGTGTTGGAGAAGACTCTTGAGAGTCCCTTGGACTGCAAGGAGATCCAACCAGTCCATCCTAAAGGAAATCAGTCCTGAATATTCATTGGAAGGACTGATGCTGAAGCTGAAACTCCAATACTCTGGCCACCTGATACGAAGAACTGACTCATTTGAAAAGACCCTGATGCTGGGAAAGATTGAAGGCGGGAGGAGAAGGGGATCACAGAGGATGAGATGGTTGGATAGCATCACCAACTCAATGGACATGAGTTTGAGTAGGCTCTAGGAGTTGGTGATGGACAGGGAGGCCTGGTGTGCTGCAGTCCACGGGGTCTCAAAAAGTTGGACACGACTGAGCGACTGAACTGAACTGAATGAGCCAGGCAATGTATCACATGTTTACAGGCATCATCTCACATAATCCTCACTGCTAGTCTCTAAGATTCTCACTGTCAGTCTCCCCTTTTATAGAAAATGAAACTGAGGCTGGGAGAGGCTTAGTTTCCTTTCCAAAGGGTACACAACTAATTAGCAGGATTTCTAAGCTCATGTCTTCTCTATCATGCCATGCGTTCCCTGGAATCAGACCAGGAGTTGGTGGCTTTATGAGAGTCAGGAGCCAAGTTCACATTCCTGTTCTTCTGCCCTAGGTGGATGAGCTTACCATCACCCAGGGGAGGCCAGGCTGAGGAGGTATGGGAGTGGAGGTGATTGACAGCTCTGCCAAGGAGCCAGGCTGCCCTCATAGATGTGGGACCTGGGAGTAATGCTGAGAGAGGTCCGGTGGCATTTGGTATATCGGGGTCTCTCTCTCAAGCTGTGTAATTTTAAAAAACATGTTTCTATTCATTTTCTCTTATTTGTTTCCCCCATTTTAAGAGTATAGAATGTGGAATTGGAAAAAACAGGATTTAAACCTGAGGGCTCTGCAGTGCATTGTTGATTGATCTTAGGGAATTTACTTAAGCCCCAAGTCTGGCCTAAAATGAAGATAATTGGCCATACCTACCACACAAAGTTGTTTAGAGATTTAAACAAGATCATTCTCCAGAGAAGGGCTTTATAGGGTGCTACATACATTTATTATTGTTCTAAAATTTGGGACCCTTTCATTTTTTGTAAGAGCTGCTGCTGCTGCTAAGTCGCTTCAGTCGTGTCCGACTCTATGCAACCCCATAGACGGCAGCCCACCAGGCTCCTCCGTCCCTGAGATTCTCCAGGCGAGAACACTAGAGTAGGTTGCCATTTCCTTCTCCAATACATGAAAGTGAAAAGTGAAAGTGAAGTCGCTCAGTCATGTCTGACTCTTCGCGACCCCGTGGACTGCAGCCTACCAGGCTCTTCTGCCCATGGGATTCTCCAGGTAAAAGTACTGGAGTGGGGCGCCATCGCCTTCTCTGTTTGTAAAAGCTATTCCCTGTCAGTTCATGCACTCACCAGTTTTGTTAACCAGCCTCCTGTGTCTTCATCCAAGTTGTTTAGAGAGATGAGGGGACGTGGGTGGGGGCAACAGGATCTGGCTGAGGACAGAGCTCTATTGTTTAATAGCAACAGCCTCCCTCAAGCTGTCATGAATCATCACATCTGATTCATGACAGCATAATTTTTTAACCAGCCAAGAGCTAATCTATTTGTCCTAAATCTGCCTGTGTTTCCCAATCTTCTGAAGGAGATCATGAAAGGATCTGTCAAGCCCCTTGAAATCTGGACGCTACCCTCACAACCCTTCCTTGATCTGTCAGTCCAGCTTTTTAACAAAGGAAATCAGATTTGCTAGACCAATTTTATCCTTACTGAGCTCGTGGCACTCCCTACAGATCATCTTTAGAGATGCCCACAAGCCACTTGTTCTAAATTTGTTCTAGAATGTTCTGGGGAAGGTATCCCTTCTCAGGGTAATGGATCTTGGGAGAATCCGGATGGCACATCAGGTTGGTAAGGAGAGCAGGGCTCAGGCACCAGGTTTTGTCTGGGAGCCCTATGCAAGGAGGTGCAGGGGAGCGGCAGGAATTCATGTGGGTGTTGATGCAAGTAGTCCTCAAGTCATCCATGGCAGGACACAAATCAAAAATCCAGGGTACAGGCAAGTTGAGAATTAAGGTAGCCAGGCATTAAGAGCATCAAGGCCACAGGAGTAAAACCAAGACTGGGAGCAGAAAGGGTAACTGAATATCACCCACCAGGCTGAGTGATTAGCAAGAGGAAGTTCAGATGAACTCCACCCATCTCCTACCAGTGTCCAACCTGACTTCTTAACCCAGACACAAGAAGTGTGGCTTTTTCCCTAGGCCTTTTTTAAAAAAAAAAACAAGGCATTCATCCTTGACACAAAACGAAACTGAAGCTTATATAAAGTTTCAGGAGCCCACTTTCTCCCACTTCTTGAAAATGCTTCTATTTGTGTGTGTCTAGTCTTCTGGTTATTTCCTTCTCACCCACAGTTTTTAGAAAATTGCCAGCAGCTCCTCTTCCATCACACTTGCTAGTTATTCCACTAGAGCTGAATCAAGGCTGGGAATATGGACTTTGGCTGCCAAACAGGCCTGGGTGCAAGTCCCTGACAGGCTATTTACTTCTGTGAGACTTTGAGCTACTACCCAATTGGAGCCTAAATTTTCTCATTGAAAAATAGGGATGACCCTAATCCTACCATGTAGAATTGTTGTGAGGCTTCAGTGTGATAGCATATGTAAAGCGTGGAGCACAGTGCTGCCCACCAAGCTCGTTCCACTCATCCCTA
This sequence comes from Budorcas taxicolor, assembly GCF_023091745.1. NCBI lineage: Eukaryota > Metazoa > Chordata > Mammalia > Artiodactyla > Bovidae > Budorcas > Budorcas taxicolor. The sequence goes on along the minus strand of NC_068915.1, from coordinate 57,954,272 downwards.
TAGTCAATTGCATCATAAATCTCTATCATTCCCTCCTCTCGGGATGGATAGCCTTTGCCATCTACATTTGCAGTTCACCCCACTAGAGAAAACATGTACCTTCCATCCCGTTGGTGTTGGGTTTGGCTGGCATGTAATTGGTTTCAGCCAATAGAATTGTTCAGAAGGGACAATGGGTACCCTCCCCGAGAACACAGGTTATTTGACTTTGTCTCCGCCTTTGGTTCATTCATTCACATTTCTGTGGCACCTGACGTGCCAGGCACTGTTGTAGGCCCTGGCAATCTAGTGGCCTTATTAGGCAAATAAAGCCACTACTCTCATGGAGCTTACATTCTAGAGAAGTAGATAATGAATAAGAGAACAAGGAATTACCTAGATAATTCCAAACAGCAATCAATGCTATGAAGTAAACCCATGAAGGATGAGATGAGGGGGCAGGGGGCCCAGGGGCCAGGGCAGTCCTCACTGAAGTAGTGACATCCTCTGTTCTCCAAACAGCAAAAATGTCCCTCTCTAGTCCTTCTTCCATCGCCCAGAGAAGATCATTCTGTCTTCAACACTTTAGCAAGTTGATTTTTCCTCTTTCCTTAACCACCTGCTGATCTTGGTACAGATTCAAGTGACTCTTCTAAATGTAACCCAGGTGTCGTCTTCCTCCCTCTGTGCCTGTCTGGATTCTATGAGCTACCTTGGGCAGCCACATCCACCTTTTTAGACACTGCCTCCGTTTCTTCCTCCCTGACTCCATTTTTAATTTCATACATAGTAGAGGTTCCATTTTTGAGGGCTCACAACTTGTCATGCCATTTTCCCTTGAAGAACCTTACACTGATCTCATCTTTGGACACTTTGAAACTGCTTCTTTGTAGCCCACAATATTTGACTCTCCCTCCAGTCCTCTCCCTAGCTGTTAAGAACCTAAATGAGAGGATGCTTTCATGGTCTTTGCCCACATCAACCTCAGCCTTCTTGGTGGGCCAGAGGGCAGCTCACACGAGCATTTGGCCTCACCCCAGACAGGTGATATCATCACGTAGTGTTTTGAGGAGACGATGTGCAAGCTGAACATGCAAAGATGAATGTGGGAAGACTTGCAAAGAGTCAGAACGGAGGCAGAGGGAAGAAAGATCACCTCAGGGAGAAGGAGCTGCATCCACAAAGGCCCTGAGGTGGGAAAGAGAGCGGGTTTGAGGAACTGAAATGAGTCTGCTGTGTGGAGCCTTGCACAGTGAGGCAGGGCAAGTGGCAGATGGGGAAGTTAGAGGGCAGGTCATTGTCTTGGACCTTTGTACACCAATGGACTAACCGCGACTATTAAACAAAGTAAGCCTGAAATTCTGCTGCAAAAGGGTAAATCTGATTTGATGGGGTGGAATCTGTTGGCACAGACACTTCCAAAATACCTCCTTGTTTCAGGCCTGGCACATGGAAATCCACGGTAGGTTAAATAGAAGTGTCTGATAGAATGAAATGAGAAAGACCGTCAGTCACGGTTCAGATGGCCGCTTATTTGCTCTGATAAAGAAAGGAACTTGGTGAAGAGGGTTTGGGTGGAAGTGGCAGACATCAACATAGCCCTCCTCTGGGCTGGAAGCAAGAAGGGGATAAACATATGCCAAGTGAAGTAAGTCAGACAGAGAAAGACACATATTATATATCATCACACATATATGGAATCTGGAAAAAAAAAAAAAGGTACAAATGAATTTATTTACAAAGCAGAAACAAACTCACTGACATGGAAAACAAACTTATGGTTACCGAAGGGGGAGAGGGTTAGTAACTTAAGAGTATGTGAATAACAAACACACACCACTACACGTAAAACAGAGAAGCAACAAGCATTTACTGTATAACACAGACATTTTCTGTGTGGGGGCTTTCTCTAGCTGTGGTGCTTGGGCTTCTCATTGCAGTGCCTTTCTTGCTGCAGAGCACAGACCCTAGGCACATGGGTCTCAGCAGTTGTGGTTCCTGGGCTCTAGAGAACAGTCTCAATGGTTGTGGCACACCGGCTTAGTTATTCCTCTGTATGTGGGATCTTCCTGGATCAGGGATTGAACCCATGTCTCCTGCATCAGTAGACAGATTCTTTACCACTGAGCCACCAGGGAAGCCCAACACAAGAAATTATATTCAATATCATGTAATAACCTATAATAGAAAATAATCTGAAATATATATATACAAATGAATCACTTTGCTGTATACCTGAACTAACACAATATTGTAAATCAACTGTACCTCAATTAAAACAAAAAGAATGGTGTAAGCATACTGCACTTGCCTGTGTGTGTGTGCATGACGCGGTCAAGGAGGAGAGCAAGGGCAGTGCAAAATAAAGCAAAACCTCCGAAGAAAAAGCAGGTGGGCTGGAAACAGGGTAATAAAAACATTCTCACACCCACTCAACCAATCACGTGATCCTCGGTAGTAGAGGTAAATGAGGGCACAGGGTAGAAAGGTGTCACAGGAGGTATGGTGTGGCCAGAGGTACGGTGTGGGGAAATCTGTGTAGCTTGCTGGGTAAGAGGCAGGCCTGTGACCTCCCCCACCAAGCGTAGCAGCTGGTAAATCACCTATTAGATCGATGGCATCAAGTGCAATGTGGCCTGGACAAGGCTCTACGTTTTTTAAGTCTCCTCAAAGCCTGAAGTCAGTATAGAGCTCTCTGAATTCCCCGGGGTAGATGGTGCAGCTAAAGCAGCTCCTGGCACTGCCTGCCCTGGGACCAGTTTCCTTCTTTTTGGAGCTTCTCCAGGAGAGAAAAGAGAGGACTCAACTCTGTCCTTTCTGTGCTGGAGACTTTCCTTTCTTAGAGACTATTGAAGAGGCTGAAGAAAGCTGGAGATTTGGTGGCATGTGCACTTAATTCATCCACAAATGTCCCCTGCCCCAGCATGGAGCACACCAAATTTACTAACCATGTATTGACTCAATTTGGACAAAACCTTAAGCTAAAATAAGACATTCTCTGTGCCGTTTAAGAAGCGGTCTCAGTGTATCTGGCAAGTTTTTCAATATAGTTTTACTTCTATGTTTTTATTGAGATACAGTTGACATTCAGCACTGTACAAGTTTAAGCGTAATGATTTGACTTCCATACTTCACGAAATGACTTTCCTGGTGGCTCAGATGGTAAAGAAACTGCCTGCAATGCTCCCAGGTTTGATCCCTGGGTAAGGAAGATCCCTTGGAGAAGGGAATGATTATCCACTCCAATATTCTTGCCTGGAGAATCCCATGGACAGAGAATCCTGGCAGGATACAGTCCACAGGATCACAAGGAGTCAGACAAGACTGGGTGACTAATGCCCACATCACAAAATGATCACAATATGTTTAGCAAAATCCATCAGCTCGTAGAGATACAAAATAAAAGAAATAGAAAAAAATCCTTTTCTTGTGATGAGAACCCTTAGGATTTACTCTCTTAACAGCTTTCATATATAACATCCAGCCATATTAATTGTATTTATCATGTTGTACAACACATCTGTAGTACTGATTTATCCTATAAATAGAAATTTATACCTTTTGACTGCTTTCATCCAGTTTTTCTTTCCCCTACCCCCTGACACTGGTAACCACACATCTGATCTCTTTTTCTATGAATTTGTTTTTTTTTGAAGTATAATTGACCTGCAACACTATGTTACTTCCTGGTACTTGATATAGTGATTTGATAGTTCTATACATTTCAAAATGGTCAGCAGAATAAGTTTAGTTGCCATCTCTGACAACTTTTAATTAGAAATACCTCTCAAAAATATTTTTTTTAAATTTCAAAAAATCAAGCCCTCCATGATCCCACCAAGCTCACCCCATCTTTTCCAGTTTTGCCACACCTGACTAGGACCTGTTCACAGCCATCGTCTGGGTCCCACTTTGTTGCTTCTTGCTTGCCCTTGTAGCACATTTCTACACAAATGCAGTGCCTCCTACACCCACGTGTCTCTGTCGTCTCTGCAATTACCACTTTTGAAGTTACTCCCACATTTGTTAAGAAAAATATAGTTCTCTTCTCCTTTAGCAACTATGAGGTCATGTTTTGAAATCGGATAGGCCTGGAGTCAAACCTTCATTTTGCCAAATACCATCAGGGCCACTTTGGCTGAACAGTCCCCTGGAAGTGTCAGTCTCCTCATCCATGAAACATGAGACAAGAACCCTTACCTCCCAGAGTGGCTACGAGGATTAAATTGGGATACTGAATACAGCCAGCCCTTGGCATCCACAGGGGATTGTTTCCAGGACGCCCTCAGGTACCGAAATCCATGGATGCCCAAGCGCCCTCTAACAAACGGTGTAGTACAATCAACCGGCCATACCCAGAGATAGGGAGAGCTGGTTGGGTATTTGTGCAAGCTGGGTATTTAGTGTAAGCTCAACATGGGGACGGGATCATAGTAAGTAAACGGAAGCTGTCTTGCTATTAGCATTATTATTATTTTTTTTTTATCATTCTCCTTTAGAAACTTCAAACAGGATATATCACAACACAGAGGATCTCTAAATATAAATCCCTTCTAAGTTTCTCAATAATGTTCAACACCATTGTCTGCCTCCTTGAGAAGAGCCAGAAGGGCTTCAGTCAGCTCAGTTCAGTCACTCAGTCATGCCCGACTCTTTGCAACCCCATGGACTGCAGCATGCTAGGCTTCCCTGTCCATCACCAATTCCTGGAGCTCACTCAAACTCATGTCCATCATGTTGGTGATGCCATCCAACCATCTCATCCTCTGTCATCCCCTTCTCCTCCCGCCTTCAATCTTTCCCAGCATCAGGGTCTTTTCAAATGAATCGGTTCTTCACGGCCTAAGTATTAGAGTTTCAGCTTCAGCATCAGTCTTTCCAATGAATATTCAGCACTGATTTCTTTTAGGATGGACTGGTTGGATCTCCTTGCAGTCCAAGGGACTCTCAAGAGGCTTCTCCAACACCACAGTTCAAAAGCATCAATTCTTTGGCACTCAGCTTTCTTCACAGTCCAACTCTCACATCCATACATGACTACTGGAAAAACAATTGCCTTGACTAGACGGACCTTTGTTGGCAAAGTAATGTCTCTGCTTTTTAATATGCTGTCTAGGCTGATCATAGCTTTTCGTTCAGCCCAGGTCCCAAAATAAGAAGACACATGGGGACAGTCCTAAACCACAGTGCAACTCACAGCACTGACACAATGCATAGCAAATAATTTATACTTGTTATTGAAGGCCATTAACAGCTTGAGGTTGTTTGTTACACAGCATTATTGCAATAAAAACTGGCAAATCCATTCCTATACAGAGCTATATTTCAAACCTACCTCTGGTATTTTTCTTGCTTTTTAAATTGAAATCTCCAGCACCCTACAAAGTAGAGACATTACTTTGCCAACAAAGGTCCGTCTAGTCAAGGCTATGGTTTTTCCAGTGGTCATGTATGGATGTGAGAGTTGGACTGTGAAGAAAGCTGAGCGCTGAAGAACTGATGCTTTTGAACTGTGGTGTTGGAGAAGCCTCTTGAGAGTCCCTTGGACTGCAAGGAGATCCAACCAATCCATTCTGAAGAAGATCAGCCCTGGGATTTCTTTGGAGGAAATGATGCTGAAGCTGAAACTCCAATACTTTGGCCACCTCATGCGAAGAGTTGACTCATTGGAAAAGACTCTGATGCTGGGAGGGATTGAGGGCAGGAGGAGAAGGGGACGACAGAGGATGAGATGGCTGGATGGCATCACCGACTTGATGGATGTGAGTCTGAGTGAACTCTGGGAGTTGGTGATGGACAGGGAGGCCTAGCGTGCTGCAATTCATGGGGTCGCAAAGAGTCAGACAACTGAGCAACTGAACTGAACTGATGGGACCAGATGCTGTGATCTTAGTTTTCTGAATGTTGAATTTTAAGCCAACTTCTTCACTCTCCTCCTTCACTTTCATCAAGAGCCTCTTTAGTTTTTCTTCACTCTGCCATAAAGGTGGTGTCATCTGTGTATGTGAGATTACTGATATTTCTCCTGGCAATCTTGATTCCAGCTTGTGCTTCATCCAGCCCCACATTTCACATGATGTACTCTGCATATAAGCTAAATAAGCAGGGTGACAATATACAGCATTGATGTACTTCTTTCCCTATCTGGAACCAGTCTGTTGTTCCATGTCCGGTTCTAACTGTTGCTTCTTGACCTGCATACAGATTTCTCAGGGAGCAGGTAAGGTGGTCTGGTATTCCCATCTCTTTAAGAATACAGCTTGTGGTGATCCATGAAGTCAAAGGCTTTGGCATAGTCAATAAAGCAAAAGTAGATGTTCAAACTACTGCACAGTTGCACTCATCTCACACACTAGTAAAGTAATGTGCAAAATTCTCCAAGCCAGGCTTCAACAGTTAATGAACCGTGAACTTCCAGATGTTCAAGCTGGGTTTAGAAAAGACAGAGGAACCAGAGATCAAATTGCCAACATCTGCTGGATCATCAAAAAAGCAAAAAAAGGTAAATCAAATACCTTATGACTATACAGTGGAAGTGACAAATAGATTCAAGGGACTAGATCTGATAGAGTCCCTGAAGAACTATGGATGGAGGTTCATGACGTTGTATAGGAGGCAGGGATCAAAACCATCCCCAAGAAAAAGAAATGCAAAAAGGCAGAATGGTTGTTTGACAAGGCCTTACAAATAGGTGAGAAAGGATCTAATGGCTTCCCGGGTGGCTCAGACGGGAAAGCGTCTGTCTACAATGTGGGAGACCTGGGTTCGAGCCCTGGGTTGGGAAGATCCCCTGGAGAAGGGAATGGCAATCCACTCCAGGACTATTGCCTGGAAAATCCCATGGACAGAGGAGCCTGGTAGGCTACAGGCCATGGGGTCACAAAGAGTCGGACACAACTGAGAGACTTCACTTTCACTTTCTGAATGATCTAGTGGTTTTCCCTACTTTCTTCAATTTTAGTCTGAATTTGGCAATAAGGAGTTCATGATCTGAGCCACAGTCAGCTCCCAGTCTTGTTTTTGCTGACTGTCTAGAGCTCCATCTTTGGGTGCAAATAATATAATCAACTGATATTGGTATTGACTATCTGATGATGTCCATGCGGAGTCTTCTCTTGTGTTGTTGGAAGAGGGTGAGAAAAGGAGCCAGAAGGGCTTGGGGGAGGTCTCCTTCCCAAATTAGACTGAAGAAGTGCCCAGGCACTCACTCCACATCGCAGGACCCACCCCCACCCCCTACCCTTGGTTTCCCTCCCAAACAGGGATTTACCTGTCCTAATCCTCTGGGGTTCATGTATCACCACTTTTGTAAAGCCATATAAAGGCTCTAAAGATGCCAAATCATTCATCAGTTCCCTGAAGCAAAAACATTTGCCAAAGCTTCCTGTCCGAACTAGCTCAGAAAAGCCGGTCCTTTACAAACAGGAAGCACTCCCCCCACAGGGGTTCTTGCCTCTTCATAGTCTCTTTCTCCAGGCCACTGATGCAGGTTGACCCTTTTGCCAAATTGAAGGGTGACTGCTCTTCATAAAGTACCTGGAGGTATTTGATACCTAATGTAATGACAGTAGGTTGTATATGTGTATAAAATAGCCAATTGGACAGTTATTATTTCTGTAGGGAGAGGAAAAGTGAGTCAGTTTAATTCTCTTCTGCAAATCAATTATTAAGCACTCATTCGAGTACTTTTTATTGAACAATTTTTGTGTGTTAGATGCTGAGAAGGATACTAATACTAATCAGGCAGGGAAACCACGTCTGGATACTGACAGCCTAATAAGAGTGCCAAAGTGGGTAGAGCACATGTAGATAGTGCTGTGAAAGTGCTGCACTCAATACGCCCGCAAATTTGGAAAACTCAGCAGTGACCTCAGCACTGGAAAAGGTCAGTTTTCATTCCGATCCCAAAGAAGGGCAACGCCAGAGTGTTCAAGTGAAAGTGAAAGTCCCTCAGTTGTGTCTGACTCTTTGAGACTCTATGGACTATACAGCCCATGGAATTCTCCAGGCCAGAATATTGGAGTGCATAGCCTTTCTCTTCTCCAGGGGATCTTCCCAACCCAGGGATTGAACCCAGGTCTTCCACATTGCAGGCGGATTCTTTACCAGCTGAACCACAAGACAAGCTCAAGAATACCGGAGTGGGCAGCCTATCCCTTCTCCAGCAGATCTTCCCAACCCAGGAATTGAACTACCATACAATTACACTCATTTCACACACTAGCAAGGTAATGCTCCAAATCCTTCAAGCTATACTTCAACAGTACGTGAACCAAGAGCACAAAATACTTTGGAAAATTCTTAAAGAGATGAGAATACCAGACCAACTTACTTGCCTTCTGAGAAACTGTATGCAGGTCAAGAAATAACAGTTAGAACCAGACATGAATCAACAGACTGGTTCAAAATTGGGAAAGGAGTACATCAAGGTTGTATACTGTCACCCTGCTTATTCAACTTACATGCCAAGTACATCATACAAAATGCTGGGCTAGATGAAGCTCAAGCTGGAATCGAGATTTCCAGGAAAAATATCAATAACCTCAGACATGCAGATGATACCATCCTTATGACAGAAAACCAAGAGGAACTTAAGAGCCTCTTGATGAAGGTGAAAGAGGAGAGTGAAAAAACTGGCTTAAAACTCAACATTTTAAAAAACTAAGATCACCGCATCTGGTCCCATCACTTCATGGCAAATAGGTGGGAAACAATGGAAGCAGTGACAATGGAAACAGTTCTTTTCTTGGGCTCCAAAATCATTGCATATGGTGACTGAAATTAAAAAGATGCTTGCTCCTTGGAAGAAAAGCTATGACAAACCTAGGCAACATATTAAAATGCAGAGACATCATTTTGCTGACAAAGGTCCATCTAGTCAAAGCTATGATTTTTCCAGTAGTCATGTATGGATGTGAGAGTTGGACTATAAAGAAGGCTGAGCATCGAAGAATGATGCTTTTTAACTGTGGTGCTAGAGAAGACTCTTGAGAATCCCTTGGACTGCAAGGAGGTCAAACTAGTCAGTCCTAAAGAAAATCAACCCTGAATATTCATTGGAAGGAACGATGTTGAAGCTGAAGCTCCACTATGTTGGCCACCTGATGCAAAGAGGTGACTCACTAGAAAAGACCCTGATGCTGGGAAAGATTGAGAGCAGGAGGAGACAGAGATGACAGAGGATGAGATGATTGGATAGCATCACTGATTTAATGGACATGAGTTTGAGCAAACTCCGGGAGATAGTGAAGGACAGGGAAACCTGACATGCTGCAATCCATGGGGTCCCGGAGAGTCGGACAAAACTGAACAATAATATGTATGTATGTATATGTATACTAACATGCACATATGAGTACAAGGAATAGACAATAATCTCAGAGGAAATGTTTAGATCGTGTTACAGGAGTCAGACAAGGAACCCATTCCCTCCAGCTGAGACCTGATCTCACCACCCTTCTTGCTATCACAACCTGCCTAACCCCCACCCTTCCAACCTGACTCTTCCTGCTTTCCCAGGGCACTTATCACCCTGCAGTGCATCATACAAGTTATTTATTTATTGGTTTTTTATCTTTCACCACCACTAGGATGTAATCCCTCTTCATAAAGGCAGAGTTGTTGTCTTTTTTCATGGAGCCCAAGTATAGAACCTAGAATAGAACCTAGCAGGTGAGTAGGAACCAGATGATTTTCCCTCAGTGCAAGGCTTCCCTGGTGACTCAGACAGCAACCAATCTGCCTGCAGCACAGGAGACCTGGGTTTGATCCCTGGGTCAGAAAGATTCCCTGAAAAAGGGAATGGCAACTCACTCCAGTACTCTTACCCGGAGAATTCCATGGACAGAGGAGCCTAGTGATCTACACAGTCCATGGGGTCCCACAGAGTCAGACAAGACTGAACGGCTGGGCACAAACACACACAATGCAAGGCAGGCAGAACAGGTGTGAGAGACAGCCATGCCTCCATCCATTCACTGAATAAGCATCTACTGAGTATCTCTCTAGGCCCAGCGTTATGCTAGTCCCTGGAGATGTAAAGAAAGGAAATCCTCTAACCTCATTAGGGCCTGGCAACCTGGACAGAGGACAAGAGCTTCCTGTTTAGATAAACAGTGTGAGCAAAGGCTCCCAAGGCAGAAGTGTTCAAGCAGGTGGAAAGCAGGGTGTGATGTGGACTTCCTGGGAACAAAGCTGAAGTCACAGCAGGTTCCAAGGTCGGGAAGTGAGAACCCCTGACAAAGAAATCCATGCTGACAGCTGAACCCTCGCAATCCTCAGTGATACAGCTCCAATTCGAAATAATTCCCTTCGACACGGACATAAGATTCCATCAAAGCCAAATAGATCAGACTTAATCCAAGAGGTGGAAAGCGAGACAGCAGGAATGCCCAGAGCTCTCTGCCTTACAGCCTTTGTGGTTTTCATGCTTCCTGCTTTGCTTGTCTTCAAGACACGGAGGAATGGGTTCACACAGGCGGACCCACACAGAACACATGCAGGCTGCTTCCAACTTTGCACAGAGCATCCCAGCCAAGAGAGGAGAAGGCCAGGTCGAGTACATACACATGCCTGGCTCTTGGATTGCCCAGTCACCCTGAGAGGAATACGGATTTTGTATTCAAGCAGCACATTTCTGGAAAGACAAGGGTGGGCTATAGCTCCAAGACACTGTGCAACTCCTGTCATCCCAGGCCTGAGTACAACCATTACTGGGCCTTCTGAGTACCCAGCTTAGAGCCAGGCACTGCGGGAAGTCAGAAAAGAAGTAGAAGAGAGAGTCTGAAAAGTTCACATCTGACCCAAAAGAAGGAGGAAGCAGATGCTATAAAAATAAATGCTTATAGGCATAGTTAGATTGGATGGCTATACTGAGCTCTGGAAAAAAAAATAGCTTATAAAAATAATCCTGTTATACACCGACTCTCTCCTATATATAGCAATACAAATAATCATCCACTTCCGCAGTTCATCTCTTTCCCGAGTCTTTGCTTTTCAATATTGTGTCTTCTTGAGAGCTAACCTTACAAGCAAGAGTTCTAGCACCCATCAGAGAGGAATGTCTATCCATCAAGGTGAGCTGCTGGTCCCTGCAGGGGGAGAGGAGATCACAGAGGGGTTTTGTGGGAACTGGGTGATTCATTCACAGAGCGGATGTCAGGCCACTCGGGCAAAATCAGAAGCTTGCACGCCAACTGCTGTTGCTACTGGGCTCCCACTCCTGTTCCCAGAGTACTCTCTGAACATTCCCACCTCCCCACCCCCTGCACCTGCTTTGGAGTTCCTTAACAGCATCACTGTAAAACGCCAGGATCACAGTGGGAAGAAGCCACCTACACTGTGTGGCATAAAGGTGTGTGAACAAAACAAGTGTTCAGGTGATCACAGGGTCCCAGATCCGACATGCTGTCAAGGCCCATCTGTGAGGGCCTTGTGAGGCCTGTCTGTGAAGCCCGTCTCTCTTCCTCTAAGCAGCTCAGCCAAGGAAGTAAACCCTCACCACACCTCAGCACGACTGACTGACAGGGCTGCTGCTAGGAATGTGTAGAGGGAGGGGCCAGGCAGACAGGAGGGATCACTCTTCAGATGACTTAGAGGACTACGTGCTAAGAGATTTCCAAGCCGAGTCTTGTCAGGAAACGCAACCTGGTGTTAAGCCTTGTAATTCTACCCAAGAAGCCTCATTTCCCATTTCTTTTTAATTGTTTCCTCCCTCTGTCCTCTGATGGGAGCAATTTAAGTCACTCTGATGTCCCACTAACAGCCTACTGGATGACAACAGCCCAGAAAAGAGAAGACATTCCAGAAATAGAAAACCACAGTGAAAAATGCCTGCTTAGAGTTTCATTAAGTCTCAGATAGCAAGACCACTCCCTGGTCACTGAATTGTTCGGAACGTAAGGGGATCTAAAATAGCAGTGGAATATATTTCTGGTGACTTTACGGCTGCTCCAACAAGGGGTGTGGGTCCGGTCATCAGTCCAGTAAACATGCCTTGAGTGCCTGCCCAATGCTAGGCACTGACCAGAGCTAATAGCTGATATCTGATGGACCTCTCCGGGCCAGATCCTGGGCTAGCGCTTTTGTAGGCTATGTTATTTAATGTAATCTTCCCAAATATCTGTAAGCATCCTTCCATTGTGACTCTCAATTTATGATCAACATAATGAAGGCACTTAGAGATTAAGTCATTTTCCCCAAAAACACAGAGCTGAATCCTGGGAAAGCCAAGAGGAAGTCTACTTCAGTTTCCAGTTTTACCTGCTACACTCCAGGGCCCCTAGAAAGATGTACAAGGAAGATTGTGCAACTTGCCCCAAAAGTCTGTTTCAGGCTTTACCATCAGAAAGTCCCTTAGAGCAAACTCGAATGTCTCCCACTTCCCTTACAGTGTATTTCCTCCTGCTTAACTCCAAGCAAAGCTGGAGAAGAACCAGGCAGGGCAACTTCTGAGAAGCGAGTGGAAGGAGGGGTTGGTCCCAGCCCCACACTGGAGGGAGAATGCATTCCTTCTACCCGGAACTACAGCCCCTCCAGCCCCTCTGTGGAGCCCTAGTTACATCCTGGTTACTTCTCCTTTATACCCTCAGAGAGCAAAAGGTTCATTCTGCAGATAAGTCAGAATTCTGCATCTGTTGCAACACTTCTGGCATTTTGTCAAGCTGACCCCGCTCCCGGAAAAGGACAAGCAGTGCTTTTACATTCATTAGAGAAGAGGCCCTTGGGTCAGAAGTGCATTTCTGCCTTGGAACCCTCACCAACCTGGGGGCTCAGTTCTCCTCAGCACTGGTTAACACCACAACCTTAAGCAGCTCTCCGGTTCCGCGGAACACAGGACACCCCTGAAAGACAGCCCACCAGTTCCCTAGGTCTGGGATGGGGCCTGAGAACTTGCATTTCTAACAATTTCCCACGTGAGGCTGGTGCTGCTGATCCGGGGACCCTACGGCTTCCTGATATTTTTCTGCAGAATCCTTGGTGCTGTGTTAGCACCAGCTGCACCATTCTTGTAAATCCTGGCTCCAAACACAATTCCTACAATCTCGGGAGCACAGATATGTGCATGAGCTGAGAGGCAGAGGGAGTGCAGAAATGAGGGTGCTGAGCCCAGGCTGAATGGCCATTTAAGAATAAATCTCTTAAGGCCTGGAGGGCAGAATACCGAATGGAGCTGAGAGGGCTTTCCACCTCCTTGCTAAGGGTACTGGAATTGGTCTGGGCAAAGCCAGCCCTGCCGGCCCAGCTCAGCTCAGACCTGCCTGAGGCACTCATTCCTTCCTCAGGAGGGAGCCCACTTACCTTCCAGCCACAGCTCAGTGGCTGAATTCACATTCCTTTCCCTGGGAAAGCAGGGCTTCCCAGGTAACTCAGTGGTATTAAAAAAAAAAAAATCCACCTGCCAATGCAGGAGATGCAAGGAGACGTGGTTTTAATCCCTGGGTTGGGACGATCCCTTGAAATAGGAAATGGCAACTCACTCCAGTATTCTTGCCTGGAGAAATCCCATGGACAGAGTCCTGGTGGGCTACAGTCCAGGGGTTGGCAAAGCGTCAGACACCACTAAGCACGCACGCAGGCAGGCACACACTCTGGAAAAGAAGGGACATCTCTCTGCCTTGCCTACCAGCTCATCAGCACTTTTCCCGGAAGTCTTGGTTGGACCCTGGGTTTCAGGATAAATCGCTGAAAGGAAGGGATCCTGCCTCTCATCTGCAATCACTGATCCTACTGGGAAGCCTGGAGGTCAGGAGCCTGACACAATCCACCCAGCGACTCAACCTCCTCTTGTCTTACACAGTGGGGCTTCACTCTCCTCATTTCCTCTGAATAGAAATCCCTTTGTCCTTGGCCTCCTGGTGAACTCCCAGTCTTCCTTCCAAACTCATCTCAGGCCTTTTGCCTAGGGAAAGCGCTCCCTCAGCACCAACTAGAGTCCATTTCCTCCTCCACGCCTTGGCTGCACTGCTTTGCAAGCTTCCATGCTGTTTACAAATCTGAGCGACAGGAGAGGAATTACTGTCCTCTAAGTATCCCCAGCTTGGCTGTCCTCTCCTTACCAGCTACAAAGCTTCTTCCACTCAGCTTCCACCTCTCTTTCTGTTCTGAGCGTGGCAATCTCCCTTTCCAGGATTCTTCTTTGCTGTGATATAGAGTCAAAGTTGGGGAGAGAAAACTAAGAGAAGAAAGAGGTGTTTAGAAGACATGAGAGATAAGGACTAGGGCTAGAAAGACATTTTCTCTAAAATAAAGAAAGGAAAAATAGAGTAGACTGGGACAGCTTTCTGGGGGGAGCTGAAGGAAGAATGCCAAGCAAGGCAGGCTGAGGGCGTAAGGAAGCGGATAGAAAAGAGAAGAGGTTATATTGAGAGTAACTCTGGACGTCCACGAAGACTCTATTTACTGAGTTTAAGAGCACAAGGAAGGGACTCGAATCACTCTGCAGTGTCTTTGGTTGCTGGGGCCCTCTCTGATGCTGCTCCAGGACTGGACCACAGGAGTTTTGCTTTCGTTGGGTTGCATCCTCGGGTTTCTCCCGTCTTTTACTTTGTTGTTCTCAGAGTCTGGCACGGAGCCTGGTGCATAAGAGATGTGCAGAAAAGTTCAGCTTTTTTCCCTCCTTTCTTTGCTTCTGTCAACCTTGAGCAGCCCATGAGGCTGAAATGATGGCAGAAGGGAGCAGGAGCTGACAGGACAGCTTGGGGGAGAAAGGCAACTAAAACGTCCCAGTAAATCTCCCTGGACGGAGTGAGAACCAGCCGCACACTGCTGATCTTGGCTGGGAGCCCACCATTTACCAGCCCCCTCTGGGCCTCTAGGGTATGGCTAATTAAAGACATGGTTACTCATTTCATTCCCAAGTCGCTATTTAAGGAAGTAGAATCATGCCATTCCTATAAGGCCTCTGACCCTACCCTAGAGGCAAACAATGCCAGGGCTTGTCTGAGTGGCTGTAAGTACAGAGCTGTTGGGAGAGGCTGTGAGGGGGCGGAGGAGGGGGAGACAGCAGGCCCCACCGCTGGACCAGCAGCTGGATGCTCCCTCCCTCGACGTCCTCCTCTCTCCCTCCCCCTAAGGGGCCAGGATCTTGTGACCACCCTCCCTGAGCCCACTGCCAGGGCAACTCCTGTGTTCTCTGGACACAGAGTCACACAGCTGACTCAGAAAAAAAAAGGACTAACAATCTCCTTTTGGATTTCAAGTAGCAGCAACTCGGAGCATCTGAGATTTTTCAGTTGTTTTTTAAAATGTGAAGAAAACATTGCTTTTAATCAGCAGACTTGCTGAGATCTGCTATATGTCAGGCCCAGTGCTAAGCACTGGGAAGGGGAATGAATAAATTTAAGCAAGTTTTGCTCTGAAAGAGTGTCCAATCTGATAGATGAAAGAGATGCATAAACAAATACATTCCACTAATGTGGAATAAATGTAAAAGTAAAGTTTTGTACTATGCACACTACAGAGAAAGTGGTGATAACCTGTAATTGGTAGGCAAAGAAATGTGTGTGGAGCAGGGGTGGGGGTGGGAAGATTTGAGGTGAGTTTTGAGATACAAATAGGAGTTCATCAAGTGAGGGAAGAACACCCCTAGCAGAGGAAAAGCATATTCAAAGTCATTTAAATCATGGAGAAATGAGTTGAATCCATGAGTTTCAATGGGTCTCAAACTTTGCTAACAAATATCTCATACAGAATAAGTCACATTAAAGTGAATAGGTCAGTCTGAAGAATCCAGTACAAGTAGGGATTTTTAAAGATTTGTTATTGAGAATTAATTGACATAGAGTATCATATCAGTTTCAAGCAGCCTGAAATTTCTTAGACTTTAAAAAAAATTTTTTAACTGTGCAAAATTATGCATTATGGTTTATAAGAGTCTCATGTTTTGACATTAATATTTTCAATTTCTAGTAAGATTATTCAATTTTCCAAACATAGATGGTCAAATAAATTGATCCCCCATGTAGGGAGACGCTCCACATGGATTTCTTGAGAAAGAGAAAGGCAGTTTGTAACCAGTGTGAGAACTAGAAAGCCTTTAAAAGAGGGTTGGAGACCAGAGCTTTGTCTCTGACTGTACAAGTGATTTTTCACTCTCATATTTAGGTGATGGCTGGGTTTGACCACAGTTACAGCATTTTCCAAACACTCTTAGAGAAGTAAGTTTGTCCTGTTGTCTGATGAGGCCATCTTGGTTTTTGCAGGAATGGGGTTGTTCCTCTCACCCTTGCCCAGGCCACCACCCTTTGGGCTATGGGTATGTGGCTGGGGTGTGGTACCCAAGGAAAGAGATCACAGGCTAGGAAGGCCATGATTATCGCCTGCAGAGTTCAGAACACAGAGGGAGATAATTTGTGCTGCTGCTGCTGCTGCTGCTAAGTCACTTCAGTCGTGTCCGACTCTATGCAACCCCATAGACGGCAGCCCACCAGGCTCCCCCATCCCTGGGATTCTCCAGGCAAGAACACTGGAGTGGGTTGCCATTTCCTTCTCCAATGCATGAGACTGAAACAGCAGATTTAACATCCACACTTTCTTACTCGATAGGGAGCCCTCGCATTTCATGCTCAGTGTCAAGGGCGAGGCACAGGGCAACCTTGGAGAGGGTCACGGGGAGCCCATCTTCACCAGGAGTAGGAGGATGAGGCAGGTCACCAGGTACCATGTAACAACCCTTAACTTAATGGCGTTGGAGGAAAACTGAAGGGAAAAGATCTATTTTGTTTCAATACAAGCCAGGCTCTTAGGAGCGCTTGCATGATAACAGCAATGTTTCTCCTTCCTTATAGTGGGAGATATGAAATTAACTGTGAACAGCAGGTTGAACTACAAAGGACAGGAAGACAGGGTGTCTGGACCCTACAAAGAATCTTCACATGCACTGACTGAACAATAAATACAGTTTATTTATTTAAATAAAATAGCTTCCCATTTGATTGCAGTTTTGTACCAAGAGCCAAGTGTTTCTGTATCAAAGGCAAGCAGGTGGATGTCCACACTTCCAGTTCCAGCCAGCAATGCTGACATGCCCCAGGTGAGGTCAAAGGTTGAATTATATCCCCCTACCACCGGAATCTGTTTGTTGAGGTCCTAACCCCCAGGACTTCAGAAAGTGGCCTTATTTGGATATGCAGTCTTTGCAGATACAATTAAGATAAAGTCAGACTAGAGTAGGGTGGGCCCCTAATGCACTATGACTGGTCCCCTCGGAAACAGAGGGAAAGAGGCACACGTATAGGTTGAACACCCTGTGAACAGGAAGGCAGAGATCACGGTGATGCATCAACAAATAGAAGGACACCAAGACTGCCAGCAAACCAGCAGAAGCTAGGAGAGAGGCTTGGGACAGATCCTGCCTCACTGCCTAGAGGGAACCAGCCCTGCCGACACTTTGATCTTGGACTCAAAACTCTGAAACTGTGACTCAACAAATGTCTGCTGTGTATACCACCCAGTCAGTGATCCTTTGTCATGGCAGCCCCAGCAAATTGATGCAGGGATGGGAACTGTCCTCAAGGAAACCTAATAGAAGTTCAATAACAAACGTTCAAAGTAGATTTAAAGCAAAAACAAAAATCAAAAGCAGAATCTCTCCTGGTAATGAAAGACTTGGAAATCTTTGGAAACTATTCAGAAACTTAGAGGACCAGTGTTTTAGTTTTCTTTTTCTTTCTTTCTTTTTTAATGCGCTTAACACTGCTGCAGGAAGCATCATAAATCTCCTCAATGAACAGTCCCAATCTGCTGATAGCAGGTGAGAAAGTAACTGGCTGTTTTTGTGTAAAAGCTCCTACGCTCCTTTCACAGCCATGTTCATTTTAGCCTGTTAGGCCAAGGGAAGACAATTGCATTAAATCACCTGGCAACTTAAATGCTCTCCTTTTTGGCATCAAAGAAGACTTTCCCTTTAATCAATTAGAAACCTGAGGTCTCCCTGACAAGTGCATAAACCTTAGAATTAGGGGGCAGCCAAGAGCTGGATTCAATAGGAGAACTTTTGCATGCAAGCTTCTGGTGGACCCTGCTGGTGGGCCCTGGCAGAGGAACCCAAGAGGTATCATATTGTTTTTCAGTTGCCAAGTCGTGTTTGACTCTTTTCAGCCCCATGGACTGCAGCATGCCAGACTTCCCTGTCCTTCACTATCTCCTGGATTTTGCTCAAATTCATGTCCATTGAGTCGGTGATGTCATTAAACCATCTCATTCTCTGTTGCCCCCTTCTCCTCCTGTCTTGTCTTCAGTCTTTCCCAGTATCAGTGTCAAGGTGATTGAGGCATGCCCTCGATCATGCCCCGTAATGGTGACCTGTACAACTCCCACCAGATACTGAGTCCTCTGAGGGAAAGGACTGCGTCCCTTACACCTCACCACAGGTCCTATTTTCATGATGGTGCCATTGAATCCTCCTACTCAAGCCCTTCTTGGAGTACCAAGATTCTTCTTCCTCACCTGATTCCCATATGATGGGACAAGGATGAAACAGAGAGCTCATAGCCTACAGGATCAGGGAGAAGGCAGGAAATGAACATCTTAACAAGGCATTCATGACTATTTTCAGGGTCACACAAGCCAGGTCAAAAGATGATAAATGGAAATTTAATTAGAGTCAGTGAAAGGGTAATGGGTGTTGAACTTAGAAATGAATTTTTCTTTTTGAAGATGTGAAAAGAACTTTGGAGTCCTTTGGCTCTTCTGACCTACAGAAATGGTTTTCTAATTGAAGAGCCTGAGACTCATCTTCCCACATAAGAGGTGAGCAGATCTAGGGAGCTTTAGATAAGGCTCTTAGAATAAATGCAAATGAAAGAAATGAACGTCTTCCGCCCTGACAGCTCTTCTCAGGTCCCCTCCTACTCTAGGACTTTCCGGTGGGTAGACGTGGAGGGGAAAAAATATTCAAATATGCAATTGATTGTCCAATCCCAAGTCAGTTTCATTTTCTAGCTCTCTGGCAGTCTGCTTGCTGTATCAACTATCACACTCCAGTTCCCTAGATGTGCCCCTGTTTGGATACGCAAACACCGGGTACCGTTCTAGGCTGGGCCCTGCTCCTCCACTGGCTGCTGGGTCTCTGCTGCTGAGAGAGGCCTTGTGTAAAGAGCTTCCATAATAACGTCTCAGATTCCAGTCCGAATCCTTCCCTGCTGCAGGTTACTTGACTCTGCAAGACTTGGCTTCTTCTTCTTAGAATAGAGATCAAATGAGTGATGATAGCAGCTTCATGGTCTCCTTGTGAGGACCCAAAGGAAGAATAAATTTGATAAACAGAGCTTGGGATATACTGCGTCAGGAGAATGATAAGTAAAGCAAGGTCCTGTTATGCTCCTTGCTTGCTTGTTAAGTCGTCTCAGTCGTGTCCGACTCTTTGCAATCCTATGGACTGTAGCCCGTCAGACTCCTCTGTCCATGGGATTCTCCAGGCAAGAATACTGGAATGGGTTGCCATGCCCTTCTCCAGGGGATCTTCCCAACCCAGGGATTGAACCAGCATCTGTTATGTCTCCCACACTGCAGGTGGGTTCTTTACCACTGAGCCACAGAGGAAGCCCGTTCTGTTCCTAAGAGATAATAAATAAAACCCCTGGTGCACTGAGGTAGGTGCTCAATAAAAGGGCCTCCACTCCACGCTGTCTGCCCTGCAGCTTAGCTGAGGGTCTGGTCCTTCTCCCCTGTCAATATGAAAACAGACAGGGAATGAGCCCAGTGGTCTGTTCCCCGGGCTCTGTCTCCTCTGGAGGTAGACCTGAGCAGAGGCTCCTGTGCTTGCCTTCCTAGGAGGGAGCAAGTGCTGACAGAGAATGAAAGAGGCAGAAGTCTAGCCCTTTCCCATTTGAGAGAATCAAGCTCTATGTGCTGGACTTTAGCTCCAACGGGTATACATGAGTTGAATGTGGACCACTTGTAGATGCTATGCTAAAGCCTGAGGATGAAGAAGTGAGACACTTGGTCCCTCCAGGCCTCTCTACATCCCCATGCGCCAGTTTAAGAACACAAGATGTCTTTCAATACATCTATTTCCTAACAAATCATCACAATTCCACATTTGATTATACTATTTTGACTTTTAACAAAAAGATTTATGTGTGGCAAAGAAAAGTACACTATTTTTTTCCTCTCTCTTAATTCCTAAACCTCATCGATGTTTAAGATGGAATTAATGTCAGTAATATAAACAGGAAGTGGCTGTCTTTTTAAGTGACTAAATAAAGCCAACCACTTTCTCACTGAGATAGTTTGACAACAGTTTTTAAGTCCTAGAGAAGAACTTGTTTTCCAATTGACTAATTAAAATCCACTTAATCTAATAAAGTAGATTCTCTATGGACCCCCATAACAGAGAAAATTAATCTGAATTGAGCTATAATATAAACATAGAGTAAACAAACTGCATTTTGTGAAGAGAAAAAGCATGCTATAGGTGGTAATTCTCACTTATCCACACCAGCTCCGAAACGGACTCCAAGAGCTGTATTTATAGAGACCTCTGCACTCCCCATCCCCCAGACCCCCACTTTGACAGGGAGCCGTCTTCTCCAATTAGCAACTGGGAAGCCAGTTCCCCTTA
Organism: Budorcas taxicolor; assembly: GCF_023091745.1. Classification (NCBI taxonomy): domain Eukaryota; kingdom Metazoa; phylum Chordata; class Mammalia; order Artiodactyla; family Bovidae; genus Budorcas; species Budorcas taxicolor. Next base: position 57,933,730 of record NC_068915.1, on the reverse strand, counting down.
TGATGGCCGGTGATGTTTCTCCTCTGGGAAAACGGCATTCACTTTCCTGCTCCTTCTTCCAGGTCAAAGTGATCTTGTTGTTCTGACACTTCCTCTCCTATCCGGCAGTTTCCCTTTGAAAAATGAGACCATTCAGTCCAAAGACCTTTGCCCGTGCCTTCGAAGGAAGCTTGGGGTGGAGCAGAGACTGACTCTGTCTGGTCGTCCTCCCACACAAGAGGATATGGCGCAAAACTCTCTCTCCAGGGACTCTCTGAAGAGTAGCTGACACCAGAGTGCACTGTCATCTGGGCTATGGGGCCTCTGAGTAAGAACATGCTCCTTAGAAAGTCACCTGTATGTGTTATGTATATATGTATCTGCAAAGATACAGCTATGACTATCTCTATATGTTCAAGAAAGAAGCCTCAAATCGAGGCCAACAAACGTTTCCCTAGGCCCTCAGTGCCTCAGAGGAACTTGCTTTAATTAATAGATCAAAATAGTTAGTATTTAATGTATCAAATAAATGGATGATAGATACATAGATACACTGATGGATAGATTGACAGATACATAGATAGATTTGGAAGTCAGACCTAAGTTTATACCAATTCCTGGCTGAAGGAGCCAGTATTGTGCTGTGCTGAGTTGCTCAGTCGTGTTTGACTCTTTGCGACCCCATGGACTGCAGCCTGCCAGTATCCTCTGTCGGGGATTCTCCAGGGAAGAATACTGGAATGGGTTGCCATATCCTCCTCCAAGGTATGTTCCCAACCCGGGGATTGAACCCAGGTCTCCCGCATTGCAGGCGGATTCTTCACCATCTGAGCCACCAGGGAAGCCTGACCCAGTACTGCTGCTGCTGCTAAGTCACTTCAGTCATGTCCGACTCCGTGCGACCCCATAGACGGCAGCCCACCAGGCTCCACCGTCCCTGGGATTCTCCAGGCAAGAACACTGGAGTGGGTTGCCATTTCCTTCTCCAATGCATGAAAGTGAAAAGTGAAAGTGAAGTCGCTCAGTCATGTCTGACTGCAGCCCACCAGGCTCCTCCGTCCACAGGATTTTCCAGGCAAGAGTACTGAGTTTCCCTAAATCTAAATTTGTGTGTGTGTGTGTGTGTTCAGTCATGTATAACTCTTTGCGACCCCATAGACTGTAGCCCACCAGGATCTCTATCCATGAAATTTTCCAGGCAAGAAACACTGGAGGGGGTTGCCATTTCCTATTCCAGGGCATCTTCCTGACCCAGGGATCAAACCCGAGTCTCTTGCATCTCCTACATTGGCAGGGGGATTCTTTACCACTGTGTCACCTGGGAAGCCCCAAACCTAAATTTACATGTCTGTAAAATGGGTTTGATTACCTCTCTGCTTGGTTTCCAGGCATAAATGCATGAATGCATGTAAAGTACTTATTAAAGTAACTGCCATGAAGTAAGCTTCAATAAGAAGGAACTATCACTGATTTATTTCATTCTTAGTGGAGAACAGTTCATCTGGGGGCATCTTTGAGAGTTCAGGATTTCGGAACTGCAGGGAGACACAGTGGTTTCATGGGAAGGCTCTGATATACCTATGTGTAAGTGGATACTTCCTGCAACAATGCACAGCTTAAGTGGGGCCTGTCACCTGATGGTCAGACGTTTCCCAGGTCTTGAGGGTGAGACAGTACTGCCAGGGAACCCAGCTTGATTTCCTGGTTCAAAAATCACACCTATGAAACTCGATCCAGGTGGGAAATTCTTCTGGCTGCTTCTGCTAAAGCCATGGTTCCTTATCAAGTTATGTCTCTGGGTCACTCTGAGGTCATCTTTTAAATTAATGTAACAGCCAAGGAAGGCCACAAAATCTCGCTGCTTAGCTTTCGCCTACAAGTCCATCGCAGCAGCTCTCTCATGTTGACTGAACACGTACTTGGTACTAGTAGCCTTATGGTCATCAGTTTCTTTAATCCTCCAACAACCCTCCAACAACCCTCCATCAGGGCAGCTGCAGTAATCCCCCTTTAAAGATGAACCATCTCAGGCTTGCCATGTCCAAGGTCACAGCTGGCAAGTGGAGCCAACACTGCAGGTAAGTAGGGAGCTCTTGCCACCCGGCTGTGCTTCACAGAAAACCATTCGTCCTGTTCGGCTCTCCCGTGCCACGTGTGTCGATACTGCATCTGAGAACAGAGAGAGGTTTGAAATTCTCATTTTTCTCACTTGCTAAAGAGAAGCACAGCCTGTTATAAGGCTCTGCCTTGCTCTGGCTCTCCAGATTCTTCCTCCAATCCTCTTTATAGAGCACCTCCCTTTACCCCCACAATACCTGCTCAGGATTCTTCCTGGCCTTTCAAAAAACAACTGGCAGCAAGCAACTAGCTTGAATCCCTTTAGTTTGGCTAAGACACCCCTTTCCAGGGGACCTGGTTGGAGCAAGAGTGCCACCTGCTGGAATATCTGAGTCACTGCCAACACATGTTCCTTGGGCCAACGTGGGCAGGCAGGCGGAGAGGCTTAAGCCTGGCCAAGGAATCAAGCAGTGTTCACAGAAACACCTCAGCAGCGTCCAGGCACCAACTTACTGACACTCAGTGTTTAGTTGTTCAGTGGTATCTGACTCTTTTGTGACCCCGCCAGGCTCCTCTGTCCATGGGATTTCTCAGGCAAGAACACGGGAGTGGGTCGCCATTCCCTTCTCCAGGAGGTTCTTCCCCACCCAAGGACTGAACCCATGTCTCCTGCAGTTGGCAGGCAGGTTTTTTACCACTGAGCTACCAGGAAAGCCCAGATACTGACACTCAAGGTCTTATTCAAATACAAGTTTGGGACTTTAAGGCTGTGCAGTTCTTGTTTCCAAATAGGGGCTGGGATGAGGGTGGGGCAAGAGGGGCAGGGCCATGCAAGCACAGTACATCCCATCTTTGCGGAAAATTGTGAAATTGTATTCATCATGGATTTTTGCATCTATTTTGACTTTTTAAAGTGCATTAAAATATTACATATCTCGTTAGTGAATTGTTTGGCACCCTCTCCTTTATGATTTACACCCACTGCAAAGGTTTCATTTGCCTCATGCTAGTATCGGCCCTGCTGAAGCCTTCTGCAAAAGGATTCAGTTTCCTTTCCGAGCTCTGTCTGTAGGTGAGCTACACTCAGAGTCTCTAAGCTGAACGCCCACATCAGGGCCAGTCCCCATGTAGCTCTGTGTCCTCACTAGGCTTTTCCAATCCCCAGATCCACAGTCTGAGGTCAGGTGGGGTTGTGGGCAGTTCTTCATCTGTAGTGTGTGGGAGGGTTTCGGATGGGGGATGGTTCTCAAAACACTTGAAATTTTGTGGAAAACTATGCATTTTCCAGGGAGATGGCTTATCACCCTCCTTCATTCTCCGAGGAGGCTTGACCCCATAAAGGATAAGACTCACAACAGCCTTCATCAAAGAGTCTATGCAGGAAAAAGCAACAAGAAATGTCTTCCCACATCTGCCCTGGTAAAATGAATGTCAATCACCTGATCTGTGGTCTATAAACAGTGTTGGGAGACCCTGATACAAAGATTCAAGGGTTCTCAGAGTTTGGAGAAAGGAAAAATTCCCCTCTCGAGAAACTGGAATCTCAGCTGCCTGCTGAGAACTGGACAGTCCACGTTGCCCTCTTTAGTTTTCACTCCCTGCTCTGAAAACCTCTCAGCCTTGCCATTGTTCTCAGGCAAAGCTCTTCGGCAAGCTCCAGACTCTTCCACCCTCCTGGCATCCTTAACCCATCATCCTTCAAGATCAACTTTCTCCACATTCTCAGGCAGGGCTAGGCTCTTACACATTCCCGTTAACCTGCAGATGACTTTTCTAGATTGATTTGCATATTGATCTACCTTGCCCACAAGGTTGTGAGTCCCAGAGGGCAGGAATCCAGTCTTGTTTGTTTCCATACCCTCAGTTCTTGGCAGAGTCAGTGTGTTAAGAAAAAAAAAAAAAAGTTAGATGGATGAATAAATAAATAGATCTGTGAATGAATGAACAACACATCCCCTCGCCCAAGCCTTCTTGTGCTGGATGAGGAAAGTGAGACTCCCATAGACACTAGAAGGTCAGTGGGCCTTAGCCGAGCAGGGGCTCCCCCAGGAGCCCCACCCAGACCAGCTGCAGGCCACCCCACCCCCACACTCCAGCTGTGCACTGAGGTCAGAGCCCTTAGCAGTCACTCTAGAGCCAGCCACTTGCCCTGCTTTTCCTTCCTTTTGCTGCTCCTGGTTCAGAGCATGAAGTAGGAAGACAACTAACCAGGGGAATTCAGAGATGAGGAAGCGATCCCTGCAGTGGCCAGCTGTCCCCTTTACAGGGTCTGGAAAACCCGAATCTTCTCCGTGGTTCTCTGCCTTCCCATAGTGAAGACCTAAATGAAAAAACTATTTGACACTTCCAAACTTACTTCAACAGAAGGGGACAGAGTCACATTTCTTGCCCAGAAATACACTGTCCGTGAACCTAAACAGCTCGTTTTCCTCTGCTTCCTTTCACCGGAATTAGATTCATCAGAAGTCTGATAACATCTCTGGATGGATGAGCATCCCAAGCGCGGCTGGTCCCGACACTGCTCAGAAACTGGAGAGAGAGCTGGGAGGAGGGCGGCCACACCAGCTGCTTCTGCTCCTGCTCTGAAGGCGGACAGGCCTCCCAGGAAAAGCCTGGGCCCAAGCACAGCTGTGGCCGTTACTGAACCTGCAGGCTTGCCACAGACTAGAGAAAAAGCTTCAAACAACAGAGCAGACCTTCCCGTGGCCTGAACGGGGCTGGCTTCTCCTTGTGTTTTTATTCCTTCTGGTGGTGATCGCCCCGCCCACACACAGGGCTTCCTCAGCTCAGGCTGCCTTCCTCAGCGAGCCACAGGAGACCCCTGTAGCCCCCCTACCCCACCCCACATTCTCCCCCAAGAGCTCTCCTCAATGAAACCAAAAAACAAAAAATTCTTTAATACAGGTAAATCCAGAAAGTGTTTCCCTGGTGGCTCAGATGGTAAAGAACCCACCTGCCAATGCAGGAGACCCGGGTTCGATCCCTGGGTGGGGAAGATCCTCTGGAGAAGGAAACAGCAACCCACTCCAGTATTCTTGCTGGGAAATCCCATGGACAGAGGAGGCTGGTGGCCTACAGTCCATGGGGTCACAAAGAGTCAGACAATACTGAGCAATTAAGCAACAACAACAATCCAGAAAACACTCCGGGTCTTGAGTCATGACTTTGTAAGCAGCCGTTGGACATTCTCTCGTCCACTTCTCAGAATCACTGGTCCCTTCTCCGAAGAACACAAAAGCCCACACAGGAAAAGGGAGGGCTGTCCCAAACTTACAGCTGGGAAAAGGGAAATCGTTACTGTTTGTCCTCAAATGTTCACCGGTTCCAAACTCCCCACCTCTTCCTGAAGTCGGGTAGAAACCAGCCACTTGTTCTGACCCCAAGGTTCTCTGTCCTGTGTCTTTTCTGTTGCCCTAGATCTTAGATCTCTTTCTGTTCCCTTTGGTACCTACTAAGTAAGTAATAAATATTGATTGACCGATAGTAGCCTAGAAAGCCTAAAGCCAACGTAAAACCAAGGGCATTTTTATAAAAATAGAAACCATTTAGGAAGTGTTGCTACCAACCAGGCTCTTTATTTAATATTTAATCCTCCCTGCCATCCTGTAAGATGTGTTTTTATTCCATTTTTCAGGGGAGAAACGGAGGCTTGGAAGGATTCTGGGGGTGCAAACAGCTTTTCAGGGGTGGAATTAAGATTCCAAGACTGACCTGCAAAGCTTTGCCTTCCATCACTCTAGAGTTTCCAGTGTTTCAACAAATGGCCCAGGGAAGTTTTCATTCACCATCACAAAGGACCCAAGGGATCAGGTACGCTAAGTCATTTCAGCTGTGTCCAATTCTTTGCGACTCTATGGACTATAGGCCTCCAGGCTCCTCTCTCCCTGGGATTCTCCAGGCAAGATTAGTGGAGTGGGCTGCCATGCCCTCCTCCAGGGGATCTTCCCGACCCAGGGATCGAACCCGCATCTCTTATGTCTCCTGCATTGGCAGGCAGGATCTTTACCACTAGTGCCACCAAGGGATCAGGATGCTGCGAAAAATGCAGCCAGGCCCAGAGCAGGGGGGGCTTCCTGTGTGCTAGAGGTGTCAGTGCTTTTCCTGGCAGAAAATGTACTGCCCAGAACAAGCCCTCTTTCCTACGGTTCTGCCATTCCCTCCTAACCAGGCCCAGCTCTTCTCACTCCGGTCCACCTTGGGTGGGTATCAGGCCAATCCTTCCTTTGTCTCCTTCATCTAACTGGCCCTGGGCTGGGAGCATGGCACACTCTGAACCTATTCCAGCACTGTCTACTCTGGAAGACAGACTGGACCTCGGAATCCTTCTTAACATAGCATTCCAGGCCTAGCCACTACCAATCAATCAGCATTGCTTCTGAGATTAAGCCTACTGGTCATTATTGGCACTAGAAGTAACCAATACAACTTAATTTCCATTTCCTTCCATCCTTCCTGCCTGTGTTCCCTAGCATTTCTGGGATGGATGGTGGGATGAATAATAAAGGGAAACTGAGTTCTCAGCTTAAGAGGGGCACTGGTTGGCGCCACTCCTAAATCTGCTGACTTCACCCAGTGCCGATGCCTCCATGACAAAACTTGCTCCGGCATGAAGCGTATTTTGTGGTATTTGTTACAGGAACTGGTGAGATTCCTGGGTCATCCGGAGGCCATGGAGGATCCTCAACGTCAGCACTTTGCTTCTCACTCAATCTCATTTCCTCCCCCTCTAACATATGCTTGAGCTTAAAAATATCCAGTCACCCCATACTTCCTTCTTTTTTCAAGCTCAAGCTGACAAGAGAAATTTCTTCTCCCCTTCACCTTTTTTTTTTTCCCCTTATGCAGGGAATAAATACAGCTCCACTGGGGAGCATATAGAAATGGCCAGTTAAAAACTTCCATGTCTTTCAAGCCATCAGCATCTTTATCTTATGCCATTAGCTGCCTACACGTTCTGAATCATTTCATGTTTTCCCAAGGCCCTTTCAGAAGCTCTGGCTTCTGGTTTTGAACCAGTCCAGTGATGGTGATATCAAGATAGTCATTCCCTTAGCAAAATACCACACAGTGTTCGAGAGGAAGGAAATGTTAAGAAATTCTTTTTCAAGAGATGTCGAAGAAGAGTAAAACAGCTCTTATAAAGCAACATTTTTTAGATTTGAGTTCAATTAAATCAGAAGCATCTGGATTGTGTGCTGTTAAAACATGCTTTGGTTCCCCTAGGGAGGAAAAAATACTTGGAAAATACACCTTTTATAAAATGACATGTATTGGAAAACATAGCTAAAGATTTTTCAGAAAACCTAAATGTACCAGAGATGGTCCAACCCTAGTTATAAATATCCTGGAACCAGCTGGGGAGTAAAATTAGGTGGTGAAATGATTTTATCATTTGTTATTCCAAGCTGGAAATGACACATTTCTTGTATATTTCTAAAAAAGAAAAATGCTATACTGGGGTCTATGAGATGAGATTTGCTTTTGTTGTCTTTGATTTGATATTCATTATGATAATAATTATTTTCACTGAACTCCCAGACCATGAATGATAAAAATGCAGAGGTAAAGAGAGGTCCCTGGGGTCAGACTCTGCCCCCACTAGCCATGGGGTCTTGGGCAAGTTCATTCACCTCTCTGTGCCCTAATATCACCTGGAAAGTGATAATGATGATGATGATAGCAATAATTGCTGCACTTAGAATCAATGTTGTCTTCCCTGGTGGCTCAGCAGTAAAGAATCTGCCTGCCAATGCAGGCAACGCAGGAGATGCAAGTTCAACCCCTGGGTTGGGAAGATCCCCTAGAGAAGGCAATGGCAACTCACTCCAGCATTCTCGCCTGGAGAATCCCGTGGACAGAGGAGCCTGGTGGGCCGCAGTCCATGGGGTCACAAAAAGACAGGACTGAAGTGCCAGCACACAGAGTGAATACCTGGTACCTGGGAAGCTCTCAGTGTTAGTTGGTGTTATTTGTCATCCTATCTAGAAGATTCTGCCACTAGAGAACTCTGTGGCTCAGCCCCTCACTTCAAAACCTAACAAACCTTTAGCTAGCCTGCCAAAGGAAAAATGAAATGAAATGAAAATGAGGCTATTACAATCAACCTTGTGAGCATGTGGGCTAAGTCACTTCAGTCATGTCCAATACTTTGCCACCCTATGGACTGTAGCCTGCCAGGCTCCTCCGTCCATGGGATTCTCTGGGCAAGACTACTGGAGTGAGTGGCCATACCCTCCTCTAGGGGATCTTCCCAACCCAGGGGCTTAACCTGCATTTCTTATGTTTCCTGCATAAGAAATGAACCTTAGCCAGGTTCTTTACTGCTAAGCTATCAGGGAAGCCCACAATTGACCTTACAGACATAAAAAGATTAGAATACTGTGAATAACTGCATGCCAACAAGTTAGATAACCTAGATGAAATGGCAGGTTCTCAGAAACACAATGCACAAATTGCTTGAAGAGACTCAAGAAGAAATTTAAAAACCACAACAGACATCTAACAAGTAAAGAGATTAAATCAGTAATCAGAAAAATTCTAAACACAAAAAGACCAGGCCCAGATATATTCATATATGAATTCTACTAAACAGTAGAATAAAAATGAACACTATTCCTTCTCAAATTTTTTCAAAAAATAGAACAGGAGGAAACACTTTCTAGCTCATTGATTCTATGAAGCCAGATAGATACCAAATTTATTACTCTTATACCAAAATTCTTGGCTCATTTCTTTCAAAAGTCTACCCTCCTTGACTCTTCTATACACACACACACAGAGGCACTTATTCCCTCTTCCCAATTTGTTTTTTTTTTTTTACATAGGACTTATAATGGTTGATATATATTTATTCACTTATTTATTTAGTGACTCTCTTGTCTAATATGATATAAGCTTCATCCAAGCAGAAATTGGGGGTTTTCCCACTGTTGAATTCTCCATACTTAGGATAGTGCTAACCACATAATAGTTGCTCATAAAAATGAACTGAATGAATAAATAAATTGCCTAATCATTCTTTCACAGTGAAAGAATAGAGGGAAAACTAGTGAAGGATTGCAGAAATCCAGGACCCAGCTGATGAGAAGGAAATAAGCCTTCAAAGGCAGATAACCCAGAAAGTATTGTGTCAGGAAAACAAAGAGAAATGAGATTTCTGAAAAGCAGCAATGGTCAACAGTGTCAGTTTGTGCTGAGAAATCAAATACAACAGGACAGAAGTGTCCACTGGGTTGAGCTGTGTGATGATCCCTGGCCACTTATGACAGTCAAAAGCCAGGCTGCTTTGAAGGGTGGATGAGGGGAGGTGGTATATTCTAACAACAAAACATTCTCCTACAAAGAAGGTACAGAGATAGGGAAGCAACTGGAAGAGGGTAAGACAATGGAGGATGCTGTGTTTAAGCAGGAAAGACCTTACGTCAAAAAGCCAACGGAAGGAACCAAATTGAGAAAAAAGAAGTTGAATATGGAGAAGAGGCAAGGTTCCCAGGAGAGTCATAGGACCCAGATCAGAGGACTTGCCTAACAAAGGGCAACATCTCCTACACCTCAGACTGCGGACGAACAAAGACTGCAGGAAATCCAGCCCTGGAGAGCCGATGTGCCTCACCCATGCTCCCCAGCCAGGATCCAGGGCGCCTGACACCCAGTTCAGTGCTCTGTTTACGATAGAGTGTTTCTCTCTTGCTCAAGTTAAGGTGATCAAGGGGCAGTGCAGAGGGGAGAGGAATAGAAACCGAAGATGATGAGTAGAAAATGCCCACTGAATAGCCTTTAGCATTGAAGACTGTTGGAGACAGGTGCTCCTGTCCCTGTGGTGGGTGCCCCCTTAGCACAATGGCCCTCCTGCAGCCCCCACTCACTCCTCCCCAGGAGGTGGAGTGACTTCCCTGATTGGTGAGCCTGCAGGGAGAAACTGAGCCTGAGGGCCTGCCCCCTACCTAACTCTTCTTCCTTTTAGGAAATAGCAGAAAAGACATGCTCTGGATGGCTTTCCATCCCACGGGAAGCAGAACAGGAAATCTTCACTCACCCTTACCCTATGCGGAAGCCAGCGGTGGTCCAGCTCTGCCTGTGGCCAGATGGGCAGTCCTGCCAATATTTGGCCCCACAGATCTATTCTACCTATATCAGCTTTATTGGTCAGAAAGATGATAGTTTGGTCTCCATCTGCCTTTCTCCTTTGTCTTTTTTTCTTCAGTGAGTTTAGCAAAAGATGAAGAAGAAGGAGGCTAATGACTCCAACAGAAATTATACTATTAATGTCGGCTTATGAAGCAATCATTATTTTCATGGTATTATTGTTGTTGCTTAGTTGCTAAGTTGTGTCCCACTATTTGCAACCCCATGGACTGCAGCATGCCAGGCTTCCCTGTCCTTCACTGTCTCCTGGAGCTTGCTCAAACTCATGTCCATTAAGTCAGTGATGCCATCCAACTATCTCATCCTTTGTCACCTCCTTCTCCTCCTTCCCTCAGTCTTTCCCAGTATCGGGGTCTTTTCCAGTGAGTCGGCTGTTCACATCAGATGGCCAAAGTTTTGGAGCTTCAGCATCAGTCCTGCCAATGAATATTCAGGGTTGATTTCCTTTAGGATTGGCTGGTTCAATCATGCTGTCCAAAGGACTCTCAAGAGTCTTCTCCAGCAAAAATGATTCCAAGATTTTTAAAAAAAAAGCCATAAAACACAATAGGAATATTTTCTGGTGTAATGAAAACAATGAATATGCATTCTTGTTGGAGAAGATCATACATAGTGTAGAATGAAAGCCTGATTCCTTTCATGAATGTGGAAAACCCCAAGGACCTGCCTTCTTAATTCAGTTGGATCAGAGAAATCATGGCTGATAACTTTTCAACTCTGTCCAGGGTTCCACTATTTTCCATCTGGAAACAGCCATGGCCACATCCACAACTTCAAAATTGGGAAAATGACCCAGAATCATCACTGCATTTGAAGAAGCCACAGAGCAATAACCATGTTGCGAGGGCCAGAGAGAAATCTGCCAATGTACATTCTTTGCTGATGAGAAAAATGCATCAGCAACTGTAAAACTTGATGTTGGCACCATATTTAGCCATGGATCCAACCTTCAACTCCCTTCTCTCCACCTTTTCCAGTGCCAAACACTTGACCCTAATCATCATTTCAGAAACAGTCACTCTCACCTTCTCCATATTCAAATTGAAAAATACTGACCTTGACTGTACCACATCTCTCTGCTGCTCCTAAATGGCTATTTGGAAATTTACCAAATAATCTTAAGCCTATCAGTGAAGACAAAGATTATCAGTGAAATCCCTCTTGCAATTTTGTTTGCAAACTATCCTAAGAAACGAAGGAGCTGGGAATTGCTCAAAGACTTTATGGCACATTGGAATACATGGGGGTCAGAAGTCCAGGGTGGAAAAATAGAAGAGACCCTGCAAAACTCAGAGCAGGGCTGTGTAGTCCTATACCACCCAGGTCCCGTGATGGATGGCTCCCCCAACCTCACAGCCATTGCTCAAAGTTCCCAGAGAATCTGGCCCCCTCAGTTTCCAAGCAGCCAACCATCTTCCACCACCACATACTTGAAAAAACAGTCCATGGCAGGAGATTCCCTAGAAGGAAGAAGGAGTGCTATTGGAACGGTGGGATTGGAACTTCCCTGGTGGTCCCATGGCTAAGACTCCTTGATGTCAATGCAGAGGGCCTGAGTTTGATCCTACATGCCACAATGAAGATCAAAGATTCCAGGTACTGCAACTGAGACTCAGTGCAGCCAAATAAATAAATATTTTTAAAATGGTGGGATTGGGTGTCAGGGGTTGGCGGGGGGTGGTGCACCAATCTGGGGAAGTGCCCCCCATACCTAGGCCCCGATGGGGAATCCTATAGCAATTGAGTGGCTTAATTTATTACCAAACCAAAGTGGAATCCACTTGTCTATGCACCGTAAAGCCAGTCTACTGACACCAGGTTGTGGTGAAGGAAAGCGCAACTTTTGTTACAGGAGACCAAGCAAGGAATTCAGGACAGCTAGTGCTGAAAACACCCAACTCCCCAGTGGGTTTCAGCCAAGCATTTTTTAAAGGCCAGCTGAGGGAGGAGAGACCCAGGGTATGCAGTCAGCTCATGCACAATTCCGACTGGTTGATGGTATGGTAATGAAGCAGTGTCACAGGGATTAACGTTGTCACTTCTTAGGCACTTGTAGGCTTGGGGTCCATGTGCTCACGTTCGATTATCAAGTAGATCAGTTTAGTTCAGTCACTCAGTCATGTCCAACTGTTTGCAGCCCCATGGACTGCAGCATGCCAGGCTTCCCTGTCCATCACCAACTCCCAGAGCTTGGTTAAACTCATGTCCATTGAGTTGGTGATGCCATCCCACCATCTCATCTTGCAGTTAATTTTCACATCTGTAAAACAATGCAGGAAATACGCATCAAATACTATTATCTAGCTTCTTCAGAGAGGAGCTACAGCAGAGGATGTGGGGGAGGGGTTTGTTCCGGGAAGGCCCATTAGGGTCCTGCCAGGTTACAGATTCATTCAAGGTTGTTTGTTGGTGGTGATCCTGGAGCTCCCATAGATTCAAAAATCGTTCGCTACGTAACGACTGCGCCTAAGTGGGTGAGGACACATTGTTGAACTAAACAGACAGCCACTGCTTTTATGCTGCTCACAGCCTCCTTAAATCATCCACCTTGACTGACAAACAACTGAACCCATCCTTGTCATGATGAGCCCACAGCTACTATATAACAGTCCTATCCAACCTCAGCCCTGGTCTCATGGAAAGTCAAGGCAAGAAGGACACCATTGGTACAGGCTTGGAACACTGAGGACTGAGATCTTGGAGTTCAATTATTCTGCAAATTAAAAGTGAGCTACATGTACAAGGAGTGGCAAAATGTGGTAAAGTCACAGACTGCCAGTTGGTGACCTGGCAGGGTGAGAAGACAACAACCCAGCCTGCTGGAAATTTTGTACTGAATTTCTGATATTGGCATATGGTAGTTCAAAAACATAAACATTCTCATTTCAGCAGATTCATTTGTGAGAATAATAATTCTCTTTTCAGAGAAATAGCTGAGCTATGTGTGTGCATGTCTGTATGTAGATATGCTAACTAGCAAGCAAGAAGAGTTCCCTTTTTCCTTCTTTTTCATCTAGATATCGACAATGGTTAATGTCAAGGAAGAATTACAAGCCCCAGGGGCTTCTGCATCTAATTCTCTAAATTATTTATCTGCACAGTCTTGGGGAAATTACTTCTCTGAGGTTTGTTCTCTGAGGTCTGATGGGATTTTCCTCATCTGTAATATGAGAATAACTATATCTACCATTTTTTATGCACTTATCTTGTGCCAGGCGTGATGCTAAAAATTTTAAGTGTATTATATAGTTTGACTTGCTCCCCAGAATCCACTGAGGTTTTACTTACACTGATTTTACAAATGAAAGTTCAGACACAGAGCAGTGAAGTAACTTGCATAAGGTCATAAGGCTGGCAAATGTAAAACAGACCAGATTTTAACCAGGGAGTTCTGATCCTCAAGCCCAACCCTTCCAACACCTCATTCTCCTACCTTTTTGCAGTGTGTTTCTGGTAGGATAGGTTCAGCAGCAGATGACCAAAAAACACAAAATTCTCTCTCACAGTTTTCAGGGACTGCGGCTTCTTCATGGTACTTTATCATTGTCAGCAATGTCAACCTCCTGATCTAAAGTGGTTGCTCACATCCAGCAATCATGTCCATGTTCCAGTCAGCATAGAAGGGAAGAGGCAGAAAAAGGCATGTTTGTCCCTGTTAGGGATGCTTCCTGAAACTTGTACACAGCACTTCTGCTTATATCCCATTGACCACATGGGCATGCACAGAAAAACATACAAGAAAAACTGGGCTATGTACTTACTGAAGGAAGTCATATACCTAGCTACCAAAAAAAAAAAAAAAAAAAGTGAGATTTTATTATTAGGAAGAAGAGAAGAATGGATGCTGGAGGACAATCTCCAGGGTTATTGAACATATGAGGGATCAGTTCAGTTCAGTCACTCAGTCATGTCCGACTCTTTGTGATCCCATGAACTGCAGCACACCAGGCTTCCCTGTTCATCACAACTCCTGGAGCTTACTCAAACTCATGTCCATCGTGTCAGTGATGCCATCCAACCGTCTCATCCTCTGTTGTCCCTTTCTCCTCCCATCTTTGATCTTTCCCAGCATCAGGGTCTTTTCCAAGGAGTCGGTTCTTCACATCAGGTGGCCAAAGTATTGGAGCTTCAGCTTCAGCATCAGTCCTTCCAATGAATATTCAGGACTGGTTTCCTTTAGGATGGACTGCTTGGATCTCCTTGCAGTCCAAGGGACTCTCAAGAGGCTTCTCCAACACCACAGTTCAAAAGCATCAATTCTTTGGTGCTCAGCTTTCTTTACAGTCCGACTCTCACTTCCATACACGACCACTGGAAAAAACATAGCTTTGACAAGGCAGACCCTATATGAGGTACACTAGTACGATACCTAGTAGGTATTTTGAATCTAGCACTGTTTGCTATGTATTAATATTGACCTATATCTTGAGTCCTGTGGAACACATGCATAAAATCATGAATTCAGATCAGATGGGGAAAGGTCACAGGAAAAGGGTAGGAGAAGAATACATTTTTAAATCACCATGATATTACGTCCTGGGACCTCCAGTTTCACTCACACCAAAGTGCCACCTTTGCTCATTTGCAGCATCCCTGGAACTGTGTGGAATTTAATAATGAGTAGAGGCTCCTGCAGCCATCCTTAGATGAGCCAGTCCTCACCACATGATCTGCTGGGTGATGCTATCACAGGTGACTCTCGGTAAATAATTTCTACAGCAGCCGTTAATGGAAATGCAGTTTTCATTACAGTAAGAAATTGAAATCTCAGCCAGCCTCTGTGGGTGCCATCAAACCCATCCCTCATTTCTCATCAGATACTGTGTTGTTTTCATTCCCCCATGATTAACCTTTATCATGAAGGGTAGAGGGGACAGGGTAATTGAAATCCTCAGGAAATCTTCACATCACACGGCCAATGAACGATCTTCCTCAGCCATCCTGAAACCAGGGCTCTGAGTAAGTAGGAAAGGACCACTTTTAATTTGAGGTGGAGATATTATCTAGTATGGAAGGTTCCAGATGGCTGCCCTGAGTTGAAGTGACAGACACACAGCTGGTCTGGAAGGGGAAATAGGAAGGAGAGAGAGAGAGAGAAGTCCTGGCATCAACGGACTCATGTCGTTGAAAAGTTCTTGAACTTTTCAGACAACTTCCCTTGGGTAGGACAGACATATCTGGGGCATGAGTACAGGGCCTGCCTCTCCAGCACAAAGTGTATCTTCAACTCAGTGTGGCTTTTGCTCTTGGAAATGCAAATGATCTGTGGCTGCACAGATTTTCTCCCTTGTTAGGAAGAAAAGTGAGCTGAATACGACGTAAAGCTGCTCGCTCAGAAGCCCCTTTCCCCTGAACTCTGGGTCATTGTCCCTCAGCTCCTGATCTCTGAGGCCCCGTGTCCTTTCCTGCCACTGCTGGCTCCTCCCTTGCAGCTTCTATTTTTGCGCCACCCACTCAACAGAGTAAGCAAGGAGCTGAGAGATCAGCGACAAAGGGAACATCTGCTCAGCAACGCAAGTCAAGGCATTCAAAGTCCTAAGTTTGTTGAGGAAGCAGTAGAGCACCGAGCATCCTCCTTTTGGCAAAGGCCTGCCCTGCTTACAACTTGAAGTCTTTTAAAGGCCCTGTTTTTGTTTTTGTTTTCTGTCACAGCTTATCATAGGACCAAATGTGTCCTGGCTGCCATTCTCTTAGCCCAGAACTGATCTGGTATCAACTATGTGCACATGATTGGAAGGGAAACCATTGTCAACTCAGGAAGAAGGGAAAGTTTGATTTTAGCAGACAGCCAGAAGCAAAGGCTTCCTGCCTGTTGCAGCCATGACCAGTTCAACATGGAGCACTGACATGAAGATCCTTCCAGAGAGCCAAGGATGCTCAAGATGTTCCAAGGAGGATTATTCCATATCCCTCACTTATTCATTCATGTGTTCTCAAATACTTCTTCTTGCTCAATCGCTCTCTTTTAGGGGATGCCTGTTGTCCCATGACTGGCAGAAGTTCATGGGCACTGGAGCTAAATCCACCTGTTCAGCTCTTGGGGGCCATCCCGCTGGGATTCCAGGCTGGGATCATTTCACTGATCAGTCAGTTGGATTCAAGTTCACTCTCCAAATCTGAAAGCTTCTTCATCCCCTCTCTTACCCTTGAATCGTGTTTCATTTGCATCTGACATTTGAGCCTTTAATACTAGGACGAACAGGAGACCCTCAGCGTCTGACTCGTTTTCACCTTTTCCTTTGGCATCTCTGAATCCAGTGAAACCACATGATGCCCTTCCACGTGACCCTTCTTGGCCTCCTGCTAAAGGCAGGCCAGAAGTGCCAGAGGTCAGATAGTGAGCCAAAGAAAGATAGAACCACAGATTATAGATTTCAGACTTATAAGGAAATTTGGAGACCATCCATCCTTGTCACATTACAGAGGGGAAGGCCAAGGTCAAGACCATGCGCAAATCCATGGCAGAGGCAGGCTGGGAGACCAAACCTCTTTCTAGTTCAGGGCTCTCTCTGATGTGCCCAGCGTGCCTGATGAATGCTGACTGATTTGTACCCAGTGACAATACCCGGCGCTAGAGCTCCCACCATCATGGGAAGACATCAAAGAGTTGTAAATGTAGAACGATTGACAGAGGAGAAGGGGCAGGAGAATTTTTTAAATCTATGGACATCTGGTACTACCATTTGAGTGAAAGTGTTAGTCACTCAGTTGTGTCTGATGCTTTGCAGCCCCGTGGACTATATCCTTGGTCCATGGAATTCTGCAGGCGAGAATTCTGGAGAGGATAGCTATTCCCTTTTCCAGGGGATCTTCCCAAGCCAGGGATCAAACATAGGTCTCCTGAATTGCAGGGAGATTCCTTACCATCTGAGCCACAAGGGAAGCCGTACTGCTATTGGCCTATTCACAAGAGTGAATTGCTGAATGGATCTGAAGGACGGGGAGGGAAACTAAGCTTTGGAACCAGCCAGCACGGGGCTAAAGGCCAGCTCTCACACTTTCTAGCTGTGTTGCTTAACCTTTCTGTGCTTTGGTTTATTCATCTGTAAAATAGAGATACTATATACTAGTATAACGTCTACTAGGTAAAGATCTGTCTTACCCACCCCAAACACGTATATGTAATTCTTTATTTGAGAATTATGTCTTAAGTCACAGAATTTTAGTGTAAGAGGGAATCCTGGTGTGCATGAGTCCATTCCAGAGTTATGCCTAGCTTACTGAAAGCTTGATGGTGCATTCACGGTCAAACTATTAATACGATACAGCCTCAATCTCTCGATTCCTATGTCTGAAGTCAAAACCAGTCATGAAGTTAAATGTTCCTGCCATGTTTTGCGATAACAGAACTTCAGACAGAAGTTTTAGATAAAGACGCATGGATGGGGTCTGCTAGCTCCACCCACCTCGTTGGTGGCTGTGAGCATTAATTGAGATAATAAACATAAAATACAGAAGACTTCAGTGCAAGGACATTGGAAGGGATATTTAAATGTTAGCAATGGATGCTACTTTGGCTCAGAGCAAGGGGAGTGTCCCAAGACCAGCTGAGGGCCTGTGGGAAAGCTAGTGTGGTGTGGTCTTGGGCCCGAAGGCACGGACAGAGACCCCAGCAGACAGGGGCTGGCCATTATACCTCCAGCAGCCCAGGAACTGGGGCAGGAGTCACGTGAGACCACCCAGAGGGCTGGAGAACTTCAGCCTGGATCAAGGGAGCCACAGGAGACAGGGGCCCAGCTGGAGGCCTCTGCAGAGCCCGTGCCAGGCCCGGCTTTCATCATCTGCCAGGCCACCCCGTGGAGGCCAGCTGCCGGCCCGGAGGGCTTCGGCCACCCAGCCACGTGAGAACACTCTTATTCCCTTACCTCTCCCCTTTCTGGGCTTCCCTCCAGGCATGCAGGGAAACAGCAGCTAGCAAGGGGAGGAGGTGGGCCAAGGGAGAGGAGAGGAAAAGGACCATGCCCCCTTTCCCAGGGCAGGTTTCCAGGACCAGGGCGGTCGGAGTCATGGGAAGAGGGGAGGTTAAAGGCTCAGCTGCAGAGTTGGGACTTGGAATGCTAAAATCTGTAGTGAGCCTACTTTTTGCAGCTCAAGGGACTTTTTAAATTACCTGACTGCGACAGTAATTTCCTTAAGTTGTCCTAGTCATCACTGGGTGTAGAAGGCTTCTGTTGCTATCAAATAAAATTTAAAGAGATAATGGGGAACCCCACAAAACTCAGATCTGCCCCTCCTAATCTTCTGGAGTAAATAGATGACAGATTAGGTGTGTAGATAATTGATAAATAGATAGATAGGAGAGTTACATTTTGTTCACAAACTGTTTCATGCTTTTCCAGAGTTGCCATTACAACACTGACTATTACAACATGATTTTAATATCCATGCTGGCTGTGCAAGTTATTTTTCTAGATAACCACTTCCCACTAAGAGGACCCACTTTTATTCTCTTGTGCATTCACTGAATTAAAAGTAATTTGGAGACTTCTTTTTAAACTTCACCTTGATTGCACAAATGATTGCTTTACTTTCTATAATCGTTTCACTCCCTCAAGCCCAATAATGTACATTATACAGGCCAATATTACTGTGAACTCCACTTAAGCTTAAATTCTGATCACTGACTCCTAATGTCTTCAAACCCTCGAGTCCTACTACATAGTGTTTCATGGTCTTTGAGGCCTTCCTCCATCACCCTCTACTGACAACCAGCACAGATTCCACTTAGTCAGTTCACTACTCATTGATTCATTAATTCATCATTTATTGAGTTGGCTACCTTTTTCATACTAATCACCCTATGGGTGCTAGAGATATGACCTTAAAAACTGAATGATACACAGTCCCTGCCATCAAGGTACCTACCATCTACTATTCTGTGATTCAGTGGATATTAAATCGTTGTGATAAGAGGTGATAAGGACAATGTCGGCATTATAGGCAAGGCGCAGTGGGAGCACAGGAGGGAGGAACTGACTCTCTTTGGTGACAGGTCAGATCAGCTGCACAGAAGAGAGCACCATGGAGCTGGAAGGATCAGCAGGACTTCCCCAGGCAGCTGAGAGGTGTGGGGCCAGCGGAGGGGACAGTCAGGAAACACTAGCTAGAAGAGGCAAGAAAGGATTTTCCTCCATGTGTTTCAGAGGGAGCATGGCCCTGCTGACATCTTGATTTCAGACTTCTGGTTTGTGGTATTTGGCTACAGCATCCCTGAGAAATGGATACAGGCTTCCAGGTGGCACTGTTGAAAGGGGTGGATGAGGTGAGACCAGTCTTCTTCCAAAAGCCCAAGGAGATACACCTGAAACTAACACAACGTTGTCAGTCAATTATACTTCAATAAAATAAACTGATTATTTTTTTAAGACATAATGTGTTAGTCACTCAGTCATGTCCGACTCTTTGCAACCCCATGGACTGTAGCCTGCCAGGTTTCTCTGTCTGTGGAATTCTCCAGGCAAGAATCCTGGAGTGGATTGCCATTCCCTCCTCCAGAGAAACTTCCCAACCCAGGGATCGAACCCTGGTCTCCTTCCTCACAGGCATATCCTTTACCGTTTGAGCTACAGGGAAGTCTCCAAGCCCAAGAAGAGATTACTAAGGACACAGAGCACATGGGGGCGTGTATTGGAAGAGATTTATTTTGCCCAGAGTGGAGAAGAGAAAAGGATTGGACAGGGAAACTTCAAGATGAGGGTGACATTTGAAAACAGCGTTGAAGAATCTTTTTGTCTCTTAGCTGATGATAAACTCCTGGGACCCCAGTCCACAAATCCATAGAAGTATTTGATAGGTATTTATCCCGCACTTTGTGTTAGGCTCTGAGACTAGAATGGTGAGCAAAGCAGGCACAGCCCCTATTCTCATGCAATGAGTCATCTGAGGGGGAGACAGACTAGTGTTTGTGAATACAAAAAACTACTCAGAAAAATATGTAAGCATCACTAGGATAAGTGATGTGAAAGACAATTACCAAGCGTTAAGAGAACATATTGCAAGGAAGTTGTTCAAGCCTGGAGGCTGTGAAAGCCTTTTTGAGGAAGTGATGTTTGAGCTGTAATCCAAAGTAAATGAGTTAATTTGAGGTGAGGAGGGAAGGGAAGAGACAGCCCAGGCAAAGCCTCAGAAGGGAGGGAGGGTGACGGCTGTGGATTTGAGGATCTGAAAGACAGCCAGTGTCGCTGCAGGACAGAAAGGGAGGGACTGTTGACACTGGGAACAGGCAGCAGCCAGAGCTCTAAGGGCCTTGAAGGGTTTAGTGTTCATCGCCCAAGTAACACATGGAAGGGAAAAGCAGTCCGCAAATTTCAGCTGATGTGCCAAGAGACAAGATCAGATTGTGGGGGGGTTACTGTTGTTTGGGGCTTCCCTGGTGGCTCAGAGTTTAAAGCGTCTGCCTGCAATGCCAGAGATCCAGGTTCAATCCCTGGGTCGGGAAGATCCCCTGGAGAAGGAAACGGCAACCCACTCCAGTACTCTTGCCTGGAGAATCCCATGGAGGGAGGAGCCTGGTAGGCTACAGTGCACGGGGTCGCAAAGAGTCGGATATGACTGAGCGACTTCACTTCACTTCACTTACTGTTGTTTAGATCACCTTAATGAGAATGGTGGGAGAAAGTCAAGAATGAAAGCCAAACAAACAAACAAAAAAACATATTAAGAAACTCTTGCATTTGTCCAAGTGGATGGCTTGAAAAAGGTGGCTGTGGGACTTCCCTGGTGGTCCAGTGGTTAAGAATTGCCTTCCAGTGCAAGGGATACAGGTTCCATCCCTGTTTAGGGAACTAAGATCCCACATGCCTCAGGTCAACTAAGCGCCACACCCCAGTGCAGCCAAAAAACAACAAAACAAACAAACAAACAAGGTGGTAACAATGAAGAATGTAGGTTTAAGAAGTGCTTCTTTAGGCACTGAAGGAAGGCAAACGATGAATGTATGAATGAATGAAAACAAGGTGTTTATCTACAGCTATTTCATATTCTTCTCTATCTTCAGGTTCTAAGCCACTACTTCTCTGAAAAGTAGCATTGATGTCTCCATATGAAACATCTTGACATCTGATCATGAAGGTTCAGATAAGAAGAAGGGTACTTTAAGTGGTGTTCTGGGAGATGGTGAGGCTCTCTCCAGTTGGGGAAAGGGAAGAAGAGAGAAGAGAGGCTAGACTCCTGAACACTTTGACAGGCCGTGGAGGATCCAAGGCAAGGACCTATCTGAAGAAAGGGATGTCTACATTACCTGCCAGCCAGTAAGCTTCTCTCATCTAACATTCTCCAAGAAGCCTGACTCACAGGCATCGAGCTTAGAGGTAACATAACATACAATTGAGCTCCCCTAAGGCATCCAGTATCCTATCATTTTGCCTTTTCATACTGTTCATGGGGTTCTCAAGGCAAGAATATTGAAGTGATTTGCCATTCCCTTCTCCAGTGGAGAAACACTGGGCTGGAAGAAGCACAAGCTGGAATCAAGATTGCCAGGAAAAATATCAATAACCTCAGACATGCAGATGACACCACCCTTATGGCAGAAAGTGAAGAGGAACTCAAAAGCCCCTTGATGAAAGTGAAAGAGGAGCGTGAAAAAGTTGGCTTAAAGCTCAACATGCAGAAAATGAAGATCATGGCATCTGGTCCCATCACTTCATGGGAAATAGATGGGGAAACAGTGGAAACAGTGTCAGATTTTATTTTGGGGGGCTCCAAAATCACTGTAGATGGTGATTGCAGCCATGAAATTAAAAGACGCTACTCCTTGGAAAGAAAGTTATGACCAACCTATATAGCATATTCAAAAGCAGAGACATCACTTTGCCAACAAAGCCGTTGGCATGTGTCCCAAAGAGGTAAGAGTGTCTTGGCCAAAGGAACTGCACAGGGCTGTCAGTTGGCTTTTTCTCAAGAAAAATCCACAGAGAGGACCCTTAAGGAAACCTCGCCGTCACCACTGCTGACAGGGCTGAGATTGTTAAGAGCCCTAGGCATGTCCGCAAAGAAGTGTTACTCATTTACTCTTTTCACCAAGAGCTTCAGTCTCCACCTACCCAGACACACGCACACACACTAGACTAGCCGTCTAGTCAAGGCTATGGTTTTTCCAGTGGTCATGTATGGATGTGAGAGTTGGACTGTGAAGAAAGCTGAGCCCCGAAGAATTGATGCTTTTGAACTGTGGTGTTGGAGCAGACTCTTGAGAGTCCCTTGGACTGCAAGGAGATCCAACCAGTCCATTTTTAAGGAGATCTGTCCTGGGTGTTCTTTGGAAGGAATGATGCTAAAGCTGAAACTCCAGTACTTTGGCCACCTCATGCGAAGAGTTGACTCATTGGAAAAGACTCTGATGCTGGGAGGGATTGGGGGCAGGAGGAGAAGGGGATGACAGAGGATGAGATGGCTGGATGGCATCACCGACTCGATGGACATGAGTTTGAGTGAACTCCGGGAGTTGGTAATGGACAGGGAGGCCTGGCGTGCTGCAATTCATGGGGTCGCAAAGAGTCGGACACGACTGAGCAACTGAACTGAACTGAACTGTACTGAACTGAAGGCATCCAGTGTTACTACCTAGAAAGCCCCAAAGTTTCTATAGTCAGATTTTCCTGGGATGCATAGGGTTTGAATTGTTCACTCAGTGGGGCAGCTAAGATGCTACATTACGTGGCTGCATATTCCTTTCCTCCTCCATTACGCTAGGGAAGGATGCAGCTCAGAGGGGAGAAAGGCAACCAGCCATCTTTGAACACCTATAGTGTCTTACAACTGATAAAATCTTAAGACAATGGGGAAACTGCTTTACGTCTTACCCTCTTACTATACAGTTCAATAGGTTCTGGAATGAACTCTAGATTTAAGTTAAAATGAACAATACATTTTCATCCTAATTAATCACACAACCAAAGCTACTTGTGAAGTGAACAGATGACTCAGTATTTGTTCAATAATGACATCATATTCACATCTTTGCCCCAATTCTAATGACTTTAAGTTCCTCTTGCCAAACGGCAGGACCTGAGCCCTCCTTTAGAATTTTCCCATTCTTCTCCGGCAGTCCGAAAGAGGTAAGAGTGTCTTGGCCAAAGGAACTGCACAGGGCTGTCAGTTGGCTTTTTCTCAAGAAAAATCCACAGAGAGGACCCTTAAGGAAACCTCGCCGTCACCACTGCTGACAGGGCTGAGATTGTTAAGAGCCTAGGCATGTCTGCAAAGAAGTGTTGCTCATTTACTCTTTTCACCAAGAGCTTCAGTCTCCACCTACCCAGACACACGCACACACACACACACGCACACACAAATGCAAATCATTACATACATAGAGAAGGAGCCAAAAGGTCCCACATCAAGGACTTCTAATAATGGTGATGACTCCTGGAGCACGTGTGTTTGGATGTTTCTTGCTTTTGTCTGCTGACATACTCACTTGCTTTGCTTTTTCACTGTCATTTCATCTTGTCATGATCTTTCTATTATGTATTAGTAAATATTTTGTATTTTATTATGTGGTACTTTCATTTTTAAATATCATTTTAGGTAGCAACATTCAGGTGGTAATTGGAAGCCTTGCAGTCTCTTTGGTCTTCCTGTAAGTTGCACTGAACACTTCAGAAACTGTTCTTTGCATGTTATCTGGCTTTATGTTTCAGTCTAATATGAATGCTGACATCTGTGGGCCCTCACTGTGGGCCAGGCGCTGTGCCAAGAGCTGCCTGTGTGTTGGGCCACACCACCCTCCCCAGAATCCTGGGTGGGCACTGTAACCCGCGCTTCACTAATGAGGAAATGGCACTTCAGAGTGGATGTGACCTACACAGCAGCACGGTCAGTGCCGGATGCCTGGTGCAGAGACCCACCCGAGTTGTGAGGGAACCAGGAGGTCTAGAGCTCTTCCGGGGGCATCGGTTAGGGCACTGGTTTGGGGGCTTCCTCAGGCACTGGCTGGCTGCACTCCCCACCCTCAGGGAAACCTTTCTCCTCTTCTCCCAAGCTCCTAAATCATGGAAGAAACAGGGAAGGGCTGGCTCCTCTGTGGAAACTTGCCCACTCCCCACCCACAGGCAGAAAGTCAGCAAAACTCAGCCAGCCCGCGTTCAGAAACGCTGGAGTCCTGCCAAGCCCACCCCACCCATCCTCCTGTAAGAGCTTAAGTCAACTGGGCCAGAAAAATCAGACAGGCCATCTTGGGATAGAGAAAGGAAAAACTGTGCAGCTGCCACCTAATTGGCATTCTAAACAGCTAGAAGCCTCCAAGCCCAAAAATGAATTAAATAAGACTTTTTTCCCCTTCAGGGTGGAGTACAGCCTCCAGGTTTCCACCCAAGTCACACCCTAGCAGCGGCTATTTATAATATCTAAATGCCAGATGGAACCTGCCGAGTGAAACAGAAACCAGAGGCCTGGACAACAAAGGCCCCTGGAGCAGATGCAAACCCTGAGAGAGGCAGCTTGTGGGGACTGGCCCAGGGGCAGGGCCCTCAGGCCCCGCCGGGCCGGCGGCTGGCCAACACTCCCGCTTCCCCAGCCAGCAGAGACCTTCAGAGAGCCTGCTGGTGGATGCTTCGCCTACATCCCACAGCCTGAGGCGCGGGTTGGGTGCTGGGCAGGGGCTCGGGCTGCACCTGATTGACTGGGAGTGGCCCGCACTGGAGGGGGCCAGACTCGGCACCGGGGGTGGGGCCCTGGGTCCAAGCAGAGGCTGGAACCAGGTAGAACGTGGTGGTTCAGGGAACTGAAGCGGGGAGTGAGGCAAACCCCTGATTTCCTTTCTTATCCCATGTGATTTTCTGCCTCTTTTTTTTAACCCCCAGGGGACTTTGCCTCCTTATGTGTGAAACACAGGCAACTGAATGGGATATTTGAGAACACTGGGTAGACAGCAAGTCCTTAGAGGATAGATCCACACCACTGAAGCAGCAGTTGTTCCTACTAGACTGTTTTGCCCAGATACAAAAGTGCCTCTGTGCTGGCTGCTGGCTGGACCAAGGGCTTGCCAGGTGATCCTGGAGGGCTGACAGGCCAGGAGACAGCTCACATCTGCTGCTGCTGCTGCTAAGTCACCTCAGTCGTGTCCGACTCTGTGCGACCCCATAGATGGCAGCCCACCAGGCTCCGCCGTCCCTGGGATTCTCCAGGCAAGAACACTGGAGTGGGTTGCCATTTCCTTCTCCAATCGCTCAGTCGTGTCCAACCCTCAGCGACCCCATGGATTTTCCAGGCAGGAGTACTGGAGTGGGGTGCCATTGCCTTCTCCGGACAGATCACATCAGTTCAGTTCAGTTCAGTAGCTCAGTCGTGTCTGACTCTTTGCGACCCCACGAATCGCAGCATCAGAGGCTCCCAATTCCTTCCCCTAGTGTACCAATGCAGACTGGAAAGCTGCCGAGCTAAACGGGCATGTGAGTAAAATCCAGTTAGTGTCTGGCTCCTCCTGCCGCCCTGGTCCTGCTGGTCAGCTAGTGAGTTAAAGTAGTTTCTCCCAAAATGAAAAGCCCTTCTCTCCTTCTCTGATGAAATAAATCCCCCCTCCATCTCAGTGCAGCTCCACTCTGCTTTTCTCTAGGCATGTCGCTGACCCTCAGACCACACTGAAATTTCTTTCTGAATTTCTAGGGTAGTGCTGTCCTATGGAAATGTGATGTGGACCTCACAGGTCATTTAAAGTGTTCCAGTAACTTCATGAAAGAAAGTAAAAACAAACAGATGACACTAATTTTAATAGTCAGTTTTATTTAACCCAGTATATCAAAAATAGTATCATTTCAAAATGTGATCCATATAAACATTAGTTGTTTTTCAGTCACTAAGTCATGTCTGACTCTTTGCAAACCCATGGACTGCAGCATACCAGGCTTCCCTGTCCTTCACCAACTCCCAGAGCTTGCTCAAACTCATACCCATTGAGTCTGTGGTGCCTTCCAACCATCTCATTATCTGTCTCCCCGTTCTCCTCCTGCCTTAAATCTTTCCCAGCATGAGTCTTTTCCAATGAGTCAGCTCTTCACATGCATCAGGTGGCCAAAGTATTGTAGCTTCAGCTTCAGCATCAGTCCTTCCAATGAATATTCAGAGTTGATTTCCTTTAGGACTGACTGGTTTGATCTCCTCGCTGTCCAAGGGACTCTCAAGAGTCTTCTCCAGCACCACAGTTCAAAAGGATCCATTCTTCAGTGCTCAGCCTTCTTTATGATCCAACTCTCACATCTCTACGTGACTACTGGAAAAACTGTACCTTTGACTCTATGGACCTTTGTTGGCAAAGTAATGTCTCTGGTTTTAATACGCTGTCTAGGTTTGTCATAGCTTTTCTTCTAAGGAGCAAGCATCTTTTACTTTTGTGGCTGCAGTCACCGTCTGCAGTGATCTTGGAGCCCCCCAAAATGAAATCTGTAAGAGGGTGTTTTAGAGAGTCTGGTGTGTATGTTATCCTTATAGTACATCTCAGTTCCCTCTAGCTGCATCTCAGGTACTTGGCCTGCACATGTGGCTGGTGGTGACTGTATTGGATGGCACATCCTGGAGAGTTTGCTTGACTTACCGTTGAGTTGTGTTGGGGGCTCCAGCTTGAGTCTTTGATGCCAGCTGCTCTGAGGCTCTGATAATTGTAGGCATGTCGAGAGAGAAGCAAGTTCTGTTGCAGGCCAGTGTGAGGAGTCTGGTGAGAGAGACTGCCCTCTGTTTTCTCATAGCCAGTCCCCCAACAGTTTGGATATTAGTCTTGGGGTGGGGATGGGTCATGGACACTGTGAACAAAACATAAAAAGCTGGGAATTCTCTGGTGGTCCAGTGGTTAGAGTCTGCACTTTCACTACCAAGGGCCTGGATTTCATCCCTGGTCAGGAAACTAAGATCCTAAAAGACACGTGATGTGGCCAAAAAAAAAAAAAGCCAATTGCCCTCAAAAGCGCAGATAGCTGAGCTTCAAACACCCACCTCTCTCCAAGCTCTTGCAGCTGGAGTGAAGGCCGCCTTCAGGATCAGGCTATTATCCCTGAGGAATAATAAAAGGAGCCTCCTGGGGAAGGGGCCTCATGGGGGAAGAAACAGGAAGAAAGAAGAGTGAAAGCGAAGACCTTCAGACCGCAAGCTGCAAGGGCACTGACAGTCTTTTCACACAGTCCCAGAAAAGCTTCTTTGGTTTCCAGAGTGTCTGCTTGTGGCCTCTGAAGGTTCAGCTAGCCTCTGCCTGTGAGAAATAGTTTCCAAGACATCACATGAAAAATATTTTCTGTTGAGGACCTAAGCTCACTGAGGTCTGATCCTACCCATGAACACCAAGGAAGGCACTCCCTGACTGGGAGCTGCTGGCAGCCCCACTTGCCTCCATCAAACCCCAGGATTATGATGCCTGTCTTGTGCAGAAAATTTGAGAACCTTCTGGAAAACCCTGGGAGAGGCCAAGATGGGACTTGGCAGCTGGTGCCTACTAGTCCTGAAGCCGGGGAGCCGACCCGTGGTTTTGCACAGGTCCCCACCCTGCCGGAGCCGCTGGTTTCTGGCACATCCCGAGAGGCGTCCTGAGCCCGGGTTTGGCACAGCTTTCCCAGGCATTCACCCTCTCTGTTGACTGCCCATAATGCGAACTGCCAAGCCAGTTACTGAAAGGATTTGGAATCTGAGGAGAAAAAAAAAAATCACCACCTATGCTTTAGGCAAATTTATGGGAACAGTCTGAACAAAATGACCCCTTCCAGACAACCTGGAGTGAGTGCAGCCCCACCCTGACAGAAGCACCACTTGCTGCAAAGTTGAGCCAGTGGGCAAAGTTGGGCATCCACTGATGTCGTCTGGGCTACTGTCACGTCCATCCTAAACGAGGTCACATGGACACCTTGTCCCAGAGAAATCGCTACAGCACACTCTCCTGAAAAATAATGTCCTTTCTTCTTATCAGCATGTGCGTGTGTGCTAAGTTGCTTCGGTCATGTCCAACTCTTTGTGTCCCTATGAACTATAGCCTGCTGCTCCTCTGTCCATGGGATTCCTCAGGCAAGAATACTAGAGTGTGTTGCCATTCCCTTCTCCAGGGGATCTTTCCAAACCTGGTCTCTTAATGTCTCCTGCATTGGCAGGCAGGATCTTTACCACTAGCGCCACCCGGGAAGCTCTCTTATCACCACGAAATCATAAAAATTAAAATGCTGAGAAAAATAATTTCTTTTGATAACTGGCCTTTTATGGATAACAGGAAACTGGTTTTATTTTAACCAGCTGCTGGTTTAACCAGATGTTGAAAACCTCTGTCCTGTGGACCAAGGCCTGGCCTGATTTTAATCCTATAGGACCCTGCCAGGTTATACGGTACAATGATTCCAGACGGCACGGGCCATCAGTGTAGGGCACACTGAGTCACCCCTGATTCCTGGCCTGCCGCTGGCTGCTGTCATTCTGCTTCTGTTTGGTGTTAGCCAGACTCTTTAGATGAGTTCATTTCACTGTAGTTACGTCCTCTTTCCCTAATATCTAAGCATAACACTTCAGTTAGGGCTCAAGTTAACCAGGTTCCACTTGAAAAGTGGCTCTAGCTGGAGCAAAATGTTTCTGGCTCATGTCTAGCCCCCGGCCACATTTTGACCATGGGACGACTTTAGCATTCACTTGGCAAGGGCACTTCCATTTGGCTCCCTATGAAGTCACCGAAATTCTAGTTATTTCTGGAGTGTGTGATTGCCTGGTTTATTTGTGAGAACTATCCATCAGGGCTGAGCTATTTTGTTTCTGGAGCTGCTTGTGTGATCACAGTTATGAAAAGATTATTTTCTTAGATCGGCTTAAGCTGATAAGGCATTTTTGGGCCATTAAGAATCTTGTAAGTCAAGATTGTTTAGACAGGAGACGACTTTTCTGATGGGGGTAAATCAGATGAATCAAGGCCTCTCCCTTGATTGGGCTATTATGTTAAAGGGGTGTGACTGTCACATGCTCCTTTGAGAAATGGTGTTGCCTCCTTAGGAAAATCGGCTGCCAGCCCACTCTGTCTCCTCCGGCTCACACCCCAGCTGCAACCCAAGGATCTAGAGAGAGGAGGCCACCCTAGAAAGGTAAAAGGTCAACTGTGAATGTCAGATAGGGCCACAGGGCCTATTGCCAACCACACCGGGTGCAAGAAGCCCAAAGAAAATATTCCAAATTAATGAGCACTGCAGAAGCTCATGGACTTATAGACTCAGCACAAATCTATCTGAAGACAGGCCTTGTCCTCACAAATCTTGCTTTCCTGTGGCAAACAGAGAAAGAAATATGCCTTCTGCTGTCGGGAACACTGAGTAACAAGGACAGAGAAGCAGGATACAGGGAGAGGAGTACAGGGAGGAGGGGGCAGGGGGTACCTGTCAGGCAGGGCAGCTCTCTCTGAGGAGTAACTCAGATGGAGAGAAGAAACCAGTGCTTCCAAAGCAGAGGGGGTAGGGGGTGCAAATGCCCTGAGGAGGGAGTGTGCTGGCCACCTAAAGAGCGGAGAGAGAATGTGTCTGGAGGAGCAGGTGAGGAGTGGGGAGAGAGCAGGGAGGGCTCAGAGCTGGAGAGCCTCTCAGTAGAGCTGCAGGCCATCCCGACGTCCATTCTTTCTGCCTCCTCCAGCCATGAAATCCTCCACCATCTTGGCAGGGCTCACACGCCTCTGCTAGTGACCACATCTTCTAGCCTCTAGTGCAATGGAGTGTGGCCACACCATTAAGTTCTTGCCAATGGACTGTAGCTGGAAACCGGCTCTGCTGTGTCCCGGTTCGGCGCTCACAGAGCAGGCAGTTTTCCTCACTCCCCCTCATCCTTTCTTACAGGTGGAACCCAGACCTGGTGTGAGGGTGTCACTTGGTCCACACAGATCAGGGAAGGCCTAGGCAGAGGTTTGAAAAGTGGGGTCCCTAGACCTGCAACGTCAGCATCCCCTGGAAACTTATAGAAATGCACATGGTAGGGGAAAAGGGACTCCAGACCTACTGAATTAGAAACTTTGGGGGTGGGGCTCAGCAATCTGTGTTTTAACACACCCACCAGGGGATTCTGATAACACTCACGTCTCCAAACCACTGCAGGCTTTCTCATCACAGGCAAGGCTGAGCTGTGGGCACAAGCCGCTTTGTTGTGGGGGCTGTCTGTGCCCTGTGGAGCATTCGGCAGCAGCTCCGGCCTCTACCCACTAGAACCCAGGGGCACACACCCTTCCTCCGCCCTTCAGGTTACCACCCAAAATGTTCCCATGCACATTTCCTGTAGAAAGTGTTATCAGCTCTTGGGAGAAGAGACAAGAAGCTAATAAAAGTGATTGCCTTTGGGGGCTGTGTTGAGGGAGTTTTGGAGGGATTTGCTTTTATTTGGTATGTTTCTATTGTGTGCTTGAGTCTTTACCCTATGTGCTTCTAAAATAAATCTCTAGGCCCAAGGTGGAGTCACTCCTTTCCAGGGTGCCCCATTAGCAATCCGAAATTTGAGAACATTCATGTCCCTGAGAATGCTGTGCTTGACCCAGACATGCAGGGTGTCCAGTCAGCCAGTCCCCAAAGGCCAAGCCCACTCTGGGCCTTCTCACTCCCAACAAGGGGGGGAACTTCGCCTCAGCTAATCAGATATTTTCTATTTGTCTCATCCTTGTTTATTCTTTATCCTGTAAAAGCTTCTTGAGATTACCCACTTTGTGAAGTGTAAAATGTAGCTTGTATCGTCTAAATTGTTTTCTTTAATCACTTTTAAATAGGATGTTACAACAATGGGGAAGAAATGTTTTGGAAAGACTACACAGTGAAAGAGTGGAAACTAGGTTTCTTGACCACAGTTTTGACACCAACTCCAGTGTGTGGGGGTTTTTCCAAGTGATTTTTGGACGCCTGCAGGGTGTCCTATAGTTCAAATCCTTTCTGACACCACCTGGAGAGAGCACCAAACCCCACAGGTTAAGGGCTCAGATGCCAGCTGCAAGTCCAGGTTGTCACCCATACTTCTGACTGACTCTGGACTGGAGGTTCTCATGACTGCATCCTTGGGTTCAGTTAATTTAATAGAGTGGCTCACAGCACTCAGGAAACCAGTTTCATTACTAGATGACTAACTTATTAAAGGATACGACTCAGGAACAATTAGCTGGAAGAGATGCACAGGGCAAGAGAGAAAGGGAGTCAGGGAATGAGGCTCCCAGTCCTCGCCGAGCACCCCGCTTTCCCTCAGTTCTCATGTTCTCACCGACTGGAAGCTCTCAGAATCTCATCCTTTTGGGTTTTTGTGAAGGCTTCATTATGTTGGCGTAACTGATTAAATCATTGCCCATAGGTGATTGATTCAACCTCCATCCCCTCTCCCCTCCCTGAAAATCAGGGGCTTGCAGCTGAAAGTTCTAACTTTAATTCCTGGTTGGTTCCTCTGGCAACCAGCCCCCCTCAGGTGGGTTTCAAAATTCACCTCATTAAATAACAAATAACATCTTTATCAGCTTCAATACAGGAAATTCCAAGGGTTTTAGGAGCATTGCTTGAAGATCAAACACATATGTCTTATTATAAATCACCATATCACACTGACTACAGGGCTTCTCAGCATCCATAACTCATGCTAACACATTTTTAATCCCTAAAGGTAGCCGAATCCTGGAAATGGCATGCCTCGGAACACTTCAGGAAGCACCAACCTGGCCAACACTGCTGAACGCTCACCATCCAGGAGAGAGTTGAAGGTGGCCAATGCTGGGCATTTTATCGGTAAAATACAGTAAAACAAACACTGGCAAATTAGTTACCGGTAAAACATGGGCTGGTCGTTCCACTCAGCCTGTGTGCTCTGAGGTATGATGCTCCTTTCAGCAACTTTGGATCATCCTCGGGGCAGTACATTCTTGACAGGAGTCCCGCAGGGAGTTGTGGTCTCTCTGGTTACACCTCACTTTGGGGATGAACCACCTGCAAGTTCCCCAGGAGCTGGAGGCCGGGGGACTTGGAGGGCTACTGCCCTCTGCACCCCATTCCCCTTCCTTGTCCCTTTGTTGGCTTTGTAGGCTCTCTCCTGGCTTCTTTGCCTTCTCTTGTCCCCTCTAGATGTTGAGGCAGATGCTTTTCCACCTCCTCACCTGCCCCTTTTAGAGGATGGGGAGGAGGGAGGTAACAGAGGATGACATTTTAAATTCTGGTAACGATTTTACTATTTATCCCGAAGGTCCCCAGGCATACAGCACACCTAGTGATCTCTCAGGGATTCCCTGGTGGCTCAGACAGTAGAGAATCTGCCTGAAATGCGGGAGTTCAATCCCTGGGTTGGGAAGATCCCCTAGAGCAGGGCATGGCAACCCACTCCAGTATTATTGACTGGAGAATCCCGATAGACAGAGGAGCCTGGTGGGCTACAGTCCATGAGGTCGCAAAGAGTCAGACACAACTGAGTGACTAAGCACACAGTGATCTATCAAAAACACTGGAAGGTAACCGAACCAGCCCTTCACCTGTTGCTACTCAACCAATAATGCTGACCATTCTGTGGCTGCAAACACATCAAATCCTAATCATTTCTTTCCCCACTAAATGAGTTAATAGTCCTCTAAGGGGCTCATAACAGGGCCTGGCATGTGGTGACTGCTGGTTTTGTTTTGTTTAGCCATTATTATATCATCATACTCTACATTCAACATTTCTCACTATTTAACAGCCTCTGGAATTATCCAGATGTTCAGTGAACAGCATTATAGCATGAATGTGGAAAGAAGAGATAAGCATGTGACCTGATCCACAAAGTAAGGAAGATTTCCACAGCAGTAGGAAAATGAGGATAGAACCATAGGGACTTCCCTCGAGGTCCAGCGGTTAAGACTCCAACTTCTACCACAGAAGCATGGGTTCCAACCCTGTTTGAGGAATTAAGATCCCTCATACCGAACTATGCAGTCAGAAACAAAAACTGTAGATCCGCAGAGCTGTGGATAATGAAATTCTCTCAGCCACGGTTGCTAACTCAGGTGTCTCCCATTTTGTACTGCTCCAGTGCGACTTCCCCCCACCCACAAGCAAGTGGCTCTCTAATTTTGGCAGAGGTCAGAATCCTTTGGAATCCCTCAGATGCTTGCTAAAAAAACCATTGGCTCCACCTTCCTGAGTTTCTGAATTAATAGGTTAGGGTAGATCCGGAGAAACTGCATCTGAAACAAGTTTTCAGATGCTGCTGACTCTCTTCTTTGGGAACCACTGCCCTTCATGTTAACTTAGATTCTGGCATTTAAATAAACCTTTTGCTCAAATCCGGTCATGGGTCCAGCTTGTCACCATTCATCAAGGTCCTGTCATTCATCATGTTTGTTTTGCGGCACCTTTGCTTGTGAGAGACATGCCCCCTTCTACAGGTCCTTGTACAGGTCACTGATGAAAATGTGAACTGGACTGGCTAAGGACAAAATCCAGGTCAGGTTAATTAAACCCCTGCTTTAGGTTCAACCCATTATAATTACAGCGGTAGTTCTCAATCCTGATTAAACTTTAACATCACAGGGGAAGGTTAAAAAACAACCATAAAAAAATTTTTTTTTAATCTCTCCAAGTGATTCTAATGTGCAACTAGGGCTGAGAACTGCCATCTAGAGGTCTTATAGGTTTAACTTGCTAAATCAACCCAATACATGGGCTGTCCTAGTTTCATTTAAGCTATTGTGCGGGATGTCAAAACCTTTGCTGACATCATGTGTGTTTTTCTACAGCTGGATCATTGCTCTTTCAAAACCATAAAATTATATTGGGCTAGCATGATATGGTTTTAGGGAATCATACAAATTTTAAAGATCAAATTTAAACATGTTTATAGTTGTTGAGGCCTTTTGTCTGGGGTTGATGTCAAGCTCACAGAATTGTATCCATTTAGTTTATATAATCCCAGTGTACTGTGTGTCATCCTGCTCAGTCGTGTCTGACTCTTTGCAACCCCATGGGCTGTAGCCAGCCAGGCTCCTCTTCCCATGGGATTTTCCAGGCAAGAGTACTGGGGTGGGTTGTTATTTCCTCCTACAGGGGCTATTCCAGACCCAGGGAATGAACCTCCATCTCTGTGTCTCCTGTATTGGCAGGCAGGTTCTTTACCACTGCGCCACCTGGGAAGCTCCCAGGGTAATGATATTTAACATTTATTGCTTGCTGACTTTGTCTCAGCCACAGTGCTTAGAGCTCTTTAAAATATCAAATCCTACAAAATAGCTATTGTTATTTCTATTTTACAGATGTGAAATCAAGTTTCAATTTTAGCTGACTCTAGGGCTCATGCTTTTAAACACTAGCTGTTGCTTCCATTTTTAATTGCCAGACACCATCTTGTTCTTCAAATGTTTTATGATGTTTTACAAGGATGCTAAAGATATGAGGAAGCATGAAATAAATAACTGGAATAAAGACAGACCAGAGAGAAGCAAAATGAACTGTGGATCAGAACAAAATGTTTGTGCGTTTGCTCACTGCAGGGTTTGGCTTTGAGTGTTCTGAAAAATCAAAATAGGAACACATGTTCAACTGCTCAGTTCACACTGAACACAAACATTGCTCAGGAGAAGTACCTGGGAAACCTGGGGCTTCTTAAAGATGATACTGAGGATTAAAGGAATGTCTGCAAAAACATCCTCATGATCTATGCAGACAAGAGTGTCACAGGACTCAGTGAACCACAATTTACACCATCCACTTCCTCCCTCATAAAAAAACAAACAGAATTTTGGCTTGCTTTACACTTCTTCAAAAATTTCTTCATTCCCATTTCCTGTGCCCTTCCCATCACTAATCACTCACTCCAAAAGAAGATTAATAACAACCATGCAAGTCTTTGCTCACATTTTCTCAGTACTCGGAATGTAATAATAATAGTGGGAGCAGTTAGGATTTCCTTTTAGAGTTTCAGTTCTTGACTCATATTCCCTTTTGGATTCTCGTGCATGAAATTCACACTTTTAGGACTTTAAGGAACAAGGTTTCCCCTTGCATGAAGTCGATGTGGCTGTGTACACAGGCTGTCAAGTCTGCAGGCGAGGTCAGCATAAACGGAAATAACAAGGTGCCCATCACAGTGCCATTGCTCCAGCCCATCCCTCCATGCAGCTTGATGATGTGGAGTCAAGAACAGCAGATTCCCTTGTGTCAGCTGAAACCAGCGATGAGAGTCATAATTTGTCACTTACCTGTATGAGACTATACAGTAATGGGAGTTTTACCTTGAAAGGTATCAATGTTTTCTTGCCATCTGAAAAAGACACAGTGTTAAGAGTGCTGGGGCTTTGGAAAGGAGCTCTGTTGATGCGAGACTGATGGTTAGGATAGAATCATGCATGATTGGAAAGTACTCTGTCATTTTCCAACATTAAGCCACCTAACTCCTCTTTAGCTGGTTCCTTATCCTTTGGATCCCACCGTGCGTACCGGCTCCTCGGCTGAGCCTTCTCTGACAGCTCTGCATAGGCAGTCCTCATCCCGTGACGAATTTTTGTTTACTAATTTCAGTCAGTAAACATTCCCTATTCTGCTACACAAAAGGGCAGCAGGACTTCCCTTGTGGTCTCAGGGCCTAGATC
The DNA here is from genome assembly GCF_023091745.1 of Budorcas taxicolor. NCBI lineage: Eukaryota > Metazoa > Chordata > Mammalia > Artiodactyla > Bovidae > Budorcas > Budorcas taxicolor. Next base: position 57,898,047 of record NC_068915.1, on the reverse strand, counting down.
AGGGTTTGGTTCGTAGCAGGGGCACTGTAACCACCTACTGAAAAGAGTGAAAACAGCCAAACAGGTGGACATCAGTGAGCGGAGTCAGGCTCTGAGGAGCACGTGGGACCAAGTCTACATCATGAGAAGAGAGTGGGGCCGTTCTGATATCAGGAGTGATCACAGAAACATAAAGGGTGAAGGAGAGGGATTCTGAAGGAAAAACTCATTTTACCTTACCATTTCTGATGATCAACATGAATAGATGATTAGAGCATATGAAATTTACGAGTAAAGATGACTGCCACGTGCCTCAGAGGAAGGAAAATGGAACACGAAATCCTCAGTGGAAAGTACAGAAAGAGCTGAGGTGGGCAGAACATTGCCATATACGTCAACCTGCCCTGCTCCCACATCCACCAAGCACACCTTCCTCCACCTCCCTCATGTGAGGCTTCACCATCTGCACCGATGCCCTTAAGACGGTGCCCCAGAATCACCCAGCAGGGGCCAAGAACCAAAGCCACAGGGTCAGCTTTTCCTACAGTTGGTAACAAGGAGGAATACGATGAGAGGTTTAGGAAGAACCACTATCAAGAAGAGCAGAAAGAAGACACCTAAAACACAGACCCAAATAACGAATGAGGTGAAAACAACAGCAGGAAGATGTAGCCAGAAGAGTGAGGAGAGGCAGGCGAATCTGACGGGGACGAAGAACATTGCGAGCCTGTCTCCCCGTGGCCCTGTCAGGCATCCAGGCTAAGCCCGCGGTTCCACACACACGTGAAGCTTCTCTCTGCTCCGCACAACCCAGCACTCCTCAGGCCCCTGCAGGACAGCAGGAAAGGGGCACGGGGAGGGGGCAGGCAGCCCCATGGGTGAGGAAGATCCCCGCCCCAGTGCCTCCACCCCCGCCCCATTACTGAGCACGCTGGGCTCTGAAAGGGAAAGCACAAAAAAAGGCTGCTGAGAATGTGCCATGGAAAGGGCTTTGTCCGAAAAGGATGCTTGGTGTGTTATTGTTCAGGTCATCTCTTAACCAAAAGCTACATGCACGTTTACTCAAAACAATCTTGGAAATGCTTTTACAACCCGTTCAAAGCTTTCCAAATGGAGTTTGAGTGCTTTTTAGTCCTTGATTAAAAATATAAAAGTCTAACACATTTTAATTAGTTCACATTAATCTGCCTTGGAGAAAGATGAAAATTTACTAGCCAGGTATCCACAAAAAGCCTTTGCACAATTGGTGAGTACATGTGAACTAATGCACAGCCTGACTTACTGTGACCAGCAGTGCCCTTTCTCCATTTAGAGGTTGGAAGCCATCTTTTCTTCAGCCATGGCAGTGCACTCAAACCATCACACGAGGCTGACCTTGGAAACTGACATTGGAATTACTGCGTCACAGTCTTAAAACAATATTTAAAATGAAGTGTTTATTGTTCTCCTTAAAGACACTGGATATCAACTTTTTAATCGTTAGTATTTTTAAACTATTTTGTTTCACCTCATTTAAAACTTCTATCTCATATAATTTAGTCACACTTTAAAATAAATATTCACACAATGACATAAATTCAAACGACTTGCTAATAAGGGTTTACAACCAAAACAGTTGATTATTCACTTTAGAGATATGAAGGCAGTTAATCTATGAAGTCTAAGTACTAAGAACATTCTTTTTCATCTTTTGTTATCAATTTTAATTAATAACTGCTGTAGTTGCTCCATACCCCAGCTCTTATATTTTCCTAATCATTCTGATCGTTTCTAAACATGGCAACAAAAAACTTTTCCTACTGGGAAGTTTCACTTCTTAAAAACCAAAGGCAATTCTATGATTTTTTTTTAACATGGCAATGCAAGGGTTTTAGAAGTCTAAAGTAAAAAAAGAAATGACTGTCAAGAACAAAGGTTGGACCCAATTAATTGAAACCTGTTGCAGTAGCATTTCTCTGCCACACATAGACAGACTGGGGAGTGCCTCTGTTTTTCTTGGGAGGGGTTGGGGTTAATTATTTATTTTGGCTGCAATGGTTCTTCAGTGCTTCTCTAGTTGTGGTTTGAGGGCTTCTTTTTGCGATGACTTCTCTTGTTGTGGTCACAGGCTCCAGGTATGCAGGCTTCAGTAACTGGCACACAGGCTCAGTAGTTGAGGCATACAGGGCCCAGCTGCTCCGAGGCTCATGGGATCCTTCTGGACCAGGCATGGAACGCGTGTCTCCTGCATTGGCAGACGGATTCTCAACCACTGGCCCACTGGGAAGTCCTCCCCTCTGGTTTTAACTCAGGACAAATTAAGGCCCCTGGAGACTCCACATCTCAGGAGAGAACCTGAGTTGGGCTCCTTACTATACAGATCACCCTTCTGGAAAGTGAAGCAGACCTTTCCTTGCCTTGAACTTTAATGCCATCAGAAGTGATTTGCAGAACACACTGGAATTAAAGCCGGGTGATGTAGATCATTAACTAGTCGGTCGGGAGACTGAGGATCCCCCTGACCCTGCAGCAACCATTAGCTGAAGCTCTCTTCTCAGTTTTTCCCTCTGTAAAATGAGATAGAAAGTAATTTTCCAGTATAAAACAGAAGGTTCTTTCCAACCTGAGATATTTTGAGCTATCCCAAACCCTTAAAGTAGTTTCCATTTAAGACAATGTGGCCGGTAAATTATTTTTACATTGCAAGTTTCTGGATCTTAACCTGTAGAATGCTTGGTCACACTTGATAGAGGGAAGTTTCATAGAGGGGCTTCCCCTATGGCTCAGCAGGTAAAGAAGCTGCCTTCCAACACAGGAGACAAAGATTTGATCCCTGGGTGGCAAAGGTCCCCTGGAGGAGGAAATGGCAACCCGCTCCAGTATTCTTGCCTGGAGAATCCATGGACAGAGGAGCCTGATAGGCTACAGTCCATGGGGTCGCAAAGAATCAGGTAAGACTGAGCATATGGCACAATGGTAGAGGAAAGGAGATGGAAGGCTGGGGTGGCCCGACATGTCAGCTGTGGTTCCTGCGGTTTTAAGTCTTCAATGCTGTACCATCAGTGACAAAGTCAAAACCAGTCTCTGAATCCTAACCCTATGGATCACGAATCATATATACTTAGCTGGAGGGCCTCCGTCGAATGACTCACACGTGCATGCTCTCATTCGGGTTAGGCAGGTTCCAAAATTAATTGTCCTGGTTTGTATTACATCAGTTTGGTTAAGCCAGGACTACTTTCCCGTGTCCCCTTGCCTCACGGTTCTAAATTAGAATTGACTCAGACATGCTTGCGTGGTTTTTGGAAGGTAAAGTGAAGCCAGGGCCACTTTTCTCTGAAGGGCATCAGTCAAGTATGGTGACAGACAGGCATGAGGTGTCTGTGGGTCCTTGTCCTCGTTCTCCGCCTCCAGCTCTTCTTCCCGTGTTCTGACCTTGAGCAATTACCTGGGCTGGCTCTACTCCCACTACCAAACACTGGCCGTAGATGCAGAGGTGGTCACTGCGTGGCGGCCACAGCTGCCCCCGAGCCCTCGGCCTCAGGCCAGGCCTGCGTCAGCACCTCCATGCGTTCTGCCTCTCAGAAGGGCCTTCTGAGTTCCATGAGCACCTCCTTCTGCACCTTCCCCTCTGCAGCTTCTCACACAGTAGTATTTTCTCTTATTCTGGTAACAACTCCTGCATCCTACAGCCCTCAGAGCAATCTTTTCCCCCCAATTCACCAACCAAAACAAACACAGATCCCCAAATAAACACTGTTGTTCTATCTACGTGTTTAACTCCTCACAGGGACCCCAACTGAGTGTTCTGCGTCACAGGGTGCTTCCTGGGGATTCAAGGTCTTCCGTCCGAGAGGGTATAAATTTTATCAAAAGACAAGACAACCTACAAGTGCACACATGTGTGTGCATATAGTTGTTGTGTTGGGGAAGAACACAACAGGAAACTTTCTTAGTTTAAAAACTTGGCTCTGTGAATCCTCAGGCAATGTGAACCATGACTTTATCTGTTCCCAGCTAAGACACAGGCTGACGGTCCAACCTGTAAACACAGGCCCGTGTCCACTGTCCTCTCCATCCAGCGCCACCTCACGACAGCACCCACTGGCACATACCACGGCTGCGTCTGGTCTGAGCAGCCCTACTATGCACATAGAGTAGAGGTGTCACATTTGGGGAGCAACACTTGAAAAACAAGACACCAATCCCTCAGAGAACTCACTGCCGGTTAGGGAACAGTCACACTCTGACCCACAGGGGTTCACATGTGTGCTAAGTCACTTCATTCATGTCCACGTCTTTGCAACCCTGTGGACCATAGCCCGCTATGCTCCTCTGTCCACGGAATTTTCCAAGCAAGAATACTGGAGCGGGTTGCCACGCCCTCCTCCAGGGGATCTTCCTGACCCAGGGACTGAACCCACACCTCTTACGTCTCCTGCACTGGCAGGCGGATTCTTTACCACAGGTGCCACCTGGGGTGGTCCTTCAGCTTTTTGCTGAAAAGCAAAAACCCAACATTAAAAAGAAAAACGCACAAAAGTATGAGTATGAATTATTTGTTTTATTGCTTTGTATCTTATTTAATGCAGAGTTGATGTTTTTGAGTAACAGTAATAAGATGTCCAAAATTCAACATTATTAAACTTTCAAACCAGTAAAGTATGTGGGAAGAAGACCTCACATGTTAACTCCGCTAAATTATAGCTGGTGGAACAATTCATAATGAAGGCTATAGGCTTGTCATCGTGGTTTATGACACGGGCAACGGTAGAGAGTCCCTGGTGTCAACCAACTGTGTAGGCATCAGGGGTGGCAAGTGCGCCTCCCTTGGAAATATCTGGAAAGATCTAGAAAGACTACAGGTATTAAAAACCCTTCCTTTCACCTCAGGCTTGAAAGAAACACCCACCACAGAGGGTGTCAAAGAACTCCTGTGGAACAGAAGTGGTTATGATGATACAGACCAGAAATGGTTCTGCTGTTGAGAAGTGAACTTGCCTACACGTCCCCTCTCTAATCCACCGCCCGCTCCAGCCTGTCATGAGCGAGGGCCTCAGGTGACGACCAGATGACACCAGGCAGCGGCCTTTTGACGGCTGAAGGCACTGGTTCTCCTCATCCTAAGGGAGTGGGTCACTGGGTTGTGAGTTACATTCAACACGCACATCCTACCACGAAAAACTGCTCTCAGCTGCCGTACATTTGATGTAATTCCAGGCTGAAAGTCTGAAGACTTTAAAACCCCAGAATGTCTGGGGCCCCTGAAAGTCCTGACGTGCTGGGCAACTTAAGCAAGGAATCTGATTCCCAAGGGGTGGAGGCTCGAAGGGACACAAGGCTGCTCACGTCACATGACACCATAACATAAATATGAGACTCTACAGTGTGGATACGAGACGCCACAGTGAAATTATAAATACTCCAAACTCTACGACTGTCAGCCACACGCTAGCCATACCCGGGCGCAGTCTAAAAACTGGTGATCTTCCCGTAAAAACGTGTATCTACAGTGAATGTCATCAATACTTAAGGGCTAAGCAAAAACATGTGAAAACTGTTCTTCAAAGACAGACTTCATTAAATATCAAGCATAGTGACCAAATTTAAGATGCCAAATTTAAATAAATCACTTTTGATTTTTCCCAGGGGTAACCTGGGGCCTCCACAACAAGAATGGTCAAGGGCCAACTGCACCCCGCCGGCGATGCTGAGGGTGTAAATCACGCAAACCCTCTTGGAAGAACAATGGACACATCTGCCAGAGGAAGCGTATCTCCAGCCTCTTCATTCTCTGAAATACCAGAGAACTAACAAATGCCCTTTACAGACACAGGGATGCTGAAAAAGAAAGCAACAAAGAAACATAAAGGTGCATTTATTCGAGTCCATGCCATCTAATCTACTGAGTACAGTAATCAAGACTGGAAAAGGGAAGAATTAAACCTAAACAACAACAAAAACACTGGGACGTTCGTCCCCTGCACTGTGAGTCAGTTCAGAAGAATCTGTGTGCTGGCAAGCCAGTCTCCTCCCTGAGAAGCACGCTTCGTTCTCCGTTCTCCTCCAGCATTTGCATCTCTCTCAGTTAAGGCCTGGACAGTGTCAGGGCGGTGGCCACACCTGTTCTGGAGCTGTGGGCTGGCAGGAGCTGGGCCCCAGGCCATCAGTCACCCGAGGGCTTGGGCAGTGTGGGGTCAGCCTCCCGGCTGCCCAGCTCTGCCATCTGCCTCTGGAGCTGCTCCACCGTCTGCAGCAGGGCTGACCTCTCCAGCTCCAAGGCCAGGGTCGCCTGCTTCAGCTTGCTCTCGCTAGTCAGGAGCTTCTCAACGGTGGCTTCCAGGCTCTGGATCCTCCCATTGGCGACCTGGAGAATAAAAGAAGACATGTGAATGTAACTGCCTGGGAGACAGTGGGAGATCCACTGTGTGCTCCGCTGTCCAGCCTTGGGGGCATTTCGGAGCCTAATTCTGGCAGAGACACACCTTTCTGCGTTTATTATCACTTCTGGCCACAAAAGACTCTATTTTCCAGGCTCCCTCAAGGGTGGGCCAGGCCATCTGGAGAACCTCCAATGTCTTTTTCCTCTGTGTGGCTACTCTGAAAGCCACACATGGAGACAGTGGCTTCCCAGTGCGGAGGAAGCCTGGTCCCCGAGTTGCCTGCTGGAGACGGCTGCAAAACGGTCCAAGACCGCTTCGTGGAGACAAGGTGCTGGGTGTCCAGTACTGCGCCCTGGGATCCAGGGTGCTGTTACTGTAGCACAGTCCGCCTGCTCTGACAAATACATGCAGCTACAGGTGCACACTGGTTTTAGACAGACCATCCAAATGGTTTCTATGTGAAGGCCCACGCAAGAACAGCTCTCTAACCTGAACCTTTCGTTTTCCCTCCAGTACCAAGAACCGGCATTTCCCTCAGAACGAGTGGAGCGCTTGAGGGGCCGAGCTCTGCTAAGAGGGTCACATGTGTGGCCTCACTGACCAGACACCAGGAGTGTCCCCACTCCCCCCAGTCTGTATCCTCAACAGTCAGTGTCTGGCAGCCCTTCCAGGTGCTTCTCTCTAGCAACGGACCTTCCTCCTCTTTCGAGTCCTCTCGGACAGGCTTCCCAGGCAACCACAGAATTGGCTCCAGCTGTCCGCTGCATCCCCCTGTATTCAGGCCCAGAGTCTGCAAGGCACTGCTCTGGCTCACTCATCCGCCCAGCCCTGTTAAGTGTCCCCATAGACACAATGGTGTTTTTTTCCTCATTTTCAAAACAAGGGAAACAGTTTTTTGAGCAAGGTAACACCTGTGCCAGGCAGACAATTTATGACTCAAGATTGAGCTCCGGCTGTGACACTGGAACACTCAAAACAGAAAGAAAAAAGGCCTGAGACCCTAAGTGGGTCAGTTACCAGGCAGGGGGTAGTCCCACTCAGGGGGTAAGTCCAAGCAGCCCTCTCAGACCCCCATACTCCTGCCCACGGTCAAGGCCTACAGCCGGTCCCACCTTATCTCCTCCAGCGACCACTCCTTCCGAGGCCATGGCACTCCCAGGGGTACCTGCCAGCTTAGCAGCGAGCTGGTATGCACAGTCGTTTACTGTCTGCATGAATGTCCGGTCTCCTCCTCACTCAGACCGAAGTTCTCTCACCCTGCATGTGGGTCTGACCTCTCATAGGCACCCAGCTCACAGACACTCAGTGACTCAGTGATTACTATGAAAAACGCACATCCCTTATCATATGGCAGTATCAGTCGTGTCTATGCAATTGTCTCATGCGCGCTGCTGGACAAAAGAGGTTAGACGGTTTAGTCTCCAGCTGCCAGAGGACAGTCTTCAGTGTTCAACAAGAAAATAAACGGGGCTTTGGTATCCAACTATATGAATGGAACAGAGTCAAAAGAGAGGTCAATTTTGATAGTTTGGGGAAAAAAACAAAGGTTTATGTTGGAAAATTAAGTAATGCACTGAACACCTATCCCTGGGCTCTGAAAACTGTTTTAAAAAAGAAAAAGAAAAAAGGGAAGAGAGTCTCATAGAACTTCTGTGGTCTGGCTGAAAGATCGTAATTCCATGTGATTCAGAGGGTAAAGGGAAGGCTACACTCAGGCCCCCACAATCTGACTTGCCATAATCCCTAGTGCAACTCTGAACATCTGTTGTTACCAGTTACCGCCTGATGCCTTTCTGGAGGGCTACAGAAGTTGGAGCAGCTTTTCACAACTCTTCTCCTCACAAGAGGGGTACAGTATTAACGGAAGCAGCACCAAATTACCTCCCCTTTTCACCACAAACCCACGTGGGTATCAGCCTAGTAAAATCAACCTTCTAGTGGAGTGCTATTTTAACAAGACAAATGCTTCTAACGGAGATCTGAGCGTTCCATCCTGCTGTATTTCAGGGACTGACTGTTTGTCTGGAGGGATTTAAAATTCCCACCAACACTGCAGATCCTTACATGCAAGACAAGGTTCTTTGTCCCCTGGCGCCTCCCCTTCAGGTTACAGCTGAGATCCCCTGGAGAAATCACACCCAGACACTGTCATTTTCACAGATAGGATATCTCCATCTTAGGGGAACACGAAGCCGACTTTGAGAATGTGACCGGAGTCAGGACTCGGTAGGCAAAGCCTTTTCTTTGTTTCTCTACAGTAACTATCTACTAGGTTACACTGGCGTAAAATCCCTGCTGCGAAGGGTACATTTTAGACAAAGGTTGACTGATTAAGCTCCCAAATGCTGGCCTCTCTCCCATCACTGCCAAGTTTGCATCTGCAAAGCAGTAACTTTTTAGGCAGAAAAAGAAGAGGCTTAGATCAGGACGGAAAGCTTATTCTAAGGACAGCCTAGAACACCACAGAATATATATTTTGAAAATAATACAAATTTTTCTCACCAGTGGCTCAAAAGTAATTTTTAAACCCCACCCCCACCCCCAGAAACACACATTTCCATAACGATAGCTGTACCAGCGATCAGCTCATGTCACTTAACAAGCAGATGGCACAGTTACTTTACTCCATCTGCTCGGTGGAGGGGTCGTGCGGGGCAGTAAGGTAATTTTCTGTCCTGTCACACAAATGAGGAAATCAGAGCAGGTGGGTGACGGTGGGGCGACACTGGGTCTGGCAAGGTCTGGCTCTCTGGTCTGCACCTCCGTGCTCACTCCCTCCTGCCCTCCAGCACAGGCGATCTGGGTCTGTCCCCGCCCACATTCATGCAGGCCAAGATGGAAAGTTCCGGAGGGGAGAATTGTGCCCTTCGTGAACCTAACCTTGGTATCTGCACCAAGGACTCACATTTACGATCGACAGCTCTGGTTTACTCTGTTACTCCTCACTTGATGTCACTCTGAGGACCTAGCTGGTTTTGCTCCTGGAAGCTCCTGCCTTTGATTCTCCCATCATTACTCAAAGCACAATGGCTGGCGTTTGGTTAATAGCACCAGAGCACCGTGGACCCAAGCTCAGCTCTTGGCACATCTCCTGAAAGGGTAAGTGTAGAAACAGTCTCTCAGAAAGTTCCAGGACAGTCTGACCTTAGCAAAGGATAATCTGTCTGCTCCCTAACAAACAGGAATAGCTCTCCTGGGCTACCTTTGATCCCAACTACAAACAGAGCAGAAAGGGCCTACAGCGGTGGGAAACTCGGCCTGCGGGGCCTCTGGTGAGTTAATGAACTACCACACACTCAAGGTTCAGGTGGCGGCCTTGCAAATATGCCCTACCTGCAGCTGTTCAAGGAGGTCAAGGTTCTGTTTGCGTAAGCTGCTGTTGGTCTTCTCTAATTTGTCCATTCTTTGGTTGTCACTGAGAGGAGAAGAATCAATAAGCTCTTCCTGAAGCACATGGTACTCAACTTCATAAGCTTGCAACTGTTTCGAGATGTCCGTCTCAAACACCTGCTTCACAGAAAAGTCATCAGGCATTGGAAATGAGAAAAACCACACACACACACACACACACACACACACACACACACACACACTCACACTCTCTCACACACATGTGACCATGTCAGTGGATATCCACTGAGCACCTAATGTTATTTAGTGATAAACACAGAATACTCTCTAAATGGAGAAGAGAATAATTTTACTTAGGAAGAGAGAATTTAAGAAGCATTTGGAAATAAACTGAGAGAAACAATAAGTATAGGGTGTCCGTGGTGGCTCAGTGGTGAAAGAATCCATCGGCCAATGCAGGAGACTTGGGTTTGATCCCTCAGTCAGAAAGATGCCCTGGAGAAGGAAATGGCAACCCAGCTCAATTGCCTGAGAAATCCCATGGACAGAGGAGCCTGGTGGGCTACAGTCCATGGGGCCACAAAGAGTAAGACATGTCTTAGTGACTCAACAACAACAATTGTCAGTGTAGGTCTTTGATGCCATTTTTCAAAGCCAAAACTTTATTTTTTAAAAAGCTTAAAGTTTCTTTTTGATTCTTATTTCAGTACTCAGATCTCTTTTCTCTGAAAATTCTATTAGATACATCAACTATGGGTCAACGACAGAATAAAACAAAAGAATCACAGCCCTACTTGCCCAGTCACCAGGTCAAAGTTTAATTATAGTTCAGCTGGGTTTTCAGAGTTACAAGAACAGCTAAGTAATGGAACTGTTTACTGAAAAACCCTTCTCTGCACATAAGAGATGAAGAAATGAGCCAAAACCCAAATGTCACCCACATAGATGAGTGAATACGAAACAATGCCTGACTTGCCTTTCTTCTCATAATAGTAACAGTCATGAAAAAAACCACTCGTGTGAAAAACAACCCCAAAGTGCACGAGTGAGTGAGCTGTTCATGTTTGTACTTTCTCTTGGTGAGTGAGCTGGACCGAGGCAGGGCCGAAGAGGGAAGGGATCCGAAGGCAGAGGCTGCTGCTGCCCCAGGCGTGAAACCCTGGCATACCTCTGAGAATTCAGTCACCACATAAGAAAAGCCAGCACGATCAGAACATGTTTAGAGAATGAAATTAGTATTTTCAAGAGCAGAAACTGCCTCTTCACAGCATTTCCTTAAGAAAGAAACTCCAACACAGTTAAAATCAATGAAAAACTCATTTCCCTTGATGGTATCCTCTTAGCATTTAAACATGAATGAGCCCTATCTTTCCTGAAATCAATTTTAAAACTCCATGTTTACTTTTTCACCATTCCCAGAAATTTTCTCTTCCTTGAGAAAAACTTTTCCGCTTCCTGGCTTTCAATTTAATTCAGTGGCTAATACTAATTAGGCACAAAGTCACTCCAGGACAAAAAAGCTACACATCTGATTTGTGACATGTGTGTGTGCACATGTGTAGTTGACTGTATTGATCTGATTCTCTCCTGTCCCTCAGAGTGACCCTGAGCTCAGCAGGGATTATCATCTCTATTCCACAGTCAAGAAAACTGACCCAGGAGCTTTCAGGCAGCCCTCTAATGGGAGCTTGGCTGGCAACTCCCTGAATGACCATGAACAAGTTACTTGACCTTTCCTGGCCTCAGTTCCTGGGCCCCCCCCCACCCCCCGGGGGTGATAACCCCTACCTCCCAGCATCTGTGGGAATCATGAGACACACACCTGGCAAGCTGAGCTAAGGGATCCGCTTCCCACACTTGTCACGAAACCCCTCACACCCAAGCTTGTGCTGCAACGAATGGCAGGCTGCCGCACCGTGGAGCTTCTGACCAGCTCAGCACAAAGGCCGCACACACGCAAACCAAGACACTCATGTGCAATCACAAATACAGTTCGGGAAAAACGGCACACGCACACACACGTCTCTTCTTTCACCCAGGTTTTTAAGTGAGCTCCTAACCTGGAACACCTGGGGATGAAACCTTGGGCCTTTGATGCAGAGGGGCTGAGGTCAAGGGTTCTCAGCTGTGCACAGGGTGGAGTGCTCTCGCAGGGCCCCGTTAATCCCGAGGAACCATCCCAGGTCACAGGCATCTCTGCTTAATTGCATCACCACCTCCTAGTGCCAAAACACACACAGCCTTGCAGTCATGCCCAGAAATGTATCCCCGACTGCGGCAGCATGCAGCTGGCAGTGACAGAGCCCTGGTCCTCCAAGGATGTTTTTTCACATTGCTGTATATTCTTCAAAACCGTAATTATAAATGGCTTTGTGGTATTCTATCAAGTTGATGCATCAATAATCATGTTAATCCAGTCATCGAATGTTGGCTATCTAGTTACTTGCAAGTTTCTGTTATAAATGACAATTCTAAACATCTTTGTATGTACTGCTTTTCCCATATTTTGGCTTATTTCCCAAGCATACATTCCAAGAAATGGGATTACTGAATCAAAGGATAGGAATATTTTACTGGCTCATGATACACACTGCCAAATTGCTTCCCAAATGGGAATAATCAACATACAATGCCACTAGCAACACTAAGAATGTGCCAGACACAGTACACCCTTGGAATTGGGTACTGGCATTAAAATGTTTCATTCTGTTAATCTAGGAAGGTAAAGAACTATACGTTATTTACATTTAAATTATGCACAAAGCTACATACTTCCCCAGCTATTATTAGTCTGCTCTATGAGTCTCCTTTAGTGAATTCCTTTCCATTCTTGGCTCATCTGCTATTGGAGACTCAGTGTCTTTTTCTCTCTGCTGTCTGTGGACACTACAATGAAGCCATCAACCTTGACGGGAACAGAACTAGTCACATACTTTCCACCCTCCCCACCCCCTGCCCCCCAGCTGGGGTGGGTGGGGGGAAGTCTCAATGGTGGAGCATCTGCCCAGGTATCAAAGGGGTTCAGTGTCTGTGGGGAATTTAAAAATAGTAATAAACCCAACTGAAAGTTGGTCTGCTTTTTATTATCACCACAATGCAAGCAATTCTCAACAATGCCAGGGGTAAAGGACGCCTCCCTGCCATATCCCTACCCTCTTGGTATGGCAGCGATTGGCCTTTTGATAAACTTTCAATGGCACAACCTGCCTGAGCTGCGAGGACTCCTCCCAAGGCAGAAGGGGCAGCCTCACCACTGTGATTCTGAAGAGCATCTTCTGAACAAGGGAGCTTTGGTAAGATGCCGGTTTCTCTCCTACCAGCTCAAGCAGAACCGAGACCTGTCTGGCGTGTTTACGATGGAGTCACCCACTGCAGCCTTTCCAAGGTGTGTGTGGCTACCCTGGGGATCTTGCTGAAAGGCAGATTCTGACTCAGCAGGTCTGGGGGGCGGGACTGGATTCTGTGTTAAGTTCTATGCAGTAGGACAGTGGTACTGGCCAGGAGCCCACGTGAGGCAGGGCCTGCAGGATGCTGAATGTGGGCTATGTGCTCCATCCTCCCAACCCCGCTCCCCTGCAATCTTCCTTGCACTGACCTGAGGCTGCAGGGCACGCCCTGTGATGAGACAGCCCTGACGTCCCTTCCCTTCCTTTCTGTTTATTCCCAGGGCTTCCCCCTTCCTGAGAGAGGGTTGTTAAGGCTTACATTCAACTGACAACTTTAAGTCACACTGAGCAGCTGCCCCAGAGCCCCAGAGCCCCTTGCCTGGGACCCTGTCAGCTCTGGGCCGGCCTCTCGGCGGCGGCTCTGAGCCTGTCTGTGTTGAGCGGGAGCTGCAGGGCCCTGTCCTTGGTGACTCTGCCCACCCTGGATGCAGACTGTGTCCCAGAGGCTCAAGTTGAGGTTTCCACAGAGAAGGCATTTAGTGAAACGCAGCTTGTCTATCTCAGGGGTGCACCTGGCTCCATCCTTTCACACACAGGACAATTAACTCAGCCACGTGCAAGGAACACAGTATCATTTCCACCCTGCAGGCTCTCCCAAGTTGTACCTCTAAGCTGAACTTGAGACTAGAGCACCCTCTGCAGGAAGCGGAGGGGCAGCGAGAAAACAAAGCTTGACAGCCCACAGAGGTCAAGTTCCAGATGGACCGTGTGGGAGGGGAGAAGGGCCGAGAGCTGCCTGGTACCGTGAATCTGGTTTCCCAGCGAGACCTGTGACAGGCTGAAAACCTGGACCTCAGAAGCAGGTGCTGTGTCCCTACATGCCACATCCAATCCCCCACCTCCCCTCAAGAAAGCTGAAGCCGTGCCTAGAACGTCTCTCATCCCTGTGGCTTTGCACGTGCTCTAACTGCGGGACAGTTGACTGCAGCCCGTGCGCCAGGGCTGTCCCACCGCACGCTCTGCAAACAAAGCTTTATTGCAGCACAGTCACTTCACTCCACACGCACACTGGCTCTGGCCACTTTCAGGCTCCAGAGACTGAGCTTACCTCACATGACCTTATGGCCCACAAAGCCTGAAACACTTTCTCCCTGGCCCTGTGCAATAAAGCTTTGTGACCCCATGGACTGCAGCCTGCCATGCTCCTCTGTCCATGCGACTTTCCAGGCAAGAGTACTAGAGTGGAGTGCCATTGCCTCCTCCTAGAAAAGGCCTGGCTGAACCCAATTCCCTCAGCTCCCTGCCAGGCCTGCTCACTGCTCACTCCTTGCATAGCCTGCTCCTGCAGCCCTTGCACACACACTCCTGGAACTCCCACCACACTTGCAGTCACTGTGTTACACACTCCTTTTCTGCACAGGATGGGCCCTGGTGTCCCAGAGTCGACTACACTCTTGGTTCTGCCACCCTACACAGGGTGCTGGGCATTTACTCCCTCTGTGCCCAGTGTCCCAGCAATGAAAATGAAGATTAGGAAGCCATACACTGTGCCCAAGAGTTGTTAGGGAGCCGATGGACTAAGAGATTACCAAGCTCAAAACATGCACCTAAAATAACCCAGGTACACACACACACACAACTGTCCTCTCTCCACGCTGTGACCATTTCTATTCTTCCAACATTTAAAGAACATCCTCACATCCTAGTGAGTATCCTTTAGAGAAGAGGGGAGGAAAACGGGATTTTTTTTTTTTTTCCTGGGGCTCAATATCCAGAAGGTAATAACATCAGCAAGGCTGCCCGCCTTTGAGCCCAGGCAGCAGGTCAAGGTGGTCACTGGCACAGACTTGGGTTTAGGGAACCAAGGCTCTTGCGTTCGCCCCAGCAGCCAAAACACAGAAGGATGTACAATGAATACTCTGAAAGACAGTAAATGCCCAGCAAGGCCAGAAAGGAAAGTATCACAGGGTGGAGGATTCTGTCTTAATGGACAATACTGGAAAACTCTGATTAAACGATACCTGGAGGCACTTGGTGGAGCTGAGTAGTTGCTAAAGCATTTGCCATGAGAGAGCCTCAGTCTGAAACAACACCTTTCCACTTCTTGGCCATGTGACTGTGGGCCAGCTAATTAACCACTCTGAACCCTAGGTTTCTCATGAGTTAAAACCAGCTGTCTTCTCAGGAGGTCATGACTGAATAAGCTCAGGTGTGCATATGCACAGTTGCTCAGAACTTGGCAAAAAGTAGGGCGTCAATAAGTCAGAGCAATTCACACTGAGAGGAAGGCGCCAGGGAAGTAAAAAAGAAAGTGCAGAGCTGAAAAGCACTGCTCCTTTACATAAGTAAATGAAATGTGCAGAGACCCAAAGCAGCACCGGGGCAAAACCCTCTCTCTCAGGCCAGACGTGCCTCCTTTTCTGGGTTCAGCACCGAAGGAGGAGCAGCAAATGGAACCACAAACTGCTGCGTGTGTGCGTGCAGCCCATCACTCTCAGATGAGCAGGAATTCTCACACTTTTAAAAAACATATCTTTATTTCACTATTGGCTTTAACATAATTGCTCTAAGTGTTGGGCTTATGAGAGGCCCGGCCGCTGAGTCTGCAGCGGCCCAGTGCTGAGATCCCTTCCGCAGCACTCAGCCATCTGGCCTCAGGACACTCTCAAGGGTGACCTCACCTTCTGCAAGGCAGCTCAGTCCTGCATGGTCAGCAATCATTACTGGAAGAGTCTTCCTGACACAGAGTCAAAATCTGCTCCCACTCCTACCCCAGACCATTTAACAACTGGTCAAGCTGCAGTTCCCAAGTCACTTCATTCTCAACCTCTTAACATTTCAGAGAGTGATACCTGCATACATGCAATTCTACTGCACACAGAAACCAGAGGTATGGGACCACAGATGTGGAACTGAATACTATTCACAAACACACACACCATGAAACAAACTTATAGAATATACACTCTTTATCACAACTTCATAGCAAGATATTTTAGAAGATTCCAATTAATGCCATTCAGCACAAAAATCAAAGCACTCATTTTACAAAAGCCTACAAGGAATAAAAGCTATGAATTTTGGAAGAACAAACGATGAGGGGCGAAGCCTCTTAACTGTAAGAAATTACAGTTACAATTCTTACAAACTGTAAGAAACTGTGCTCGGTGTCATACTCATAACACATGCACACTCAGACACACACTTAGTCATGGAGCAAGGCCTTGAGCTGTGCCTCCTACAAGCTACTCAGGACTTGGTAGGTCCTGAGAGGTAGGAAACAGAGGGAGGGAGGGGGGCAGAGAAAGAGAAAGAAAAGGAAGGAAGGAAGAAATTCAGCTTCTGCACATCCAGGATTACGGAGCTTCTGGAGGGTCCAGACTGAACCATACCTGACTGATAGTCTTCTCCATCTGCACCAAGCCCAGGTTGGGTAGTGTGCTTTTTATAAAGTCAACTATGGTTTCTAGGTTTTCATGCTGCAGAATCAAGGGCTTATGGCTTCCCAGCAGACTTAGAGCCACTTTAAATATGACCTCTGATCCCTGAAGAAAGATCATATCTGGGAAAACAAAGAAAAGCCAGAGGTTAATACGGACTCAGTTGCTGATAAAATGACACACTGTCCCCTTTCACACACTGAAAAGCAGGACAGTGGGAAACACAACCCTAAATTAGAAGATCCTGATATTTCAGATAGGGTTGTCAAGATAATACTAAGAAAACAATGTATGCAAACATACTGCTAAAATTTTGTCACAGATTCAGATCTTTTTTTCACTCCAAAAATATACTGAATTCAAACATGCTTCAAAAGTTGAACTGTGAAAAAGAAATTTTTAATTAGTCTGTTTTTCCAGAAATTCTCTGGATTTCAAAGGAGTTATTACTAAAACACATGTTTTCATGGGTAAAACAAAGATTTGTATACTCTACCCTAATTACTGATGCTGCAAGTGAAAAACATGCCTATTTCCTCTGCTTTGAAATAAGGAGTTTAGTGATGTAAAGATCTTTAAAAACTTAAAAAGCCTACACCATTGCAAAAGTACATTATTAAAAACAAGTGGAAACAGTGTCAGACTTTATTTTTTTGGGCTCCAAAATCACTGCAGACAGTGACTGCAGCTATGAAATTGAAAGACGCTTACTCCTTGGAAGGAAAGTTATGACCAACCTAGATAGCATATTCAAAAGCAGAGACATTACTTTGCCAACAAAGGTCTGTCTACTCAAGGCTATGGTTTTTCCAGTAGTTATGTATGGATGTGAGAGTTGGACTGTGAAGAAAGCTGAGTGCCGAATAATTGATGCTTTTGAACTATGGTGTTGGAGAACACTCTTGAGAGTCCCTTGGACTGCAAGGAGATCAGTCCTGGGTGTTCTTGGGAAGGAATGATGCTAAAGCTGAAATTCCAGTACTTTGGCCGCCTCATGCGAAGAGTTGACTCATTGGAAAAGACTCTGATACTGGGAGAGATGGGGGCAGGAGGAGAAGGGGACAACAGAGGATGAGATGGCTGGATGGCATCACTGACTTCATGGACGTGAGTCTGAGTGAACTCCGGGAGCTGGTGATGGATAGGGAGGCCTGGCGTGCTGCAATTCATGGGGTCGCAAAGAGTCAGACACGACTGAGCAACTGAACTGAACTGAACTGAAATACTGCTTGTTTAATTTATATGCAGAGTACATCATGAGAAATGCCGGGCTAGATGAAGCACAAGCTGGAATCAAGATTGCTGGGAGAAATATCAATAACCTCAGATATGCAGATGACATCACCCTTATGGCAGAAAGTGAAGAACTAAAGAGCCTCTTGATGAAAGTGAAAGAAGAGGGTGAAAAAGTTGACTTAAAGCTCAACATTCAGAAAACTAAGATCATGGCATCTGGTCCCATCACTTCATGGCAAATAGATGGGGAAACAATGGAGAGAGTAAGAGATTTTTATTTTGGGGAGCTCCAAGCTGGTTTTAGAAAAGGCAGAGGAACCAGAGATCAAATTGCCAACATCTGCTGGATCATTGAAAAAAAGCAAGAGAGTTCCAGAAAAACATCTATTTCTGCTTTATTGACTATGCCAAAGCCTTTGACTGTGTGGATCACAATAAACTGGAAAATTCTGAAAGAGATGGGAATACCAGACCACCTGATCTGCCTCTTGAGAAACCTGCATGCAGGTCAAGAAGCAACAGTCAGAACTGGACATAGAACAACAGACTGGTTCTAAATAGGAAAAGGAGTATGTCAAGGCTGTATATTGTCACCCTGCTTATTTAACTTCTATGCAGAGTACATCATGAGAAACACTGGGCTGGAGGAAGCACAAGCTGGAATCAAGATTGCTGGGAGAAATATCAATAACCTCAGATATGCAGATGACACACCCTTATGGCAGAAAGTGAAGAGGAACTAAAAAGCCTCTTGATGAAAGTGAAAGAGGAGAGTGAAAGAGCTGGCTTAAAGCTCAACATTCAGAAAACGAAGATCATGGCATCTGGTCCCATCACTTCATGGGAAATAGATGGGGTACAGTGGAAACAGTGGCTGACTTTATTTTCGGGGGCTCCAAAATCACTGCAGATGGTGACTGCAGCCATGAATTAAAGATGCTTACTCCTGGGAAGGAAAGTTATGACCAACCTAGATAGTATATTAAAAAGCAGAGGCATTACTTTGCCAACAAAGGTCCATCTAGTCAAGGCTATAGTTCTTCCAGTGGTCATGTATGGATGTGAGAGTTGGACTATAAAGAAAGCTGAGTGCTGAAGAATTGATGCTTCTGAAGTGTGGTGTTGGAGAAGACTCTTGAGAGTCCCTTGGACTGCAAGGAGATCCAACTAGTTCATCCTAAATTAGATCAGTCCTGGCTGTTCACTGGAAGGACTGATGTTGAAGCTAAAACTCTAATACTTTGGCCACCTGATGTGAAGAGCTGACTCATTTGAAAAGACCTTGATGCTGGGAAAGATTGAGGGCAGGAGGAAAAGGGGACAACAGAGGATGAGATGGTTGGATGGCATCACCGACTCAATGGACATGGGTTTGGGTGGACTCCAGGAGTTGGTGATGGACAGGGAGGCCTGGTGTGCTGCAGTTCATGGGGTTGCAAAGAGTTGGACACAACTGAACTGAAAATCACTGCAGATAGTGGTTGCAGCTGCAAAATTAAAAGATGCTTGCTCTTTGGAAGAAAAGCTATGACTAACCTAGACAGCATATTAAAAATCAGAGACATTACTTTATCAACAAAGATCCGTCTAGTCAAAGCTATGGTTTTTCCAGTACTCATGTATGGATGTGAGAGCTGGACTATAAAGAAAGCTGAGCACCAAAGAACTGATGCTTTTGAACTGTGGTGTTGGAGAAGACATTTGAGAGTCCCTTGGACTGACTGCAAGGAGATCCAACCAGTCCATCCTAAAGGAAATCAGTCCTGAATAGTCATTGGAAGGACTGATGCTGAAGCTGGAGCTCCAATACTTTGGCCACCTGATGTGAAGAACCGACTCCTTGGAAAAGACGCTGATGCTAGGAAAGATTGAAGGCGGGAGGAGAAGGGGACGACACAGGATGAGATGGTTGGATGGCATCACCGATGCAATGGACATGAGTCTGAGCAAGCTCCGGGAGTTGGTGATGGACAGGGAGGCCTGGCGTCCTGCAGTCCATGGGGCTGCAAAGAGTCAGACACAACAGAGCAACTGAACTGAACTGAATGAAATAAAAAATTTTTTTCACTCTGAAGAATTCAAAGAACTTTATCAGAGTTATTTTCTAGTTCTTGCCATTTTTTCCCTTAGAATGGCTGGCAAATGCTAACAATTCCCACATCGACTATGCACAGAGGGGAGGCAAGCGGCCCCTCAGTTAGCCCACCCTCCCTCTCCCTTTCCCAGAGGTGAAGCCATTCAAAAAAGAGACTCCAATGCCCTGGGGCTCAAGTATAGAACTAGTAATTCACTGTTGGGTGACTAAGTTTGGGAAAGTGACCTAACAACTGGAATAATAATGTAAGAAGAAATAGACTTTTAAAAGACAGGGACATAAATCTAATTAGAGGCAAAAAATTTTCTTTTTTTAAGGTGGGGGGAGCTGCAGGTGAATGGAAGAGACAAGGCAGCTATAAATGCCATCAAGTGAAGGAGGACAGAAGCAGGGGAGAGAGTGTGCCCCAGACCTTGAAGAACCCATAGAAACTCCCCAGATAAGGAATCAGGGAGAAATATGCTCAGCAGAAGGCAAAGCAGGTGGAAATGCAGACAGGGGTGAAAGCACACAGGAGCCTGGAAGAGCAGGTAAGGTGGGAGTACCTTATTCTCCCTCCAGAAAGTTCAAAAATTAAGGAACTTTTAATTAATAGTACAGAAAATGTTACCTATATACCCACTGCCCCAATCCAGCTATTATCATTTCTGCCCATCTCCCAATCCTTTATACACTTACAGACTGGAATTTAAAAAACAACAACAACACAATAATCTCCTTGGAAAAGTGAGTTGATTTTCTGCATTTGAACATCCCTGCATGAGGAAGTGAGCTGTGAAGGCTTCCAGCAGTGTGGCAGGCGCCCCGCTCACCACCTCATGGCCAACTCTCCTTTTTTGAGCCACCAACAAAACAGGCAAAGGGGTTTAGCTGGCAGGAGAGGGAACCTAACATTCAGCTGACTCCACCACGTTGCAAACTGCTTGCTGAGAACACTGCAAATAACTACTTTGCTTTGAAGACACTTCAGCAGCCCTGTATCATGTTAACCTGTATGGGCACTCTATTTGAAACTCCCCACAAAATAGAAGTTCAATTTTCCTGTGGGGGGAAATGATTGACTCCAGGCACATGGCCAATTAGGTGGACTTGCCCTGTATCTCTTTTGCAGCCACCTTCGTCTTAGTCTAGGGCAATCCCTCTCCTGCACTTTCTCTGGGAGGCTGCAGTCCTCCCACGGTGACCCCCCACAGCCTACCAGGATCGGGCAGGAGGGAGATGAACGAGGACAACAGCCTGGCTGCAGAACAACCGCACAGATTCTGTGAACACTCGCTTCTTCACCACGGCATCATGTTACCCGGAAGAGCTGTTTTTCCAGGCCATCCAAACAACCTTGTTTTCCAATCTCTTTTAGTCCTGAAGCCTCTCAGAATCCTTCCCTACATTACAGGTGGCTTTTGTGTTTTTGCCAAACTTTCAGTTTTTATATTCCACCTCCTCTCTCATCTAACTTGGCAGAATGCCCTACAGAAAACTTCTGGAGCCTAATAATAGCACAGCTGCCACCTCCAGCAGGAGCAAGAATGGTCCTATTTTTCAGACTTTTCCCCCAAGGTAGATGTTAGAAGATGAAAAGAACAAGCATCTCTCCCAGGAGGGCCCCTCTGCACCCAAAGAGGAAAAATACAGGAGGGGGCGATTTCACATTATGTGACATCCAGACAGAAGGACTGACGCCCAGGCTCATCACAGCTCGACGTGAAGGTCGAGCACAGGCATCACTGGCAGCTGTCCCTCCAAGTAGTGTATACTTAATTAGAGATAGAAAGTAAACTGAAAGTGCTGGCTACTCAGTCGTGTTCAACTCTTTGCAACCCCATGGACTGTAGCCACCAGGCTCCTCTGTCCATGGGATTCTCCAGGCAAGAATACTGGAGTGGGTTGCCATGCCCTTCTCCAGGGGATCTTCCCAACTGAGGGACTGAACCCAGGTTTCCCCCATTGCCCCACTGCAGGCAGATTCTTTACCAGCCTGAGTCACAACTATTAACCTATATATGGGCTATGTTGACTGCAAACTGAGATAGATTCCTTTACTTACATATAAAATGCTGCTGCTAAATCGCTTCAGTCATGTCTGACTCTGTGCGACCCCAAACATGGCAGCCCACCAGGCTCCTCTCCGTCCCTGGGATTCTCCAGGCAAAAACACTGGAGTGGGTTGCCATTTCCTTCTCCAATGCATGAAAGTGAAAAGTGAAAGTGAAGTCGCTCAGTCATGTCTGACTCTTCGAGACCCCATGGACTGCGGCCCACCAGGCTCCCCCGTCCATGGGATTTTCCAGGCAAGAGTACTGGAGTGGGCTGCCATTGCCTTCGCCGATATAAAATGCTGAGTAGTTAACAAAAGTTCACATGTTTTGAGGTTTATCCAGGCCTAAATGCCTATAATGAAATGGGCCTCAGACCAAAAAAGCCTACTGTGTTTGAATGGTAGGCTTTGGGATTTAAAATGAAGCTATCCACTATCATGGAGCTAAGTCACCCATGCTAAATACAGAAACGGTTTTTTAAAAACCTGTCTTTTCTAGGAAACCTACTAATACAATGGTTCATTTTTAAGTATTAATAGAGGAAATAGTGACATCACAAGACAACGCTGCCCTGAGTCCCCACGTCCTGCCTATAATCTCAGGAGCTCTGAGCCCTTTAGCCAGCGGGACATGGGGTTGGCGGGATCCACGAATCACAGACACTGGCATTATCATGCATAATGTATGAGAAACCCCGAGACTCACCTCTGCCTGCACAGTACGGAGAAGACGACCCTGCTTTTTGTGGCTTTAGCTTTATTTAGGAAGTCATTAGGATGAGCTTATGCTCTAGAGCCCAGGAATTGCAGCTACTAAAGCCCGCACACCCTAGAGCCTGTGCTCCACAAGAAAAACCACAAGGAGAAGCCTGTGTACCACAGCTAGAGAGTAGACCCTACTCACCCCAACCAGAGAAAAGCCTGCACAGCAACGGAGACCCAGCACAACCAACAAATACATACGTAAAGTTAAAAAAAAAAAAAAGCACAGGTGTTTAAGTTGTCAAGTGACTCAATAGAAATGGTACTAAAAACCACTCGGTATGTGATGATGATCAGTTCTTTAATAACCACTTTCTCCACAATAAACAAATAAAAAGAACTGTCAGAGTCACCACTTCATCCTGAAGCAGGGAAGCACACTGGACTGGAGCTGACTATTCACAGCGCCTCACTCAGCTGCTATCCCTGCCACGTCAAGGCAGACTTTCACATTTTTAAGTTTTAATTTCTTTAAACTGAAGCATAATTGACAAGGCAGTTTTGAGACTTTACATGTGAACACTTATTTAACTTTGACAGAGGCAATCTTCTTGAAAAGTAAATTGAGAAAAGGGGAGATGGTTTGAAATGTGACCCACCTATGGTCACAAGGACAGACAAATGGGAAGCTGAGGTGGGGGCGTGTGAGACCAGACCGTGAGTCAGTGATACGGAGGAGCTTTCTAGAGCTGGGCAGCAGAGGAAGCCAAGTAGAGCCAAGGGCAGAAGAGGAGAGAGGAGGCGGAGGAAGAGGAGATGCAGAGGAAACCCAGAAAGAAGAGTGGCCCAGAAGTCCCCGGCTGGGAAGTCCTGAGGCGCTGTCACTGAGCAAGCCCTGGGCCAGAGAGGTGGAGGAAGACAATTCAGGAGAAATGTCTCTGGACCATGCGCCCGGCTCCCTGGTCTAGCCTTCAGGACATTTGCTCCAATGAGAGTCTGGCAGGAGGAAATCGGACCTTACTCCCACAAGAAGGCATCGAGGGGCGGCCCTGATCATCAGAAATCAAGCAGGTCCTGAAACTCAAGAGAACTCAACCTCCTCACTAAATGAAAATGACAACATCCTGTTCCTGCAGATACAGGTCTGCAAATAAGAACCATCACCATGGAGAAACCACACCCGGTTCCCATCGAACCTGAGAACCCAGGTTCTGCAAGCAGCCTCACACACACTCACCAAAGACTCTGGCGACGAAGCCCAGGGGGAACTGTGAGGCGAACACGGTGAGGAACCAGGGCGCGGCGTAGAGGCTGGGGCCGATCTCGTGCTCCTCCAGGTGGTTGTAGAGGTCCCTGTGGTAGTCGTGGAGCAGCCTCGAAAGCTGGTACATCTGGATCTGCAGGAACACACACAGGGTCTCAGGGAGGCAGCAGCCTCCACCCCCACTCGGAGGGGAAAGAGAAGGACCACGAGGCTGCACGTGGCTCCCTAGACCCTGGCCTCAGTTCTCTCGTGTCCAACCAGGGCTGCTGCCACAAGGCTGGGGCTGGCCGGCACTCAGGGCAGGGCTCCTCAGCTAAGAGACGTTCCACATCTGTCTCAGGAAAATGATCTGTAAGTCCTCTTACAAATACACGTTATTAGCAAAACTCAAAGCTAGGGGAGTTGGGGATAAGAAGCCAGCCTCTCGCAGAGAGTAAAGCGGCAGGGAAGCATTCTGTAGCAGGATGCTACTGAACCTGTTCCCTTAGTAAGTTCCGGCTGAATCCCCCCCAACCCCTCAAGAGGCAGGACAAGTGTGACTTCTTCAGATTTATAACACAGGCGAGTTACAGTAAGATGACAAGGGTTTACCTCAAGATGGAGAAAATAACTTTTCCAACTGGGCTAGACCCAGGGTGGCAGGGGCTCAGGCATGGGGGTGGGGGGTCCCTGGCAGAGGAACCAGCAAATACACTGGGAGGTGGGAATCAGACTACCTGAAGGTGGATTCAAAGAGAAAAGGTAAAAGGAAGGGCCCTGGAGTCAGACAGGCCTGGGTTTACATCCCAGCTCTGCCACCTGCTACTGTGTGACCGGCTCAGATTATTTACTATGTAACTTGTCTGAGCCTCAGCTTTCCTGTCTATAAGATGGGATCAGCGCTGCCTTCCTGAGGGTGGAGGAGGTGAATGCGCGTGAACCACCTGGTGCAAAGCTAGCACAGAGTAAGTTCTCAGCAGTGACAAACGCTACAGTGGTAACTGATGGTGGGAAATTTCCTTAGATACACTCGGAAAGGGATCATAAACATGTTTATTTTAGCATTTAACTTTATCATAGGCAGAAGGAAGGCTTTCTACCTGTAAAATAATCATGTCCGGCCGATATTGTTTCCGCAGTCCCATGTCAAACATCAGAAACTTGAGCATGTTAAACGCCTCTTCTTCACCCATATGAAGCAGCAGGATGCCTGCTACAAAGCTGAGACCTTGGCAATAGCCCACTTCTTGGTCTAGAAGCGAGTAGGCCTTCAGGATGTTGTAAAGTGACAGCTGCCCTGCTCCTAGCTGAGCAGAGTAGTACGGATGTGTTGGAAAGGTTCGCCCTGTAAAAACAAAACACGTTAGCTGTAATTTTTAAAAAGGAAAGTCTATGGAACCAGAAATCCAATGTGCTTCAAGTTAAAGCAACAGATCTTTACAAGTGGGATCATGTCATATATTAGCTCTGTAAACAAAGTCAGCTGGTTGTGCTTGGAACAACTTTTTGTTCTTTGCAATTAAAAAACCAGCAATTAATCATGCTTTCAGGTGAAAGAAATGAGAACCACCTTCAGGCCTGCAGATATTTGGGTTTCAATCTATAAAAGAAAGAAAACTGTGCATCCTCTCAACAGGCATCTGCTCTCCAGAGACCTGTGGTTCTCAACTGCACCCCATGCCAGCACCATCGCCCTGCCCCACCACGCCCTAATCCGCTCTCCCCAGATTACTTGCTTCCCTGCAAGTGCTTCACACAACTCACACATTTCTACACAGTAAGTCCCCTACATACAAATGAGTTCCATTTCGAGACAGCGTACATAAGTTCAATTTGTTTGTAAGTCCAACAAAGTTAGTCTAGGTCCCCAACTAACACTATCGGCTGTACAGTGCCGTACTATAATAGGTGTATAAATTTTCACAGAAATAATGAACAAAAGCCAAACATTTTAAATCTGACAGTGCAGTACCTTGAAAAGTACAGTGTAAGAGCTGGCATACAAGGGCTGCCACTGAGTGAACAGGCAGGAGGAGTTACTGACTGGAGGAGGGAGAGGAGGTGGGAGATGGCAGAGCTAAAGGACCGTCAGTAACAGGAGATGCAGGGCAAGCTGCAGTTTCACTCACGGCTGACACTGATGGTTCAGGTTCTGGTTCCTCACTTGAACCAGATCCACATCTAAATCTTTGAAAGTTCATAACTTGAAGCTTCGTATATGGGTGACTTACTGTACTTTTAAACCATAGGCAGTACTCTGATACACACTGGGGAGCAGCAGGCATTTTCTTTTATACAAAACAGTCGCCTCTCAAAAAGAGGTTAAAATAAAATGCTCTCAACATCCTGATTTTCACAAAAAAGCTGGTACTCAGACAAAATGGAAAGATTTCTTTTGTTCAGGAGGCCTGTGAGGTTGATGCCTGTCAAATCCCACCTCCCCGTCCCATTCTGGAATGTGACTGATGGGGAAGTGTGTTTCCAGGGAGCAGAAAAGGGCCTGAAGAAAGAGATGCTCAGTTGAGGCCACGCATGGACCCAGGTGAGAATTAATGGCCTCATCAAAGGCAGACGTGCACCAAAGCCACGAGGAAAACGTGCACCTTGATTATTCGGTCTCCGCAAAGGGAGGAAGATACATTCCAGTGTTCTTCCCCAGCCCTGTGAGAAAGCATTTCATCAACCCAGATTGGTTTGCTGCTGCTGCTAGGTCGCTTCAGTCGTGTTCGACTTTGTGCGACCCCACAGACAGCAGCCTACCAGGCTCCCCTGTCCCTGGGATTCTCCAGGCAAGAACACTGGAGTGGGTTGCCATTTCCTTCTCCAATGCATGAAAGTGAAAAGTGAAAGAGAAGTCGCTCAGTCGTGTCCGACTCTGATCGGGTTACCTGAACTTAATTTAAGTGAAAGTGTTAGTTGCTCAGTTGTGTCCGACTCTGCAACCCCATGGACTGTAGCCCATCACGCTCCATGGGATTTCCCAGGGAAGAATATGATTTATGAGGACAGCAACAGCCTTTTCTGATTTCCTGTCCTGTGTTCATCTCTTTCCTGCTGCTCTACCTCTCCCCGCAGCAAACCTTCCCCAAACACGCCCTGCACACATTACCCCACTGCGGGAAAGCCATCAGCGGGCCCCTGTGGGGCTCCACGCGCTCCCATCCTCGCCTACCCTCCTGGCCTCACGCTCTGCTGCAGGGTTAACCTGGGAACAGCTCTTCCCACCCAGTTCCATGGAGTGGGAGCACAGTGCATTTCTGCCCTGTCCTGCCCGCACCCATCCCCAGCTCTCTTTGGGTCTCCAACAGGAAAGGGTGGCAGAATACACAGGAGTTGTGTGATGTGGAGGAACACCAGGAAAGGTTTAATTATTTTTAAATTTGATCTGTCAGTGTTACCATTTTTGCTCATCAGTCACCTTCTCATATTAGAGAAGGGCCCCCCCCACCTCCTGATCTTTAGTTATTAGCCCAACCAGCCAAATCTTCCCTGTTGCAGAGTCTTAGGGACCGGCCCTGATGTTCTTGATGAAGGAAAGCTGTCTGCACCAGCCTGAACAGGGCTCCTGTATGTTCCATGGGATTCTCAAGTGTCATTCCCTGAGACAGCAAGACAGGCCCCGAGCCCCTCCCAGGCTCAGGGAGAGTCAGGCCTCCAGTTTCTGACTGAGAGAGGAGCGGCTGTCCAGCTGACATGAATGCAGCTCCTGCTTTATACTAACCTGTATTTGGGAAGACAATGCCTTCCTGTATTTACCTAACACGGTAAATATTGATAGAAATGATCCATGTCAAAAAGGCCCTTTGGGCTTCTCAGTCGTGTTTAAGAGTGAAGGAATCCTGAGATCCACAGGTTGGGAACAACTGCTCTAGATAAATACCATGGCTCACACACTCCTGGCCACACTCTAGGCAAAGGGAGGGGGCAGGCCTCACAGGTGGAAAAATGGACCAGGTTACATGTTTGTGGATAATCACAGCTACGTAATCCAGCACTGAGGTCTGCAGCCTTCAGCCCTAATTGAGAAGGTCCTCTGCTAACACTGGGAAGGAAAAACACTCATCTTCTGAAGACCGTCCATGTGTAGCTGATCTGCAGCAGGCGAGTCCTGGGCAGTGCGCACACAAAACATGTTCAGTCCTCCACATCCCACTTGCTCACTCAGAGGACACCCACAAGGCTGCTCAGGCTGCACTGGGGTGCAAGACAAGTTTCTTTCCTTTGTCTTTTTTTTTCACAAAGAGCCTGGAGATTTCTGCCTCTCTAGGGAGGGGTACTGACAGACTAGCAATCTTACTGTGGAGCTCGGTTTCCTCATGTGCAGAAGGAAGAGTAACCTTATAACCACGTGAGCACCAAGGCTCCCTCCTGGCTGAGAACGGTGATGCTGAGATCTTCTCACAGTGTGTGAGTTATGACTGGAGGGAAAATGCCCTTTGAATGATGCCTCACAATTAAAAAAAAAAAAAAAACTCACTCATCAGTTGTTCAGTGTCTGCTTCCCCATTAGAACTCATTAGGGCTCTCAGAGTGAGGGGATGCACCATATAAGCTTGAGACGCATTTGTGGCTCACCACCAAACGGCATCGATGGGCAGGGGATTAAGAAGGCAGAGCTCTCCTGTACGCAGACTACTTTTAGAAACAGTTGTCTGAGTCCAGTGACTGAGCTGGAACTGGCTCCCACAGGCCTGTGCGTGTCTCTGCTCAACTCCATGATCAATGATAGCAAATTGGTAGCTCAGATTAGCCAAAGTGAATGTTTACACCAAGGAAATCTATAAATGTTGACATCAGGGCTTCTTTTGAGGGGTCTGGGGGAGCTGGTTGTTGCCAGCACACCCCTGACTGGCTGGAAGGGTATAGGGAGATGTCAGACCACTGAGAGCAAGTGAAGTCACCCCATTTTATTCCTTTACCATCCACATTTAGTTACATCATTTTGAACTTAAACAGGATATTTAGAATAGTCAAATAAATATGAAATCATGATATGCTCTGGCTATCAGAGGCTGTGGCAGACCACTTGGAATAACACATGTAGCTTTGTGTGTATGTGTATAGCTCTTGTTGCAAGAATTTATTAAGACTTGAGTTGTGATCGTTCAACTGACCTCCCTTAGGCAAAGTCCCCAAGTGGACAGGAAGGTGTGTTATGTAAAAAGATTGCTGCAGGACAAATCCTAGGTACTTTCCTGTCCTTTGCCATTAATGTTTTTTAGTTTTTCTCATGGGACTTAAACCCAAAGATGAAGCAGAAAGTAGTGCTCACCACCAGCATCCCTCTGCTGGTCATGAACAGCCCTGTGTACTCCTCAAAGCACACTGCATGCGGCTCCTGGCAGCAAGGCCAGGCAGGGGAGGAGGGAAGCCTTCCCCTGTCCTTCTATGGTAGGGCATCTTCAATACTCTCAGCTGATCCTTCATCTCAGAGGTTTGTCTCCTCACCTTGAAGGGTTCTAAAAACAAGGAGAAAATTCTCTCATGTAACACCTGGATTATAGCTCCTCTTCTAGATACCAGGCAGGTTTTATCTCTTATATGTTTTAAGTGGAAGCACAAATCAATGACAGCTGCCATGCTGGCTTCTTGACTCGAATAGATCTTTGAATATGTGCTTTGCCTCTCACTGAAGCTTGGAATTACGCGCTTTGCCTCTCACTGAAGCACAGACATGCCCAAACCTGCCCAAATCTGCTTAGGGAGCACTGTTAAGACAGTCTCTGAAAGTCCATCAAAAAATGCTATCTGTGGTAATGGAAAGACTCATCAGACCTCTGCAGGGTATGTAAAGCAAGCCACCACTTTACTGACATCCTGTAAAACAGAGATTAAAACGACAAGTGATCAATGTTGGGGGTGATCAGGAGCAGTTTCTAATCGGGAAACTGCTCTAATCGGGAGCACTGCCCTCTGATTCAGTGGTATCCCTCCATTTCTGGACCTGGTCCAGCGTTGCTCTGGCCAAGCCTCCGACTGTGGGGAAGGCTGGACAGCCTCCCGGGGGAAGCACTGACGGCGGCATGCCTGGGACAGGAGCAGCTGACGGGGCAGAAGATGACATGGAGCCTGAGGGGGGGTCTTGCTACTCTGTGTCCCCCATGGCCACATGTGGCCACAACTAGACGGGAGGCACAGCCAGAGGGCAGGATGCCGGCAGCAGAGGTTGTCCATCCAGGATGGAGAGCCAAGGAAGAGGAAGGTTGCGATTACCTAAGGGCAGCACAAATACATCAGCTGGAGCTGGGCCTAGAGGTGGGGCAGCCCCTGGACTAAGGCCCAGCGTGGCTTGCTCAGTGTCACATGCTGCCGTTTTCTCCTGGCTGGGTGGGGCCAACTCTAACGACGTTCCTTCACCTAACCAGAGGAGGGGATGGCTGTGCTGGTCCACAGCGGGCAGAGCCAAGACAGAGAGGAGCCATACGGTGTCTGGAGGGGACATGATACAGAGACTAAGATGACCAAGGTTTTAGCACTTTCTGCCAGTAAGTAGCAGCCGTAACTTGGGCAAAGCACATCACCTCCGAAGTGGAAATTGTGCACACCTTCATACAGGGTTGTATAAAGCTGAAATTCAACAAAGCTAGTGAATATGGCTCACAAACTGCAAAACACTGCCCAACCATTCAATTGTTGTTCGGTTGCTCAGTCGCGTCCATCTCTTTGTGACCCTGTTGGGGCCACCGGGAGGAGGGCAATAGGGATTAAACCCTCTCCTCACAGACGGCAAACAAAGACTGGAAGTAAAGGTCAGGTGGTCTCAGTTAGTTTAACGATAGCGCCTGAACCTGCATGTTGTAACTGTTAACTCTCCCGTGCCTGCATGTTGTAAAACATTACTGACGTAACCAGTCATGCAGAGCAGGGGTGTATAAAACTGAGTCCTCCGGAATCATCGGATGGGTCCTTGTTGGGAACCGATTCCCCTTGGACCCGCTGGCGTAATAAACTGTACTCCACTGTCCTGAGTGTCTTCTGGGGAGTTTTGCGACTCTGGATTCTACAACATTTCTGGTGTGTTGGCCGGGAAGCCCTTGGAGAGACAGGCCCATGGAGCCTCCGCCTGTGGTTCGCTGGGACGAGAGCCTTGGGAAGGGGAAGGTGTCTCCTCCCTTGGATCAGCTCTTGCTTTTAGTGACTTGTCTTTCTAGGCAGACTTCACGAGACTGTAGACGACAGAAGGGAAGCATGCAGGTAGGTCCCTCTGTAATAGCGGAAGGGACCTGAGCAACACCTTGGGGCTGGATGAGTCTGAGGTGGCTGTGTCCTCCTAGGCTCAGTGGGGAACTTACTGAAATAAGTAAAACTCTGTTAAGTGAATCTGTGCTGATTGTTTGTCAACACAAATTTTTATTTTCTGGTTTCCAAAGGACTGTCCCCTTTGCCGCAACACCCTCCTGTTCTCCTTAGGGATTCAGGGACCTCCCGAACATTGTTTAGGACCAGACTGGGAATTGGGGCTCTGGGTGTACATTTGTCTGCACCAACCCATGTAAGACAGATCTGGGTTTTGCCAGGATCAGACTTGTGCGAGGAGGAGTACGTAGAAGCCTTAATTGATTGGATTTCGCTGGCTGCTGACAGAGAAACATGAGAGGTAATATCACTGAAAGACTTGGTAGGTAAGGCCCTTTTCACCCCGGTCGTAGCCGAGGTAAAGTGGCAGTTGTCATGCTCCTTTGAGTGGAGACATGATGGTGGCTGGGGTACAAGACCCTGGCAAAGGAGCAATGAACTAGAAGTTGGACTTGCTGTAAGTGATAGGAGGAAAGTGAAAAGTAGGATGGGTAGTGGAGAATCCAAGCCAACCGTTCCTAAATGCATGATTAAAACCTTCAAAATGGGCTCTGGAGGAGACTGTGTTATAAAGTTAACCTCAGACAAGCTTGGAACCTTCTGTGAGACAGACTGGCCATCCTTTGGGGTGAGATGGCTCTCAGAGGGAACCCTAGTATTGGACAAAGTTCAGGCTGTGTACTCTGTGGTAACCGGATAGCCAAGCCACCCAGACCAGTTCCTGTACTCATGGCTACTAACTGCACAAAAACCATCTCCTTGGGCCAGGTATGTTATCTTGGAAAAGGAGAAAGAAAGATTTTTCTGGCACAGGCAGAACCCAAGAAAGAAAAGTTAAAGGAAATATATTATGATTCGGAGGAGGAGGAACTCCCACCTTCCCCTCCACACTGGGGAACATGAGGTGGACCCCCAGAACAAGAGGAAGGGACGAGAGAGGAGGCAGGCTTTCCTCCTCCGCCTCCCCCAGTGGAGGAGGTTTCTCTCTCTCCTCCTGTGCCAACATTATATCCACCCCTCCCCAGTTTAGAAGAGGGAAAAAGGGAGAGCCAAGTGTTTGGAGGTGGCTGAGGTCTACGAAGGAACCCTAAGAGACAGAGGTGTTGCAAATGCCTCTTAGGGAGGTCCAAGTGGCACCGCAGGTGGGGCCAGATGGACACACCCATCCTGGCCCCACTGCTCTTCACTATCAGCCGTTCTCTACCACGGGTCTCTTGAACCGGCAAAGGCACACCCCTCTTGCAGGGTATGGTTGAGAAGCCGCAGGGTATGATTCATCTAATGGAGACTATTTTCAGGACCAGTGTAGGATGACACAGCCCAGCTTCTCCTCACCCTCTTCAGTATGGAAAAGAGACACTGGACCCTCAGGCACATAAGTGACTCCAAGAAACACACCAGAGGGCCAAATGGACCCTGAAAGTTGGGCCTGAGGAGCCACTCCTGACACAAGACCAGACTGGACTTCAATACCGACCAAGGTAAGCAACCCTTGGAAAGGCATAAGACGGCCATTATACAAGGCCATTATACAAGAAGGGGGCTTGCAGGCCTACTACCATGGCCAAGACTAACGTCGTGATCCAAAAGGCAGACGAGACTCCCACAGAGTTTTATGAGAGACTGTGTGAGCCATTTGACAATACATCCCCTTTGACCCAGAGACCCCTGAAAACCAAAGAAATGCCACCCTTGTGACCCAGTCGTATCCAGGTATTAGAAGGGAACTCCAAAAGATGGAGGGGTTCTTGGATCTTACCAGCATCCAAATGACAGAAATTGCTGACTAAGTTTTTGTCAGTCGGGATCAGGAAACTACAAAGAGGCTGAGAAACAACAAAAGGAGAGGGATAGAAGGTCCTGTCGAAAGGTAGCTCTCCTGGCAGCTGTGCTGGGCCGCCCAGATCTCAATAAGCAGCCAGCTGCTACCAAGGGGAGATGAAGGGACACTACACCAGCCATCGGCAGGGGGAAGCCCTGGAGCCCCTAACAAGGCTGTTTCCTGAAGTATGGGCTGAAGGTACCCACCCTGGACTAGTGAAAAACCACCATCAGGTAGTAAGAGTTAAAGGTGAGGGCCCAGCCCGTAAGGAAAAAACAAGATTCTATACCACTGGCTGCCAGGGAGGGAATCAGGCTCCTCACTGATAGGCTGAAGGTAGCAGGCACACTGGTGGAACATCGATCACCACGAACACCCCTATCCTCCCAGTGAAGATGGACGGGTGAAAAGATTAGCAGCCAGTTCAGGACTTGAGGTTAGGAAATGAGGCGACGGTGACCTTATACCCAAATGTCCCTAACGCCTATACTCTGCTAAGCCTAATGCCTCCTAATGCCCAGTATTTTACCTGTTTGGACTTGAAAGGTGCTTTCTTTTGTACAAGAGTGGCTGCAATTAGCCAAATAATTTTTGCTTTCTAATGGGAAGACCCCAAGACAGGTTTCAGAAGACCCAGCCGACTTGGACTCAGCTGCCACAAGGATTTAAAATTCCCCTACGATATTTGAGGAAACCCTGGCAACACATCTCCTCTCCTTCCCATCGGATGCTACTAAGTGTCAGATCCTACAATTGTGGATGACCTATTCCTGATGGCAGAGACTCGTTCTCAATGCTGGGAGTAAGATTCCCTTGGGCCTGCTGGACCAGGCTGGATATCAAGTATCATGGAAAAAGGCCCAGATCTGCCAGACTGAAGCAAAGCACCTGGGATTTGTTATAAAGCAAAGGAGGTGTGCCTTGGGCTTAGAAGGAAAACAGGTGAGCAATCAGACAAGCCAGCCTACTACCAAAATGCAAGTGAGAGAAATTTTGGGAGCCGTAGGGTTTTGCCAGATCTGGATACCTGGCTTTTCACAAATAGCTAATCAAGAACTTTATTGTGAAAGCCCCCAAATAAAGGTGCAACCACCCAGCAACTTATCTGCCGGTGAGCCAAGGCCCTCCCAATGACTGTGAGGAGATGCTAGAGGAAGTCTTTTCTAGCTGACCGGACCTCAGAGATGTCCCCTTAAGTCAACCAGCTGAGACTTACAACACAGATGGGACCAACTACCTGGGACAGGGACATGGGGAAACTGAAGATGTGGTGACCACAAAGGATCCAGCAGTCACGGCAGGATGACGCCCCACACACTGGTCGGCTCAGCGAGCAGAGCCCTGGGCACTTACACGAGCCCTAAAACTGGCTAAAAGAAAGAAGGTAAATATACATGCTGACTCACGGTATGCCTTCACTACCTTACGTGTACACGGAGGCATAAATAATGAAAGGGGGCTATTGACTGCAACTGGCAAGCAGATGAAAAATGGAGGAAACTCTGCTTCTGTCGGAAGCAGCGTGGGAATCCGCTGCAGGGGCAGTAATACCCTGTAGGGGCCACCAAAGGGTGGACACACCTCAGGCAAAAGGGAACTGTCTAGCCGATCGAATGGCAAAGCAAGCAGCCACCCAGGACAATACAGCAACCAAGCTTACGGCGACACCTGTGGTGTCTAGCCTACTAACCGCCCAAGCGGCCCCAGCTGATGGCAAGGAAGAAACCACCTGCGCACGAACTGAGCAAGGAATGCTGTGGGAGGACGGATGGTGCAAACTCTCAGACGGGAGACTTTTCGACCCCTCTCGGTTGGCATTTCAATTGGTTGCGGATTTCCACTATTTTGTCATACCACCTCTAACAGGCCTGTGTGCAGATGTAAGCCTCCGATGCATAACCTATGCCAAAAATAACCCGGCTCCCAAGGAGACCATGCCTCCCGGGATACAGTTAAAGGGGACCCCTCCATTTGAACATCTAGAAGTGGACTTCACTGAGGTAAAGCCATGCCGAGGATACAAATATTTGCTGGTAATGGTATGTACTTTTACGAGATGGGTGGAAGCTTACCCCACCAAGACTGAAGCAAAGGAAGTGGCCCGATGTATGCTGAGAGACATCATTCCTAGATTTGGGTTCCCTCTGAGTATAGGATCAGATAATGGACCAGCATTTGTGGCTGAGTTACTCCAACTGGTTTGCAAAGAAACTATATACAGCATAGAGGTCACAAAGCTCAGGAATGGTTGAGAGAATGAACTGGACTATTAAGGTGACTCTGGCAAAATGGATGCAAGAAACTGGCACCCCCTGGATGGACATGCTGCCATCAGTGTTAATGAGGGTCAGGATGACCCCCCGGTCACATGGGTATTCCCTCTATGAGATAATATTCGGGAGGCCTCCCCCAGTTATTTGGGAAGTAAAGGGAAATTTCTCCAAGCCAGGCTTCAGCAATACATGAACCGTGAACTTCCAGATGTTCAAGCTGGTTTTAGAAAAGGCAGAGGAACCAGAGATCAAATTGCCAACATCCGCTGGATCATCAAAAAAGCAAGAGAGTTCCAGAAAAACATCTATTTCTGCTTTCTTGACTATGCCAAAGCCTTTCACGGTGTGGATCACAATAAAGTGTGGAAAATTCTGAAAGAGATGGGAATACCAGACCACCTGACCTGTCTCTTGAGAAACCTATATGCAGGTCAGGAAGCAACAGCTAGAACTGGACATGGAACAACAGACTGGTTCCTAATAGGAAAAGGAGTACGTCAAGGCTGTATATTGTCACCCTGCTTATTTAACTTCTATGCAGACTACATCATGAGAAACGCTGGGCTTGATGAAGCACAAGCTGGAATCAAGATTGCCAGGAGAAATATCAATATCCTCAGATATGCAGATGATACCACCCTTATGGCAGAAAGTGAAGAGGAACTACAAAGCCTCTTGAAAGTGAAAGTGGAGAGTGAAAAAGTTGGCTTAAAGCCCAACATTCAGAAAACAAAGATCATGGCATCTGGTCCCATCATTTCATGGGAAATAGATGGGGAAACAGTGGAAACAGTGTCAGACTTTTTTTTTTTTGGGCTCCAAAATCACTGCAGATGGTGACTGCAGCCATGAAATTAAAAGACGCTTACTCCTTGGAAGAAAAGTTATGACCAACCTAGATAGTATATTGAAAAGCAGAGACATTACTTTGCCAACAAATGTCCATCTAGTCAAGGCTATGGTTTTTCCAGTGGTCATGTATGGATGTGAGAGCTGGACTGTGAAGAAAGCTGAGCCCCAAAGAATTGATGCTTTTGAAGTGTGGTGTTGGAGAAGACTCTTGAGAGTCCCTTGGACTGCAAGGAGATCCAACCAGTCCATTCTAAAGGAGATCAGCCCTGGGTGTTCTTTGGAAGGAATGATGCTAAAGCTGAAACTCCAATACTTTGGCTACCTCATACGAAGAGTTGACTCACTAGAAAAGACTCTGATGCTGGGAGAGATTGGGGGCAGGAGAAGGGGATAACAGAGGATGAGATGGCTGGATGGCATCACCGACTCTATGGACGTTGAATTTGAGTGAACTCCCGGAGTTGGTGATGGACAGGGAGGCCTGGCGTGCTGCGATTCATGGGGTCACAAAGAGTCGGACATGACTGAGTGACTGGACTGAACTGAACTGAACTGAAAGGGAAATCTATTACAAAGAGGAAGGATGGAGATGTCTCAACATCTGGAACAGTTAGGGAAGGTGATCCATGACATCACCCCCTATGTTCAGGAGAGAACTCCACTTTCTCTTGGCACTAATGTACACCCATACTCGCCAGGAGATTTAGTATGGGTAAAGGATTGGGAGCAGCAGATGCTCTCCTGTTCGGCATGACAACCCTACCAGGACTACAAACTCAGGATAATGTGTTCCTGTCCTGGGCCCACTCGTATGGGAACTTCTGTAATACTTTTAACTGTTGGCTTTGTGGGGCCACACCTTTGTCGGTGATAGACAGACTTCCTTGGTGGGTGTCTCCCTTGCACAGAGGGGACTTAAGCCACCTCTGGTCGTTCTTGAGACAACAACGAGAAACGTTTCTTCCTTTGGTAACTCACAACCTGTCGATTCTTTCTTGGTGTAGCCTGGACTCTAACCAAATTAATTAAGGCCATGAGGTGACACCTGAGGTAAAAGCTATGTCTAATAGTAATCTTCCTTTTTGGTTATCAGTATTTTCTTGGATCAAAGGTGATTGGTGGAAAAACCTTTTTGCAATTATTCTGTTAATCACTGCACTAATTTTAGGCCTTGAATTCTCCAGTGTATAATTCAGGGTGTAACCTCTAGACTGACAGCTTTGCTACAGCTACATTGTCCCTGGAACAATAATGACCCATGACCTTCACCCATCCTTAAAGATAAGATGAGCATCTAGAGGGGGAAATGTTGGGGCCACTGGGAAGAGGGCCAAGAGGAATTAAACGCCCTCCTCACAGAGGGCACGGAGAAGGCAACGGCACCCCACTCTAGTACTCTTGCCTGGAAAATCCCAGGGACGGAGGAGCCTGCTAGGCTGCAGTCCATGGGGTTGCTAAGAGTCAGACACAACTGAGCGACTTCACTTTCAATTTTCACTTTCATGCATTGGAGAAGGAAATGGCAACCCACTCTGTTCTTGCTTGGAGAATCCAGGGATGGGGGAGCCTGGTGGGCTGCCGATGGGGTCGCACAGAGTTGGACACGACTGAAGCGACTTAGCAGCAGCAGCAGCAGCACAGATGGCAAATAGAAAGTGGAAGTAAAGGTCAGGCTGTCTCAGATTAATGACAGCACCTGCACCTTCAAGGTGTAATTGTTAATTCTTCTGCACCTGCATGTTGTAAAACTAATTACTAACGTGTAACCAGTCATGCTGTGGCTTAAAACTCAACGTTCAGAAATGAAGATCATGGCATCCAGTCCCATCACTTCATGGCAAATAGATGGGGAAACAATGGAAACATTGACAGACTTTATTTTGGGGGCTCCAAAATCACTGTGGATGGTGACTGCAGCCATAAAATTAAAAGACCCTTGCTCCTTGGAAGAAAAGCCATGACCCACCTAGATAGCATATTAAAAAGCAGAGATATTACTTTGCTGACAAAGGTCCGTCTAGTCAAGGCTATGGTTTTTTCCATAGTCATGTATGGATGTGAGAGTTGGACCATAAAGAAGGCTGAGAGCCAAAGAATTGATGCTTTTGAACTGTGGTGTTGGAGAAGACTCGAGAGTCCCTTGGACTGCAAGGAGATCCAACCAGTCCATTCTAAAGGAAATCAGTCCTGAATATTCACTGGAAGGCCTGATGCAGAAGCTGAAGCTCCAATACTCTGGCCACCTGATGCGAAGAGGTGACTCATTTGAAAAGATCCTGATGCTGGGAAAGACTGAAAGTGGGAGGAGAGGGAGACAACAGAGGATGAGATGAGTGGATGGCATCACCAACTCGATGGATGTGAGTATGAGCAAGCTCCTGGAGTTGGTGATGGGCGGGCAAGCCTGGCACGCTGCAGTCCATGGGGTTGCAAAGAGTCGGGCATGACTGAGCCACTGAACTGAACCAGTCAAGTAGCTGCTGCTGCTGCTAAGTCACTTCAGTCGTGTCTGACTCTGTGCGACCCCATAGACGGCAGCCCACCAGGCTCCCCCATCCTTGGGATTCTCCAGGCAAGAACACTGGAGTGGGGTGCCATTGCCTTCAAGTAGCAGGGGGTATAAAACCAAGTCCTCCGAAATCACTGGGTCCTTGTTGGGAACCGATTCCCCTTGGACCCACTGGTGTAATAAACTGTACTCCACTAGTCTGAGTGTCCTCAAGAGGAGTGTTTCGCAACTCCGGATTCTATAACAACCTCATGGACTGCAGCATACCAGGCTTCCCTGTCCTTCACTGTCTCCTAGAGTTCGCTTAAATTCAAGTCCATTGAGTTGATGATGCCACCCATCCATCTCAATTTCTGTCACCATTCAATACAAAGTCTATTATTATCACTCTTTAGAGGAAAAAAAAAATGTTGCAAAGACTGATTAACAGCTTATTTCAGAAAATAAAGCAGAAAGCTAAGAAAACAAAAATCCTTGCAAACCCAAAATACTTCCAACCAACAAGCATTCTGTTCTCTTGGCCAGTATATAGATGTTACTTTTAAAGAAAAACTGAAACATGAGTTGTTTTTGCTCTGCTGCTCCACACACCTTTCTTGGGCCTTGAACGAGCCACAGTGCAGACAAAATAAGAAGCGCAGACAAAACAACTGACTTGGCAAATACCACATTGTGAGAAGTGAGGGGGGAGCAAGGGGCAGTCTGGAGGAACCTCTAGGCGTGGCCTCCCTGAACCCAGCAGAGCCGCCCGGGCAGCAGGGCACCTGGGCTTCCACTGGGTCTGGGCCAACACTTTGCTTCTCCGGGTATACGGGAAGAGGGGAGGCTGGCCCTGGAGGAAGCCTGGAGAGACGCACAGATGTTACTGTTACCAGGAAAATGCACTATTGGAAACAGCTTCTCTGGGGCCTTGGCGGGTACTGAGGGGCATCCAAACTGGGGGCTGTGATGGGAAAGAAGTGAGGTGGAGAGATGAGGCCACACTGTCATCAGGAGGGGGAGTGGGGCGGGGTGCCACTAGTCTTCGGGTGCAAAGGGTGAGGGTGGGAGATGGGCAGGGAGGGAGAAGAGAGACCGTGAGAGTGCAGCCTGGCCCTGCCCGGAGAAAAGGCGCAGATTCTGGCTCGCCTGTGCCGACCCCTGCCAACTGGAGGAAAGGCAGCCACTTGGGGCCTGGGAAGGGAGGTGTCAAGGGGGACTGTGCAAACACACTCCCCGGGGAAGAGCCCCGCCCTCATGCTGGTTCAGCCTTTTCTCCCCCTCTGCAGAAGAGTAACTGCACAGCCTCCGCAGAACAAGGAGAAGGGCATTCACCCCAAGGAGCTGAGGGAAAACAACATCCAAGAATCAGGACGGCTCCTCCTCCCTTCCAGAGTGGTGTGGAGGGGTGGGGGGAGAGGGGGCGGGGTGGAGACACAGAGACGGCTGTTTGTACTCCCTCCTCCCTTTCAACCGCCTACCCCAAATCTATTTTTTTCTTCATTTCACATGATAGGAATATGATGTCATGTTTTCTGTTACTCATCACATTAGCAAACACAGTTACTGCCAATTTACAGAAGTGCTTCCTTGGGGTCAGTGGGCCAAATGGGCTCCTGCCCCAGGCCTTGCATGCTCACTGTCCCCAAGTTACCATCATGGCCTGGCAGCATCACCCTCCGCCCGGCTAGCGTGGGGCTCCTAGGAGCGTGTGGGACTCCTGGGCAGAGGGCCTGAGGGATGGAGGGGTCCACTGCAGCCCAGAGCCAGAGCGGGTTTAGGTCCTGGCAGGAAGCTGTGTGACCGTGCTCAACACTTGACCTCTCTGTGCCTTGGAGATGGTCCTCATTTCTTAGAGAGGGTTCAGGGACAATTTCCCAAGGCTGTGGTGAGGGTCACGGGAGATTGGGAGGCCAGCACCACGCCTCAGTCAACATCAAGAGACTTAACTGAGCTCTACTATGTGATATGCTCTGTCCGAGGAGCTGGCGTACAATGGCCCCAGGCCAGCCCACAGCGGGAGGCCTGCAGCCCACTGGGGAGAAAGGCCATAAAGGCACTGCCACCTAGCTGAGTGCAGTGCGGGCTAGGAGCACAGGCCTGCAGCCCCAGCGCTCAGTGGCGCACCAGCTCTGCTATGTGGGGCAGGTCACCTAACCTCTCCGCATTTCAGCGTCCTCAACTCCAAACAAGGGCAGGAGGAAGGACATGTCCCTGATTGCACTGTGAGGACTGAAGGAAGCAGTTTAAGTAACTTCCCCCAACATTCGGTCCAAGGGAAAGTTAAGTATTAACTTTAATAATAATGGTAACTGTAATAATACTACATGAGTCTGCTGAGCAGAGTGTAGAGGGTAGGACAAAGGCTTAGCAGAGGCACCTGACCCAGCCTGAAGGTGGGAGAAGAGGCTACCTCGGGGACAGAGTCTCGGAGATGACATTCAGACTTAGGCCTGAAGGGGAACACTTATGAAGCAGACCCTGATGAACTGCAGTGAGGTTGGATAGAGAAGCCTCAGTACGCTCAGCCCAGTTCATGTCAACTGGAGGGAAAGGTCCTGCCTCCCCCTGGCCACTGTGCTAAGGAACCTCAGTGAGTTGGGCCGCGATGGGGGCCCTGACCCGGCCTGGGGAGCCCCAGGGCAACAGCACGCAGGACCATGTGCTCTAGAAGCAGCTGGGCCTGGAGCCCAAGGAGTTCCCCAGGAGCCCTGCTGCCTGCGGGGACGGAGGCCCCAGGGGGGAGCAGAGGCAGGAAGGATGCGCTGCTCAGCCGTCTCCTGGAAATACTTATAGTATAGTCAGTGATTTGGTAAATGCACGACCACACTTACTGTGACCACATCCTACCCTCTGAATGTTTATCTCAGAGTTGACTGGATGACCCTGTAAAGTGAGGGTCTCACAAATTGCTTTCTAGATTTTTTTTTTTCTAAATTTTTCTAATAAATCCTGTTTGTAAACCACAGAGACTAGGGTAGCTCCTGTAACTAAACGCAGCCTTGGCTCTGACACTTGCGTTTCCAGGCTGTGTGTTCGGTTGACGATAACCCCTCCTATCAACCTCCAAGTCACTGAACTGAACCCTGGGGGAAACCAGGGCCTGCACGGTGGCTGCCTGCCTTGCCTCAGAGCGAACAAGCCACCAGGCACAGGAGGAGGTTTTTATACCTGAGAAGACATTTGTGATGACTTCAGGGCTCTTTTATTTGAAAATCTTAGCAGTAAATTGTGATCGCTAAGCCTAAAGGCAGACCACTCAATAACCCAGATGGTCTCTTCAGATTTTCCGAGTGAGTACGGCTTCCATCTCCATGTCACGTTGACTGCAGGCTTACCAAGGTCGATGAGAATGGCGTGCTGCTGGGAGGTGAGCTGCTTTAAGAGTTCTTTGTAGGGCGTGTCCTTGGGCTGCTGTTTGCAGGGAAACGGGTGCTTCAGGTGGTACTGCTCCGCCAAGAATTTCCAGATTTCACCCCGGTGGTGTCGTGGCACACCTTCAAGAGGAGGGGTGGGAAAAAGACAGACTTCATATACAGAATACAGCTAACTGATGAAATGAGTTGTGTCTCATTCTACTGATTCAGCTTCTTGTTCCATTATGAATTAACGGCACAGAAATGGAAATAAAGCAACCAAAATTCCGTCCTATTTGGTCCCTTCCTTCCTCCACACCCCTTGCCATTCTTCCCTTACCTCCCCGACACCCTCCTGCCTTTCAAGTATATATGTACTATGTTTGGACTCTGTTTGGACTGTGCCAAACTCTGCAATAAACTGATGAAAGACATGAGAATCCTTCAGTTCAGTTCAGTCACTCAGTCGTGTCCGGCTCTTTGTGACCCCATGAATCACAGCACGCCAGGCCTCCCTGTCCATCACCAGCTCCCGGAGTTCACTCAGACTCACATCCATCTAGTCAGTGATGCCATCCAGCCATCTCATCCTCTGTCATCCCCTTTTCCTCCTGCCCCCTATCCCTCCCAGCATTAGAGTCTTTTCCAATGAGTCAACTCTTTGCATGAGGTGGCCAAAGTACTGGAGTTTCAGCTTTAGCATCATTCCTTCCAAAGAAATCCCAGGGCTGATCTGTACCAATTAACACTGTCCTCAGGAAATAGCTACAAGCATGTGAAACGACACTGCAAAATGTGATCTCAGAGAAGGGACAGAAGCAAACAAGCGAGTTTGGAAGGAGATGAAGGTTTCCTGGATTCCTTCACTGGTGCCA
This sequence comes from Budorcas taxicolor, assembly GCF_023091745.1. Taxonomy (NCBI): domain Eukaryota; kingdom Metazoa; phylum Chordata; class Mammalia; order Artiodactyla; family Bovidae; genus Budorcas; species Budorcas taxicolor. The sequence goes on along the minus strand of NC_068915.1, from coordinate 57,855,256 downwards.
AGACTCAAGAGCAAAAGAAGAGAGAAGTCAAGTCAGAGGAAGGGAACTGCTAGTGTTTGCCTGGGCCTCTGAGGACACCGTGAGGGAGGAGCAGACAGGTGGCAGTCAGGCTAGACAGGGCTTCACTAGAGGTCAAACTGAGGGCAAGGGACCTGCACTTTATGTGGCAGCTGAAAGGAGTCACCAAATGTTTTGAAGCTGGGGAAGGAGTAGCTGAATCAAAGCTGAGATTCTGGAATACTGACTGGACATCCTTCTGCAAAGGTGGGCTGGAGGAAGCGGTAAGATGCTAGACAGGGGATAGTCGGCATGAACGTGCCCTGGTAGGCATTCAGTGTGGACCTGAAAGCAAGAAAAATTACCTGGGAGCCTCTTCCTAATGTTTTAGATGTGACTGAGCTGAATACTCAGAGTGCTGCTAAAATGCCGTCTAAGAGAAGTTCTCTTAAAGTCAATGAGGGCTCATCAGAAAAAGTGACTGTTCTGAATCAAATTCTTGTGTTCATGACTCCGCTGTTTCAAGGCCCAGATGTGGAAATGCGAAGACCAAGAAAACAGCAGGATAAGACACCGAACCCTGCTCATTCCTGAGAGGAGAGCTCTTCAGAGAAAGGGAGCCTTTGACTCAGGGATTAATTTTTCCATCCAGAAAAAGCATGTGAGGACCGTGTAGCCTTCCCTGCCCCTCAGGGACCTACCCAGGAAGGCTACTCACCAGTCCACCCAGCTGTCTCTCAGAGCAGGTGCTACTCCAGGAAAGAGCAGCAGTTAACCCTCCCCAGGAGGTGCCCAGGTGCTGTCGCTGGTCCACACACGGCACGTCATCCCCGCGACATTCCACATGGTGAGGAGGAGGAAACAGAGGCCCCCTGCTGAGCAGAGATGCCCCAGTGGGTTGGCGGCAGCCCAGGGACAGTGACCGCCATCTTCTCTTGAAGTTCTCTCTGCTGGACAAGCTGCTACTCACAAGGATGATGGGGAGACTATTTTATGTTCCTACCTGGCAATTAATAATAAAACCATCATTTGTGGATCTGAACCAGAGAGTCAATTTCATTTATAACAGACCCACAGGAACTCTAGGGAGCGCTGCTCAGCCATCTCCTGGAAATACTTATAGTACAGTCAGTGATTTGGTTTTACACAGTGGGAGAAAAACATGACCACACTTATTGTGACCACATCCTACCCTCTGAATGTTTATCTCAAGAGTGAACTGGATGACCCTGTGAAGTAGGTTGAATGGTGACCTCCAAAAAGGTATGTCCATACCCTGATCACCGGAAGCTATGAGTGTTACCTTATTCGGGAAAAGGGTCTTTGCAGATATAATTAAGTTAGGCAAAGACCCTGAAATAAGATCATCCTGGGTGATCATTATCCAGGTGGTCCCTATATCCAATATCTTTAGAAGACAAGAGGAGGAGATGCCATGTCCATGGAGGCCGAGACAAAGTGTTGTGGCCACAAACAAGCAATGCTGACGGCCACCAGGAGCCTGAAGGGGCTGAGTGCAGCCTGCCCACACCCGACTTCAGACATCTGGCTTCCAGCACTGAGCGAAGACTTTCTGTTGTTTTAGCCACCAATTTTGTTACCATGTGTTATGGCAGCAACAGAAAACTAATGTATTCTGTTATCTGCCTTTTTATACTATTCTGTTTCTTTTCTCCCTACTATTCCTGCTCAGATGTTTCTCAAGGGGAGAGGTGTGTATAGACACGTATAAACCTCGTATTTCAGACCATAGGCTGAAAAATAGTCAGCATGTTAAATGATTAATAGTGGGGCTTTCAACAAAATATCCTGTCAAACTGGGAAATATCCCAAGTTATGAGAGGACCAATTTCCCCTTATTACTAAATCATTCCCATTATCTTATCAAACTTTTATTTGGGGGAGGAAACAAGTATTGGCTGTCACTGACAGTACCACATACTCTGGAGTTTAAAGGAAAGCTTACATTGTATGATTTAGAAACAAAGGGTCATGCAAACTGATGCCAATGTTTTTGGTAAGAATGATCTTCAACACCCTGCCCCATGCTCGGTTTTGCCTCTACTCCTGACCCCAGAGAGAACCCTGGCAACAGACCAGGGCCTGCAGGCAGGAGGCCACCCTCCTTCCGTATGTAAATTCTTTTAAATTTTTACTGCCTTTACTGCTCATTATTTATATGGGGGAGGGGGACAATCTTCTGAAAATAAAGAGAGATAAGGAAGAAAGTGAAAAACCACCCCTTACTAGAGGTAACACACAATTCACCACCCAAAGCAGGAAGCTTTTGACAGTGAAGGGGAGGAAGGCTATCAATTATTGTACTTGGACAGGTGGAAAAGCAAGAGCATGCTGGGCAACCCGGATATATGGCCATCCTCCCTGCAACTCAGGCGTCTGCAAACACGCCACACACAGTGACGGAGACACAGAGCGGCACATGAGGCCCCGCTCTCCTTTCTCAACAACTTACCGCAGACATCTTCTACATCAGTTAATACAAATCTACTGTGCTATTTGCAAGGAATATGATCGGGGTGTGGCCATGTGGTTGGGTTTTTCAGTCATTAAATGTCACCACAGTCAACACTCTTCCCACTGCCATATATTTTTACTGATTAATTTCTAGAATGGGTTTCTACACGTGGCAGTGCTGGGGCAAAGGTAAGAAGAGACTGCACCTATCTCACACTGCCAGCTGCTCAGGAAGCCTTTTTGCCTCTCTGCAATGCCACTCCTAGAAAAGTGTGGTCCAGGTTCTAAAACTCTACCTTGCCACCTTTGGAGAAATCATTTAAAGCCAAAGTAAACTTTGAATTATTTAAAACTCCCTATAATTCTTCTTCCTCGTACCAAGTTGACACCCTAAAATCCCACCATCCTGATCCAACTTTAACTTGGGACATTTATAAATCTCTCTACTTCTGCCACTTAGGGGTCTTTAGATCATCAAGAAGAAAGGCCTTGTTACCCGTACAGGGCATGTTTTTATTTCAAGGGTTTGTAAGTGACTTGGCCTCTTCTTCAGAGATTCAAGGTGAAGTTCTGATTTGATCTCTTTTTATAATAACTCTGAGTTAGGAGATGGACTGTAGTCATCTGTTTGGAGGTGTTAGATCTTATATGTTGAAACCAGCTGAATAACTGACAAACAACAATTTCCTTGTACAGTTACTAAAAGGAATAGTAATAATCCCTTTACAGTTAGTGATACAAAGTTCCTGGCACAGAGAGTGATGTGGCAGCTCACCTGAGTATAAACTGTCCAACCCCCTATCGTCAGCTTCATCATGTAGGTTCTAGACACTGTGCTGAGCTCAGTCGTGTCCGACTCTTTGCGACCCCATGGACTGTAGCACACCAGGTTCCTCTGTCCATGGAATTTTCCAGGCAAGAATACTGGAGTGGGTTGCCATGCCCTTCTCCAGGGGCTCTTCCTGACCAAGTACCTAGAGTACCTCTATTTGGTTCCTCTTGTAAACGCATGATGAAAACCACTATATGTCCAGGTGCCAGGCTCCTAAGAAGCTCAAACATTTGGACTGCTGTCACAGAACCATGCAATTTACCTATGCAAAAGTAGAGCCACCTGAAGACTATCATCTAGTCAACAGTGACAAGGGAAAGACAGGACTCATTCTTTTCTTTCTTTTTTCAAAATGGCAATCTGGGGACAGGTGGTGCAATGGTAAGCCTCCAGCAATCATTAATGCACAAAGAATATAAGAGCTGGAAGAAAGCTGTGAGATCCTCTGTGGGGTCCACACCTCTCATTCTGGAAGCCAGAGGCCAGAAAGATGAGGACAACTGCCACAGGCCACTGTGGCCAATATAAGACCTGAGTCCTCAGCACCCACAACAGCACGGCCGAGGCCTCGTTCAACCTTGGGCAGCATCAGTGGTGGACAGAACTCTAGCAGCCTGGGATGCAACCTACTCTGTGGTCCTGGGCCCATAACTCAACATCTCTAGGTCCAAGTCTCCTTAACCATATAAATGGGAAAGTTATAACTAGTGGTAACTCATATATAAACTTAAGCGGTCAAAACTCAGATAAAGGTTAGATAATACCTAATAGAGAGACCATAGCAGAAAAGCTGCTTTGCCCCATTTACTCGCAGAGACAAATAATGCATGTGCAACTTGGTTTACTGAACTGCTGATGCAGCCAGAAGATGAGATTTACCACCTTTGTTCTAACCACCTGGTTATTCACGCCCAGACTGCCAAGACTTCAGGAGCACTAGAACTAAGTTAGACTCAGGAAACTTCCCATCTTGCCAGCAGATATTAACACACATTTTAAAATAAATAGTTTTGTGTTACTGGAACACTAACAATCACTGAAGAAGAATCAATAAGCTCTAAAATGGAAGTCAAAGTACCTCCAGTTTTTCTTTTGAAATGTTCCAATGAAGGACCAGTTTTTTCTTTTTAAATGTTCCAATCCTTACAGACTGATACGTTGATAAAATACAGTGAATTAGCAATAGAAAAAAAGAAGACTGACAAAATATACAAGACCACTTTTTTCCACTAGGATCACTGTCAAATCATGGGGGAAGTTTCTAGATGCTGAGTCTCAAGTTCCACACTTACCTTGGATAAGCAACTGTCCAGACCAGCACACAGTCAGCAGATCACACTGAAAACACAGGCTGCCAACACGCCACAGCCTTTCAGCAGAGCACACACCTGCAGCGGCTCCTCACTACAGCCACTGTTGTCACGCACATCTCACACACGTGTAAAGTGAGGCTCTGAGAGGTTAAGCCATTTGCCTAAGATCACTCTGCAAAGTAAGTGGTAGAAGCGCAATTCCAACCCGAGTCTACCTGCCTGAAGTCTGGGCTGGACACTGTGACCTGAGACCACCCAGACAGAAGGGACACAACTTGTTGTCGGTTTACTATTTAACTCTGTGTATCATCACATCATTATACAGCTTGTAGGCAACTATGCCCTTAGGTGTACCTTTTTCTTCTTCCTGTTTCCTTAATTAAGAGAAATCGTAATGAAGAGAAATTGTAATTTAAGAGAAATTGTGATGAAGACATCTGGAAACAGATTAGGTAAACACATGATAAATAGGAGAGAGATGGCCACTGAAATTGAACCTAAAAAATTTTTTTTTATTCCATACTTCTCCCTAGTTATCAACGAGGGGTGAGGCCAACTGGACTGATTCCCAGTTAGGCTTACCTTGGCCAACAGCCGAGTGCATTTTTTCCATGTCAAACTTAATTTTTGATCTTCCTGGAGTGCTAAGGATCTTTTCCCACACTGTAGTCACTTCTTTAAGACAAGGAGTGATTTCTTCATAATCAAGCTTTAGGCGCTTGTTCAGCAAATCATTCTCAGAGGCTAGAACAGACAATTTAAGAGCACATTAGTGAGTTATAGCTATGTGTCTCCTGTCTCACAGCAAGGCTGCCTGCTTATCACCACCACTGAGACGCTTGCAGCCAGCTTAACAGGTCCAAGGTGAAGACCGGTTCCCGCCCCACCCCAGCTTCCTTATCACAGAAAAAGCTATATACCCAGGAGGCATCCCTGATCCCTCTTATTCCTTCATCCCCGATGGATTTTGTTGGCTCTACTGCTAAAATATACTACACCTATCCAATCCTATCCATCTCCATAGCTACTCTACTAACTGTAAACATGTCAAAGGGAAGAACTGTGTGTTAGAATTCCTAGTGCCTGGCAGGATTAGATGTCAACAAAACTTTACCTAAACTGGACTTCCGTGGTGGCTCAGATGGTAAAGTGTCTTCCTACAATGCAGGAGACCTGGATTCGATCCCTGGCTTGGGAAGATCCCCTGGAGAAGGAAATGGCAACCCACTCCAGTATTCTTGCCTCGAAAATCCCATGGACGGAGGAGTGTGGTAGGCTACAGTCCATGGGGTCGCAAAGAGTCGGACACGACTGAGCGACTTCACTTTCACCTAAACCAGGAGAGGCTCTCAGAGGATAGTTCCTTCTTACTTGGAGCCAAATCTTTAAGTACTGACAACGTCTACCCTTCCTCATGTTTCTGCTGCCTGGGGCTGAACAGAAAATATCTACCTTTTTCACATGGCATCTTCTCAAATACAAGAAGATAGTTACTACTTCCTACCTTTTCAGCTTACAGGTCCATTAGGAAGAATTCTACCTGAATCACCAAACTGGAGGTGGGGGGACCAACAGAAGAAAAGGAACGTAATTGAGCACTCTAAGAAGGACTAAAGCTGACAGCCTTACTCCCACCAAACCACTAATTCCTATTCAGATCACAGGGGCAATGCTGTCAGTCCCCCACCCATTCCACAGCACATCCCCCATCTGGACTGGGAGTTTATTGGGAAAGCAGGTAGGAGACATAGCTAAGCAGGGGCCAGTATATAGGCTTCTGCAGAGCTGCTAAACTTGTCTTATGACAATAATAAACGAACACTCTATGTCCTCAGTACTTTATATTTAGCAACATTTAATGTTAACAACACTCTAGGTAGGGTTTTTTTTATGTTTCTTCAATAATATTTAAAACAACATTTTTATTTATTAATTGACAGATAATTGCTTTACAATTTTATGTTAGTTTCTGCCATACATCAACAAGAATCTGAGGCAGGGTTTTTTTTGAATGAGAAGACTGGGCTCAACACCCAAGGCCCAAGCAGAAGGCATAGTGGGCCTAAGCCCCCGCCTTTCTCTACTGTTCTCTACCACACTGCAGAACTTGCTGTGATGAATGACACATTGTTTTCTAGGGATGTATCAATTTGGAGCCTTAAATATTTTATAGAACCCAGTGGAGCTGTTTGGACCTAGAGTTTTCTTTCTGTGAAAGATTTTTAATACAAAGTTTATCTCTTTAACAGATATAGGGCCATTCAGACTTTTTTTTTCTTATTTCAGTTTTGATAAATTGCATCTGTCAGTCAGTTTGTCCATTTCATCTCGGTTGTTCAGTTTATTGGCAAAGAGTTCTTCTTAGTCCCAGAGACACTGATAAGTCAGTGTGCACCTCGAATAAGTCTGCTCTCCCCTGACCCCATAAACACACACTCCCTAGCCCCAAATCTTAATTCTGGAGAAGACTGAGGTTGAGCAGGTTCATTACTTTGTCCAGGGCAGCAGAGTAGGATGTGCTGGGCACAGGATTTTTGCACCCTGAATTATTTTTAAAATAGGAATTACCACTGTTTCCTTGAGTCGCTCCTGTAAAGATTAAGTGAGATGAAATACACTTAGTTGTTCAGTCTCTCAGTTGTGTCTGACTCTTTCTGACCCTATGGACTACAGCATGCCAGGCTTCCCTGGCCTTCACCAACATTCAGAAAACTAAGATCATGGCATCTGGTCCCATCACTTCATGGCAAATAGATGGGGAAACAATGGAAACAGTGAGAGACTTTATTTTTGGGGGCTCCAAAATCAATGCAGATGGTGACTGCAGCCATGAAATTAAAAGATACTTGTTTCTTGGAAGAAAAGTTATGACCATTTTAGAGAACATATTAAAAAGCAGAGACATTACTTTGCCAACAAAGGTCCATCTAGTCAAAGCTACAGTTTTCCCAGTAGTCATGTATGGATGTGAGAGTTGGACTATAGAGAAAGCTGAGTGCTCAAGAATTGATGCTTTTGAATTGTGGTGTTGGAGAAGACTCTTCAGAGTCCCTTGGACAGCAAGGACATCCAACCAGCTCCATCCTAAAGGAAATCAGTCCTGACTATTCATTGGAAGGACTGATGCTGAAGCTGAAACTCCAGTACTTTGGCCACCTGATGTGAAGAACTGACTCATCTGAAAAGACCCTGATGCTGGGAAAGATTGAAGGTGGGAGAAGAAGGGGATGACAGAGGATGAGACGGTTGGATGGCATCACCAACTCAATGGACATGAGTTTGAGTAAGCTCAGGGAGTTGATGATGGACAGGGAAGCCTGGCGTGCCACAGTCCGTGGGGTCACAAAGAGTCGGACATGACTGAGCAACTGAACTGAACTGAACGGAACTTCACAGACAAGATGCTGCTCAGAGTGCTGCCGTCTCTTGAAAGCTTAGGAAGGGAAGGAAGGCTAAGGGGCTGGGAGGCTGGGTATTTAAATGACACCCAAACTTGTAGAAATTTTAGAAAAACTACACTATCTAACTTTTTATAATAAACATGCAGTATTTGTTTAACCAGGAAAAAAAACTTTAAAAAATATCTTTAATTATAATTCAATTAAAACTCAAACTTCACTGTTACCATTATGCAGATAACCATGATGATTTGCAGAGTCAGACATCCTGGAGTGTGAAGTCAACTGGGTGTTAGGAAGCATTACTATGAACAAAGCTAAAGCTCGTGGAGGTGATGGAATTCCAGCTGAGTTACTTCAGATCCTAAAGGATGGTGCTGTTAAAGTGCTGCACTCATTATGCCAGCAAATTTGGAAAACTCAGCAGTGGCCACAGGATTGGAAAAGGTCAGTTTTCTTCCCAATCCCAAAGAAAGGCAATGCCAAAGAATGTTCAAACTACTGTACAATTGCACTCACTTCACATGCTAGCAAGAGGATGTTCAAAATCCTTCATGCTAGGCTTCAACAGTATGTGAAGTGAAAACTTCCAGATGCACAAGCTGGATTTAGAAAAGGAAGAGGAATCAGAGATCAAATTGCCAACACACACTGGATCATACAGAAAGCGAGGGAATTCCAAAAAACATCTACTTCTGCTTCACTGACTATGCTAAAACCTTTGACTGTGTGGATCACACAGTGGAAAGGACAAAAGAACAAACTGTGGAATATTCTTAATGAGATGGGAATACGAGACCACATTACCTGCCTCCTGAGAAACCTGTAAGCAGAACAAGAAGCAACAGTTAGCACTGGACATGGAACAACAGACTGGCTCCAAACTGGGAAAGGAGTACATCAAGGCTGTATACTGTCACCCTGCCAATTTAACTTCCATGCAGAGTACGTCATGAGAAATGCTGGGCTGGATGAAGCACAAGCTGGAATCAAGATTGCAGGGAGAAATATCAGTAACTTCAGATATGCAGATGATACCACTTCAATGGCAGAAAGAGAAGAACCAAAGAATGTCTTAATAAAGGTGAAAGAGGAGAATGAAAAAGTTGGCTTAAAACTCAACATTCAAAAAACTAAGAACATGGCATCCAGTCCTATCACTTCATGGCAAATACATGGAGCAAATGTGGAATGAGATTTCATTTTCTTGGGCTCCAACATCAATGCAGACAGTGACTGCAGCCACAAAATTAAAAGACGCTTGCCCCTTGGAGGAATAGCTGTAACAAACTTAGTGTATTAAAAAGCAAAGACATCACTTTGCTGACAAAGGTCCATATAGTCAAAGCTATGGTTTTTCCAGCAGTCATGTACGGATGTAAGAGTTGAACCATAAAGAAGTCTGAGCACTGAAGGACTGATGTTTTCAAAGTGTGGTGTTGGAGAAGACTCTTGAGAGTCCCTTGGACTGCAAGGAGATCAAACCAGTCAGTCAATCCTAATGGAAAGCAACCCTGAATAATCACTGGAAGGACTGACGCTGAAGCTGAAGCTCCAATACTTTGGCCACTTGATGTGAAGAGCTGACTCACTGGAAAAGACCCTGATGCTGGGAAGGACTGAGGGCAGGAGGAGACAGGGATGACAGAGGATGGGATGGTTGGATGGCATCACCGACTCAAAGGACATGAGTTTGAGCAAACATAGAAAGGTAGTAAAGAACAGGGAAGCCTGGCGTGCTGCAGCTCATGGGCTCACAAAGTGTCAGACAGGACTTAGCAACTGAACAAGTATCTGCAACATTAAGTATATGGCTCATTCCAAAAGCAATACAGTGCTGACCAAAACCCACGGTTGTGGTGACTTGCCCTACTGTCCAGCATCAGGCTGCTCCATCATGCGTAACTGGGGGAAATGGCCTTGCAAAGGGTGCTGCAGAGGACTGTGGGCCCATGAGAGAGGCCCTGCATTTCAGTCCCAACACCACTGAAAATCAGCTGTTTAACTTGGAGGAAAGCACAATTCAGCCTCCAATGGTCAACAAGTAAGTGAAGTAGGTTCAGACAACAGGGTTTGATTCTTTCTTGGATGTAATGCTCCAAGAATAGTAATAAATATTTGATCCATGCATTCCAAAGCCAAGAAAAAGCCTTAACCATGGGAATGGGTATATGTTCCTCTAATTTCTTTCCCAAAGAGCATGCAATTCAGCCTGAACCCTTAATCAACTGCAAGAGTATCTCTCAGCTGCAAAAAAAAAAAAAAAAAAAAGAATAGAATGATTCTCTCTAGTGAACTTCTGGCAGGTTTTTGTCAAATCTTGCTTTTGCATTTAATAATAAGGTTCTGTACCCCTCATTTAACTCCAAGAAAACCTATTAAATGTTTTTAGATGATTCATGATCAGGCTCTTATTGGTGATTATTTTCCTCAGCAATATAGGTACTGTACACACTGACACAATGCTTCCTAAATGATATTTAGGAAGTTTATTATGCTTTTAAGTTGGACTTTATAGAGCTAAGGAAAGAAATAGACTCAGACAGTAACAATATGAGACCACACAGGACAGAACTCTGCTGGATGAAATAAGGAAGCAGCAAATGAGGATGCTAGCAAGGGCTACCGAACTCAATGCAACACCCGGCAAGGTATTCCAGGTACCTTAGGGAACCCTTCCTCATCCATTCTAGCTGGCCTGGCCATCACTTGCACAGCTTCACAAAAGCTTTGCCTCTGTGGCAATCTGATCCTGTATCATCAAGTACAGTTACAATTCCCAAGAAACATTCCCAAGAAGCCAGCCAGTATCCTTTGCGTTTTACAACTACGTTCTGAGTTCCTGCGGCTGCCATCTGCAAGAAGACTGGATAGGATAAGCATCAAGGTTTATGGGCTATATGATGAATGTAATTGCCTTTTAGGTTTTTAACAAAAGTCCCAACCAACATCCAATGACTCTAAGTGCTCTGCTCCAAAGCTGTCATTTAGTTGATGGAACACTCAGCAATGCCATCACTATCAAATCTCTTTTAGACATCTGCTTTTAGAATTACTTTCAAGAACAGGCAACAAAATGATAGAAAACCAGAGTTGGGAGAAAACTTAGCATTCACTGCTATAAAATCCCCTCACCACGGCCTCTCTTTCCACAGTAGCCTCATGGGACGAGCGGTCTTTCTCAGCTTCAGTACTGGGTATGGACAGGCCATGACATCATGAACAGTCCGTTCCAGCTGTCCAACTATTCTTATCGAAAGGTCTTATCACTCTGTATTTGACTCCTTGCCTTTGGTCAGAGATGATATACTCGTTTGGACAACGAACCTTATTCATCAGATTTGCTGTCTTAACTTTTGAGTTCTATAAAAACGTTACAATAAAAGATGAAGATCTGCAGTCAAGGAGCAAGTTCAATGAAACAGGAAGTAATTCCAAAACTGCTCTGGACAGGGTCAGCATGTGCAAGCCTCCCTTTTAAAGAGTATGTTCAGATTTCTCAACCAAAATCCTCCCTATTTTACATTCAGACAACTCTCTGTACTCCAAGACCCATGTTCTTTCTGTTATACTACCAGGTGCATAAAACATAGCTTCTCAGCTACTCTGAAAATAATACTTGATTCAAATGACTAATGGAATTACGAAATGAACAAAATTTAAACTTCAGACTTCATGTCTCAATTTGGCACTAACATAACCCTGGCGCTGCTCTGAGCCTCAGTTTTCTCTTCAGGCTACTACTAGCTGGCCTTCTGGAGTAACTTAGTAGGTTTTCTTGGGGTGACATGAGGGGTACAGAACATTATTAAATGCAATAGTAGTAAGTAACTTCTGGAGTTGTCACCAGGATTAAACGAGTCAGTCTATGTAAAACCTGAGTATCAATACAGGTAGAACTCAGCTAACCCAAAGTCTAGTTCTCTGCTTTTCAGGTTAGCTGCAACTCACTAAAAAAGTACAGAGTGAGGTTATGAACTTTAATGATTTATGTCGGATCTGTTCATACCTAATACGCAGGCAAAGACTACAGCAGAGGACGAATCAGGGACAAGAGAGAGAAGAAAACAAAAGACACTTTTCAGAGAATTAAAGCTGACATTTGAAGGATGCCTCTCAGAAGATTCAACTTAATACAATGGGTGAAATTATCATTAAATCTCCCGAAAGTAAGAGGCATTAACTTTACTTTAAAAAAGTAAAAAAGGCATTTAATATGTGTATTTATGTATGTTGGAGTACCTTGCTTCTTTCTAATAACACATCTCTGTCTGATGTGTCTCACTTTAGAGTCAGGACCAATTAAACCACCATCAGGCCAGTTTAGCGTTAAAAGAAGAAAACCAACCTTGCAGCTTTTGATTTTCCTTCTCCATCCTGAGCAGCAGTATCTGTTGCAGAATGGCCTTTTGCCACAGCTCTCGAAGTTCACGAGATGTCCTTTTCTTTTCCTCTGGGACAGGGCCAAAGGGTCCATCTTCACAAACTGGTTCTAGTGGAGATCGTGGGGGAAGGTCTCCCAACTCTGAGTAATCTGAGGAGGCAAAAGGACATTTCAGGACAGTCAGTTTTCTTTTTCCCTTTTCATTTATTTTATTTTTTAAGTAAAGTATAGTTGCTATACAGTATTATATGTTGGCTTCCCAGGTGGTACAGTGGTGAAGAATCTGCCTGCCAATGCAAGAGACGCAGCTTCGATCCCTGGATCGAGGAGATCCCCTGGGATCACGGCATGGCAACCCACTCCAGTATTCTTGCCTGGGAAATCCCAAGGACAGAGGAGTTTGGCAGGCTACAGTCCACGGGACTGCAGAGTCGGACACAACTGAGCACACACACATTATATGTCACAGGTGTATAATATAGTGATTCACAATTTTTAAAGGTTATACTCCATTTATAGTTCATACAAAGTACTGGCTATATTTCCTGTGTTATACAATATATTCTTGTAGTTTATTTTATACATCCCTTATCCTCTTCCCCTTCATCCCACCTCCCCCTGAACCACTAAGTTTGTTCTCTGTGACTCTCCTTTTCTTATTATATTTATCACTTTATTGTATTTTTTGGATTATACATAGTTTGCATCTTTCTCTGATTTATTTCACTTAGCATAATACCCTCCAAGTCCATCTCTTGATGCAGCAAATGACAAAAATTCATCCTTGTTTATCACTGAGAAGTATTCCACTGTATACATATACCACAGCCAGAATGGCCATTTTTCAATAAAAAATTATATTTAAACATAGTCCCTAATCAGAAAACTCTGCTCATTCAGGTATTAACAATGACATTACTAAATTTAAAATTCAAGTTCTACCATGAATTGAAAAACTACACCTGATCCACAAACATAGAACAAGTTATATTACTACATTAAATAGTAAGAAGTCACAGCAGCTGGGGAAATCTTCAAAGACACCTACTTTGTAAGATATAATATTTTATCTTTTTCTGAATTAATGACTATATGATTGATAACCACAGCAAACTTTTATATAGTGTTCACTCTGATCCAAATTGTTCTGCAGGTTTTATGTATATAATTCATTTACCTCTCAACCACCCTAAAACGCAGGTATGGTAACTGTTCAGTTCTAAAGAGAAACAAACGGAAGCACAGGTGGTTACAAGCCTTGCCCAAGGCCACACAGCTAGGAAGCAGTCAGAGCCAGGGTTGGAACCCAAGCAGTCTGGCTTTCACGTACATTCCTGACCACTGTATTATAAGGCTAGGTGCTTTAAAAGAAGATTAAAACTTTTAATCTTTAATTGCCAATAGTAACAGTGACCATTAATAGTTCCTCTACCAAGCACTGGGCACCATGTCAGGTGTTTCATATGGACAGACTTCTTTCATCCTGATGCCAACTCCAGAAGGCAAGTATCAGCCTGAAGAGAAAGCTACGGCTCAGAGAAGCCGGGTAATTTGTCCAGGGTGGAACAGTAAGTTCATGCTTTCTATAGATACCCCTACAATTACAAAAGGGGCTTCCCTGGTGGCTCAATTGGCAAAGAACCTGCCTGCAATGAAGAAGACCCAGGCTCAACCCCTGGGTCGGGAAGATGCCTCTGGAAACAGGAATGGCGACCCACTCCAGTATTCTTGCCTGGAAAATCCTATGGGCAGAGGAGCCTGGAGGGCTACAGTTCATGGGGTCGCAAAGTGTCAGACATGACTGAGTGATGACCACTTTCACAATTCAAATGTCTCTTATGACATCAATTTTCAAATTTCTATTTCTTAGCTGAAACCTCTTTATAGTTCAAGAATTTGTACCTTTCCCAACTGCAGACATGATGTTGCTTGTGCAGTATTACTGTAACCAATACCTTATAGACACACACAGAGAACATCCCAATGGCTCACCATGAAAGCAGTGATGAAGAGCTGCGTTAAGTTCCCCTACAAGTGGACCTCATCTGACTCAGTGCATTCCTAACACATGCAATGAAAAGCCTGTGCAGGCAACCTGAGCCTCACAACCATCCACCAGACAACACATTCCATCCAATGGCTCTAACACTATTCCACGTTATGTCTAATTTATAGAACGGTCATCACCATTGCCTTCTATCTAAAGCTGGGTTTGTTTTTCTGCTGTGAAATCATGCATAAGCCACAAAATGCTTAATTTCCTAATGTAAGTTGTCTATCTTAAATCCTCTTAAAAATGTTGGATTGAAAAAATAATAAGCCATTAAGAGTATTTATCACATTTTTATTTACACTTATTTCATTGTGAGCCTATTAAACAAATGTACTTTTTTGGAGATAAGAAATAATAGACCATTCATGAATAATTTATAATTTATGAATAACAGACCATTTATGAGGATGTTCAGTATAATGGTCAATTTAAAAGCAGGAATCAAAACTATCTATATTGTATGATCTCAATTTTATAAGTATTATGAGAGGCAGACAGTTCAGTGATTAATAGGTCAGGCTCTGGAGTCAGGCTGCCTGGCTTTTAATGGTTTTAATCAACACCCTGCATGTGTGGATTCTGTGATCTTTAGCAAGTTTCTTAACCTCTTTGAGCTTCCATTTCCCAATCTTTCAAGTGGGAATAATGGCCCCTCCCTCATAATGGTGTTACAGGGACTGAGTTAGTACATACATACAAACCACCTAAAACAGGGTCCCACACACAGGAATATAGGGAATACTAACTCCTATTGTTGGCTACCACATATTAAGGGCAGACAAAAAAATACTAGAAGGAAACACATCAAAATTTAGTCCCTCAACTGTAAGCTCAGAGAAGGTTACAACTTTGCCTTCTTGTCCATAAGGGTCTGTCCAGCACCATGCAGTCCCTGGCAACCAACAGGTGCTTGATAAATAATAGTTGAGTAAGAGATTGGCAGGTTCTGGGTTTGGTGTGACTGCCATTCATTTGTATTTCCTGAAAGTTTTCTAAAATTTATAGTAATAAACATTTCTATAATTGAAAATTAAAGAAAATACTGCAAACTTGTTCTGATTTAAATCAAAGGTTGAAAAAAATGTTCTCTTGCAAAAGACTTAGAAGACAACTCACCTCTCACAACCTGTATGCTTAGAGGGGCACTCATGACTGAACATAATACAGTCTAAATTAATTTCCTTTTCAAAAGGAATTTTAGTCTGTTTTCTTCTTTTACCATCTTGGCTGCTGACACTCTGCCGGACCCTGCGGTCATGACTCAAGTTCTGCCTTATCTCATACTGCAAGTATTTACCCTTCCTCTGGCTCATAAAAGATTCTTGTTTCCAAAAAGTAATTCTTGTGAGCTGCCAGGGGTGATGCGGCAGGAGCGGTGGGTAGAGCCGAATTTCAGCAGAGCTTTACGTGTATATAGAAAAAAACCAGGGACCGCCTGTCACGTGAGCATTCAGTGGACTGAATCTGAAGACTCCTTCCCATCCTTAAACTCTACCAGTTAAGATGAGGACTCAACTCTCATGGTCTCCTTCCTCAAACTGCATCCTTCCTGTCTGCCACAACCTTTCTCCTCTTCAGTGTCCTAAAGATTCCTACGACGTTAACTTTTAAACTGGGAGAATGAACAGGGCAGTGTGCCTCAAGCTGGGCTGATGGAACGTGTCTAGGAATTCTGGCTGTTCGGTCCCCAGACCCACCTACTCTCTGCCAACTAGGCTGCTGGCAAGAACCACAGTCCACAGAAGCTTATGACACTCCAGGTCCCGCTATTTTCCTATTCAAAGAAATCAGATTTGCAGAGTCCGAGAGCTGTCTGGTGATGATGACTGTGAGGTTTAAGACATAAATTGCCTCCCTAGGGTTCTCTGTAAAAAGCAGAGACATTACTTTGCTGACAAAGGTCTGTTTAGTCAAAGCTATGGTTTTTCCAGTAGTCATATTATGGATGTGAGAGTTGGACTATAAAGAAAGCTGAGAGCCAAAGAATTGATGCTTTTGAACTGTGGTGTTGGAGAAAACTCTTGCAGAGTACCATGGACAGCAAGGAGATCAAACCAGTCAATCCTAAAGGAAATCAGACCTGAATATTCATTGGAAGGACTGATGCTGAAGCTCTGATACTTTGGCCACCTGATGCAAAGAGCCAACTCACTAGAAAAGACCCTGATGCTAGGAAAGATTGAAGGCAGGAGGAGAAGGGGATGACAGAAGACGAGATGGTTGAATGGCATTACTGACTCGATGGACATGAGCTTGAGCAAACTCTGGGAGACGGTCAAGGACAGGGAAGCCTGGCGTGCTGCAGTCCACAGGGTTGCAGAGAGTCAGACACAACTGAGCAACTGAACAACAAAAGGGTTCTCTACTTCAGCCTTCTTTTTCTTTTTATTCATCACAGCTCAGTTCATTGAGCTTTTACCATATGATGAGTCCTTGACACAGATAAGCCTGTTTGATTGTCACAACCACTTCAAGAGATAGGTGATAGTATCCCCTTTCTATAGGCAAAATAACTAAGGTGCAGTGAGGTTTTATAACGTGGCCAAGGTCATACCTCTGGTAAGAGTCAGAGCCACAGTTTGAATGGAGATATATTTTCCTCCAAGTAGAAAATGCTTATCCAGTGCCTAACACTCAGACACACATGGGTCTCCTGCAGAAATGCAGATTCTGACTCAGTCAGTCTGAGGGCAGCCTGAGAGTCTGCATTTCCATCAAGCTCCCAGGGGATGCCACCACCAGTGGTCTCAAAACACACTTGGAAAACTGGGCTCCACACCACATTTTTACTGATCACCCCTTCCCACGACCCTAGGTACTTATTATCATGTCAGTTCTTCCTTTTCTTTGGCTGTCCTATGGCCCACAGAACATAGTCCAAGTGTTGCCATCAGCTGCCTGAACTCAGGCTTTCACATGTGGTTGGAGCTCATCCCAGTCCTGGTCAGGGTACCAAGGCCCAGTGCAAACACAATGGATTATTAGCACTAGTGTGAACTAACTAAATAAAGGCTAATCCGCTATACAGTTCAGCAAATAAACCTAACAATTTACAGCAGGGTGTCTCACTGGCAGGACCACTGACACTTTGGGCTAACTCTTTGTCACAGAGGACTGTTCTGTGCATTGCGGAATGTTTACAAGCATCCCTGGGCACTACTTGCTAGAGGATAGTAATATCCACTCATGCCAGCACTAACAATCAAAAACACCGAGACAGCACTAAATGCCCACTGGGGACAAGGGAGGACAAAATCACCTCCAGTGAGAACCTGAATCAGAATAAAATACCCGTCACTTACTCGCTCCTAAACCCTGGGAAGGGGTAAAATACCCCCTTCACCAAGTTTATTTTATGTGATAACAATTACTGGTGTCCTAATCTCTAATTAACAGTTTTTTAAAATATACTATCTTTTGTTCATATTAACAGTAATCTAGCTACTAGTAATTTACATAAAGAGGATAGTTAAACATTTGTTTATTCTAAATGGGACCTGGCTAATCTCATCAATGGAAAAAGCTCCAGATCTGGGACAAGGCTATATTTGGTGATCACTCAGGTGTGTGCATGCATGTCTGGGGTGCAGCTGCGTGAGGTGTACACTCATGTATGCAGGAGCTTGACCAGAGCAGCAGGGTGAGGATAACAATATGAAAATGTTGGACAACTGCTGGCTTGCTTTTATTATTAGGACCTTGCTCTAATAATAAACATATGCACGAGTCAGCCTGGATAGTTCCTAAGCTGTTGACACCAGAATTTGTTGAGTCCTTTATATGTACCCAGGATGTGATGTGCTTGGTGGTCTGAGGAGGCTTTGATGTTTCTAATATTCTCCAGAACAACATGGGGACCTCACTTCTGTCCTCAACTTATGTTCTTGCCGAGGGGCAGCCACCCAGAGGCTCAGGTTGAAGAGGGCGGCTTAGGGCAGAGAGGCAGAGCTGGCTGCCCCACCCCCAGGCCAGCTTGGTTAGTCCCTCTCTATAAACCTCTGCAAACACGCACACCTTCTGGGTTCCAGCCCCTCAGGGCAAAATGTGAGAAATGGTATTCACCTCTGACCAACCCGACTGTGGAGACCACAGGCACTGACAGATGTCTTCCTAAAGCCTGCAAAGCCACACAGCCACAGGGCTGCAGGAACAGGTCAGTCTGGGACTGGCTTGTACGATTCTGACATCTCCTATAAAGACAGTATGGTGAGGGCTTAAAATTATGTAGACGCTCAGCAACAAAAGCCTTCAATGCGTTCTAAGAATTGTTAAACCAGCCATAATTCAGGGCCCCTAAGAGACAGCTGCCTCTACCTAAATCACTGGTGTAACATTCTCAGTAGAGTCATAAACATGATCTATGCCGGTGTGTCAATACTGTTGATGCCAGACTGTTCTTCAGCTACTCTGTGCTGCCACATCCTCTCTGCACACACACGTGTGGGGAAGAACGTTATGGAGGAAAAGGAACGCGTGTGCCTGGCCTCACACCTGTCCAGCCTCCGGCTCTGTGAAGTCTGGAATACAAGGAGGGCTCCTTTCTTGCACTTTCACAAGACATTGATTCCAAGTTTGAACTGTAGTTTTCCCTTTTAGAGACATGACATTAAATGATGCGTTAAGTACCCCGTAAGAAAGAGGAGCCGCCAGAAGAAAACGAAGAGACAGACCTTCTAAGAGACAGTACTCGCCAATATTCTGCTTTTATTTCTTATCCCACGATAGAGCATTACATAACTATCTCCATCCCTTTTGAAAAATCCTGATTTCCCATACCAATAGATAAAGAAAACATTTAAAATTCCAGTTACTCTCAAACCTCTGTTTTAACTATGTCCCACAGACCTTGGAAACAAGAATTAAAACTGAACATTTAATCTCTGGAGAAAAGTTAACAACAACAGGGATTAACATCTGCAGCATCTGTTGTACCAACAGCTGAAGAAAATTTCTTAAAAAAAAAACAAAGAAAAGAAATGCGTAGATTTAAGAAAGAAACAGGCAGTCCTTGAATGAATGCTGTCAAACTGTTTACAAAGCGCAAACCTCACCTCTCCTACAACAGAACATAGATGCCAGGGGAGCAGAGATATCGGCGGTCCCTGCTGTATTCCATGCCTGGGCAAACAGCAGACACACACAGGAAAATCACCAACAAAAGAATTCATCTCTCTGCACCCTCGCCTGACTTCTTCGGATGCTTTATGGAAAATGACTAAAAAAACACAACTTGCTACTTTTCTACAGTCACATTATATGAGGTGGCTCAGTGGTAAAGAATATGCCTGCGATGCAGGAGATGCAGTTTGATCCCTGAGTTGGGAAGATGCCTTGGAGGAAGGCATGGCAAGCCACTCCAGTATCCTATCCTGGAAAGTAGGTGTGCTGGAAGAAGGCATGGCAACCCACTCCAGTATTCTTGCCTGGAGAATCCCAGCAACAGAGGAGCTTGGTGGGCTTCACCTCATGGGGTTGCGAAGCGTCAGACATGACTGAAGCAACTTGAGCACAAGAAAAAAGAATTTTTAAGAAACATTCATTGTTTAAAAACCAGTATTTTTAAGTTTTTGACACCTGCTACTAGAAATCCAGAAGCCCTATGAATAGGACACAGTCCCTCAAATGTCAAGGATGACTGGTAGACGACTGGTAAGAAATACAAAGTGTAGAAGAAGTTCAGCAAAGAAAATGAATTTCTCCTGTGCATCAAGTCAAAGCCTTGGGCCCTGGAGCCAGATGTCTGGGGTCAAATCCCAACTCCACCACTAACCTAGCTACTTAACCTCAAACAGGTGGTCTGAACACTTTACACTTGTACCCTCACATGCAAAATTTGCACCAGAGTGCCTCTCAGAGGATTAGCATGAGCATTTAATGTAGATGCTTCCCTGGTGGCTTAGATGGTAAAGAATCTGCAATGCAAGAGACCTGGGTTTGCTCCCTGGGTCAGGGAAGAAGCCCTGGAGAAGGAAAGGGCAACCCACTCCAGTATTCTTGCCTGGAGAATTCCATGGACAGAGGAGCCTGGCGGGCTATAGTCCATGGGGTTGCAGAGAGTCAGACACGACTCAGAGACTAACACCTCCTCAATATGCCAGTGTGGGGGCGGGGAAGCCTGGCACATAGGAAGCGTTCGATAAAATATCAGCTGTCACTCTTACCAACATCAGGTTGCTGGAACTGGTGGTTGTGCTTTAAGGACAAGTAATATTCAGATGGGTGGGAGTAATAAGAGCCACTTCCTATAAGAGCAGCAAACAAGAAATGCCTTATGCACTGAGCCATTCTGCTCATGACCAGGCGGTGCACATACAAACAAGAGAATGGTTGTGCCCAGATTATCGACAGCCCGACTGGTTTATTTATGCATTAATCAGTGGGAATGATGGAAGGATTTGGGCTCCTACAATTTCTAAAAGAAAACTTATCTCATTTACGCATTCTTCAGCCCTGGAACGATAGCCCAGCCATCAGGGAATGCAGAGCTTAGCAGATCTGACAAATGAAGGGCTATTATGAAACAATGTGGAGAAGTGCTGGGGGCGGGGAAGGGAGTAAGCTCTAAAGACAGAACAGGGAGCCTACCTCTGCCTGAGATGGGGTGCAGTGGGAGTGAGGCATGCGATGGGGAGGCAAGCACACAATTGTTTTTAAGCAGCCAAGAAATGCAGAAACTGGAAACAAATGCAAGAGGCCTACAGATCTCTATCCCTATGACTTCCCAAAGTAGGCATGTGGGGTTGGATTTCCAAGGGTCTGTGAAGATGACTCAGTCTGGTGAGGGGCTGTGACGACAGCTCACGGAGAAGCAAGAAGGCACAGGGTGATGGAAGTCCAGGGAGGAGAGCCGGGCAGAGGCAGGAGAAGATGACTGAGGGAAGAAAGGTACACACAGGCACTCCTGGGGAACCTGGGGGGCCTCCCTCTGGGGCTGAGCTGTGAGAGCTCAGGGTGAAGCACCGCCCCGTAGGTGGAGGAAGTGCCTGGGAAAGTCAAGGCCTACAGAAGCTTGAAAAGAACCAAGAAATGCTGCAGACATGAATTTTTATTTAGTGCCCTGGATAAATTATCCTTTGAAAGAATGGCATTTGTTTTTGCATCTGCAAGGGAGATGATAATATGCTTTTTGGAAGGATCAAAGGTCAGGACTCCCATTTCTTGATTAAAGACAACAAAACCCAGGGATCAAACCAGGTCTCCTGGATTGCAGGAGGATTCTTTACCAACTGAGCCACAAGGGAAGCCCAAGAATACTGGAGTGGGTAGCCTATCCCTTCTCCAGCAGATCTTTCCAACCCAGAAATCAACCCGGGGTCTTCTGCATTGCAGGCGGATTCTTTACCAAATGAGCTATCAGGGAAGCCCCAACAAAACTGAAAGTCAAAGTGAAAGTGAAAGTGAAGTCGCTCAGTCGTGTCCAACTCTTTGCAACCCTGTGGACTATAGCCCACCAGGCTCCTCTGTCCACGGGATTCTCCAGGCAAGAATACTGGAGTGGGTTGCCATTTCCTTCTCCAGGGGATCTTCCCAACCCAGGGATCGAACCCAGGCCTCCCGCATTAGAGGCAGAGGCTTTAACCTCTGAGCCACCAGGGAAGCATGAAGAGGAACAAATACTCAGCCTCAGTGGGAATATGAAATGCTCATCTTCGTCATAGTTTCATCTCTCCTCTTACCATGTACATAACCTTGAATTTCAAATTGTGGTTCCTGCAGTTTTATGAGACACAGTAAGGTGGAAAAGCACACTACCACCAAAGGCTTTTGGGGGTGTGTGTTGCAAGTGGGGGTGCGTCCAGACCAGGCCTGCCCCCCAGGGGATGCTCCTGCTCACCTGCCTTCCCTGCCCGGGCCTGAGGGAATCCTCAGCACTTGCAGCAGCACAGGAATGTGGGGCTGAAAGGGACACTAGAGGACGACTTAGCTCAAGTCCCCTCCTTTTCCGATGGGGAAAGTGGGGCTCCAACAATTCACCCCAGCACTTACTCTGTGCCAGGCAGCATGCTTCGTGAGTACCCATACAGCTCACACTCCCAGCCGCCCGACAGGCCTCAGTGACAAAGCTCTGAGACGCAGAGCCGATGTGCTGGTGGAGCTGGGCTGGCTCATCCCAGTGCCTTGGGGTGACAGGAATGAACAGAGGAGACAAGGCCCTGATTACACGTGTGCTACCCCTGACCGACCCAGAAAGCAGCCCCTTGACCGCTCCGTGCCTCGACCTCCTCGTCCACAGCGCACAGCAGCATCTGCCTCCCACAGCTCTGGGGCAGGGAATGTGTGACAAACCCTGGAGAGCACTGGCAGCAGTACTGGGCCAGGGGCATGTGCTGAACTGCACATCACTGTCACCATTAGTTCATCATCTTAACCTAAAGCTGGGAACATCTTTGTGTTGTTTAGACTTTTCCACAATCGGGCTGCGGATAGAAAAGACGACTGGCTGACCGAAGGATACTGGGGAAGAGAGACACATGCTCCGTGAAGAAAATAACAGCATGGTCCCAGGTCTCCAGGGCTGTGTCCAGAACCCATGGTCATGAGAGGATCAAGCACTGGAGAGGCCTGGCCACTCTCAGGATGGCTGCGTGGCCCTTCTGGCCTTTCTTTGTGTGGCTGACTCCCTTCCTCCTTCTCCAGAGCACAGCTGAGGTCATGCCCTCTGAGAAGACTCCTCCGGTCACTCCCAACCCTGCCAGGTCCTTTATGCCCCCTCAGCAAACTTCAGCAGAGCTGCTAAGATTCTGAGAACGGTATGCCTGGGTGGGGGCGGGGGCTGACAGTCATGTGAGAGCAGCTCACAGGAGCAGGAGGTCACGGCAGCCTGCAGCATCTTGGGAAACGTGAAGCAGGAGGGAGGGAAGTCAGGAGGGAGGGAAGTCAGGGGGGAGGGAAGTCAGGGGGGAGAGAAGTCAGGGGGGAGGGAAGTCAGGGGGGAGGGAAGTCAGGGGGGAGGGAAGTCGGGAGGGAGGGAAGCCGGGGGGGAGGGAAGTCAGGGGGGAGGGAAGTCGGGGGGAGGGAAGTCGGGGGGGGGGGGGGGGAAGTCGGGGGGGGGGGAAGTCGGGGGGGGGGGAGGGAAGTCAGGAAGGACGGTTGAGGTGGAGAGGGCAAGGGAAAAGAGGCACAGGAGGAGGAAGTAACGCCGAGGGCTCCAGGCAGCACACAATTCCAGGCCCAAGTGACTGGGGCTCAGCTCTTTTCAGCAGTTTTATTCTCAATTTTAAGAAAAACTATTTTTAAAACTTTATATAAACTTTACATATAGCTATCTAAATGGAGACATCTGACATTTATGTAGATGTGACTTTTTATATAAAACATGAACATTACAAATTGCAGTGTTAATCGTCCAGGGACCAATCATGCATTTAGTTCATTCTGAGAACAACGATGAAATGAACCAACTGCTGTCCCCAAGGAGACAGCTGAGGAGGCCACCATGACAGGTCAGCATGACAAGTGGCAGGACAAGAGCCCACAGGGGTGTCCAAAGCGCAGAGGGCTGTGATGGAAGACCTACCTCTAGGAGAGGTGCCCGTAGGCTGCCCCTTCCATTGGGGTGGGGCGAGGGCAGGGGTGGAAGGGATGGCCAGGCACTAAGTCCTGCAGGGTAATCAGGAATGCCACTCCCTGCAAAGGGAGGAAATTAAAACGACACATCGTGATGAATTCCTGGGGAGTTTCGAGCAGTTCCATGTGACTCTGGGAAAGTTAGCGTGAGTGGGAGGACTGGAAAGAGGGCATACAGATTTTAAGAAATGAGTCTGGTCAAACAGTGAAGGGTCTCCTGTGCTAAATAAGCAAGACTGCCATCCTGACAGAAGCTCCAGAGCAGAGGAGAGAAAACGACTAGCCCATGAACATTTACCACATGGGGCTTGCCCCAGCTGCTACCTGAGCCCTTAAAAGCTTGTCCACATGGATTTTTAAAAAGGGGTAGGACCACCCAACATTCACGACTCACACGGTTGACCCTCCAAGATGAGAGCTGCTGGTCAAGCCCACACTGCTCGGACCTCACTGTGGATGTCCAGGAGGAGATGTCTCCCTGATCCCACTGCCCACACCAGCATGAGGGGTCACCGTCAACAGAACCCAGGCTATGGGTTTAGTCCACAGGAGTAGTTTTCACAGTGAGGTCTGCAGACCAGCAGCATCAGTATCACCTGTTGACTTGTTAGAACTGCAGATTCTTGGTCCCACTTTAGACCTACTGGATCACAAACTGGGGGGTGGGACCCAGCAACCTGGGTTTCTGATGACTGGAACACTTACTTTAGGTTATGCTATGCTATGCTAAGTTGCTTCAGTCGCGTCCGACTCCGTGTGACCCCACAGACAACAGCCCACCAGGCTACCCCATCCCTGGGATTCTCCAGGCAAGAACACTGGAGTAGGTTGCCATTTCCTTCTCCAATGCATGAAAGTGAAATGTGAAAGTGAAGTCGCTCGGTCGTGTCAGACTCTTAGCGACCTCATGGACTGCAGCCTACCAGGCTCCTCCGTCCATGGGATTTTCCAGGCAACAGTACTGGAGTGGGTTGCCATTGCCTTCTCCTACTTTAGGTTATAGGTTTACTTTAATTGGTGGTTTCATAAAACGCTTGGGAATAGAGGTACTTTTCAAATAAATTCAGCAATGACTCCATCCATTACGGATGACCTGATTATTCAATAAAAATTTTAAACGTAAAACAGCTTGCTTTGCAAACACCAAGACCAACCTTGTTTTTATCTTTGTCAAAGGCAATTGTTTATAATTAATACCATTTCTTAGGAAATGCATTAGAAAGTGGTCCCTCCCCGCTAACCCAGATCAACTACCCACACAATTACAGTGATAATAAATTTTCTTTCAGAAAACTCCCAGATACGAACATAGTCAGAAACACAGACCAATGAGTCATCTGACACAAAGAGAAAACTACACAACAGATAAGCTTACGATTTCTCCACTCCTGTTTTTTAATCATCTGCACAAAAGCAGCTCCTTTTGTTTACCACGTGTCTTCCAGTGCCTCCTCCCAGCAGGCCAGCCCCAGCCACCCCACCTGAGGGCGAGAGGCCTTTCTGCGCGTCCGTCTTCCTGGGCAGGTGAAAAGAAGCCTAGAGAGGAAACCAGCATCCTCGCCGCAAATCCCCCCTCAGCACAACACAGGGTGTCAGGGGGATCAGGCCACGGCCTGGAGAGTGTAGAGGGGCTGCATATGGAGTGCTGGTTTCCAAACTGTACCCTAGGATGCTCCGCGTGCAACGTCTACATGGGGTGCCAGGAGAGGCATGGGGAGCAGAGCGGTCTTAGCTCAGGGTGCTGCAACAACATGCCAACAACGGGTGGCAGAGACAACAAATGCTCATTTCTCCCAGTTCTGGAGGCTGGGAGTGCCAGGTGCTTGAGGAATGCCCTCCTCTGGGTCTGCCTCCTCCCTGCTGTACCCTTCACATCACAGAGACAGAACTCTGGTCTCTCCCTTTTTCACTTATAAGAAAGGAAAGCACTAATCTCACCTTGGAGGTTCTACCTTTTGTTTAGTCTAAGTTGTATCTGACTCTTCTGTGACTGTCTGACTCTTTTGTGACCCCCATGGACTCTCGTCTGCCAGCTTCCTCTGTCCATGGGATTTGGACAGGAATACTGGAGTGGGTTGCCATTTCCTCCTCCAGAGGATCTTCCCGACCCAGGGATCGAACCCAAGACTCCTGCACTGGCAGGCGGATTCTTTAGCACTCAACATACATTACTCGTGCTTTTCAAAATGTTTATCTTAAAAACAAACAAAATCCCATGTATCTCTAGGTTTACTAAGATCAGTTAGCTACAAACAGTTAAGTTCAACCCAGGAAGCACACCCCTCCCTCCAACCCCTCCTGGAGGCCACCCAGCAGGCTTTAGACACCTGTGCAGAGAAAACAGACACAAAGCTCTGACCACAGGCAGACCCTACACATGACGACTTGCCACACAGCGACAGAGCCACTGCCAGCACCACTGACGTGGAGGACGAGACTCCAGCGAAGACGTACATTTCCTGCAAACCACATCCTTCTTCAGCTGGGGATCCTATGCTGCAGAAACACCCTCCAGCTTTTGGTCTGTTGGTCCCAATATCATCGACTACACTTCTGAATTCACTGGGGGTTTCGGGATGAATGCCAGGCTGTCAAAGGTGCCCAGGGACTTCTTTAATATAGCGGTCACAGGGGATGGTGTTCTTCCCGTAGGTGATCTGCATCTGGCTCCTCATCAGGACACGTTCACCAGTCTTCAAGCTGGCTAGCAACGCAGGCTCAGGCTCCTTTGAATCCAAACTCCCTGATGATGACTTTCTCTCCCTTCCAAAGTGATTTATGAGCCATTTATAACTTGCAATTTCTTTGTTAACTCTAGTCCTCATTTCATCTTCTTCCACTGTACTTGCCCAGTCTGAACATCTAGAACCTCATCTAAACCTAGTTACCTCTCTGAGGAGGCCCCACCTCCAAATACCAACACACAGGGTGTTAGGGCTTCAACACAGAATTTAGGGGAGACATAAACATCCAGTCCACAGCAGGAGGACATGTGGTTCTACATTACCCCTCCACTCCATTTCAGCATAGCAGGTCTGACTTAATGTTTTATATGGCCTCTTTAAAATTTCCTTAAAACAGAGGTCAGCAGCAAAAAAAAAAAAAAAAGAGGAAGGAAGGAAAAGTTCTGAAAGCACAGATAACAAGGAACAGACAGGTATTTTGAGTCTTGGTGGGTTGGCAAAATCCAAATTTGTAAGGAGAAGGGAAGATCCAGAGATCAGAATAAGGGATCTACTTGAACCTGCCATCTATGCCATGAACGTGGAAACAATCCTGGGCTGTCATATGGTGTCTGTTATAAGCCAGGTCCTGAGCTGGACTTAGAAGTGGACTGTCACCTAGGCTACATCTTATCCTGCTACAGGAAGCAGATTTGGAAGTTTCTTCCACCCCAACAAGCTGCAAGACACCACCCAGGCACACACTCAACAAACATGTGCTTCTAAGTCCCCTCAAGAATGCGGATGAACCCATCTTTCAGTTAAAATCGTTTGAACACTTATAAGATGATGAAGAAAAACAGGACAACTCCACAGCCTCAAGACATGAGATAAACACAAGTCTTCAATATAAGATTGGAGAAAACACATTCAAGGCAAGAAAGTACTAAAGTTATGTGAAAGAATCAAGAATTGACAGTTTCTGTCACAGAGACTTTTATAATATAGATGGACAGATTTAGTGTTATTTAAGTTGTACTTAAATAATACTTAGAAAGCTTGGAGTAGAAGAGGATAATTTTATCCTGATAAAGTTATAACTCCCAAATCATTAAGGTTCATGCCACAAAACAGCACTGCATCAACACAAGACGATAACCAAAAACCTGCAGGGAATTTAAAAGGCTCTTTCCCTCTGCAGCCACAGCTTTCCGATTCAAACCTGAACTGGGCTATATCCACACTCAGTAGTTTCCATCCTTTTTTCTTCCTGACTACACCTCACGCTCCTTTATCTAGCATTAAACTCAATGCCTGGGACAGCATTCCCCATACAACTTCACACTCAGAATCTCTGTATGTTAATTACATAGACCTCCCTCCTCCTGTCACTGGCAGCGGGTGGATCTTGTATGTAAATTTTGGACTTTCACTTGAAAACAGTATCAGCTCCTTGAAGATGGGATGATAGAGACTGATATACAGAGCCCCTTTGAGGAGAGGGCAGAGGCCCGAGATCCGAGCCTGAGGGGCTGTGCAGGAGGAGGAAGGCAGGGACAATAAAAGGAGCCGTGAAAGGGGAGAGGAGACAGAGCTGCCTCAGTGGTGTCCAGTCTTGAGGGACCAGGAAAATGATAAAATGGTGATTTACAAGAAGGGAAGCCCCTTTTTTTTTTCCCTTATGGCTTAGGTGAAAACTTTTAGGAATGCTGACTGGCTTTTTTCCCACAAGAAAGGGTACTACTTTAACTGACTGCAGAGAAATTGGAGACACTAAAAATATGAAAAAAAAAAGGAAAAGAGTCACCTACAGCTTCTAGACTGTTGTCAGCACTGCACCGGGTCACTGCCTCTAACCACAATCGCCCTTTGGAGCTACCACAATGGAGCACAGGGTCTGAGCCCAGACGCACACCCCTCAGGAGCAGGATCCTGACCCCAGGCCTGTACAAAGGGACGGGTGTGCCAGGCACACTCAGCACTCATCTCCAGAGAGGAGCACTGGAAATCACTCAACTAGAAATAATCAAGATGAGAGTCACATTCCAGTCCCGTCATCCCCAGAGAGGAGCTGGTGAGATGGAGGGAACTGCTGGGAAGCGAGAGGAGAGTAGAATGGGAGGTGGAGGGGATGTGTGACCAATGGGAAAGATCAGGGAGACAGTGGCAGGACAGGTAGAGGCAGGACAAGTGGTCCATGAAGGCGGCGGGGGAGCCTCACTGAGCAACGCCTGCACAAGGCCCTGTAGTGAACTCTTGACTCAGTCAGCAACCGGGAGGGACTGCTAAAGCCCTCCCTCCTGCCTCTCCTGCAACTGTGACTAAATAATCATCTCCCCCACCCATCCCATTACACAGCGCTTATCTGGATGTGATCTAAGTTCGGAATCCACGAAAGGAAGCTCATGACTTAAAAAGTTAGGAAATACTTTTGTGCCTTTCTGGGGAGAGGGGATGGGGAAGTCCATGGTATGAAATAAGAAGTTTAAAATAGTGAGCCCAGTCCTTTCCCCGACCCCACACAATGCTCATCGGGTTATATGTGGAAATGTGACCTGTCCACCTGGAAAGCCCCAGCCTCACTGCCTTCCTTATAAGGGCTGTGTCCTGAGAGAAATCAGCCTGGGAGGTGGCATTCTTCCTGGGAATCCACAACCCTTGGGCAGTGGGGAAACTTGGGTTTTGGCTTTAGTCAAGGTTTGAGCTTTGATGTTTTCAACTAGAAAATGGAAACTATATGATCACTGAGATGTCTCCCTGCCCTTGAGTCAGTACACTGATACTCATTCAAAACTTCAATAGATTTCAAACAGTTCCTCAGTGTATAAATCACATAACTTAAAGTGGACATATCAAGTTCAAATGTTCTTTGAAAGCTGATGTTGTAGTAAGCAAATTTTAAGACTATTACCATGATTTACTGTGCCCAAAAACTCATTAAAGGGGAAACTGAAATCCTCTGACCATCACTGAACGTGATAAATGTCCACACACTGAAGAGTTTTGGGGAGTAAGAAGTGAAAGGTGTTACATACGCATAGGACAAAACAGAGAGAGGAGAAACTGACTGCTGAGCTTGAACAAACAAGGCAATTTGGTCAAGACTTACCTACCTGCCACTCCAGAGGACAGATACTTTTTGAAACATCCTGGCAGAACACAGAGAAACCAGCTAAGGCACACTCAGTTTAATTCCAAGGAAGGTCAGCCCCAGGGGGAAATCGACCCTCTGAAGCCTGGCAACCGTGGGCATGGTCGGCCAGGTCACAGCTCACTGCACCTGTCAACTTCCAGGACATCTTGAAAGCCACATGCTGTCTAACCTCTTGCCAGGATGATTTTAAAGAGTGAGACACCTGTGACTAATTTCTTCATGATTCCTAGCCTTCTGTCTCTCTCATCAAGAGAGTTTGAAAAGAAACCAGTCCCTTGCATCTATCGGCACTACTGGCCCATGGTTTTACCATCTCTCAATTGAGAGCACAGGGCTGCTCCGTGAGATGGCACCTGGGGTGGAGCAGGTTCCTAAGGACCCAGGTTTCCTCTGGCTCTGACTTTGGACGATGACAAGCATTCTGCCAAAAAGCTGAAGCCACTGTGCAAACCACCAGTGCACGGCCCAGGATGCCAGATGTTCTTTTTGGTAATGTGAGTGTCTTCCGTATAACACAGAGTCTCTGACTGTCCTCGCACAACCTTTCGCTGGTCCTGGAAGTCTAGTGATGATCAAAGGGAAGGTGGTGGGGGTGGAATTAAAAGCGCCTGCCATTTGTGGAGGGGACTGAGAAGGCAGCTATTTTCTTTTTTTTTTTTTTTTTTAGCTATTTTCATTTCCTTCAAAACCCTCTTAGGAATAGACCACTCTATCATGGAGCACTAGCTCCCATTTCTTGGGTCCTTCCTCAGAGGTTGCTGAACATCCCTAACTCTATAAAGTGGGTACTACTACCATATCCATGAGATCGCTGAGGATTCTGTGGCAACTGCCTTTGGTCAAACAGCTCACAAATGGAGGGGCCGGGACTGAAGCCAAGAACGGACTGATTTTAAAATTCATTCCTTTCAACTCAGCAACAACAAAAAATCAAACAACTCAATTTAGAAATGGACAAAGGATTTGAATAGACATTTCTCCCAAATGATACACAAATGGCCAACAAGCATATGAAAAGATGCTCAATATCACTAATCATTACAGAAACGCAAATCAAAACCACCACGAGATATCACTTCGTATCCATCAGGATGTCTACTCCAAAAAAAAAAAGAAAACACAAGCGTTGGTGATGACGTGGACAAACTGAAACTGTTGGGCACTGCTGGTGGGAACGTAAAGTGGCGCCCCCGCTATGGAAAACAGCATGGCAGTTCCTCAAAAAATTAAAAACAGAACTACCGTAGAGGCCCACAATTCCTTTTCTAGGTACACAGCCAGAAGAATTGAAAGCAGGATCGTGGAAGGATATCCGCATACCCATGTTCAATGCACACCAGCCAAGAGATATAAACAACCTGAACAGCCACTGACGAATGAACAGTTAAACGATACTAAACTAAACTAAACTATATACATATAATGGAATAGTATTCAGCCTTAAAAAGGAAAGAAATCCTACCTTATGCTTTAACATGGATGAACCTTGGGAACACTATGCTAAGTAAAAGAAGCCAGTCCCAGAAGGACAGATACTGTATGATTCCCACTGACATGAGGTAACTGAAGTAATTGAACTCATAGAAAGTAGAGTGATGGCTGGCAGGGGAGGCGGGGAGGAGGAATGGGGGCTACTGTTCAAGGGTACAGAATTTCAGTTTTGCAAGTTTAGAAAGTCCTACAGGTCCAAGACACAACAATGTGAATATACTTAACAACTATACACTGAAAAATGCTTAAGATGATATATTTTGTGTTACATGGTGGTTTTTTTTTTTTTAACCACAATTCAAAATTTAAAACCATTTTTTGAAAATCCACACTGTTAAGCAGGATGTTACAGCCAATTCTCTAATCAATCACTTCGGAAATTATTCACAACCCTAATCCCCCCACCAGGTCTTCCCTGGTGGCTCAGAGGGTAAAGCGTCTGCCTGCAATACAGGAGACCTGGGTTTGATCCCTGGGTCAGGAAGACCCCCTGGAGAAGGAAATGGCACCCCAATCCAGTACTCTTGCCTGGAAAATCCCATGGATAGAGAAGCCTGGTAGGCTACAGTCCATGGGGTGGCGAAGAGTCGGACACGACTGAGCGACTTCACTTCACTTCAGGAATTCCCCCAAGCAGCCAGAAGGCATTTGCAGGTAGATGCCTTACAATAGGAGTCATCAGCTGGCCCTGAGTTTCACTTGCTTCTGCCTCACAACATATCAAGAAAACAAAGGACCACTGGGCCCATTTTTAAAACTGACAACTCAGAAAGGGCGGGTGTACATGGAAGGAGTGCTGATGTAAAATGAAGATCTGAGATTCCAGGATATCCTCCCAAAGGTCATTCCAATTCAGAATAATGAAACCACAACATTCCCAGGCCCTGTCCCCGCCCCACAGACCTGTGAGGGTTCTCCGGGGCATGCACGTTTGCCTCATGTAAGCCCTGCATTCATTACGCAATACTGCCTCTCGCAGAGGGGGAAAGTTAAAGCTCACTCCTCTTACAGAGGAATAAGGTGTGGTAGCAGGCCCGAGGTCCTAGAGGGGAGAAGCAACAGGGCACTTGCAGACCAGACCCATTCGCTCCAGGGCTCCAACCAGGATGCTCTGGGACTGGCCAAAACCAAGGTGCTGACCCTGAACACCATCCTAAACACAACGAGCAGGAAGGCTCCTGTGAGCATGATGGTCTTTGAGCCTCAGTCTTCTCATCTGGAAAATGAGGTGCTGAATTAAGAACCCCTAGTCCTTCTAACATGAAAAGCTCCAAATAATCTAAACTACCAACAATATTAAGGAGACTCTGGTGAGCTCCACAGAACTCAGTATCCTAACAGGAGTAGGAAGTAGTTAAACAAAAAATAAAAGAGCCTTTTTACCCACCATCCAACAGTCTGTAATCTAAGGAGAAAACCAATGCAGACACATGTGCCAAAGAAAATGGGGACAGAACTACACCAATCCAGAAAAAGTGAAGTAGCAAAAGGATGATAATGAAATAATTCCTGACCCACAGCTGGTAGGAAAGTTATGGATCACAACCAAAGGGGGAGGCTAAGGGTGGGATAGCCAGGGACTGTGGCAGTGACGTAGAGCTGATATTAATGTGGGTACATAAGAAGGCAAAAGCCAAAAGCAAAAGCTTCATGGAGAGGCATCTAGAGGGAGATGACCTGGGTCACTATGCCACTACAAACAGACACCATGATATGCTGGCTTTTCTGTATCACTGACATTACTTTTTCAGGAAAAAAGAAAAAAACATTATCAGAAACCTTAATATGACTTCAACCATAGAGTTTAAGTTTTAACAAACTATGCTATTTTAGAAATAGAACACACTGATTTGGAATAATGTATCAATTACAATTTCAGAAAAATAGTTTCCAGTTGTATGTAAAGAGCAATTGGAGATGAGAGAATGCAGTATCTTTTAAGCTACCAGAAATAGAAGCAAAGGTTTCATGGGTTTTGTATTTCTTAATTTAAATTTTATTTTTTAAATCAATTTCCAAACTATGCTCTGAAACTATGTTGTTGTCATTAAGTCACATCTGACTCTGTGATCCCATGGGCTGCAGCATGCCAGGCTTCCCTGTCCTTCACCATCTCCCGGCGCTTGCTCAAACTCAAGGCCCTTGAGTCAATGATGCCGTCTAACCATCTCATCCTCTGTTTCCCTCTTCTCCTCCTGCCTTCAATCCTTCCCAGCACAGGGGTTTTTCCAATGAGTTGACTCTTCCCATCAGGTGGCCAAAGTATTGGAGTTTCAGCATCAGTCCTTCCAATGAATATTCAGGACTGATTGCCTTTAGGATTGACTGGTTTGATCTCCTTCCTGTCCAAGAAACTCTAAAAAGTCTTCTCCAGCACCACAGTTTAAAAGCATCAATTCTTCGGCACTCAGCCTTCCTTTTCGTCCAACTCTCACATCCATACATGACTACTGGAAAAAACCATAGCTTTGACTATTCAGACCTTTGTCAGCAAAGTGATGTCTCTGCTTTTTAATATGCTGTCTAGGTTTGTCATAGCTTTTCTTCCGAGACTATAAATATCCTGAAATCTTATCTCTGCTGGGACCAGAGAAATCTGAAATTTCAGTAAGCATTGGGAAACAAGGTGCTTTGGGAGCTCCTTCTCGGGTAGGTGAGCAGTAGTGTAAGTGGCCCCTTGGGAGCAGAGGTGTCTGAGACAGGTGACAGCAGGGGCGGGAAGGTCAAGAAGTCTTCAAATGAAGACTGGGAATCTCTAACCTTTAGGCTTGATTGCTGCAAAGTAAGGCTGCCAGTTTCTCAATGCACATTCCTGGTCATGCCAAGTCTAATAATTCAACAGAAGAAGGGGGGTGGGGAACTGCCAAATGATGACCTGTAGCTTAAGCCCACAAAAGAGAAGTGATTTTATAACTGCGTCCATTTCCAATAAATCTGAATACTCACTACCATCATGATTTGTGATAGCAATGTGCTTCCATTTTAACTTCCATAAGGCTAAATACATACTGACTACTTAAAAAAACGTTTTGCCTACCACCAAAATGTCACTACATCATAAAAGTGAAAAAGAGAAATGGGAAAAACATCACTGATAGCTAAAACTTCTGAAAACTTATACAGAGTATCAGTATGCTTTCTTTGTATTTTTTTCCATGTATATGTTATTTTTTACACAGTCTGAGTAGCTAACAATAAAATACCCATATTTGGTAAACATTCCAAAATCGTAAAGCCCTGCACCCAGCAGAAGCTGAGCACCAGCTATGAACCAAGCCCTGTGCCAGGTGGCAGAACCATGCCACAACAGTGTCCCTGCCTCACAGAGCTGGAACTGGGTTTCAGAAATAAGCCCCCAAAGGGTGTAGCACCAAAAGGGCCCGGAGGCTGGCTCTCACACACACCGTGTATCTGAGGTCCACAGGGAGCTCAGCATGGCTCACCAGCCTTACCTCCTCCAGGGACCCTGACCACTTTTGGTTGTTCAGTTGCATGAAAACTATTTGCTTTAAGAATTCCAAATTTTTATTACTGGGTAAATATATCAATCAAGCCACATCCCCAGCAGAGAAATCTTTCACAGAAAATTACTCAGTTTCTTTCCATCCCAGTACTTCTGGTAGTAAGAAATTTACATACTTACCCACACACAATTTCACCTACTTTCAGATGACCATTAACTGTTAACAAGCTAGTGAATCGCTGTTACTCCCACTGTCCTGGTTTTGCCTTTGGTGGGTGAGCAGTATAATTAACAAGAACACACAGACTTGTGGTGGCTGGAGGCTGTGCCCTCTCCTCCCCACAGCCCAGGTGATACCTTGGGTGGGTCCGCACTGCTGGGCTGGTACCAGGCTCCCCCAACCCCTTCCTGGATGAGCTACCATGAGTTGGGCCAGTCAGCTCCGGGAAAAATCTAGAGTAAAACACAGATAGGCAGCCAGTAACTGGATGCCTCTGGAGCTAAGAAGTCATATGGACTCGGGGGCTGGCTGACTACAGTGACAAACAAGCTGGGAAGGCTGGTATGAAGAATGAAGAGGAGACCAGGAAAAAGAGAAAAATTACATGATCCCAAAGAGAGGTAGTCAGAGAGACTTCCTGGGTTCCTGACAGTGACCTAGTTCCTGGCTCTTGCACTTTTCCTGATTTTTATGAGCCGCCTTCTGATTAAGCTTGCTTGAGTCACACTCTAATTCTTGCAACTAAGTGATCATTGGTTGACTAAGACAGGCTAATACTCATCTGCTTTCTGAGCATCCTCTGAGCACTGCATCTGTGCAGTGGGCCTCTGAGGACAGCCAAGAGTGAGAAACAACCTTCTCTCCAGAAGCTAGTTCTGGCTGCTGCTGCTCACTCAACTAGCTAGAGAGAAAAAGCAAGAGCAGAACTTAATTAGGGAAAACAGACTGGCGATACTAATCGATTAGGTTTTGTTTAGTGGAAAGAGAACCACAATTCTAGTTCATTCTACCACTGACCATCTGTTTGACCTTAAGTGGGTCCCCATCTCTCTCTCAGTCTGCTTCTTCATCTGGAAAATAAGGAATGTGGAACAGACAACTTTCAAAGTTCTGACTTACTTTCAAGATTCCTGGGAAGCTGTGGACTCACCTCCTATATACCCAGTAACAATCATTTTAGAAGCAAGGTGAGTTGCAGAATATCCTGCCTCAGCCCGAAGTCTACTCCTTGAGTGAAGAGGGCACACAGGACAAGCACCACCTGTAAAGCACCGTCCCTGCGGTTCCAAGAGGAGTCAGGGCAAAGGAAGACCTCCGAAAGGCCCAAGAGAACGTGCACGAGGGCAGAGCTGTGCTCTCCAACACATGGCCACTAGCCGCACGCGCCTGCTGAGCACCTGAAATGGGGTGAGGGTATGGAATTAAACGTCTACGTTCAGGCTTAAACAGCTCTACGTAGCTAGCGGCTACCATGCTGGACAGTACGGATCTGAAGGCTGGGACAAAGAACCACAAGACAAAGCAAGCACCAGTCTAACAGGGACAAACACAAACCTTAAGGAACAGTGGGAAAGCAGAAACTGACCACGCCTGAGAGAAAAGAAGTCCTGGTGACCTGGAAGCAGACGGACGGAAAGGATGAGGAACTGGTCAGTGCCAGGGTGCAGGGGGAGGAGCTTCTGCACTGCATGAAGCAGGACGGCACATCAGGGGGCGAGAAACACTCGGCCCCCAGGCAAGGTTCCCTCCACGTCCACTGTACCCTTCATGCGGAGCGCATCGCACAAGGTGGCCACCTGCTCAGCCGAGGACCAGTGTCGCCCAGCTGCCATGTAGTCACGGTGACCAGGACGCACACTGAAGTCTCCCAGGGACTCTGTGACAGCCTGCTCTCTTGATAGGGAGGGGTCACTCTGCTGTCCTCACCGCTTGCTCCTGCACTCTGCTCGGAGCTGTAGGGGAAGCCCAAGGCGGAGCAGCCACGCTGTGACCAGGAGGCACTCAAGAGGGTGAAACAGAAAAGTAGAAAGGACCCCAGCCTCCTGGGAACATCACGGAGCCAGGGAACCACCTTGCCTGATCATCATCCAGATTTCCTGTTACATGAGAAAAATAAACCTACCTCTCTCCCCGAACCCCCAGTTACACCAGTGTGGCAGGATCTCCAGTACATTCAGTCAGACACAATCTCTAAGTGATGTCAAAAATCTGGTACCTGGAAGGGAGGGGCTGAACATGGTAGAAACGGCCGTACAGAGGAAATCGGGCAAATGAATAGAAACCCGGTAACTTTGCCATGTGCTGCTGAAACATCTGGTCTAACGGTGCACAGCCTGCGACACACTGGGACAGACACCAGGTGTGACTGAGACAGCAGCGTTAGGGACAACTGGAGAAAACTCCCAAGAGGCAGTGCAGAGATCGCTCTTAGGGAGAATGGTGAACCAAAACCACACCAGCCATTGTGCAAACAGAAACAGAAGATATACCCCTTTGCTAATGCAGGTATCCTCACCATTGGCTTCTAATCTAATAAGCCCCATGATCTGAAGCCTTGTGGGACAGAAACAGCCAACTGTTTGTATATCCCACCCAAGCCTTGGCAACAGGACACCAAGAGGAAAAAGAAAAATGTCCCTTCCGTAACTGTTCAGGGAAGATGCTACTGCAAGAGGATTCCAAAAGCCAAACCACAGAGGAAAGACGATAACCTCTCATTGCCAGAGAGAGTCCCTAATCGAAAGTTCCTAAGCTAACACACCTGGACAGGAAGTGAAGCACAAGACTTCAACTTTCTGTGGGAAACCCACGATTCTCCCAAGTATAAAATGTGTACTTGGGGTTCCAAGCTATTTTTAGAATCATATAAGACCGTAATTACAGTGTTCCTACTTTGGTGAATGATGTTTAAAATCTTGTTAGTACTTATTCTGCAAATATTTTCACTTACATGAAAGTGATAAAACAAATTCACTTGGAAAAAAATCCACTCAGGAAGCACTTCAACGTATCCCTGTGCTTTCTCTCTGAATTTTACAAAACCAAGAGTGTGCTGAGTGCGCCTACAGCTCTAAGGCTGGGGCTGCTTGGTCACATCTGGTGGGACCGCCCTGCCTCACTCCCTCCAGCAGGGACATTTTTTCATTTAAATAAATGAATTTAATAGAAACCATTCAACTAAGAAGACTCTAATTCTATTTTTCACAAATTAGAGTTACCAGTAAATAATGCCCCAAACATGCACTGTATTAACAAGAGTTAACATTTAATTCTTAACTCTTGGATGGCATCACTGACTCAAGGGACATGAGTTTCAGCAAACTCCGGGAGATGGTGAAGGACAGGGAAGCCTAGCGTACTGCAGTCCATGGAGTCGCAAAGTCAGACACAACTGAGCAACTGAACAACATTTAATTCTAGAATACTTTCCACATAAGAACTGTTCTTTCACTCAAAGGCACTTTATTACTACACAGACACTAACTTCAGGGAGTAAACCATCAGAACTCTTGATAATTTATTCCTAAAACCGTCAAGAGCTCCATACTGTGATTAAGAGACTGGATTTAGAGTACAGCCAACCTGATTGGGGGCTTCCCTGGTAGCTCAGCTGGTAAAGAATCTGCCTGCAGTGATGGAGACCCTGGTTTGATTCTGAGGTCGGGAAAATCCCCTGGAGAAGGGATAGGTTACCACTCCAGTATTCTTAGGCTTCCCTGGGGGCTCAGACGGTAAAGAATCTGCCTACAGTGCAAGAGACCTGGGTTCGATCCCTGGGTTGGGAAGATCCCCTGGAGGAGGGCATGGCAACCCACTCCAGTATTCTTGCCTACAAAATCTCCATGGACAGAGGAGTGTGGCGGGCTACAGTCCATGGGATCGCAAAGAGTCGGACACAGCTGAGCAACTAAGCACAGCACAGCTTGATTGGAATCGCAGCTATAAGAACTAAGTGTGTGGAGCTATGGGCACGTTATTCAATATTGCTAGCCTCCTCTCCTTGAAAATATCGGGCATAGTACTGACTGCATAGAGTCAGTGTGAGAATTACCATCTAACTCTGAAAGTGCAAACGCTAATGCTTAATACTGATAAGGATAATTGCAATGGCTACTATTGATGTTTGGTGAGTTTTATTGCAAACAAGATGGGATTTATTGGCTATTTCATAATCCACCATAGAACATATTTCTAATTTTCAATTCACTTATTTTACTAACAACCACTCGAGGCATTTTGGCATGAGTTTAAATCAGAATAGGATGTACCCCTGCCTATCAGCTGCTGCAGCTTGTGACATCCAGAGGACCTCAAAGTGTGATCCCCAGAACTTGTAAGCATTGCACAACCTTAGGCTCCACCAAGAAACTTCAGGAATGAGGAAGAGCAGTCTGTGTTTCTGTAACTTCTTCAAGGGATCCCGGGCACACAGTCCTAGGACGGTAGAAAGAAACGCAGCCCTGGGCCAATGTCACTGACCTGGAGTGGGAGAGCGGGAGCCCCGACGGGGCCAGCCCCACCCTCACCTTCCCAGGTGCTTCTGGGGGCAACACCAGAGTCCCCCCGCCCCTGCACTCTCCCCTCAGTCCGCAGGGGAAGAAAGGCAAACAAGGCCAGCAGTACGGAGGCTCACCCACCCTCACTGGCCTAACCATCCCCAAGGCCAGAATTACGAGTGACAACTCAAAACCCCCAGAGAAGGAGCTTCCATACTCACCATTAAAACCCGTTCTCAGTACGTGACTGCACAACACTAACAACATGAAAGTTCACAGGCGCATTACAGCCGGAAGGTAAGTGACTGTATTCGAGGCCCGTCTATACAATGGAGTAGTAACTGACCGTACAGAAGAATGAAGCGCCGGTAGGCACATAACGCGATGCACCCTGAAAACACCGCTAAATGGTATGCACATACCACGATGCACCTGAAAACACCGCTAAATGGTACGCACATAACACGATGCACCTGAAAACACCGCTAGACACATCACATACTGCACGATTCTGTTTATATACAATGTCCAGAACAGGCAGATCTACAGAGACAGAAAGATGACGGGGGGTTGTCTCGGGTTTAGGGGAAAGAGGAGTGGTTTTGGAAAGTGACAGCTATGGCTTTCTGTCTGGGGGACAAAAACTATTTTAAAATTAGACTGTAGCGGTGGTTCCACAACCCTATAAATACAGAAAAATATACTGTATACTTTAAATGGGTGAACTGTATATGAATTTTAGCTCAATAAAGCTTTAAAAAAAACAACAACAACAAAACACGAGTTTCTTGCCAAGGACTCCTCTTTAAGCTAATCTAAACCTCCCAGGCAGCGGTGTCCTGGCTGTAGGGAGGCAGTGTACACCCACCTAAGACCAGGAGTAGGGTGAGGAAGGTGGGCCCCTAGGATGCAAAATATAAAGGAAGCACTCACTGTCAGGGTCATGTGCGCACAGGGTCCATACTTGCAGGACCCTAAAAGCGACTGCCTCCTTAAATTTCGCACTCAGAGCACCTGACTGCCTCACCCTAGCCCTGCCCCAATTTTGAGGCTGTTTCAAGTTCAGGTATGTCTACAGATTATATCCCCCTGAGAACAGTTTCATACTACCTACCATTTCCTTGTTTTACAAATGTCAGTGGCTCCCCAGTATCCACAGATTAAAGTTCTAAGACGACAAATGAAGATCTTTGACTCTGGACTCTAATCCTGAAGGCGAACAGGCTCTGAGAGTTGGATGAGCCCTGAGGAGGAGTTTCCAAGGTGCTGTAAGCAGGATTCACACCCTGGTCTCCCGACTCCAGGACCTTGGGTACCCAAGCCCCTGGCCCTCCGTCCCCTTCCTACCAACAGCAGAGACTGAAATTTTGTCTCTGCATCTCCATCAACCCTTAGAGCCAACCTCTGCATAAAGAGTAAGGACTGACTTTTAAATGCCAATGGTTGACCAGGAAAGGCTCAATCAGGCTAATTTACAACTGATATGAGGCCTCAAAAACAGCAGACTGAGGTCAAATCTAGCCATTCACTGCGGCTTCCCCACCTATAATGATGTACCAAAAAGCACAGTTAAAGGAGAAAAATCTAGTAGCTTCAAACTATTGAAATTCATGAACACTCCATTCCCAGTGTGCAGTATTTTATCTTGAACCTAGTCTGTATTGACCACGGAAAAGCAAAATTATATGGAAAGTAGGTTAAGAACAATCTTAGAAAGTCTTGTGTCTCTGGCAATCAGGGACTGTTTTTCTCTTCCTTGTTTTGCCCACTCCCTAAAACCTTGTGGAAAATGAAAGAAAAACATCTCGATTTCAGAAGGTACTCTCCTCATTCAAATAAGCTGCAAATCAGCGAGGAAGGTACGTACTATAACAAAAACAAGA
The DNA here is from genome assembly GCF_023091745.1 of Budorcas taxicolor. Lineage (NCBI taxonomy): Eukaryota > Metazoa > Chordata > Mammalia > Artiodactyla > Bovidae > Budorcas > Budorcas taxicolor. The sequence goes on along the minus strand of NC_068915.1, from coordinate 57,814,086 downwards.
CCAAAAACAAAATCACGGGGAAAAAAGAAAGCACGCTTTCCTGGGATTGGAAAAAGAAAGGGCCAGCAAGACACAGGGAGTAACACTGCCACCAAGCGGTGACAGTGTCTCAAGCCGTCCTCTTCAGTTCAGTTCAGTCGCTCAGTCACGTCTTTGCGACCCCATGATTGCAGCACACCAGGCCTCTCTGTCCATCACCAGCTCCCGGAGTTCATTCAGACTCACGTCCATCGAGTCGGTGATGCCATCCAGCCATCTCATCCTCTGTCGTACCCTTCTCCACCTGCCCCCAATCTCTCCCAGCATCAGAGTCTTTTCCAATGAGTCAACTTTTCACATGAGGTGGCCAAAGTACTGGAGTTTCAGCTTTAGCATCATTCCCCCCAAAGAAATCCCAGGGCTGATCTCCTTTAGAATGGACTGGTTGGATCTCCTTGCAGCCATCCTCTTACATTTAACTAAAACAGCGGTTCCCCACAGTTAGGATGTTTTGGGTGGGTTTACAAAGACAGGAGGATTCAAGCCCAAGGCCCATCGCCAGCCCTTGATATGAGGAGTGCAGAGGGGCAGGTGTGGCCCACATGCTAAGTCTCGCCATGTGACTGACGCACAGTGAATGCCGAGAACTGGGGATCAAAACAAGGGTCACCCTGACGCTTACGGGTTCCAGTTAAGTCCTACTTGCAGTCATTCTACTTATTTACCATCTGTTAAAATTTCCCAGTGGCATATAAATTCTTGAAAATTTGCCATGAACAATATAAAATAAATCATAGTAATACAACAGTTTCTACATTTTTCACAACATAAAATAGTCATAATGAAGATTCTGATAATACTCCTTGGTTTTGCCATTACTGTTTACACCTAATATCTAATCCAACTGATTTAACTGTGTCATAAATTAGGCATATTGACACAGCTATACTCACAACACAAAAACCCTTTGAACTTCAGCTTCACTGGATTATTTATTTATACAACGGGTTTCAAATCAATAAGTCTGATCTATATTAGATGAGTTTTCCTTTTCCTTTTTTTAAAAATAAGACATGTAAAAATTTGACTGCTTCTATTGTTGGCAAAATTGGTAAATGCACAGTATAACCTGAAATGCTTAAATGAAAGGCATTGAACCAAGACTAAAATTGTTCCTTGGCACACAGAGGTAAGTAAAGGAATTTCCCCCCATTCCATAGTTGGGAGTTACCTAAAAAATCATTTCTTAACAACAAAGAATTGTGGCTTTTTTTGTATGAAGCACTAGGAGGAAAAACCATGGAGTATTTCTACTACAGAACATCTAGTCAAAAGTTGATTTTCAGCATTTTTTGTAGACCTGATGATTAGAGCCCACAGAGAAGAAAGCAAACACCTGCGCAGTCTCTGTGCCCGGCTGCCGCCCAGGAGACAAAGCTCGCCTGCAAGTGAAGCAGCAGGGACGAGGCAGACGCCGTATGTTTAGCTTCACTTGGCACGCTGTCAGATTCTTCTTTATCCCTATTACCACATGTTTTGTATCACTCCATTTTCCCACCAGATCAACTCTTTGCGTCTCCAGGCAGCACAAATCCTCTCAAAAAATCTAGGTTACTTATGACCTAGATCTATCTGAGGTCCGACACATGTGGGTGACGCCTTGGGCCATCTACAGGAGCAGACACACACAGGAGTCCTGACCAAGGGCTAGACTGTCTGGGCTGGATGGACCACAGGCGCTTGTTCTAAGCGCCTGCCACTCATAGTGGACCAGTATCGTCAGTATCACCAGGGAGCCTGTCAGAAACTGCCCTCTGGACCCACCCAGATCCAGGCACCAGAATCAGCCTTTACTGAGATCACCAGAGGCCTCTGAGCACAATGGCAGTGTGTGAAGTGCTGTTCTAGGTCACGATCCAGAGACAGCCACATAACCCACAGGCATGTTCACTCCCGCCTGAGGGACGACAGTATCCCTGCCCCCTGAACCTTCAGAGCAGGCCTGTGGTGGGGACCAATAGTGGGAAGGCTTCGGAAGTGACAAAGGGCCATTATACAGACATCAGCAACACGGAACTGCCATGTCTGCCCTAAAAGCAGCCTTAAACACATCCAACCTTCAGGGCTCTGCCCTGTAACAGATTTCACTGAACCCCATACCACCACCCTCAATCATCAAGTTTACAGTTTACCAAGTATGGACCTTCCACATACCCAGTCTCTCACAAACCTTTCACCCAAAGAACTGGTAACACAAAGAGAGAACGCTTTTTCCCTAGGGGTCCTGGGGCACCAGCCATGAGTGGCCATAAATTCAGGGCATCAGTGAGGACTCTGCTTTAAATGTGAAACACTACACAGCTTTTAGTATTCCACTTTATGATCTACCTATGTTTGTTTTATCACAAAAAAGTCTGCCTCACCAAGTCTTCAAGCACAAACTGGAGACGGTCCTACTTCTACTGCAGTTTCCCTGCAATGCAGTGATGCTGCTGACATGACCTACCAGCTGAAAAGCAGAGAGCCCCCATCCACTCCACTGCCTCTGGGGGTCAGAATGGAAATCACCCTGCTGGACTCTGCTAAAATAACTTCAAGTGGGAATCCCTACAAGAGACCAACTGGTCTATGTCGAGTAAAAAAAAAAAAACAGCCTGGGATTTAGGAATATTTATGCTGGATCTTGGAGAAGGAAATGGCACCCCACTTCAGTACTCTTGCCTGGAAAATCCCATGGATGAAGGAGCCTGGTAGGCTGCAGTCCATAGGGTTGCTAAGAGTTGGACACGACTGAGCGACTTCACTTTCACGTTTCACTTTCATGCACTGGAGAAGGAAATGGCAACCCACTCCAGTGTTCTTGCCTGGAGAATCCCAGGGACGGGGGAGGCTGGTGGGCTGCCGTCTATGGGGTCGCACAGAGTCGGACACGACTGAAGCGACTTAGTAGCAGCAGCAGCAGCAGCAGCATGCTGGATCTACTAAATATTTCTAAGTAAATTTCCAAATGGAAAATAACTGTCCACCAACTTCAGATAGGTCTCCAAACATAAAGTTCAGATTCCTGCAACTTAATTATTTCATAGGGATTTTGCACAAAGTCACACACCCCTGAGTATGCAACAAGCTGACTCTCAGGCAGTATTTGCTCAGTCTAATCTACCCGCCTCTGTCCACACTGCCTGGCCTTGTCCTTTCCTCTCTCTTTACAATATATTTAGTTGGAGTCACACTCCCTAGTCACCAACAGCTCTCTCTCCAGGTTTTAGCCCATCTATAAAAATCAGGGGGACTTTCCTGGTGGTCCACTGGTTGAGACTCCATGCTTCCAAAGCAGACGGTTCAATCTCTGGTCAGAACCCATACCTGTCCCAACTTGCCATGGGGTGTGGCCAAAAAAATTTTTTTAATTTTTAAATCAGAACCCCCAAATTATAGAAAATTCTATTTATCCTTCACTTATCCTTACTGCTCTGCAAATACCATGGTTTTTAAATTAAGAGTTTGCTTTATTAGTATTTTCCAAGTGGGACAAAATAGATGGGACAGTACAAATATCCCTGTTTCAATTTTTTTTTTTTACCTTGAAGAAAGGTTAAACTTGCCTGTTTAAGTGAAGTTTGCAGTACCAGAATATAAATGCAAAGAAGTCACAGTCGCTCTGAGTACCAAATATATTGTAAAAGGCATGTGCTAAGTGCGCCTTACAAGCAGACTTTTGTGTCTCTCATGCCATGGGCTGCAGACACCTGGGCTGTCGCGGGTGCCCCCCGCAAGGTGGAGCAGACAGACACCCAGGGGCACCCCTGATAGCACGCACTCTGCCTGGCATGGTCTGGTTGATGCAGTGATCTCTGGGGCCCTCAACTGCCTGTGGATCTGGAGGTCTCATAGCTGGAGGTAAACACACAGAAGGTATGTGAGCCCAAGTGGTCCCAAGGCCACAGTGGAAACGCTGCTCTCTGCACCTTAAGGTTGGGAAGCAGACAATGGCAGAGGATAAAGATGCTTGATCTGTCAGAAGAAAATTCAGACAGATATAAAGAGATCAACCTCCCTCCCAGCGCACCCTAGTCCCAGGGCTAACACGTGGGGAAGGAAGATGATTAACTGAAGGCAAGTCTCTATGTCAAAATGCTCTGAAACGTGTTGCTGCCTGGCCAGCAACGGGACACAGGCGCAGGCTGAAAACAAACACCCCACGCAGAGAGAAGCAGGCCCACAGCGCCACACCCAACTTCCCGGCTGGGGTGTGGTTTCATGGGAGCCGTGGGGCACGGGCCCATGGCTCCAGTCCTGCCCACCAGTTCTGTGCTTTGGGTAAGTGACTTCACCCACTCCAAGCCTCTGCTCCCTCATCTGTGAAACTGGTGTAATAAGAACACTGACCTCCATAAGGTTGACTGGGAATTAAAGGAAACAACTCATGTAAAGCACTGGCCAAAAATAAGGGTGTGATGTGTTAATTATTACAGCAACTCAAGAGTTGTGTTTTTATTTTCTCTTCTCTATTTTATACGAAGAGTTCCTACCATATAATTTAAAAGGCTGCTGCTGCTGCTAAGTCGCTTCAGTCGTGTCCAACTCTGTGCGAACCCAGAGACGGCAGCCCACCAGGCTCCCCCGTCCCTGGGATTCTCCAGGCAAGACAGCATTTCTTAATTCTGTTAAGAGCAAAAAGGACATAAGCAGGAAGAAGGAAGGAGTTGAGAAATCACTAAGGACCAAGTATTATGTTTCTAAGAATCTGAGCAGGCTACTTGCTTCCCTTAGAAGTCATGGAGCCTGGGGGCTGGAGGAACCTGATGATAAAGGTAATGCTTAAGCAAATAACCAGAGTATGTTTCAAAGTGAGAAAGGCTATGGAAAAAATCACAGTTAGGAGACGAGGAATATCTGAAGGGATGGGGGTGCAACTTGAAGCACAGTGGCTGCTGCAGCCTCAGTGAAAAGATTATGTTCAGCAATAATGTGAAGCAGGTGGGGGGTTACTCATGGGGATTTGGGGGTGTGGGGGGGTGGGGCGGGGAGGAAGCAGTCCAGGCAGAGGGAACAGCCCAAGCACAGGCCTCAGGAAGGAGCCCACATGGCGAGCATGAGGGTTCCAAGCAGAAGCCTCTCTCAGAGAGGCCAGGACACTGTGCCATGCCCGTCACCCAGGGCAGCATCGGGTTCCCTGGGACACCTTCCTGCAGCAGACAGTGGGAAAGCCAGCAGCAGCTGCATAGTCTGGGCCCTGACGATCAGTGAGGACGGGGGCGAAGGAGCAGAGGGCAGAGTCTGCGGCACGTAGTACTGTTCCATCACAGAGAGACACCGAGGGCAAGCCTCGTTAACTTTACACAGCTTGCCACAACGCACTGGCCACCAGCACGAGCTTCAGCACCACCCCCAAAGGACTGGATGACGCTGTGACACTTCACAGGTGTGAACTAGATGAACACTGCCTTAGAAATCTTTCTCCATCAAGACCAGCTGGGACTCGGTCCAATTTTGAAATAACAGTTCATGCCCCAGGGGACAAGATAAGGTAAGAGCCAAGAATGTGAGTTAATCACCTAAAGCAGAGAGAGGCTAGGAAAGTGACCTCGTCTACCTAGAGAGGAATGCGCTGCCTGGGTGGGAGACGGAGGGACGCGGAGCTGGGTGCTGGGTTCCTCAGGGGCCGACTATGCTCAGGGACAGGACTCTGATTAGAGGGGACTCGGCAGTAACACTGTGCCGGGGCGAAGGATTGAGGGCAGTCAGCCTGGAGAAGAGTTTCAGAGGAAGCAGCACCCCCATGACCCTCTGTCATCTGAAGAAAGGAAGTGCAAGCAAGTGCATTCTGTGTGGCTCAGAGACCAGGAGGAAGGAGGGATGAAACCACAGGGAGACAGGATGTGGCTCCATCTAAGGAAGCTCATCAGAGCCACTCCAGAGTGGGCCAGGCTGCTCCACACAGCTGTCCATGGCCCATAACACACTCCTGGCCACTGCGCTGAATGTTTGAACGCACTGTCGGTACATGTTACACGTCTGAATACACTAAAGACGTCACACACTTCGAGCGCCACCAGTCCCCACACACTACCGCCACTGCCACACGGGGGCCCTGTTGTCAGACAGCGAACTCCACGTCTGGTGTTATTCCTGTTCTGTGGTTGCGATCACGAATCACAACTCAGGGTCCCCTCCTGGGTCTCCTTCCCTCTGGTCCCTTCCTCTCCCCTCTGCCCCCACCTTCCACTCCCCCAAAGAAAGGAAGAGCCCTCTGCAGCATGGGGCCTGTTCACAGCAGCCCGGCCAGAAGGCTTGGCCACCGGCTCACCATGATCGCAGACAATCAAAACCCTGATTGCTCAGCCCAGAGGTCCCCCAGAGCTCCAGCGGCAGGAAGATGTGGGTGAGCAGCTCCACGGAGGTCCCCGGTGGAGGGGCTGAGGCCAGAGCAGCTTCCAGTGGGACCACCAGAGTGACTTCCACCCAGGAGTGGTGACTATACCAGACACATTTGCACCACTGGTTTTTTCTAACATTATGAATTCGGAACATTTTTCACACTGTCAGTAAAAACATCACACTCCCTTATTTCAATCAGTATGGCAATAACCTCTGGGGCAATAACCACAGATCCCATCTCATCACCTGCATGCTTCTGCCCAGCTGTTTCAGAGTGTCCAAAAGTCATCAAAAAACGCTGTCTCCTGCAAAGACCATCGTAAGAATACAACATGGAGTTAAATATCCATTTCTAACAATATTCCCAGACTAAACTGATTTAATAGTTTCCTGCTTCACTTTCAAAGGGAGAACTCAGACACAGACAGTGGTGTTCCTCCCATCCCTCTTCTAGGTGTTGGGGTGACACAGGATCGCACGCGCTCACGCTGCCCACAGTGCAGTCTCCTCGCTCAGTTTATCTTGGGGTTCTCCAGAGGACAGAGTGTTCACCAGCACTGACTAACCTTCTGACTCAGGTCCCCCCAGACACCGACTGGGAGTTAGGAGTGTCCGTCCTGTCCAGAAACTCGGGTTATTTCCAACACCAGAGCAGAGTGGCACCAGGGTGGGGCCTGAGGACACCATATTTCCTCAGAGGGCAGAGCTCCAACCAGGAGCTGTGCCTTTTATCTGCCTGGTGAAATGGCCACCACCCTTCTATCGCCACCTACCCTAGCAGACCCCTCTGCCTCAGAATTTTAACAAAAGAATTTTTTAAAAAAGAGAGAACTAGGTTACACAATCTGGCTGTTGAACATTAGCAGGCAATCTACAACATGAAAATAAAATCTTTAAAACTTTCTAAAATGATAGATTGAAATAAACTCAATTTACTAAAAAAAATTTTTAATCACACTGAATTAATAAAACCAGTGTTCCCTTACACTGCTCCTGCCAGGAAACATCGGTATAGGAACCTAAACACATCAGTGCTCCAAACTCAATAATGGTAACAAAAATGCTACCACTTTACATTTGACATGCCTTTAGGCTTTCAAAGTACTTTCACATTTATAATTTTATGTAATTCCATGAGATAGGAAGAGCCAACACTACTGTAACCATTTTACAATCAAAGACCTAAGTACAAATGAAGTTACATGTTTTACATCACAACGCTAGCTGATCCCAAACCCGGTTCTTGTTTAATCTGGCAGAAGATTCAGGATCCAAATTAACACTAAGAACTCTGGGGGGAGTGGTGGGGAGGAAGAGAGAAGAAACAATGAGCGGGGAGGGAACAAGGGTTCCTCCAATAGTCACACCTCCTCCCAAGACAGTTACATGGAACCTAGTCTGAAAACCCTCAGATCAGCCTTGGCTGTGTCCTCAGAGACAAAAAGAAGCGTGAGTCTACACTACAGGCAATCTTGCAATCTGAGGAATTCAAGTAATCTTTGGAGAGTGACTGTTTCCCTGTGCTTTTGTAACACTTTCTGATTAGGAATATTTAGTAAAGCAAATATCTATTTTGAAAGTTTATGACCTCACTGGGCAAAGAAAAATCTTAATTTTAGTCAGTGGAACTTCATTTAAACTCCCCTTTCACATTATAACTCAACATGCAAAAGCCTAAAAATAAACTTTAGCACATTCTATACCACTCGCAATGCGAGTGGAAAAGAACTCGCCTCCCAACACAGGAGATTAAGAGACGCAGGCTGGATTCCTGGGTCAGGAAGATCCCCTGGAGGAGTGTATGGCAACCCACTCCAGTATTCTTGCCTGGAAAATCCCATGGACAGAGGAGCCTGACAGGCTATGGTCCATAGGGTTGCAAAGAGTCGGACACAACTGAAGTGACTTACCATGGACACGCATACAGGTATAGCTTGTTTTACTGTGCTCATTAGCTTTACTCTTGTTTTACTGTGCTTATTAGCTTTACCGTTCTTCACAGAGACTGCATTTTTTTAGAAACTGAATGTCTATGGCAACCTTGAATTATCAGATGATAGTTAGCATCTTTAGCAATCAAGGTTTTTAGCTAAGGTATGTGTGTTTTTTAGACATAATGTTATTGCACATTTAAAAGACTGCACTGTAATGTCTACACTATACTACAGTGTAAACATAACCTTTATGTGCACTGAGAAATCAAAAAATTCATGTGATTCGCTTTACTGAGATCTTCTTCTTATTGCATCTCTGAGGTCTGCATGCATTTCTTTGGAGGGCAAAAGAGGATGAGAAAGAGTCTTTCCGTGACGCCAGACTGATGCACAGTAATCAACAAGGCACAAAGCAGCACAAGTGTGACCAGTGGGGTGGGGGTACGTAAAAAACCCACCATGCTAAGGCAGGGTGTAAACTGACACCTTGATTGCAGAGGGAGAAAACGGATAAGCCTGGGAACGTACTGGGAAGGGAAGGAAGGATGTGGGGGCATCGAGCTGAGCTCCCAACACTCCCCGGGGTGGGGGGTGGGTGGGGGTAGTCACAAAGGCTCAGAAGGAGCACTGTTTGTAACACAAGGTGTTGTAAGCTGCTGAATGTTATTACAGGCTTCCTGGAATGTGGGATCCTCTGAAAACAGTGACAGGCATTGCCATTTGAACTTCCTAACCTGGGAACTTTAAAATCGGGGGATGACTTTAACTTGAAATCTCATTTCACCTCTTCTTTCACCAAACACAAAACTCAAGCCGGAATCCAGGCTCACATGGGGGGTGGGCCTCACCTTCGTATCTTTTGGGGGACTCGCAGGCCTTCTGGGGGGTGGCCACCCGAAGGAAGATCTGCTGCCTCCACGAGTGTCTCCGTGTCTTCACAGGGGTCCTGCTGGCATCACTGATGTGGTCGGCTTTGGACTCAAAGTCCCTAAAATTAAAGACAGTTGACTTATGACTGGTGGGGAGATACAAGCAGGTATTTTAGCTTGACTTTTTGTCTTTTTTAACCAAGAACTAAATTATAAATTATCTCTGTACAAGCAAATATGACTAGATAACCACAGGTGTCAATCAAGCTGGTGGTGGGGCAGCAGTCCTGCAGAACTGCTTTCTGAAAGGGTGCTCTTTATGGTAACTATGGTTACATGTCCTTAATTTATTTTTATTATAGAAATATTACAAACTCCACTCCACGGACCTTAGCTTCCAACTGGGCCTGTCTTGATGCCACTTTAGAAAGGAAAAATGGCCTAAAGGTGGGGGGGGGGGGGTGGGCGCCGTCACCAGGGTCACAGCCTCCCCTAGTCTGTGTGTGAGGAGATCTCCTTAGCATAGCCCTATGTCTCCAAGCATTACCTCAAAAAATAAATAAATAAATAGATTACACAGAAACTGCAAGGGCAATAATGATGCAGCTACTTGCTAATGATGACTTTTAATACCCGTATGTTTTAAACGACAAAACAAAGTGTATTTTTCAATATACATAAATAACCATCATTAAGTTTTTTCCCATTCATAGGACAAGCTGGGGAACCCTTGTAGGTTGCTCCTGAATATATTCCCACAACTGAAGGATCACCTGAACTTACAGATCAAACATCCTGACTGATTTACCGGCAGCCATATATGCTTATCCAGAAATACTCCTATCACTTAGAGGAATGGTGAAGACTTTCTCTAATTTTCTGAAAATAACAAAATATAAATAAACTAATTCTAGTCAAAACTGGATAACAAGTTGACTCCATATTTTTTAAATTACACTCAGTAAGAAAAAAGTGTAAGAAAGAAGATAAAATAGATCTAGTGAAAATGATTTTGGAAATGGCAAAAGAACAGCTAAAACATCCCTGTGTGTCTAACAAGCAACATACACACCCAGACTTGATGTATCTAAATTGAACCCTACCTTTGAGTGTTCATAAAGTCAGAGGTGTTATTTTCATCTACAGGAGCCAGAAATTTTAGAAAATTTGGCACAGAGGAAGAGGAATGAAGTTTTTTCCGCAGGGCATTACGGTAGGAGATGCTGAGCGTGTGGATGAAAAGAGAGTTGAGGATAAACACAAACACACAAACTGTAAGAACAAAACCTTCAAAACAGAAGACACATTTTATACATCTAGTGATAAGAAAATTAAAGCAAGTAAGAAGTCAAAACCAGTTTACAAATGAGATTTAACTTTCATTTTCAGTCAAATAAAATTCTACTATTTTAAATGAAAAGAATCAATGAACTAATTAACAAACATCAGTCCATTCAGTTACACAAGATGAATAAATTCTAAGGATCTGCTGTGCAACACTGTGCCTGCAGTTTACAAAGCAGTGCCCATATAGTTGGTAATATGTGAATACATAAAAAATGTGTTAAGAGGATAGATCTCATTTTAAGCATTTTGACCAAATAAAAACAAAACCACAGCAATAAAATTCAGTCCATCATCCCAAGTGATTCTTTCTTTTCAAAGTAGAAAAATGAGTTTTCTAAATTAATGAGGAAGTTTCTGAAATGGCACAAATTGCAACTTATATAATCAAGCACATTGCTGTTAAACCTGTGTGTGTGTGTGTGTGTGTGTGTGTGTGTGTGTACACACACCAGAGCAGGGGAATGTGAAAAGAAGTATCACATCTTGCCCTCAAGATTGTTTTCATAATAATTTTGAGGGAATTAATCAATGGCAAAATTAAATGGATTCAAATGATAGACTGAAAATAAGAAAAGCACAACCAAACAAGCGCACGCACACACAAGCGGTGGCCCCGGGGTCCTGCGTGGACATGCAGCACACCCTCTCTGAGTGACCGTCCTGGGAAGACCACCGACACTGAACTCCACGCGGGCGGCTCACCTCTTTGGCACGGCATTCCCACTCTGTTCTCCACTCGGGTTATGTTTGAGGTACTTAAAAAAATTAGGCGAGGAGGCGGAGGGGTTAAGACGAGGTGGAGGAGCAGGAGCTGAAGACTGACCTGAAGGACTTTGAGACTCGCCAACAGGTGGACAATTCCCACTAAACAGCAAGTAGAGAGGCAGGGGAGTTAGAGGGAGGGGGAGGGAGCCGCACCGGAAAAGCAGAGGACACGCGGACACAGGAACAGTCACAGTCCGCGGGTGCTCTCCTCTTCAGCACCCTCATCCCCACTGGGAAAGCAGCTCATTCAAGAGGGCGCCATGAAAGGTCCTGCCTGATCACTTCCCACACTCGGAATGACCCCAAGACATCCATTTCCTCCACTCCCTTCTTAGGATCTGACAGGGAAAAAAATTTAATTAAAAGCCAAGGAAAGCAAAACAAAATCCAGAGTTTTAGAAATACATCTCTCTTCAAAATAAACAATAAGCTGCCTTGAATGTCAAAGTCTCATTTCCTGTGCAAAAGTGAGCAGAGAGGTCACGAGGGGTCACGCAGAGCAGAAGAGACATGCTGCAGGGAGACCGGGAGGACAGTCCCGCGTCCTCTCACCATCCACACCAAACACGACCCTACAGGAAGCTGCGTTCTTAGGGGAGAAGGGAAATGGACGGTCAGGAATTCTGATTTCCTGCCACCTCTGGCTTGTGAAACAGCACGCTTTAGCAAGAGGACTAGGAACCTCCAGATAGGAAGGTTTCCATCACCGCTGAAATGCCAGAAAAAGAGGGAGGGGAGTGCAGTGGAGAGGCAGAACAAAGAAGTGTGCGCACAGGGTTTTAAGAAACATGATGAGAACCCATAAACCCTCAAACTATGCTTGTCGTGGCTCCATGGGTAAACAATCTGCCTGCGGTGCAGGAGACAGAGGAGATGCAGGTTCGATCCCTGGGTTGGGAAGACCCCCTGGAGGAGAAAATGGCAACCCCCTCCAGTACTCCAGTATTCTGGAAAATTCCATGGGCAGAGAAGCCTGGCAGGCTACAGTCTATGGGGTTGCAAAGAGTTAAACGCAACTGATCACATGGCACATTCATCTCTAGAACATCACAGAATTGAGTATTAGCTTCTGAAGCAGGTCGTGCTTTGGGATCACAGTTATTCAGCCAAAGTCCAAAGAACCACGTAACTATTTTCAATAGCCAACTGGAAACAAAGCTGAAAGACTCTACAGCCTCATCTGAGACTGCTAGCACATGTCGTCCTTCACCAGCAACATATCAGAGCGCCTCCCCACCCCGTGTGGACACAACACATCCTGGTTTCTGTTGTCACTGGCCAGAGGGAGGCCGTGGCCATACACAGGTGTGGCCTGTTTCATATTTACAACGTGAGAAGCTTCAGATTTTTGAAGCGATTTTTACAGACACCGGTGTCCATCCATGGTCTCCCACACTTGAGGTCAAATTAGCTGCCACGGGACCCCGGAAGGAAGTGGAACTTCTGCTGCTGTACTGCTGACCCAGCTCTAGAAGCAGGACATTAACTGCTCGCTATGGCCCAAATTATTAAAATCAGTAAGTGTTACTGGAAGAATCCAGAATTCTCACACTGGAGGCGATTTTCGAGACCATCTATTCCAATAGTGTCCTGCAGTGAAGTGAAGAAACTCTGCCAGTCAGGGACAGAGCAGGGACAGAGTCCCCACTTCACTGTGGCCCAGGCCCCCCCTTCAAACGAGTACCCCCCTGCCCACCCGCTCGCTGCTCTCCTCTAGGCCAGTGGCAGCGTTTCCAGCCAGGGCTGCCCCTCAGACCACTATGCATCTCAAGGGCCATTTCTGCTCATCTTACCTGCTTCCTCACAGTCCCTGCACTTGGGACAAGTCACGGGAATCTCTTACAACCACATCTCTCCCAAGGGAGGAAGGCAAGAGGGACACGTCACTGATTTGAGTTTTCTCTTTTTAAGCCAAGAGTGAAACCGGACTCAGGTTTCTTTTTCGCCCAATAGACATGCCTGGGATGCACATACCTGGCGGTAACATATGCCCCAGCTATTCATACAACAAATCTACATTTTCAACAAATCTTACTTTCGTTCACGAGGCGTCTCTGTGCTCACTGAGTGATACCTCACAAGTTTCCTTTGCGAGACCCCTGGAGACCCTCGCACCAGCTGTGGAGGCTCCTGGCATTCCACGGGGACGTGACTCAGGGTGTTGGCACGCCTTCGGAAGCCCTGCTTGGGTGAGAGCAGGGCTGGCTCTTCTGTGGGTTGGCTTTCCGAGTCACTGGACAGGTCGTCTGAGGAGCCGAGGAGCCTGAAGCAGCTCTCGGAGGTGGATAAGGCCTCCTTTTCACAGCCAGACGGCTCCTGGTAGCAGACAGACAGCAGATCAGACATATCATAGGGCACTGGCGGCATTTACAAATCTCTGATTCCAGTGGCAGGGAAACATTTCAATATGCAAGCACATCCTCTGGTCATAATCCCATCCAGAGGCCACCAAAAAAGGCAATAAAGGCCCATTATGCCTCCTCCTCGGGGGGAACAAAATGCTAGTGTGCAGCACCAACAGGAAACTGCCCAAGCTCAAGTGTGAAGGACATAAATTACAGCAAGCAACTGCCCTAAGCAAAGCCAAAATAGCTCTCTTTGCAGAAAACAAACCTCTTCCCTACTGCCTATAACAAGTCTAGTGAGTGCTGTGTAACCTGTCTGCACTGCTTAAACAAATCAACTTCTTTATCTTGGCCAAGGGTGTTCATACACGTGATACCCACTTTTTAAAGCTCTCTGAATTTGAGCTAATGTTTGGATTTAACTGGGTAATCTTGAGTGTTTAAAATTGCATCCTACATTATTCTTAGATATGGAAAATATCTCTCTAGGCACTTATTGATATGATTCAGAGAAAATCACTTAACTTCTTCCTGCACTTCAATTTCCGCATCTGTGAAAGGGTACAGTGAAAATTTATCTCACTGGGTTTCAGGATTAAGCAAGATAATACAACCAAAAGTACTTGTCCACTGTAAAATGTTATGTAAATATAAGTTATTATTTTATTAGGCACTCAATGAATTTCCTGAGTCCTCAAACATTTGTTAGGACTCACAACAATATTTTATTTTTAATATCATAGGCTCTCAGGATGAATACTTTTTCAAAGGAATGAACTATCACCACTTACACTTAGCACTGGATACCCAGGATGTGGCCAAGGGGGTAATGGTGGGGGGGGAAGGAGGGATATATTTTTCTCAAATCAAGAAGTACGAAATAAGTATACCGGTTTGTCCCTACTGAAATTGCCAGAAGGGATGAATAAGCCAACATGAAAGGAGCGAATGCATCAAACGGTGGACTGGAGAATCTAAATTCCATCTGTTCATCTGACCTGTAACTGAAGGCCTCTTAAATAAGAGGCATTAAGGATTTTAATTTAAAAAAATTAAATTTATGTTTATTAAGGAGAGAGGTTAAAAGCACTTAATGTAACAGAAATTAGATTTAAAAAGCTTAATTCCCAATACCTTACGAAATGTTAATCACTCTAACTGTAACATAAATTTTTCATTCTTTAGGACTTTACAGTTACCAAGATTCTTTAAAGGTTTAAAAATGTGTCTAAGACAATCCACCGTGAAAACCTATTCATCTCAATTCTCATTAACATCCCTCCAAGTTACGTGAAAGAGTTAACCTTTAGCTTCATCTTACACCTCAAAGGGCCAATGGATGTTCAAAGAACATAATGACATCAATTTAGCGGTCTGCCATAAACTTTTCAAAACAATAGAAAATACCAGTATGTATCATACACTGTTTACAGTAAATATTGTTTTGTAAAATTTTATGTGTGAGCATGTATGTACATGTGTTTGTGAACCATTTCACAATGTTGTTATGGTCTAAAAACTTGGAAAGCCACATGCCTAAAGGGGAACTCATGGCAGCTTCGATTCCTGTGGTAAGGGGCTGGCCTCCACAACAACTCCTCCTCTTCCCATTCCAGGGCACTCTGCCCTCCCCAGCATAAAACCTGAAATCCACTTTGCTGGTGGTTAAAAAGGTGAGCTAACCAGGCTTAAATGTTTGTGTGTTTAGAAGGCAAAAAATGAAAACGATAACATCATAGACACAGGTTTGTTACCAAAAAGAACTGCTGGCTTGCTTATCACCACAAAGCTGTGCTTGGTGGCAGACATGGAAGGGTGAGGCTTATTTATAAAAATCGTGATGCTTAATGATAATCACAGAGTCAGCTAAAGGACACAAGAATTTAAGCTGCATACTTCTCAGAGAATTCACAAACTCATGTTTGAGGTTTTCCCAACTTAAATTATTTTTAATATATTTCATTGGAAAATCTACTAAAGAAAGAAATCCACTGATTGCCTTGTGATTAACTAGATCTCAGTGCCTGAAATTGTGCATTTTGCTCTTTGCTGTGGAAGAGGCCTCTGCTTTGCTAAGCACAATTTGTGTGTCAGAGCAGACCTGCACGACCAGCCCTCCACCTGCATCATGAAATCTGGAAGAACCAAACGTTTCATGATGGCAGCTCTGAGGCTTCTTTGGCTCCTTCTGATAGGCCCTGTGTACAGGAGATGAGCAAGACCCATTTGTTGGTTTCTTCAGGGTGTCGTATAAGAAGAAACGAGCTTACTTTGCTGGTGTTACTGAACATGCTAGACATGGAGTTGTCCAGATCCAAACTGGCTGAGTGTTCCTGGAGGCCTCTGGCTTTATTACCCTATGGAAAGAAAAGCCATCAAGTTATGACTCCTGAGGCTTTTGCAAAGACATTTGCTAGAAGCAATCTAGTCTATTTAATAACCGCAGGAAAAGTGCATTTGAGAAATGCTGCTGAGCACATATGTGCATTAAGACAATCAACATTTCTTTTTTTGTTTTTTTTAAACCAACCTAAACATTCCAAAGCACCCTGAAGATTAGTCATTTGACAGGAATGATGGCAGGAGAGGAGACAGTGCATCTAGAAGAAAAGCAAGCGCTGAGTGGGCACACTCAACAACTCTCCTCTGAGTCACACAGCATGGTGAACTGCCAGACTATGACACGCAAACCACAACCTCTCCGTTTGGGAGCTCTCAAAGGCAGGCCCCCTCCAACTCCAGTTTTGTAAATGAACCGCTTTTAATGATCTGTAAGGATGCTGTAAAATTCTCAGAAACATCTTTGCACAAAATAAAATTTAACAAAAAATAAATTTCAATTGGAGTGGTCTGTGAAAGAAAAGAGAACCATAAGAAGATACTGCAAGTTCCAGAAAGGTGTGAAACTTTTGAGAGAAAAGAGAACTTTGATTTCTTAGAAGTGCCATCAAGGTATTTATACTCATGCTGGCAGTGTGGGGAAGGGCAATAGTCAGTCATTTGTTAAAGAACTCCCAGATTGGTATATATGTTCTTCCTGTAGAGCTCCCAGTCACAGATTTTTTCTGTCAAGTACCAGATTAGTAACCTCTTAGGCTTTGTGGACCATGTGGTATCCATGGCAATGACTCAACTCTGCAGAAAAGTATCCTGAGACAATAGGTAGCTGTGTTGCAATAAAACTTTATTTACAAAAGCAGGAAGTAGGGGACTTTCTAGTGGTCCAGTGGTTAAGATTCTGCACTTACAACGTGGTGGGGCTCAGGTTCTTAAGGAACTGCTGCTGCTGCTGCTAAGTCGCGTCAGTCGTGTCCAACTCTGTGCGACCCCATAGACGGCAGCCCACCAGGCTTCCCTGCCCCTGGGATTCTCCAGGCAAGAATACTGGAGTGGGTTGCTATTTCCTTCTCCAATGCATGAAAGTGAAAAGTGAAAGTGAAGTCGCTTGGTCATGTCTGACTCTTCGCAACCCCATGAACTGTAGCCTACCAGGCTCCTCTGTCCATGGGATTTTCCAGGCAAGAGTACTGAAGTGGGGTGCCATTGCCTTCTCCGTTGGGGAACTAAGATCCCCCCCAACACACACGAAAAACAACCAAGAGGTGAATGGCATTTTACCCCCAAGGGCCATGGTTTGCAGATCCTGCTATAAACAGTTCAAGACACATAACAACAGCAGCTAACAAAGGCAATTTTTAAACTGTACCTAGTGATGATAGGGAGACCAGAACCCACACCTCAGTGTATGTAATCCATGCTCTTTACAGGGACTGGCCAACAAATAACATTCCTCTGGGAGCCAAAAATTCCACTGAACATAATACAAAAGAGTACAGAATTTTTTTAACCCTAAATTATAAACTGAATTTCAAAGGTAGATAACATTTTTCTAACACTGAAAAGACACGAACAAGGCTTTACCCTTCTATACTCTCTAATGAACACTGATGGAATGAAAGCAAAGAACTGAATTTCACGCTCTCTCAAAAAGGGATTTAACTGAAATTAGGAGGAATTATGTCACTTACCCGAGACAAAATACTTTCTAAAGATTCTGTTAAAGACCTCTTCGCTTTGTTTTTCAGCATATCTAGCCTAAATCGAGTGGCACTTGATGGTAATTCACTTCCAATATTCTCTGCTGCAATCTGTGATGTCTAAAAGTGAAGCAATCGAAAGTTAAGCCACTTAGGTCTTCCTTCCCTCCTTCTCTCCTTCCTTTGTAAAGGACTGAAAAATTTCTAGGATGCATCTTTTTGATCCTAGGTCACATTCTTTCTGCGACTTCATCTGCTCCTTGGTGACATGACTGCAAGTCTGGGAAATAACTCTGCCTCAAAGAGCTGCACTACCCACTCCAAACAAAACAGGGAAAAGCACTTAGAAGCCAATCAGTTCACAAGGAGTTTAGAGCTCAGGCTCTGCAGATGGATCAGAGACATGTCACTCACTAGCTATGGCCTTGTGCAAGTTACTTTCTCTGAGCCACAATTTCCTCTTCTGTAAATTGAAACCAACCTCAAGATCTAATCATAGGACTTTGTTATAAGAGTAAAACATGTAAAACAATGGGCACAGCTTCCAGTACAAAGGGGACTATGATTAGCTTTTCAAATTAAAGTAACAGCTTACTTTTGGGGGTGATTCAGAGGGTGAGACAATAAATCTAATCAACTGAAGAATCCATCCTGCCTACAATAATCTCTTCATCCCCTCCCACAGAGTTCTTTTTCCTCTCTCCTGTGGTTTCCATCATCTCATTATTCACTGTCCTCTGCAACCCAGTCTCTCCCTTAACTGACCATAACATGAAATGACAACATAAAAGTTTGCCAATCACAAAATCAAATTTAGTCTTACTTATCAGGGCTATGCTTAACAAACAAAATAAATAAATAAAATTCTCTAGATTAAACTGTTTCTTCTATGGATTCTTACCTGAATGCTTCCTGCTAGATGATGATTTTGTTAGAAAAACACACAACCACATCCTCCATTACTCTAACACCAGCTATCCTTTGTTGTTATATATTTCAAGCATACAGAAGAGTGTGCAGATTAATACCTTAAATGCCTTCATACCACCCCTAGCTTTAGCTAAGTTAACATTTTGCAGGTGTTGAGAAGAACAATAATCGGCACAGGCTCTGGCATTCACTCAAAAAATTACATGTCCTGGGTGAGTGCGTTATTAGTCGCAGTTTGGTCCTACGCAATCATTTACCAAGAATTCGAGCCTATCCAGGCTCAAGTCAGTCTCTAGAGCTAAGAGAATTATCCACAAAGAACCCACAGGGGCTTGCATTTGACTCAACACCAGTTCACTCCTCAGAAGTTGAAGACTTGATTTCAACCAAAGTTTTCACAAAGGAGATGCATTTTGAATAATTTTGATACATAAAGAAAATACTGGCTAAAAGATTGGTAGCATGTAGAAGATCCTTCAGAGACAGAAGAAAAACTACACTGTGGTTTTCTTTTTATAAACCAAGCCATAAGAATCTCTGTATACTTAATTTAATGCTCCTTCTAGTCTCCTCTATTGTCTAAAAAGGTTCTTTTCTATGTCTATCACCATAATTCAAATGTAATCTGAAAATACACTCTTTAGAAAATAGTTCACATTTAGAAAATAACACAGTCCTTGTTTATTTTAAACTAAGCATCTAGAAGTTTCTCCTTTGAAGCTGATGCTGGTTTTTGGATAAGCTTCTTGTTTGGGGCTCCAGAGTGACTTGTACTGCAGTCCCCATACTGCCCATGCCAAGACTGAGGGATGAACTCTAAGCATGAACATTTGGAGCCAAGGTTTAAATTCTGAAGCTAGGATGAAGTTCTCAGCTCAGAACCCACCATCCAGGGGTGTCACAGAGTATCCACAGGCAGCCTTGTTCACAATAACCAGCACCTAAAATTAACTCTGGTGTCCATCAAAAGGAGAATGGAGAAACAAACCATGCTGCTGACGCAATGGAATAAAAAGGAACATACTACTGATTTATGCAACAACAAGGATGAATATCAAAAATATCCTTATTTTTTTTTCCAACTCCACACTCCCAGTATGCTAAGTAAAACAGAAGCTCTGTATCTGAGCAGCATATAAACCAGGCTAATACTGTATGCAATTGATCAGTAGTGCTATCTTACATTCACACTGCATTTTTAGTACAAAGAATTTCCAGGCACTTTACGTAATTGTGAAAGAAGCTGTACAACGTCACCCTCATTTTATCAGGGAGAAAGGTGAGATGAGAGGGCCTGGCTCCTTGCAGTTCAAAGAGCTCATTCAGGTAGCAGCATTCACTCGACGCCCTACTCTAGCCCCCTGTCAGAGCAACCACTCTGTCCCCACCACAATGACACAGACAGAAACTTGCCTCCAAGCACAATCTAAACATTTCCAAATTTTCCCTACATATGTAACAAGTGAAAATAAATTGCAGAGAGGAAAAGAGGTTTCAAAGCTTCAGAAAATTTTCAAGACTCTGTTCTCCAGAGTGTCCTGGTGAAATCAGACAAAGAGAAAAAATGTCATACCTGTTTTATCTCCCCAATATGGATGTGAACTTTTTGCTTCTCTTCATATAAACATCTCAGGAAAGAAATAATCAATTCATTCTCTCGTTGCTCATTTCTTGGTCTCAATTTCTTAAGGTTAAAAAAAAAAAAGAATATTTTACATTAATTTTTAATTGTCACCAAGACTGCTAAACCATTCATTTGAAAATGCTCAGCTTCCACCATCGACTAGTGCTTTTACCCAATCATCTCACCAGGGGGCACCAATGATCCTAAAAGTGAAGATAATTTTTAAAAAGAAACGGACAATGAAGCCAGTGGGCCAGATTTGGCTTCTGACCTCTGATGTCCTTATACCTAAATTAAACATTTCACATCAGATATAGGCATAGTTAAAATATTTAATAAATACTCTTGAAAATAGCAGAAAAGGACAACGGCCATGATGCCTGCACATTTATAAACTCTCACGCTTAGGGAAGCAGAGAGGAAAACAGCAACTGACCCAGGGTCATGGCTCCTTTCACGTATCAAACATGTTCATCAGGAAGCGTTTTCTGGGAGTCCCAGAAGGCATACACTTGCACACAAAATTTCATGGCACAGACTCAACTTTTTTTTGCTTGTATTTTAAAAATTCTTTGCACTCCTTTTATTTTTCGGGCAAGGTAGTGGCAAAGCACACTGAACTAGAAATCAGGTCATGTAGGTTCAAGGTGCTGCCTGGAAAAGAGATCAAAGGCAACTCATTTAAGCTCAGCCTCTCTGTCTGTTCAAATGAAGATTATGCACGCAATATACTCCAAGGTCTCCTCCAGCTCCCAGACTCTTTGGACTTGAAATACCAGAGTTCATGTTTAGAAGACCATCTAATTTACTGTATTCAATTATTTTCCTTGAATATGAAGCAAACAAAACTGAATTACTCTGGAGATACACAAAGCCTGCAGTTTATAAACTTTAGAAACATACTCTTTTTATATATATATAATGACAGTTTTCCACTGCCCTGCTTCTTCTCTCTCCCTACCCCAAGCCTCTAGCTTGCCCTTTAAAACCAAGTCTGGGTGTATAATAAACATATCAACTACACAAGCATCTGAGGCTGAATCAAGGCTGTTCGGAGCAGCCCAGCTAACTAAGGAACAAGTTTACCCTCTGTGTCATAGACTCGAAAGAGAGCAGAGGTTAACACCTAACCCAGACCTTCTAACATTCCCTCCCTTAAATGCAAAGATCATTTTAAATAAGCTGTTCCTGCTACTTAAGGAAATGGTAGTAAATGATCAGAAGAATTAACCCTGAAATAAACTACAGACTTCAGTTACCATGTCAATACTGGCTCAGTTGTAATAAAGGTACCACACTAAGACAAGACATTAATAGGAAAAACTGGCTTGAGGAAGGGGAAAGGGCATGAGAAGTTTTATGGGAACTCTGTATTTCCACCCACTTTTTCTGTAAAACTACTCTAAAAAATAAGTCTATTAAAAAAAAAACAAAAACTGCAAGAAAGAGAAGCAGACGGGAATTACGAAGCCTCTGAGCAGGTACCCGAGAGCTGACCCATTCTTTCTTTTCCTAATCTTCAGTGAAACTTTTGGGCGCTCTCACAAGAAAATCTGTATTTTCTTTGGAGAAATTCTTCATAATCAATTATTTCCAATATCAAAACAGCCCAAGAATGCAGCAGAAAGAGAGGAGCATTATTAGTACATTCTCGTTTCCTCAATATATACATGAAAGAAACTACTGGAATGGACGAAAATGAGACTAAATCGAGCAGTGTACTCCCACAGCTGCTGGCCAGACACCACATCACGGAGCTCGTTAAACATCACAGGGGAAAGACACTACGGCTGAGAAGACCACGTCTGTGGTGTCACACAAGGTCAAGAAATAAGCGCTTCCTTAAAATAACTGAAACATGGCTGTGGGCTACCCTTCCATTGAGTGAGGTCTCCTGAATGCCTCCCAGGGAACTTCGCCATTCTCCACAGGGGAAAATCATTATTTCCTGAAGGTGACTTAATCTCATAAACATTCATGAGTCAGAGAGACAGGTCTAAGGAAACTAATGGGGAATCAAGTTGGATAATATTGCTTTGCAATCAAAATTAACTTGTTTATTCAAAGTTAACCTATGGAGTCAGGTCAAGAATCAGGATGCCGGTTACCTGGGGCAGGACCAAGGTGGGGTTCTGAGGCTAGAAATGCTATATTTCCTAACCTGTGTGTTGCTGCAAAGTATATTCATCTTATAAAAATTCACTGAAATACAGTCAAAATGTTATAATAAAGTTGTTAAATATATTTATTATATATAATAACTGTAAACCTTTAAAACTGATATTATATATTATGTATAATATATAATTATATAGCATATATAATTATATATTTTATTTAATAACTATAAACCTTTAAAAACTGAGGTATAATTATATATAACATAATTATATATTATATATTACTTATATATAGGCATTATGTATGTAATATCTATAAACCTTTAAAAATTGTTAATCACTACATCGTATGCCTGAAACTTACGTACTATTATACATCAACTATACCTCAAAGAAAGTTTATTTCATTGACCTACACAACACTGATTTGTATGCTTTTCTATCATTAGTTAATTTTTTAAGAAAGAACAATACAAAACAATTGCCTGTTAAAAGTAACAAAGCCAGTTTCGTTATGTTTCTTAACCTTCTTTCTATGAGGCGTGGGGCTATAAACCGGTTATAAAAGCATTATGAGAGTCAGTTTCCAACACTGTCTACGAATACCAGCATGCTGAGAAGGTCTATGGTCTTCTGAGGAGTCTACTTAAAATGCTTAGTTGGACAATGACATCTTTTTAAAAAATTATAATGAAATCTTGTACAAAGCATTTTAAAACCGTGGAAAAATCCAACTAAGCCCCTATATATTCTGTTCAAGAGGGGAGAAAAAGCTCCTCTAGCTATTAATCTTTAACTTGTAAAATCATGTCATGTTATTTAATTCATTATCAACATTTATTGAGTATACATCTACTTGGTTTACCTACTCAGTTGAGTATTAAGTCATTCCTCGAAATACACTCAAACAGATGAAGAGAATTTGACTTCTGAGACATTTTCTTTAGTAGCCCTACTCAGCTTGGAAGCAACTTCTCCCCAGGACAACCGACGAGGACTCAGCACAGCCGGCCAGCAGGGGCCAGCACAAGGACAGAGCCAGATCCCGCCAGCAGGGAGGCTTCTCACATGTCCACTTAGACGTGTTTGGAAACTATAAATTTCAAAAAGGTCATAAATTTTAAAAAGTGGCTTCGCAGTGTCATGAGTTCTCCTAGAGAAGGGTTAGCATATCCACATGCCCATATGGCACCAAAGCCTCCTCTCAGAGCTCAGAGTCAAGGCCAGCTTGTTGGCAGCAGCAGTGATAAACCTCAGCATCATTTACACAGTAATTAATTTATTTTCCTTTATGGCTCCACTTGGGTTGCACTTTTTTTTCCCCATGAAACATTTATTTACAAAAACAATGAATATGCAAGTTTTGTGCTTAGTTGCTCAGTAGTGTCCAGCTCTTTGTGACCCTGTGGACTATAGCCCACCAGACTCCTCCCCGCCCATAGAGATTCTCCAAGCAAGAATACTCGAGTGGGTTGCCATGCCTTCCTCCACGGGATCTTCTCAACCCAGGGACTGAATCCAGGTCTCCCACACTGCAGGCAGATTCTTAATCATCTGAGCCACCAGGGAAGCCCAGTGTATGCTCTAAGTACAATTATTTCAATAGTAATTACATTTGTTTTATAAAAACTTGCCCTTGGAGAATTCCTCAGAAACAACTTCTCTCCAGGAAAGACTGAAAGGAAAAATATTAACCATTCTATTTATAAGAGGCCTCATGACACTGCAAAGCCACTTTTTCCTTATGATCCATTCAAAATGCATGATTTTCAAATGCATTAGCAGGCACTACTACCTAAAAAGAAACTAGTGACCTGGTTTATATAATATTTTATAAAAAACAAGAACAGTCATTGAGGAAATAAGACTATCAATAAGCCATCAGAAGATGAGATCCATGTTAAGTGTGTGTTATTCAAAGAAGAGCTACACCTACAAGGGTTAAGGACAAAGTACAAGCTGGTTATGCAAAGCCAATGAACAATATGACTTCTTTTTGGTCTTTAAACTAAACAAAAATTACAAAGCCTGCTACAACAACACATAGGGATCCTAGTATATTAACGGAATGAATTTTCTGAAGCAAATTTCTGTCACTGATGTTCTCTAAAGTCTCTTTGTTGTAATATATTGGAGTGTCTCACATGGATCAAAGAGAACCTCAGAATCACATCCATCAGAACTTATCACTGCTGCAGAAGAATAGCTGGGGTGTTACCTTCCCTGATTCACCACACTGCTTAGGGGAAAGTTACACAGTGCTGTCTAAATGAAAAAGAAACCAAAGGCACAGTAGGGAAGGAAGGAATCTTCTATTGCTTGCTAAAGAGACTTGATGGCACTACAACAAAGTAAGCCAGCATCCGATGAAAAAGGCCCCAGCTCCCATCACAAACGCATTAACAATCAGAAGCAAATTGTCCATCCATTTAAGAATTCTAAGTACCAATCATATTAACTCTGTCTGAGAGTACTATGTACTTAGCACTCTAAAGATCCTTTAAGAAAATTAAGCAGTGTCTCGATTCAGAAGAACACAAGAAAATTTAAAAGCAACTAATAATTGTGAAACAACTGAGTCTGAGTGAACTCCAGGAGTTGGTGATGGACAGGGAGGCCTGGCGTGCTGCGATTCGTGGGGTTGCAAAGAATCGGACACGACTGAGTGACTGAACTGAACTGAATAATTGTGAAAATAACATTCTAAGCTATTTATAAAATTCAAACTCTTTCTAATTCTACTGCAGAAGACCAAGGAAAGGAGAACTGAGAACATGTGATTAAAAAGAGAAAGACAATTCTTCAATTTCTCACTCTTAACAGAAAACAGATCACGGGTCCTGTCTCTAGCCTTTCCCCAGTGAGGAGGAAGAGAACACTGACAACCCAGACTCAATGGCCTTCCTGCTTTGTTTGAAGACCCCTCTATGTGCAAAGCCCCTGCCTCTCTCATCACAAGAGACTTATGCTTTGTTCTGCTGTGATCGCCTCCCGAGAAAAAGTGCCAGGAAACCACAAAAAACGTCCTTTTGCAAAAGCAGACGTGACATTTTTGATGAGCTCATCAAAGATTCATAATGAACGGACTATAGGCATGCCAGCACATAGAACGTGGTCTCCCCGAGATACGTGCATCTAAATGCAAGGATGAGAGTGAGTTTCCAGGGTTAAAGCAGGAACCCAATGAGTTTGGGTTTTGTCCTATATTTTATGTTTAGATTTGATATACTATATAGTGTAGGCAACATTTAAATGTATTTTCAAAACTGAAAAAAAAAAAAAGAGCGAGGAGGGAAACTTATGTTCAACTTCATATACAAAATGTTATATCCTTAAGACTCCCACACTGAGGTCTGAAATCCCGAGTGGAACGGAGCTGACAGAAGTCTCTGGGGAGAGTAGTGCTCAGGGACCAAAGTCCAGGGTCCTTTGTCTCCCAGGCTGAGGCTCTTTCTACTTTATAATTTCCTTCCTCTCATTCCTTGAGAGAGCGCTCCCCTGGGTTTAGCAGTTTTCACATGAAAGCCAAGTTCTGATCAGTTCAGTTCAGTCGCTCAGTCGTGTCCGACTCTTTGCGACCCCATGAATCACAGCACGCTGAGTTCTGATAGGAGTCTGCAATACTGACCTTGCCCTTGTCCCGAGGCTGTTAAAGCTCAAACCAAGAGGAACTCAGGTCCACTCCCTCAGGGCTCTGGCTGGTCTGCTTCGATATTTTTTATGATAACATTCCACAGAGAAGCTGCCTTTCCTCTCCCCACCCCTTTCTGGAAATTAAAAACCAGTACCGTACCTGAACCTCCTCAAAAACAGTTGCTTGCTCCTGATTAGTTAATGTTGTCAGGTGCTTCTGGAGCTCTAGTTTGGTTTTGGAAGAATTCATTCCTATTAAGAAAAAAAAGAGACCTGAGAACACACACACGACGTAACAGTTAGGAGGTGGAGTTAACACCTTCCATTCTCACTCCCTCTCTTACGTGCTTTCCCACCCTCTTTAGGCATCGGAGGTTTTATGGAAATTCTAATCAATAACAATGTCAGTGATGAGGACACTGGCAACAAGTAACAGTTTTTGATTGAGCCCTCATGTGCTAGAGCCAACTTAAATGTCAGGTTTGTATCATTTCATTTTATACTAGAACCACCTGATGAAGAGGACCATTTTACAGTTAAGAAAACTGAGACCCAGAGAGCTCACAAGACTCCCGAAGTCCAACACACTGGACTCTACCTCAGCCTTGTGTGGTTCCAAATCATTTTTTTTCCTACCACTTGAAAGTGAAGTCGCTCAGTCGTGTCCGACTCTTTGCGACCCCATGGACTGCAGCCCTCCAGGCTCCTCCGTCCACGGGATTCTCCAGGCAAGAATACTGGAGTGGGTTTGCCGTTTCCTTCTCCAGGGTTGTTAAAACATCGCACACAACAGGAACACTGTCCACAGAAAATGATAAAACCTCATGAGTGTTTATATGTAAAGTAGACAATCTCCCTTAAGGGAAAACCACTACTGCCCCCTCTGAAAACTGACCAACATCCTCCTGCAGGTTAGGTTCTTTCACATAACAGTGATTCGTGTGGCAACAGCGTTCCTTTTACCACCACATGCTTATTAACAGTCTTATGACCACATAACTAACATTACAGAGGGTTCTGAGGGAAAGTCATTAAAATAAAGCTACCATTTTAGTGCCCATCAGAATCTGGTAATTCAGAAAGTTCCTTCTCCACACATATATGGCTCAGACCCTGCTCTGCCTTTCCCTGGGGGCCAAAGATAAACACTCATGTGAGATTTGGATGAAAGGATTTGCCAACCTATCATGGAAAAAAACTGCAATGACTCTTAGGGCTGCCCTGGTGGCTCAGAGGTTAAAGCGTCTGCCTGCAGTGCGGGAGACCTAGGTTCAATCCCTCGATCGGGAAGATTCCCAGGAGAAGGAAATGGCAACCCACTCCAGTATTCTTGCCTGGATTATCCCATGGACGGAGGAGCCTGATGGGCTTGCAAAGAGTTGGACATGACTGAGCGACTTCACTTTCACTTCACTGTCCCTATCCACTCGCCACCCCATTTCCTCCTGAGGGTGAGCCACTGCGCCAGGATCTATGCCAGATTTATCTACATAATGAGGATGGCCAGACGGGGCATCTCCAAAATGAAGAACAGGGACTTGGGAATCAGGCTTCTGTTGTACAGATGAGTTTGCTGAGGTCCAGAGAAGCCAGGCAACTGACAGGTCAGGAGGCCAATTAGCAGCCAAGCCTGTCCCAGAGCCAACACTCCCTGCTCTCCCTGCCACAGAAGGCAGGGGCCCCACCCCTTTCAGCAAGCTGTGGCAAGGCCACTGCCCCAGCTCAAACCACTGCAGCTTCTAGAAGTCCTTCCAGAGGTACTCCCCCACCACCTTTTTTTTGGCCAAGAAAACCCTAAACGGCCACCATAAAAATAAAAGCCAGTATTTTTTTTAATGACTGCTGTGCCACTTTACAGAACACTGCATAATCTCATCTAACCCTCAACATAATCCTGGAAGTAGGCACTATATACAGTAATCCCAAGGTCCATAGGTAAAGAAACTGAGGCACAATCAACTCAAATATTTTGTCCAGTGTCATGAGCTACGTAAGGGACAGAGTGAGAATCTGACCCACGTTGATCTGCCTCCAGAGACCGCTTCAGAACACTCCACTGCCTCCCTTTACCCACACACAGTCAAGTCACCTGACCCCGGTGACTTCAATACCAAAGTGAACTGCTCAGTGAAATAAGTCAAGCAGAAAAAGACAAGTACGGCAGATTTTCACTTATATGTGCAATCTAAAACACAAATAGACTTACAAAGAACCAGCTAGTGGCCGTAGGGCAGAGGGGAAGAGGGGAAGGGCAAAATAAGTGAAGGGGACTAAGGTGTATCAGCGGATTAAACTACCAGTTATAAAATAAATAAGTCACAGGGATGTGATGTATGGCAAAGGGAATGCAGTCAGTAATGTTATGATGACACTGTATGGTATAGAAGATATAAAAATACTGAATCACCATGTTGTACACAGACACTAATAATACTGGAAGCCAACTATTCTTCAATTTAAAAGAGAGAAGTGATTAAAGGTGCAGAAAGGACAGCTCAATTTGTCAGAGCACAGTTCATTCAGCTATTCCTCTGGCAAGCTGTCAGGTCACACCAGCCAGGGAAACAGCGATGCCTTCACTGCACTAACTACTTACAGGCTGAATCAAAACAGTGTTTACATTTACGAGCAAAATTAGCACTCAGAAGTCATTAAATAAAAATCCTCCCTGCATCTGGATGTCAATGATACCGTCCAAGCATCCTCTCGTGGACACACTTGTACTGTTTGATGAAACATTCACACATGGAGAAAAACCTCAAGAAGAGTTAGACTCATTATACATACTTCTAACAATCTCAGGTGAAATCATACAATACAGTCTACTCTTCATATTCAGCAGGTATGCAGAGATCCCTAGACAGTTCTATCCTTGTCTTCAGGAGCTCTCAATTCGTTAAGTCCTTTCTGCCCCATCTCAAATCAAAGCTGGTCCTCCAGGCCCCATGCCTGCTCTCCACTGTGCACCCTCTGTGGGGTTCTCAACACTTTCAGCCGCTCCTGGGGGTTTCTGCAGCAAGAAGGCAGCATTCCCCATGTGATGCCAAAGGTTTTACAGGCAAGAAGGGCAGCAAGTCAGTCTGCCTTCATGCTGGCCACCAGAAAAGGCTCTTATTAAAGGGAGCACGGATGAACAGTTTTGCTTTGCCGAAGGCAAATTTACTTGGAGAGCAAAAGGAAACCTCAGTTCAACTTTTTCTTTTTAGTGAGAGTGTAATTTATGCCAAGAATTCCCAAAATGCTTCTCTAAACTTTAAAATAAGCAAAATGCTATATAAATACTAGCAGTTGTAGAGAGTCCAAACACAGAATCTGTACAGCTGCCCCTCTCAATGGCACCCACAAGCACAGTCTATTTATTCTACTTTATGGATTCCAGAGCATATTAACTACATCAGTTGATTAAGAAAACAGTCTTTAAGTCTTTTTGTGGCCATGTCATTCATTGTTCCTCTCCACTGTTTATGATGTTCTTGGCCAGATCATAACTTCCTATTAGAGCCACTGTTATGGGTACATAAAATGAGCTTTAATAAACGATTTCATTCTACTTGGGGATTCCCTGGTAGCTCAGATGGTAAAGAATCTGCCTGCAATGCAGGAGAACCAGGTTGGATCCCTGGGTAGGGATGCAACCTAGCAAAATGTAAGAACCTGAAACTAACTGTCCATAAAATAATCAGTATCTCCCTTACTAAGGACGGCTCTAATAATGTGCCATTGATGCTTTAGAAATGCTTCCCATCATGTAGGCAAAATGTACCCTCGCCAGTCTTCTAATTGTGCTAGTTAATGGATGTTTTTACATTAGCATAGCTTTCTGCTTTGCTTGGATCTTATCCAGTAAAAGGATGAATTAAATGATAACTCCGAAACTACAGCAGCAAAATCCCTACCATAATTAAACTTTTCAGGTATAGCTCTCTGAAAGTTAAGTCAGACCAAAGAAAGATTTGTCAAGTGGAACTCTGGAACCCTTCCAGCTCCTGCAGGTCAGAATCTGCCTTATCTTCAAGGCCGAAGTCACTGCAGGCTTCTTAACAAGCTCATAGGGGACACTGCCGTCATCGTTTACCTTATCTTGACAACCACTAAGGAAAGAACTAGTGATGCTCAGATGGGATCTCTTGTTAAAGCACAACTTTTCTTGTTCCCAGATATATTTTGTATCATGTCAGCAAAAAGGAACAACTAGGAAAACATGGTTGAAAATGTTAATCATTTTGATCCATTTTAAACAGCACTGGAATGCCAGCAAATGAACCTTTGAAGACCTTAAGATGATGTCAATTTGTCTTTAAAAAGGGAAATCAGATACCACTTCACATCCATCAGGATGGTTATCATTCCCCAAGCCCCAGAAAGTAGGCTTGCTTATCCCTCAAATGTGCAGTAATCCCTTTTCCTTCCACAAAGTGGTGAGGATTAAATGGATGATAATACATGTTAAAGAAAACAGTACAGTGCCAGGCATATCTTAAGCATGGAAATCGTAACATTTATTGCAGTTTCTCCCCAAACCAAATTCCTAGAAAAACTTGGAGCAACACTTCCTGTGCTCTTTCTCACTGGCTCCTCAACTGGAACCTGCCCTCTGGCCATTCCTCACCATTAAAACTGCTCTGGAAGAAGCTATCATTGACCTTGTAATGGACTCTTTACGTGTCCAACTCTGCGACCCCACAGAATGCAGCCCACCAGGCTCCTCTGTCCATGGGATTTCCCAGGCAAGAATACTAGAGCAGGTTCCCATTTCCTTCTCCAGGGGATCTTTCCTACCCAGGGATCAAACCTGGGTTTCCTGCACTGCAGGAGAGCTGCAGTGAGCCACCAGGGAAGCCATGTAATCGGCTCACTCAGTGGTTAGTTCTTACCTCTCATCTTACTAGACCTCTCCGTGGCAGCCAACTGAACACTCACCCCACCATGATTAACAGCGCAACTGGTCTTGTGCCCTCTGTTCCCCTAACTCCTCCACTGTCTTCAGGGCCCCTCGAGGGGAGATGGTAGCACCTGATATACAGAAGACATCCATCTACGACCTCTGTAACTAACATCAGCCTCCGTGGGACAGAACCTTCCAACGAATTTGCCCAGGCCCCTGAACTCCTGCCCACCCCACCCCAACCAGGCTCACCCTCGATCCGCTCACAGAGCTTGTGCAGGCTCTGCAGGGGGCAGCCCTCACACAGCTGGGCTGGCGCCTTCGCTGTCTGCTGCACAGCAGCCACCGTGAAGGCCTGCTTCAAGGTCATCATGATCTCATCCACCTGATCAAAGAGGAGAGACCACAGAGAGCAGAAAGGCCATTTAAAATGATCTGGCAGAGATTTCAGGACTCTGTGGAAAGACCCAGTACTTAAGATTCTTCTGGACTGTTAGTCACAGGTTAATGGATAATAATCATTAAGAACCACTAGGCTTATACATAGTCTAGAAACACTACAAATGCTCAAAGTTTTTCAAGGAGATAAGGTAAAAACTAGATGCAAATTAAATACTGAAAGAAAACCAACTCTTCTGATCAAAAGTCCAAAATGACTTTTGAAAGATGCTAAAGCAGAGGGTGAAAGTGAGCAGGCCTTTAAGCATGATGAACATTGAAAATGTGCACCCAAGCCAGTCTCAAGTGTATATTAGCTGGTTATTAGTCATAAAAGTATAATTAAAACCAAATAATTTGTCAGTGAAGCCATATAGTTTTGCTATAAAGAAATCAGCGAGGCTGACATCCCGTGTAGATGAGATTTCAAGGTTAAGAAGAGCCTCTTCTCACTTACCAGAGCTTCATTTGTGCACTGAAACACGTAACAGACGAAATGAAAGCCTCCACCTCCGGAAGACTCACGGCAGATGAACCCAAAGTGGTCCACATGTCTAATACCCTGTGGAAGGCAGGGACAAGATCAAGAATGGTAAGCTATACCCAGAGGAGGCACCACTGTCACACGCGCGGCTGAAGACTCACACGGCACGGTTTTAAAGGACACTGTGAAATTACTGTTTTCAAAGATGTTTTAAATATCTAAAAACATCTCTCAAATATGAAGTTCTACTAAAATGTTACTCCTCTGACTATCCCCACAATAAGAGAAGCAGGATCTGAAAACCAGAGCTTTCATCCTCATTTTCATAGTGAGACGAAGTGGAGAAAAGCTGACACATAAAAATGAGAACTTTTCTTAAGTATTAAGGAATAAGTAGATGAGAGAGTAACAAAGAAACACAACTGTACACACACACAAGCAAACACACGTAGACACAAACATTAAAGGAAAGGTTTTAAAATTTTTGTACTCCTAAAATAACAAACAAGTAAATCCTGAAGTAAACTGGTAGAAAGAATGAGTCAAAAGTTATACACACAAAGAACAGAGATACTTTCAAGCATAAGACATTAAGGCCAAAGCTGTACCACAGTTTCCTAAGAGCTCTTTTTAATAAATATTAATATGTATACTTGTTTTGAAAGTATCAGCTAAGAACCACCTTAATACAGATAAGACATCATCCATAAATATTAACCTACAGCATCTCCTAAAAGCACCAGCATGCAAAGTGTCGACAGCTTGAAGGGCAGGTGATCATGTAAATTTGTAAACATCCTTAAGGAAATAATAAAACTACCATATGAAAAAGCAAATATTTAGTATTACCATTTCAACAGAAATACAAGCAAATCAAGATAAAATGTCTACGGAGAATCTCACTTTCAGGTCAAATATTTCCCAATAAACGAGCAATCACTGACACATCCTGGCATTGCCATCAATGTTCTCCAACGGCAAGTTAAGCATATGCAAGAGGTTACTCCAAAGGAGAATATGATTTGGAAAAAGCATTTTCTTTGTAAACGGTTCTCTAGTCGATCTTAAGCATGAACGTCGTTTTCACCTTTGGGGGAAAAAATTCCCTATTGAATCATTACATAGATCACATTATAAATCAACAATGAGAGTTTCATTATATCATTAATTTTGAGAAAATGAAAATGAGAAAATGATTTCAGACTTTTTAAAACTACCCAAACAGTAACCCATTTTTGCTAGGAAGATTCTGAGTAAAGTTGTCATAGCTCATTATAACTGACAGATTCTCCAAATCTCTCTATGAAACACACCCAGGAGATTTTCAGGAAAGAATTCAAGTAGACACTGTACTCTAAGGAAAACATCCTCAAAGGTACTCATTATTTATTATATTTTAAGGAAGAGAAATAATGATCTTGGTATCCCAAAAGTCATGAATTTTTAGAAAGTAAAAATAAGTACTTTAAAAAATATATTAGTGTGTATGAGTATATATATAAATATGCATATAGATACACACACATGCACATACACCTGAAAATCAGGACTGCCAATGACTGAGAAAAAAAAGAAAAGGAAACGTACTTTCTCCAGTAAGTTATGGTTGCTAAAAGCAAAATTTTTAACGTCCAAGTTATATTTTGCCTTAATATACAAAAGGAAATGCAAGATCACAAACCCAGCACTTAGAAAGCATACATCTTGTGACCTTAGCCACTTCGGTTGAATGACAAACAGTAAAATAATTCATTAAAAAATTCAACTGCAGTTGAGCTGATAACCCATGTCCATTTACCTGAGAGCAAAAGGATATCTCCTTAAAATTTTTCTGCAACGCTATTTTTTTGGTGTCAGGACTGATGAGGTAAACTTCAGATTGACCAATCTTAAAAGACAAAGAAAGAAAGAAACTAGCTTTGCATGAACACTGAATTCAGATTTATTATACAAACTTTCTCATTTCATGACCTAGGAAAATAAAGAATCAATGGCTCAAGCTCCTGTTTAACAGTGACCATATCATGTAGAAGACCACTTCCAGGGCACACTCTACTCTACAGGCTTTGGGTAGGAGACACCCGTCAAGGTGTTCACCTTCGTCAGGCAGCTGTCTTGAGATGAAAGGACCAAATACCTCAAAGTCAGTCACAAAGCCTCAGGTTCCCACAGCTCCCCTTTGTAAGAAAGAGAGGTTTTCTACATAAGCAACTCTCCAAGGATACAGGAGCTTCTCTTTTAAAATTTCCAGGACACTTTCTAATGATCAGAAAAATCTTAAATTATTGTTAAAAATCTACCATTTGTTGAGTACATACTGTGTTAGGTACTCACTCTTGCTTATCTGACTTCCTAAAAAAGTTAACAGTGAGAGCACAAACTAACACTGTCTTACAGACGAGGGTCAGCCTAACCGATCTCCGTTAGGACAGAGGACTGTCGCAATAACCACATAGTTAACTGTGCAGCTTCCCTCCTTCCCCTGCTGTTCCCTGAACCCAGGATGCTCCTCTAGCTGGCCACAGTGACACTTCTGCTCAGTGAAAATCACTGCCTTCAGAAAGCCCTGATTCCCCAGAAGCCCTCACAGCCTCCTTTGCAGCATTTATCACAATTTTAGTGAGACAATTACTCATACAATCAGTTGTCAGCCTCTCCCTGGAATTTAAATTTCACGTGGGCAGAGATCATGCCTGTCCTGTTCATTGCTATATTTCTAGCATGCTGCAAGGGACCCTGTAGATAGCATTTACGCAATAAATACTTGAAAATAAACGTACTAAGCAGCTTTCCCAATGATACCAAGAGGTTTTGGTGGTTTTTTTTTTTAATACAGACCACACATTACACCACCAGTCTGACTGCCAACGTAGCACTCTTTTCAGTATATTAGGTCAACCATGAAAAGAGGAAGAAATAGGCCCTCTGACACTCCATCTCGATTTCGACCCTGTATATCTCCACAGCCAGCTTCCTCATCACTTGGCCCGGAGTTAGGCATGTAAACGTTATATTTAAGCACACCTTCCTCTCTCCCTAGACTCTCAGTCAGCCTTAGGCCAAAGAAGAGACAGAGGCGACTAAGAACAATCTCTTTCCCATACTGTAGAGGCCAACTCACTAGGAAGCCAGCTGAGTCTTATCAGTTCAGACCCAGAGAACTCCTAGGACAGCAACCTTTCCAGAACAGCTGGGATCAGCCCAGACCAAGGAGCCTCAACTGCCAGGGACAGCCTTCTGCCCATGCCTTTTCTGGCATTTGGCTCACTGTCAGTTTATCAAACCATTTCTAGAAAAAAGTAAGCAGCTGGCTAAACTGATACTGTAGCTTGGGTATCAATTTCAAATTACCCCCAATTACCCAGGTGACAAAGTGTAAGTAGCTTAACAAATTTATAAAAACAGTAAAGGGGTATTTTCCAAAAAATTTTTGCTGAAATATATTACTTGAAATATGTTTAAAAAAAAAAAAAAAACCCTTTTGGAGCCTCTTTTACACACATTAATTGATTGTTCCACATTGAAAAGATGTCTTCACCATCATGTGGGAGGCAGATAAAAATCATACAGGATGTAAGATAGATTCTGTTTGTTACCCCCTAATGGGGGTAATGGGGACTAAACAAGGATTCTATCCTGACAAAAGAATTATTCAGAATAAAAATATATGGATTCACACATAAATCCAAAAGCAATTCACAGATAATCTTCGTTCGACTAAGCAGATTTTCTTTTGAACACACAGACCAGACTGGGGATGTGCAGGTGGCTTGATAATATTTTACCGTGAAGAGCATAGTTCGATTTTCCTCAATATCTGTCGGCTGCACAATATTGTGTCCACTAATCAGGTGGTTCTCGATGTCGCTCTCCTCAAAGGAGCTGAAGAAACTACTACTCCGCAGGCCTGCATCCTGAAACTCCTTTCGGAAGGCCAAGGAGCGCAGCCCGGGCTGCGAGAAGGACTTGCGCATCGGCCGCGGGCCCCGCTCCCCATCCCCCGGTGGCTGCGGTGCAGACCGGAACTGATCCGAGGAGAAGCCGCCGCTCACGTGACTGAAGCCTTCGATGCACTCATCGATCAGGGCGGGTGGAGCCTTCCTGTGCGCCACGGCCACGCGGCCGCAGAACAGCACCTCGAACTTCTTGGCGAATGTGTCATCGAACTCCGAAGGGCAGCGGAGCTCCTCCTGGCGGGCGATCTTCCCAGCCTGCCGGATGGAACTGATGATCTCAGGCACCTGCGGGGAAAGGAAGGAATGTCATTTGGAACCTGCTGTGGTTGGGCTTCCCTGGTAGCTCAGCTGGAAAAGAATCCGCCTGTAATGCAGGAGACCCGGTTCGATCCCTGGGTTGGGCAAATACCCGGGAGAAGGAAATGGCTACCCACTCCAGTATTCTTGCCTGGAGAATCCCATGGACAGAAGAGCCTGGCAGGCTGCACACATACGTGGGGTAGCAAAGAGTCGGACAGGATTGAGTGACTAAGCCCAGCCCAGCACAGTGGTTGGGACGCACAGGGCCCGCGTCCACAGGAGCCACGTCATGCTGCCCACATCCATACACTGCGTATTTCATCACATGGGGCCAAAGGAAAAGCCCACAGAGTTCCGGACCAGGAGAGGGAAAGGCACAACTTTCACAGAGAGGAAAAGGAGAGCAGTATTTATTAAGCATCCATTACATGCTGGGGATATACTAGGGGATTCATGTGCCTGCAAGCTTAAGTGGTAAGTCCACAGACACAGCAAGTTAAATCCAGGCCGGTCCCCCCACTCCAGAGCCAAAGGTCTTCTCTGAGAAGCTGTCACTATCCCTTCAAAAGGTCTGTCACCAAAACAGTATGCAGTTATTCTAGATTTCATGGCAGTACATCGTGGCAGTGCATCAAGTCTTCTAAAATAAAAGACAGGATGAGGATAACAAGACCGAAATTACCTTACACAACCTTTCTTCTAATCATAACATCATTATTTTCTCTAGTGACAACTGACAATTTATTCCTCAGTTTTATATTCCCTAAGAGTTGAACAGTATTGACTACACAGCTAGGTGGTTTTAATCAAGGAATAAGCAACCCATGACAGTATCATTATCAAGGCAACACACTGTGGCTTCTTTCCACTGAACTTCTAAAGCCTTTGGTTCCTAATGTAGTCATGATCAAGAGAATGAACAAAAGAGTCTCATGTACTATTGTCAGGCCAACTGCTATACCCTCTCATCATTAGCTTCTGACGAGATCCTTCAAAGAAGCCACAGAAAGAGACGAGTCCTCCACAGAATGAATAAGCATGTGTCCAATCATCTGGAAGACATATGGCCACAGCACTAACACAAGGCAGGCGTGAATGCATTTTCATAAGGAAAGCCTAGCTTTTGACATGACCTATTAAATAACACCCAAAGCCATTTTTTCCTTTTCTCTTTCTAAGAAAATCCAAAAGAACACCCAATACCCATAGGCCCACTGTCTTTTTAACAACATTACAGAAGGAGAAGAAAACCAAACCCTTTTCAATTTAGGTCAAAGATCAATGTACACAGTAAAGGGAGGTGGTTACAGTAGATCTGAAAAAACTTATTTTCTGTGTTCATAACATAATCCCCAAAGACCCAACTCAAAAGACTTTTCTCTGTGATTTCATATCATGCACACCTTAAAGACAATCTCTACTGAAAAGATTAAGATATATCCTTTCAAGGTACTTTATCATACAAAAAGTCAAAACATCTTTAGACATATTTTATATTTAAAAAAATTAATTCCTGGAGCAAAGGCCTAAATGACACTGAGGAAGCCAGAATTTCAACGTCAAGCATCGACATGCACTGAGTATTGCAGAGCTTGGGCTGTGGCTCATTCCTCTACATACAAATAATTACACAAATACAAATAATAATTATACAAATAATCTTGCAAAGGCCTAAAAGTTATTCATAAATATAAAAGACAGGACAGAAAGAAGAAAGAAGTAGAAAGTCTAGATTTCATTCACACATTTGCCAAACAGTCACTACAGGACCTTGGCAAAAACAGCCTCAGTTTTTCTCTCTTGGGGGGAAAAAAATTCTTAAAAGATTTTAACAGGTAAAAGTTGTTTCTGTGAGCATAAAGAATAATGACTCTTTCAAAAAAGCAAAACAGTTCATGCAAATAAGAAATGCTTTTCTAAGCAAATGGGTAAAATTATTTTATCAGGAGTCATTTGAATCTTCCTAATTACTAACCCCACTCTCTGAACAGGAAATTCAAAGCTTACTCAGTCTTTTGAGGCTTCTTACAATACCCGACATTTCTATATGCTGGGTCTTCCCACTGCATCTGAAGTGAGTAATGGTGTCTTTCATTACATATCAAAGGGGAGAGAAAATGTGTGAAGTCATATGAATTTATGGTGACTCGGTAATAAAGTACAAACACAAGTAAGACACGAATTAGAGAACTTGCTTTTTCTGTCTCTTCACAAGGTCAGAAGAGGCTAAAGAGTATATGGGTCCTAGGCAGACAGAGTTGTGCTGTGGTCCTTTTCCCAGCCACCAATCTTTTTCCTATCCTTTAATCAGAATCTTCAAAAGATAATGCTTTAGTCAAAAACCAGTGCCTCCCTCCCCCTGAGCTGGTAAGCTGTGTGAATATGGGTGTAAAGGAGATAATAGGGCTTAGAAAAATCTCAGGAATCCTGACAAGAATATAACAATTTCAAAATATTTGAAGGCATATTACCAAACACACTTTCAACAATAAAGTGTAAACAGTTTAAAATCCAACATTTTAAAAACATTTCTGTAAGTCATTCAGGTATACTAAGAGACTAAATAAAAAATGGGCTCCACTTATGTCTGAAGTAAAGTGAAGTGAAAGTCAGTCTCCGATTCTTTGTGACCCCATGGACTATATAGTCCTTGGAATTCTCTAGGCCAGAATACTGGAGTGGGCAGCCTTTCCCTTCTCCAGGGGATTGTCCCAAACCAGGGATCAAACCCAGGTGTCCTGCATTGCAGGCAGATTCTTTACCAGCTGAGCCACAAGGGAAGCCCCCATTTATGTCTAATTTTGCAAAACTTTGATAGTTTAGTTCTCTTTACCAGAACAGACCTGGATACTGCTTTTTGAAAAATGAAGGCCTAAGACAAACCAACAGCTAACGTCATACGCAACAGTGAAAAGCTGAAAGTATTAACTCTAAGATCAGGAACAAGATAAGGATACCCACTCTCACCACTTTCATTCAACATAGTTTTAGAAGGCCTAGCCAAAGCAAGCAAAGAAAAAGAAAATAAAAAGGAATCCAAACCAGAAAAGAAGAACACTGTCACTGTTTGCAGATGACATAATACCATACATAGAAAATCCTAAAGATGGTACTGGAAAACTACTAGAGCTCATTAATGCTCTAGTAGAAATCCATAAAGTTTCAGGTTACAAAGTTAATACACAGAAATCTGTTGCATCTCTATACACTAACAACAAAATACCAGAAAAAGAAATTAAAGAAACAATTCCATTTACCATTGAATCAAAAAAAAAAAAAAAATACTGAGAAATAAACGTACCTACGGTGGCAAAAACCTGTACTCCATAAACTTTAAGACACTGATGAAAGAAACTGAAGACAACGCAGACAGGTGGAAAGATATACTGTTACTGGACGGGAAGAATCAATATAGTTAAAATGATTATATGACCCAAGGCAATCTACAGATGCAATTCAATCCCTATCAAACTACTAATGACATTTTCACAGAGTAGAATAATTATATATATAATCACATTAATACAAATACATATATATATATGTATATATATATATAATGGAATACCACTCAGCCATAAAAAAGAATGAAAGTTTACTATCTGCAGTAACATGGATGGACTTGGAGGGCATTATGCTAAGTGAAAGAAAACAGAGAAATCACTTATATGTGTGTGACATCAATTTTATGTGAAGTTTAATAAAATGGGGATTTCCTGGTGACTCAGTTGGTAAAGAATCCTGCAATGCAGGAGACCCGGTTCAATCCCTGGGTGGGGAAGATCCCCTGGAGGAGGGAATGGCAACCCACTCCAGTGTTCTTGCCTGGAGAATCCCACAGACAGAGGAGTCTGGCAGGCTGTGTCCACGGGGTCGCAAGAGTCAGACACGACTGAGCACACACACACAAAATACAACACACTAGTAAATATTAAAAAAACCAAAAACCAGGCAGATCCACAGATATAGAGAACAAGCTAGCAGTTACCAGTGAGGAGTGGGGAAAGGAGTAGTAAAGGTAGGAGAGAATGGGCGTAAGATGGACTCAAAAATGTACTGTGCAACACAGGGAATATAGCCTACATTTTGTAATAACTGTAAATGGAAAGTAGTCTTTTAAAATTGCATAATTTTTTTTTAAAAATGAAGGCGTCATGTCCCACTTATGATGAAATCCTGAATTCTCTATTCTTTATAACTCTGTCCTGGACTCACCTACACTATTACTTGTAACATAAGGGAAGTGGGTCATTTATTTCATTTTATTTCCAAATGTCATCCTAGGTTTAGCTGGATGCCAAGAGGCAGGGATTCAGAAGTGTGAGATGAACACAAGATAGCCCTGCCTGAGAAGGGAGTGGGGCCTGGAGGAAGGTCTGGTTAGAATCTTTACAGTAACTGAGATGGGGTCTGCTGGGAACCTGAACTAAGCAGCAAGCACCGCAAGAGAAAAAAAGGCTGCAGGAAAGATTCTGGAAGACAGACTCACAAGACCTGGTGACTACCTGGATGGGGGAGTTGGGGGCATGGGAGAATGCACGGGACTCACAGATGATCTGGCTTAGGCTTCTTCGTTCAGGAATTCAGAAGCAGCAGGTCTGGGGAGAGATTACAGTGAGCTCCCCTCCTGTCCATGATGAGTACGACCAGAAGGACTTGAAAGTAAAGACATGTGGTGGGCAGCTGGACAAGCCAGCCTGCAGTCCAAGACAGGAGATCTCAACTGGACATCAACAGCCCACGTATACAGACGGGAGGTGGCTGATGCCCTGGCAACAGGAAAAGGGAAAGTAAAGGAAGTGAGCCAAGATGGGATGTTAGGATACACCAACATTTCAGGTATAAAGGAGCTGAGGGATCACAGCAGAGAAGCAGGAGGGCAGGAAAGCAGGAAAATGCCAGAGGTGGCGAGGGAAACAAGCACTCCTTCTTGGGGTGTGGGGCGGGGGCGCTGAGTGAGAATAAACAGTCTGCTGGAGTTGCCAGCTTGTGTAAAACATAAAGCAGGGATGCCCACAATGACCCTCCAAAACAAGCGAGCAACGGAAAAATGTCTCACGGTGAAACCTTTAGTCTATGAGAACGTATGCTTCAAGTTACAATATTTACTGCAAATACACAGACACTTTAAGGGCAAATACGCTGAGGTCAGTAATGTTTATTCCCACTGATATGATCTGGGTACTTTTAATAAAAATCTTTTTTTAGTCACAGCAATAATATCTACGTCATTTCTGACTGCAGATAAAGTAAATCAAAACTAATGGCAGCAAAAACAAGAATCTGAAAAGCATTTTGCTGAGATAAATTCATAAGGATTTCAGATTTGGTTTTCTTTCTTTTAACAATGGGCATCGCAATAAAAATGTTAACTGAAATGAATTGCCAATAATGAAGAAACAAATTCTGTTTTAAACATATAAAAAATTTATTGAACTACTCTTCTGTCAACCTATTTGAGTTTATGCTAAAGGTCATTTTTACGTCTGCACTTCTTTCACAGCCAAAATAAGTTTCTTTTGAATTCACATACTAATAAATGCGCAGTACAATATGAAGTTTCTGTAGCAGGCTTGTGAATATTGTTTTATAACTAGTCAGAAAATTATAACCTAAGAGAATTAAAATATTCATTTCTGCAAATAAAATCCTTATTTAAACCTTTGGGTCAAATTTCTTTTTAAAGATTTGAGGATTTTAAAGGATTATAAACACACTGCAAGTGTAATTTTATTCACAAGAACTTAGGAAAGAACCCTTGAAACATTATTCAGGATGAAAAGCCATTTTTAACATTTACACTTGTGATTTTATGCCAACTAGTAATAAATAAAATATTAAAAATCGTGTTTTGCCCATTGGATGAAATGTTCCCTCACTACAAGGAGTTAAAATGAGCACTTTGAATAGAAAACAATCATTTCAGATAATTATTTCCCAGAAGAAACAGACTTGTTTTTTGTTGGTAATAAGTGGTCATTTGTATTTGTTGGTCATAAACAAGTAAATAGGGAAAGAAAATGAAATTAAACTATGTCTCCATGTACTCTGTCTTATCTGCCTTGAATTTCATACAAAACACTTAAGAAAACATCTTACTAATGCTCGATACTTCGATTATTTAAAGAGAATAAGACTGCTGTCTGATATTCTCAACATGACACGTGAGCATTCGTATCATTCAACAGTTTGGCCTATCGAGACTGGATTCGAAATAAAGATGTGAATACACCGCATACAGTGAAGAGGACGAGCCTGCTCCTGACCTGAGCAGAGGGTTAAGTGCAGGGAGGGAGAGACTTGTCGGAATGTAGCTTCCAATGTGCCCTGCAGAAGCCTGGTCCCCAGGAGAGGTCTGGCATGGGTCCTCCCAGGGAGCCGATGCCCCTGCTCCTGCTGGGAGCTCCCAGTTAGCCAAAGGTCAGATGAATGCGCTACATCTTCCTGACAGAGAGATCAGATGTGCTGGGATCTGGCTGG
This sequence comes from Budorcas taxicolor, assembly GCF_023091745.1. Lineage (NCBI taxonomy): Eukaryota > Metazoa > Chordata > Mammalia > Artiodactyla > Bovidae > Budorcas > Budorcas taxicolor. The sequence goes on along the minus strand of NC_068915.1, from coordinate 57,771,579 downwards.
GGAAGCACCTGGCATCTCAAAAACGCTGATGACCACTGGCCCCTAACGCAGCCCTCACACCCGGGGTCAGGACTGCCTCATCTGTCTAGTCTCCGGTTAAAACAGAAGTAGTAGCATTCAGCCGCCCTGGTTCTAATATGACAAATTGGATAAACTCTCTTCTTCGTAGCTTTTAAACTTCATGCAATGATCAGTGAAAACACAAAACCCAGCATCATACTATGAAATAGTTAGTTTGAAAGGTTCCCTACATCCTTCTGGCTAAACCAGCACTTTCCTACAAACACTTAAAACAATGAGAATAAAATCCAACTTAAGAAGTGATTTAATAGCTGCAGGAGCTAACACAAGAAGGTGGGAAAAGATAACACTGTAAGAGTATGAAATTGCCCTGTAAGTTTTCTAAAACAGTTTTTTAAAGCTAAGACATTTTGAATGGTCAGCATAAACACTGACAGAAGTCACTAAAAGATCACCTGGGAACATAAGTCTTCAAACTCTAAACCTTTTCATTTAACGCACTGATTTGTAACTCAAATGCACACTAGAGAGGCAGATAAACTTCTGAAACGAGTGACTTTTATCTACTTTTCATCAGTCTAGATGCAGCAGTCTGTGGAGGTGGGGCCCTGGCACCTGCGGTTTTCAGAAACATCTAAGAGCTCTCAGGGGCAGAATTCCAGATTTACCACCTGTCCTCTGTTATCCCGGAGGTAAGGAAGACGCTCCTCACCCTGCCCACTACATCATCACACCCAAAATCCATGGGATTCTTAAGAACCTAGGCAAACTGTGAACAGCAGTGAAGCAGCCGAACTCACAGATCCAGACCCTGCTTACAGCAGAGATGGACAAACTAGTGAAGTCAGAAACACAAAACTCACCCCACAGATATCTGGCAAGCTATGTATACCATTTAAGGGCAAATTTGACTTGCAAATAAATTCACTGTATTTCAGAAGTCCCAAAATATTAAACACAGGAGAGCAAGTGCCTTGTAAGAAACACTATATTTTTTACCAAATCTTAGAGACATCAAAATAATGTCTCCAAGATTAAGAAACATTCACAAATATAACGAACCAGCAGTTTATCATAGCAATCATCCCGTATTAGTTCTGCATGTTACATGATCTTTGAAAAAGGACTCTAGGGTCCTCTTTCTACAAAACAGGGGAACTGAAACATGTAAATATGCTGCTGCTGCTGCTGCTGCTAAGTCGCTTCAGTCGTGTCCGACTCTGTGCGACCCGAGACAGCAGCCCACCAGGCTCCCCCATCCCTGGGATTCTCCAGGCAAGAAGACGGGAGTGGGTTGCCATTGCCTTCTCCAATGCATGAAAGTGAAAAGTGAAAGTGAAGTCGCTCAGTCATGTCTGACTCTTCGCGACGCCATGGATTGCAGCCTACCAGGCTCCTCCGTCCATGGGATTTTCTAGGCAAGAATACTGGAGTGGGGTCCCATTGCCTTCTCCCGTAAATATGATACAAGTAACTATTAAAAAAAAAAGTGCTGTTTCCTTCTCCAGGACACACGCCATAATCAGTTTCAATAAATGATGCCCTGCATGTAAATAAATGGAGTTAGAACAACACGCTAACACCATGCACAAAAAATAAACTCAAAATGGCTTAAAGATTTAAACATAAAACATACCATAAAACTCCTAGAAGACAGCATAGGCAAAACATTTTCTGACATAAATCGTATCAATGTTTTTATTAATTAGGTCAGTCTCCCAAGGCAACAGGAATAAAAACAAACAAATGGGACCTAATCAAACTTACAAGCTTTTGTACAGCAAGTTAAAGTTAAGTCGCTCAGTCATGTCTGACTCTTTGCAACCGCATGGACTGTAACCCACCAGGCTTCTGGAGTGGGTTGCCATTTCCTTCTCCAGGGGCTCTTCCCGACCCAGGTGTTGAACCCAGGTCTCCCGCATTGCGGGCAGACGCTTTAACCTCTGAGCCACTGAGGTTTACAGCAAAGGAAACCATTTAAAAAGAAAACACAACCAATGGAATGGGAGAAAATACTTACAAATGATGCAACAGACAAAGGCTTAATCTCCAAAATACACAAACAGCTCATAACAACTCAGCAATAAAAAAACAACTCACTCAGAGAATGGGCAGAAGACCTTAACAGACATTGCTCCAGAGAAGGCATACAGATGGCCAGGAGAAAAGATGCTCAACATCACTAATTATTAGAGAAATGCAAATCAGAACTACAATGAGGTACCACCTCACACCAGTCAGAATGACTATCATTAAAAAGTCTACAAATAACAAATGCTGGAGAGGGTGTGGAGAAAAGGGAACCCTCCTACACTGCTGGTGGGAATGTAAATTGGTGTAGTCACTATGGAGAACAGTATGGAGGTTCCTCAAAAAACTAAACATAGAGCTACCATACGATCCAGCAATCCCACTCCTGGGAATATACCTGGACAAGACTCTAACTCAAAAAGATACATGTGCCCCTATGTTCATAGCAGCACTCTCCACAATAGCCAAAACATGGGAACAAGCTAAATGTCCATCAACAGATGAATGGACACAGCAGATGCGGTACACACATACAAAATAACGAACGAGATAACGCCATCTGCAGAAACAAGGATATAACCAGAAACTACCACACTAAGTGACGTCAGTCAGAAAGGCAAAGACAAATACCGTATGATACCCCTTACATGCGGAATTTAAAACATGGCACAAACGAACCTATCCGTAAAACAGAAACAGACTCAGACGCAAGGAACAGACTTGGCGGCTGCTGAGCGGGGAGGGAGAGAGAGGGACTGGGAGTTTGGAGCTGGTAGATGTGAACTGTTACATTTAGAATGGATAAACAACTAAAATCCTAACGTGTAACACAAGGAACTATATTCAATATCCTGTGATAAATCATGATGGAAAAGAACATGAAAAAGCAATGTATATATGTATCTAACTGAGTCATTTTGCTATACAACAGAGATTGGCACGGCATGTAAATCAACTCTACTTTAACAGGAAAAAATATGTCCTCTTGAAATTGTCACTGAGAAGAGGTCTTCAATAAAGGACTATTTGGTCACATAGAATGCATTTATAAACAAAACAATGAAACCAGCTAGAGCACTGGGCACCAATACTACTTTGTTTCCACCTAAAATCATTCAGGACCAAACATTAAACTCATTAAAATTGATTTTCAAGCTAATGAGTGCCCATGTGTTATCTTTTCACGTCCAAATCAATAATCTTAGAGGCAAGGAGACTATGGACCTTCTATCAAGTGACAAACACATGAGGGCTTTTCACTGTTCTCCTTTATTTCTCAAAAGTCCTTGAAAATCTCAGAGCAGTTAAAACGCTAGTGGCCTGCAGTATGAAAATAAACAAGCTGTTGTCTATGCAATAACAGGGGTAAATACAAACACCACACTGAGTGAAAGCAACAGGCATAAAAGAATCACATGGTACAATTCCATTTTTGCCAAATTTCAAAAACAGGAAAAACTAAACTATGACAAATAGGAAGCAGGACAGGGATTATCTCTGGAAGAGGGAGAACTTTGAGGGGGCTGTGACGGGGCCTTCTGGGCTATTGTTTATTGATCTGTTTGCCAGCCATATAAGATTATTCAAACTATAAAATCACTGAGTATTTGATTTATATATAATTTTATTTGGTACACTTCAATGAAAATGCCAAAAAGAAGTATTTTTGCAGGCATGATTCAATACAATTGAGAAGGGGACAGTGGCTCAGATGGTAAAGAATCTGACTGCAATGCAGAAGACCCAGGTTCAATCCCTGGGTCAGGAAGATCCCCTGTAGAAGGAAATGGCAACCCAATCAGTATTCCTGCCTGGAGAATTCCATGGACAGAAGAGCCTGTAGAGCTACGGTCCACGGGGTGGCAGAGCCAGATATGACTGAGCGACTAACACTTTCAACAACTAGCCCAATGTTACCCAGCTAGTAAGGAGAGGAGCCAGACGGAATCAACCTGATGCTAGACACATCCTCTTTCTACCACACCAAGCTTCCCTCTCAAGTCACACAGACACCCTAGTCCCTGGGGGGTGGGGAGTGGGGGGGGTGGGGTTCACAAGTTCTTTGCTTTGGTTTGGGAGTTTTAGGCTTTGTTTTGGTCTTACATGGAATCCATCCCCCTTGTTTCTAATAATAATCAGTACCTCATCCCACTTGTGTTCCAGTAGTTTGGCAGGACACACACGCCCACCTAAACCACAGTTCATGAGTGGACTGGCAACCCCAGACCAAGCTGACCAGCACACTATTAATGACTCCACAAGCCCCACCCCACCCCCACCGGCCCTGTAATTAGTTCAGGGTTGGGTACGTAACTCCATTCCAGCCTAATGACTGCTAGACTTAGGTGGTTTTTGGAATTGACTGGGGCGGTGGGGGGGACATGCTATTGCTTTAGACAGTGATTCTCAAACAGGGGCAATTCTGCTCCACTGCTCCTCACCCAGGGGCTATGTGGCAATGCGTGGGGACATTTCTGGCTGTTATAAATAGAGGGTGAGCAATACTACTGACACTGGATGGTCGAGGCCAGGGATGCTGCTGCACATCCTACAATGCACAGAGCAGGCTCCCCCGCAGAGAATTTTCTGGCCCCAAATGTCAGCAGCGCCAAGACTGAGAAATCTTGCTTGTGGACTTAGTTCCGTGGGTGTAAGCCTGGAACTGCAGGTGCCATCACACATAAATGCATGCCAGAGAGTTCCACAGGAGGTGGAACAAAGACAGGAAGGGAGAGAACAGAAGCAAGAGGGTGAAAGTGATGGCTGAGGGCCTGGATCCAGCTACCCCTGAAGTCCTATCAATCTCATTCTTATATCAATAAATTTTTTGATGATCCCATTTTATACTGTCTGTCACTTGCAACAGACAGTCCTGCTCACACTCCCAGTATGTATAAAGTTCCAGTCTCTCAATCATCTTTTGACTCTTTATGACCCCATGGACTGCCATGGAATTCTTCAGGCAATACTGGAGTGGGCTGCCGTTTCCTTTTCCAGGGGATCTTCCCAACCCAGGGATCAAACCTGGGCTTCCCACATTGCAGGCAGATTCTCTACCTTCTGAGCCACCAGGGAAGCCCTAACCTTATGCCAAATTCTATGGGGAATACAAAGATAGGAACACATAAATCTCCTTCAGGGAACCTACAATCTAAACCAAGAAAATAAACAAGTATGAAAATAACTAAACAGCATGGAACACCAATCACTACAGGAGCAGTAGTGCTACGGAGGTTACGAAGATAGGGAAATACAAACTCAGTATGGAGTATATTTCAAATAAATTATTAAGAGCAAACAGGATGATCTATACATTCACCAAACTCTACCCTTCTTAGAATGAAACCAGTTACCAAAGACCCTCAGGGAGTCCAAACTGGCTCAATTTTTTTCCCTATAAAAAAAGTGAATATATAAAATTTTAGATCACATCAAAAACTGTTGAGAAAGAGCCAAAGTAAAACTCATATCTGAATGACTTGTTTACACATTATTGCTCTACCCACTTATCTCCCTGCTATGAAAGATGAGAAAGGATTCACAAGTAATGCAAAAGAACAAAGAACCCGGACCACAACACATGGGTTATCTGCAAAGCAGCTACACAGTGCCTCATACACAGGTCTCAATGCTTCACTCAAAGATTACTCTGCTTCTCTCGAAAGGTCATCTCCCCCTTGCACCAGGCTGGGAGTGGGACTGCTGCCCACCCTGGGTGACTGGGGCACTGGAGCATCACACGGCCTGCCCTCTCTCCAGAATACACAGCCTCCTTCACTGGCCAGTAAGCATAACCACCTCAATGAAAAACAGAGCAAAGGAATCGCCTGGGCTTCAGCAAGATCTCTAAGGGCAGGACTTAATTTCTCAGGCAAAAGATTGGTTCCCTCCCCCAAAGGAAAAGAATGAGTAAAGGAGGACGCCCTGTGCCCAGTACAGGGCTCTGAACCACAGCAACAAGCAGCAGCTGTTCCCACAGAGGCTGTGTTTGTGTCTCAGAACATGGGCAACCCAGGGTGAGCCTAAGAACAGCATCACGCACGCCACACAAAGGCCAGGGCGGGGCGGCTCCCCACCTGAGCGCACGGTCTCACCTGTTAATCAAATCAGGGCTGTACTTCCGTGTGATGGGTGACAGCCCAGGCTGTGTAGAACCAGCCCTGGAGACTGTCTTACAGTCTCATTCTTTGTGCTTAAGACAAACTGAATAGAGGCAGTTTATCAGGATCAAGGCAGCTAAAGGAAAATGCAGGCTTTTCTCTCTAATTCTTCCCCTCCCTCTCCATCCCCCCTACTCTAAGAGGAAGATAAACATGTGTTTTTCCCTCTGGGATGTATCCTTCATATGTACCCTCTGTTCTTGGAGTCCCTGGGGCCTCCACTCCAGGCAGCACCAGCCCAAGTGCCACTATGACTAAGACACTGCAGGCTGACAGCTGCTGGGCAGAAGGGACAGAAAAGAGGGACACCTATCCCCTGCCTCTGACTACCTTCCAGGGCCAAGGTCAGGGCCTTCCTCCTGGGTCTGAGCCAGGAGCAAGCTGGCCTGCAGCAGCTTGCCTCAATAGGAAAGGGCCAACCTCCAGAACCAAGAAGCAGCAAGTACTGTCTTCCCACTTTTCAATAATTCAGCCTCTTTCTAAAACACAGCAGCAGAATGTATTCTTCAGTCATCTTTCATTCCCAATAACAAGCTTAATAAATATCCACATAAAAGAAAAATATAGAAAAAGTTAAAATTGCCTATAATCCCAAGCTCAGAAATGTCACAGTCAACATTTTTTTCTTAGCTGTGGTTTCTTGCATACACTAAATAGTCATTTCCTTTACTTAAATTAAAAAAAAAAAAAAAAAAAAGGAGGGGTGTGGATCACAGTGTTCTGCATTTATCATCATGGGCACATGGTCAACCCATTCTAGAACCATCTCCCTCCCCATCACAGCATCAATTTCATTCACTGCAAACACTACACAATGGAAATAACAACAACAAAAAATAATAATAATCTCTTCAGGATCCAATTTCAATTAATCTCACACTAGCTGTCATGAACTCTGCCCCATCAGAAGCTATTCTGGCAAACATGCGATGAGCATCCCAAACTTTGCATCCACTGCCGAGACCCCCTAGTTGTGTCAAGAGCATGAAGTGTTTGTGTATATATGGAGAGAGGCGGGAAGGTAATCAGGAGAGATGAGAATGAACCCAGTATTGCGTTTTAAGTCAGAGATAAACATTCCATTCAGAGGAAGAAAGAGGAGATAGCATATCTGGGAGCAAAACGGAAACAGAATAACCTCCAAAAAGGTAGACAAGGTCAGCCCTAAGGCCTGCCCCAGTTGAAACCATGAATCCACTTCAGGGACAGATCCTGCAGGCAACTCCTGAATGGGAATGCCAAAGTAAGCTCCAAACTCTTGCCAGCGTGAGCAAGGCATCCAACTTCTTAGAACTCAGCATCCTACCTTGCAGGCGGTTTTGAGGAGAAAATTAAACAATGTGAAAGTTGTTAGTGTAGCACCTACCACACGTTAGCTTCCAACAAATGCCATCTGTGACCTTCACATCTGCCAAGTAATGAAAAGGTCAACTCTCAATTAAAGTAACAGCAACCGCAGGCAATGAGCCTGCTATTATTCCAACTGCCTTTCAGTACAGAACTGGTAATAAATGACAAAAATTTATTGTGTATCAGCTAGCCACAGATAATGCCAATCACATTTTTTGGAAATGTGACCGAATTTCCAAACATCCCATAGGCAAGAGAACTCTCCCCCATCACACCCCACTCCCAACTTGCCAGCAATCCCAAATACCTAAGAATAGCAAAGCTCTGATTCAAATGGAGCTGGGGAAGGACATCCCCTTCTCCTTCCTTCTGCCAGCACTGAGGTGTCACAAGGCCCACGGGAACTGTGAAAACCACTACCTTACAAAACTATACATGTCTGAGAGTGGCAGGCAGTTCCGTAGCACATTCAGGACAGCCCTATAAACTTCAGAGCATAAAACACCGATTCACTTGAATGACACCTCTAAGAGAGCGGAATTATTGTCTATTTTGCTCACTGTTATAGCCTGAAGTGTCCAGGACAGTGCGTGGCACAGAGCGAGTATTCAGTAAGTTTGCTCAATGTATGAGTGAGTGCAACTGAAAATGAAAATTTAGTGATTTCAAGGTTTTTAAGTGATAAGAAATATCTCAAGTAGACCTTAGAAGAGCAACCATGATAAATCTGTAGGATCTCCAACACAATGCCTGTGCATAGCATGCATGCAAGCAACAAGTATTTGCAGAAGGAATGAATGCTGTAAAAATAGCAAACCAGAAACAGAGACTAAATCCTTTTGGATCAAAAGACTTTTCTAGACAGCTGAGGGCTGGCCCTTTAAGTACCTATGCTATTTTTATTTTAACCATTTTTGGATAGGAATCATTTACTGTATTTTTCAAAGGCGACAGAGAATGTACTTTAACACTTTCTTTTTTGTGGTGAGCATACATTACAACGACCACAAGAGCTACTGAGGCTGTGAAAAGCTCCGTGCTAGAATGGCTTAGGGCAACACACAAGGCTGTGGGAATGAGAGACGGTATCTCAGCTTTTAATTACATACCCCACCTTCCCACCAGTCTTCCCAAAACAGATGCTGGCATGCTCTGAAATGCACCCCAGGAACCGAAGCAGAAGCTCCTAAACTCACTGTGCCACAGACTCCCTCTGACAAAATCTACAGACCCTTCTCAGAGTAAGATTTTTAAATGTCATAAAACAGAACACAAGACAATACAAAAGAATTACACCAAAAGGGAATTATCCAAATAATTATGATATAGCATTATGTGCTTCTCACCATACTTAACTAGGTCCAGTGGCAAATTGTATAACTACTGTAATTCAAAGTAATGATGAGCATATTCAGTATTTTTGAAAAATGTATAACAACTATAATACAATATGAAAATAACTGATTTTATTGGTATTACTGTCACAGGAGTTGCCAGTGCTAATGGGAGGCGGGAGGGTGAGAACTCATAACTGAAGATGTTAAACTGCAGTTAGAGATTAGTGGAAACAAAGGTGAATTTTTCTTCTGTCCAAGCTCATGAACTTCCCCCCAGCCCCAACTTCCATCCTCCGATCGAAGGATCCTCCTCAGGATAAGGATCCATGGACTAAACAAAGCAGGTGGGGTGGGGGATAGGATCAGCTACAGTTAAACATAAGATCACCACCAGCCATCTCTCTTGGGACCATGTTGTGAATATATCATATATATATGAATAATAAAACAAAGCCACTGCACCATTCCAGTGCAAATGTAAGTGTAGCTGTAAATGGGAAAGCTACACCAGAAGCCATAACCATCCAAGTCTACAAAGGGAAATTACAATGTTACAATGCAGTCAAGGAGGGAAGCAAAATCCAAATGGGTTAGAACTCAAGTGTCCATTAGATAGAGTTAAGGAATTAATTTCTACATAATGCAAATGCTTCATCAATATAAAAACATTAAAACTCTTTTCAAATGTTATAAACAGTCAATTTTAGTTTGATGTGATATACTGCCTAGCTAGTCCTTGATTATGACAATTTAGTCTAATATACAAACAGATGTGGAGAAGGCAATGGCAACCCACTCCAATACTCTTGCCTGGAAAACCCCATGGACGGAGGACCCTGGTGGGCTACAGTCCATGGGGGTCACAAAGAGTCAGACACGACCGAGTGACTTCACTTTCACTTTTCACTTTCACGCATTGGAGAAGGAAATGGCAACCCACTCCAGTATTCTTGCCTGGAGAATCCCAAGGACGGGGGAGACTGGTGGGCTGCCGTCGTCTATGGGGTCGCACAGAGTTGGGCACAACTGAAGTGATTTAGCAGCATACAAACAGATGAAAATCATTTTTTACGTCAGCTTCAAGTTATCCCTGCCAATGGGAGGGCAGAAAAATATGACAAATACCTTTAAATCCTTATTTCAAGAAACTGTCATTTAGAATGCAGCTCACATTTGACACTGCAAGCAAGCAGGGGAGGCTTTACTCTAGAATGTTCTTCCATCAACTCTCTACTAGCATCTGCTGATTCTTCCAGGCCCAGTTCAGTCACCTCCACTCCCACAGGCCTGGCCCCCTGGTATACAGGTCACAGCCCTAACACTGGGCTGGGAACAGGGTGCTGTTTGGTTCATTTCTGTGGGCCCTGCAGGCCCGTATCAGTGTTTACTAAACACACAGACTTTAAAGTAAGAGGCAAATGAACAGCTTTTTTCTGTTTCTCCGCCTTAAAGTATAAAGTATATAATGTAACCTAATAAACCTCAATTTAAGTATGTGCATATTCAGTCACTCAGTCATGTCTAACTATTTGTGACCCTAAGGACTGTAGTCCACCATGCTCCTCCATCCACGGGATTCTCCAGGCAGGAATACTGGAGTGAGCTGCCGTTACCTCCTCCAGGGGGTCTTCCCAACCCAGAGATTGAACCCATGTGTGTTGCATCTCCTGTACTGGCAGGCAAGTTCTTTACCACTGAGTCCCCTGGGATTCCCCAATTTAAAAATATTTACTTGAAAATACACCGAAGTCAGGCAAGAAAACTGTACAGGTTAAAATGAAAGAAAAAAACAACAAAATGACTGTTTTCAAATCTTACCCAATATCTGGTAGAGAAAGTGTGACAACAACATTTTATATAATCACACAAACACTATCGAGGGAAAAGCTGAACTTCTGAGACCTTCGCTGGATCGAGTAGTTTAATATCATACTTATGGAATCTTCACACCAACCCTCTGAGGAAAACCCCACTATTTCCATTTTACAGAAGCACAGACTCTTCTGGGTAAGCGCTGGGCACTGGGGCTGTCAATGAATGTGACCGTCCTAAGTGGGGCCAGAAATGCAGTACTTTTTAGGAAACCAGGAGCTGGAGGCCACGGGAGTTGCACTGACCTCAGCTCCCAGGGAGGGGAGGGGAGGACCAGAGGAGAGAAGCCGCCAAGGAATCGAGGCTGGTGGGGAGCTGCACGGAGGGAGCTCTCCCACCCAGCTCACACCTGGAGAATGAACAGGTGAGGCTGGGCCAGCAGTTTCCAACAGATCATGAGGCTGCTCTGGACAGAATGGGTTTAATGAACAAAGTAACAGAAGGAGGATGGTGTGCAAAAGGATGCTGAAGTGGAAATGCCCTCGTTACCTGCCCTCACCCCTGCGGGGAGGCTCAGTCCCGGAGGCGAAGGCCTTGTCATCCCAGGGCCTGGCTCTGTTCCTCACATCAGACTGAGTAAATGAGTCCATTGAAAATGTAGCATCTGAGCAGGAAGAAACGTCAGCTAGGGCGGAGGCAATACAAATGGAGAGAAAAAAATGAGGTAAAATAAAGCACGCTAGGGAAGGTAAAAAGGGGAGTATCAGTAACTCACTGGGTGTGGGAGTTGCCACCCACAAAAACCAAAAAAAAAAAAAAACCCAGACATTTGAAAAGAAATTAGAATTCACTATTCAGTCATACGACATCTCTTTTCAAAGCGACTTTACTTCTGAAGGAAAGGTGGAAATTGTGCCGGTAGCATGTGCCGCAGCCAGAGAACAAGCTGCCTCCTCACACACCCAGTCCATTCTGGCATTCTGGGCCGAAATTCTGACAGAAAATTTTTTAAGTATGTATATGTGAAGAGCTGTTATTTCTTCTACTTATTTTCAGCAAAAGAGATGCAATTTTAAAGTGTTTATCACCAAAAAAGATCTGGAAGAACCGCCCACGGTTATCTCTGGGTAGCAGAAATAAGGTGGTTTGTTATTTTTGCTTATCAACATGTTATTGTTCTATATTTACATACATTGCTTTTGCAACTTCAAAAAAAGGTTAATTTTTAAAAGAGTACATTTTTCTCAAACTTTAAGAAAGTTTAAAAGTTACTGTCTAATTTCATTAGATAAAGCCTTCCAGGGACAAAAATCTTTGGAGGAGAAAAAACTCTTCATTCTAAATACATGATAGTTATTTTCAATATACAATTTTGGAATAAATTTCTAAAGTGCCCCCAAATGCTTCACCACAGAACAAAACTTAAGTCATGAGATACAATGTAAAAACTAAACTTCCACATCCATAGGAACTAAAAACAATCAATATTCAAAAGACTGCCTTTTTATATGCATAGGCAATTATTTAAGCTAAAAACTGTGATAATAGTAAGAACTGGCCTGTTTAATGACGCTGACAGTTCAAATTTGGATTTAGATAAACCATTAGCCCTCTTAACCAGACAGCTGTGCTACTTCCGAGGACTTGCAGTAAAATCAATGTAATTCAAATTATACCACTTGTGGATATAGTATGGAACCATCTCAACAACATCAATATTAATTTCTTTAAACACAAAATAATTTATAGCATAGGGCTATCCTCTGCACAGTGCCTTTGTTCAACTTACTGAAAGCTGAAAACCCCTGTCTACCCCCTACCTCGGAGACAAAAACCTACAGACAGCAGACTTTGGTACACAGAGATGTGGGCTGGACCTCAGGCTCTGCTTGCCCTGTGGGCTGGATGCCGCTGTGCAGTATGTAACATGCAGACAACACACATACCTGGCGGCCCAATCATAGCCCTGTCACCCGCATCTGTGAGATCCATGGTTCCAGGAGCATGTCAGAAATTTAAACTTACTAATGCATGATCGCCAGACTCAACTGCCAGAAGGGCTTCTGGTGTGACTTATACATATTAATTATAAGTCATATTATTTATAGTTCTTAAATTCTGTACCACATTAGCTCTCACAGCATTAACGGCATTCTTAAACAAAACCTATCACGTATGCTCAAGAATTTTGAACTTCATTCAGATGAATGGTAGAAATAGGACTTTTCTCGCATATCATCTCAGTTCTTTTCTTGAAATTGACTATACTAACCAAGGGGCCATCCCTTTTCTTTAACCCTGATCAACAGGCACATTAGAACTTTGGCCAGTAAAGGATATTAGTTAGAACCGACCTTATTGTATATTTCCCATCTAACACATATTTTATGTTTACCAACTGTAACAATAACTTCAGTAAATGTTTTAAAAACTCAGACTGTCTCCTAGCACAGGATAGCTCAAAGGTAGAGTTAAAGAGATAACACTGAAAGACATACACACTGGAATTGACGCACATACACTATCATACATAAAATAGGTTAACTAACTAATAAGGGCCTACTGTTAGTCAAAGGCATGGTCTTCCCAGTAGTGATACATGAATGTGAGAGCTGGACTATAAAAAAGGCTGAGTGCTGAAGAACTGACGCTTCGGAACTGTGGCGCTAAAGAAGACTTTTGAAAGTTCCCTGGACAGCAAGAAGATCAAACCAGTCAATTCTAAAGGAAATCAACCCTGAATTTCATTGGAAGGACTGATAATGAAGCTCCAGCAACAGTTTTTGGCCACCTGATGCAAAGAGCGGACTCACTGGAAAATATCCTAAAGTTGGGAAAGTTTGAATGCAAAAGGAGAAAGAGGTGGCAGAGGATGAGATGGTTAGATACCATCACTGGCTCAATAAACGTGAATCTGAGCAAACTCCAGGAGATACTGGAGGACAGAGGAGCCTGGAGTGCTACAGTCCATGCACGGCATTGCAACAAGTCGGACAAGATTGAGCAACTGAAGAACAACAAAAGACCTACTGGGTAGCACAGGGAACTCTACTCAGTACTCTGTAATGGCCTGCATGGGGAAAGAATCTAAACGAGAGTGGATATATGTATATGCATAACTGATTCACTTTGTAGGACACCTGAAACTAACACAACATTGTAAATCAACTATACTCAAATTTAAAAAAAAAATTTTTTTAAGCAGAATTAAGTGGCAAATACTTTCTTCCTCAATTTAGAGATGAAGGAAATCAATCCCAAACATGTACACAAGACAAAAATGGAACAGTGCAAAGCTGCACGTAGAATGAAGTTCTTCAAGTGTCAATTCCTAACCAGCTCCAGCCCTCAGCTAACGTTTCTCCTCCTTCCTAACCCACTGACCCTTCTGGTTTGTGAGAAAGAAAATCTGATCTTGTCCAAGAAACCAACCGTCCCTCCACCGGCAGTTTCCTCAAGACCAGCTACTCATGTGTCACACTGAAGGGAATAAACTGCAGTTCTCTTTAAATCACTTCTAGTTCCAAAATGCTACTATACAAACAAATTGGCTAATCAAATGAAAAATTTTTTTTAAATCCCAATATCAGGAATGTGGTGATATGTATAAAATATTTACATAAGTTGAAAAGAACCCTCAACTGGTTAGGTACCCACGGGGTAGATACAGCACGCCAAAAGTTCATGTGAAAAAGATTTAAAAGATTTCAGTTGACTCTAAGCCCAGGATAAGCCAACAGAACAGCCTGGATAACAGAAGAAGGAAAAAAGAACAAAAAACTCGTAACAATAGGAGAAATGTTATCCTGACATTAAAGGGGCCATGGCCCCACCATCCTTCCAGCTCATCAGGCCACACAGCAAGTTTCAGTTTCAGAAGACCTTAAAAGCAGAGGCAGTAAGAATGGCAAGGTGCCTGCAAATCCATGAATAGAGCCTGGGGGACCAAGCCATGAGCTTCCAGCTCAGGCAGAAAAACAGAATACATGCCACTGCCTTAGCAAGTAGGTCGAAAGGAAAAAACATGGGCTTCCAGGTGAGACACAGTGAGAGAGAGTTCTGCTCAAGTGTAGAAGGGCAGGGGCATCTTGGGATGCTGAGCCTCCTGGAAGGGATGGGAGCACGGCTTCAGGGTTCAGAGCCTAGGGCCCCCTTACAGACAGGCACCAGGACCACGTACTCCAGGCGCCCCCAAAGCAGCACTTCCCCCGGCTAGAACTGGAGAGAGTAGTTCCTCCTCCCCACCCGCACCCCACCAGGCTCCTCTACTGACTGCAGCTTCACGAGCCCAGATATTTTACAATCAGGAACATTCCTAGAGAACCAGCACTGAAACCAAGGCTGACAAGAGATAAAGAAGCAGATGTGCCAGCCAAGAGCTGCTGCTGGGAATGTGTTCAAGGCTTTGTTGTTTCTCTCGTGCCAAGGGGACAGCTAATACGTGCTAAGAAGCTTCCCAGCCTGACCTACCGTAGATTGATTCCATGATAAAGGAACAATCATTTCACCTACCAAGCAGGAACTACAGTCTCTGAATCCAAAAGACATTTTCAAATGTGGGACTTCATCTTGGTTTACAAAGAGGAGAAAAACAAGCCCCACGGGGAGGGAAAAGGTGAAGAAATTTTGTTGACGTAATCCCCTTCTTTAGACTAGTACAGTCTAGAGACTAGAACAGTAAAAGACGCCTCCATTTCAGGCATCTCAGAGAAAACTATTATGTTCTGCTTTTCTCTCTACTCTCTCTCCAGGAACCTCACCCACTCCCCAAAGGTGAACAAAGATAATTTAGCATACATCTTAACCCTGAACTCTTTCCTAAACTTGACTCAACTCTTTTTTTTTTTTTTTGTGAAACAAGTTTGACTCAAATTTCTAATCACCTCTCTGAGAATCGCCCAGACTTTGGGCACACTGACCTTAAAACATCCAAATCAAGCTCATTCTCTTTGCCCTAAAACAGGTCTCTCTCATTTCCTTGTTTCCCAACTGCTTTCCAGGCAACTGGTTTGAAAACTTGGAAAGTGCCCTCTACTCTTCTCTCTCCTCCATTTTACAGTAAGCCATCAGGATACAGTCTCTCTCACTAGAAGCCAAAACCTAGTTTTGGCTTAAAAAAACCTCAAGCACTGGTCTAGGCCTATACTTAACTCAGACCACAGCAAGACCCTCATCCTTCCCCCAGCCCCGCCTCTGGCTCCTAGCAGTACTCCGCTCCCACACTCTCCACGGGCAGCCTCCTCTTTTACTCAACCAACTGTCCAGGGCTTCTCTCCAACGTCTACCATAACACTGACCCCCCAGCCTGACCCACAGAGCCTCCACACCAGGGCATGAACGCCCTAACAGACCAAGCTCGGTGGGCAGGGAGGGTCAGAGCTCCACTCACACATGTCCCTGGCCTCTGCTCATTCGCAAGTCCGCCTCCATGCCTTTGCTCGCTCGAGCTGCTTCTTCCATCCAAGCACTCCCGCTCACCCCTGGATGGGACTCTCAGACCACTCATTTCAATCTGTTCATTTTCTCAGGAAACAAGCCCCAGGGGCCTGGAATGACAGGCATCCGGTCACAGGCTGGGCTAGACAGAGCTGACCTCTCCCTTCAGGGCTTTTTCCCTACACCACACCAGGTCTCCATGATTTGCTTTTTAAAAAAAGATGAAATAAATACCTCGGCTTGAAATGTCTTCATTAGACTAAACTTCTAAGCCCATCAAATTAGAAAAAAAAAAAGAACAGTGCCCACATTTCCAGTAACTTGGGATTTCCCTTAAAAGACTCACAAGCCCCGCTGGCTGCACTTTCCAATTTAACCACTAAGACTATGTGGATGTGAAGGCTCTGGTGCCCAGCCTGGAGTCTGCCCAGACTCACCTTGCTCCTACAGAGAGGAGCCAGTTGTACTCTACAGCCTCTGTTTATTCAATCAAGGTTAAAGCCAAAAAAACTGTTAGATCCACAGAGCCCTGAAAACCTGCTGAGAGAGGTGCTCCAGGACACTGCAGGCTTCATAACAGCTACATCCAAACCACATCTCTGGCTCCTTTTGAGAGGGACAATATTTAAGATGTGTACAACCGGTTCTGACTATGCCTGCTGATTAAAGTCAACAGTGAGATTGTCAAGTAGGATTTACTGCACTTTGAAAATTATGATCTCCGTGGACCAGAAGGCTACTCATGTGTTGAGAGCCCCACCCCCAGCCCACTTGACTGTGAGACTTCTGTGCACAGACCACTGCACACACCCACCCACTCTCCCCTCTGAAAGCCAGGAATTCCATCTTTCTCATCCTGGCATCTGTGTCCCAAGTGCCAGGTTCAGAGAAGACACACCATCAGTGTGTGCTAACTGACACTGAACTTGAAAAAGAAGCTGGATTTCTTGGCCAAGAATGTCTGGAAATACCACAGGACTCCCCGAATAGTGTGGTAATTGCAAAATAATTAATACAGGATCATATGCTTTGGTGGTCTAGCACAGTGACCTCTTGCTCTGGGGGAAAAATCCAGAGATTACATCTCAAGTAGTCTAAGCACTATAGAATTGGTAAAATCACACCCTGGAACGATGCCCTTTCAGTTACACTAAAACCGGGTGATACGCCGTCACTGAGACTCCAGTGTACTTGACATTCTCATGTACTCCCTTCATTCCTTTTCAAACGCAGGAACAGTACTATGGCTATTTTTAGAACTATTAAGAGGGTTCTGACCATACCAAAAGCACTAGCAAACTTCATGCTCATTACACAATTCATTTAGTAATAATCAAAACACAAAGAGTCACGAACTCATTACTCATAAGAAGGTTTTTGGTTTGTGCTTCTGAAGTCACATTATACAATCAAAGCTCTAATATTTCAAATCTGGAAACTTACATGTGTAAGAAAGCAAAAAACCTGACACAATAGAGACCATCATAATAGACCTGTGTAAAATGTCTCTAAGAAAATATTGTCTCAAAGATCTTAGGATTTATTTTCACCTAATGACTGATTTCCTCTGGGTCCACCCTGTGAAAAGAACTTCCGCAAAATACCATTTGCCTGATTCTTATCTGCCTACAATTATGAACTCTGCTAAACAAATAAACTTCCTTCCCATTTTTAAAGTTTTTCCAAAATTGGAGAATCGACATCTTTGAGGGGCACACTATTTTCTGAACTTGAAACAGCACTGGCAGTGAAGGAATTCTTCACAGTATTTTGAGACAAGAAAAGGACTTCAGAAAGGGTGGCACAGCTGCTCCCTACCTCTATTTTAGGGAGGGGGAAGTCAAGGCACAATTTTCCCCCTGGGTCAGGTCACAGAGGTGGCTGGTGGCAGAGGCCAGTCTAATTTTCTCTGCCCTGTTATTCCCTTACTGGAGCTAAATGACTTGTGACCTAAAAAGCATTATGATCTTGTTCTGCACAAGTGAATCAGGACTTATGTTTAATTCATGCAGAATGTGATAAAACAACAGAAGAAAAAAAAAAACCCTTGATACCAAGGTGAGTACCCAGTGATGCAAAGAGCTCTGGTCTGA
Organism: Budorcas taxicolor; assembly: GCF_023091745.1. NCBI lineage: Eukaryota > Metazoa > Chordata > Mammalia > Artiodactyla > Bovidae > Budorcas > Budorcas taxicolor. The sequence continues at coordinate 57,753,339 of NC_068915.1, read as the reverse complement.
GTCAGGACACCTTGCTTTAATCTCAGCTGTCACTTCAGGGAAACCACCTCATCTCTGGAGGACCCAATGTTTTCATCTTTCAGAAAAGGGAACGGAACTAATACGCAATTGTGAAGGTCATCTCCATCTCTAAATGCGATGAAGATGATGATGGTGATGGCTCACACTCATTAAGTGCTTGATCTGATTCAGACATTGTTATAAGTATCTTATGTGGGTAAATCCTCAACAGCCTGCAAGATGGCTCTTAGCCCCATTTTGAAGATGAACACATTCGTGCTTTAAGAGAACTGATGTGTCCAAGGTGGCACCTCCACTGGGAAGAGATGGAGAGGAGATCCATCCAGGCCAGTGGGTCCAGAGGCCCTCTCTTCCTTATCAGAGGTAGACAGTCTAAGATGACCGCCCTGACTTGCAGTTACAAGAGATATTTCAAACTGAGAACAATCATCTAGGTCATTCAACACGATGTCCTATGAGACCAAAGGTCAAGGCCCAGGGAAGTACAACTTGGATGTATGAGTCAAATTCAGTGGAAACATATGACTCCATCCACCCCACTGCCTGGACAAGCCCACTCCAAAGAGTGCTCAACAGTTTATATTCACTCACCTCATCTCATGTGACACCCAAGCAGAACTGCACGGCTGGCAGCAGAGCAGAGGTTACCATTCCCATGGCATTGAGCCAAGGCTAAACAGCAACACCAGCAAACCTGGGCCTCCAAGCCACACCTTCAGCTTCCTGTCTGGTGTCCTGTCGCTGGCTGGAGGAGATGCCACTATGGCAGGAAGCTCTGGAATAATTCTTAACATAAAGAGCACTTTCCAGTTATCTCAACAGCTATGACAAGCTGCCTAACTTCTCTGGATTCAGTTTCTTCATACACTTTTCCCAACAAGGAGGGAGGAAGGAATAATATCACTACTTCCAGGATTCCCTGGAAGCTGACTACTCCCAACACAATAGCTAGCACATATTAACCGCTCAGAAATGTAATCATCTCTTCCTTCCTATGGCTGCATTAATGTTATAAATCTACTCTGTAAGTGACGCTTCTCTAAGAAAACTCCCTCTCTCTTACTGGAGGAGAAGAGCTATAGCATACGCACCTGCCTCGTCTACCCCAGGACGCCCTCTTGGTAATGGGAGCCCAGGACTGGGAGATACGTCACCTCACTGGACTTTGGCACCTTCCACTCTCTTCAAATAATCAGAACCTGGTTTCTTCCTGTACAAAGTTCACACAACTGGTCAAGCCTCCCAGGCTCTTGAACATCTATGACAATGACACTCTTTCATGTGTTAGAGAATCTCCATCCACCTCAACAGACTACTCAATTTACGCCTCTTTTCTTTGCCTATTTCCTTGCAGGCCCCTTGATCTACTCTGAAATGCACATGCATACACTCAGGTAGCTAACTAAAATATGCTCAATGACAATCTACTGATAGACATGGATACTTTAGATTTTAGTAAAATAATTTAGAGAGAAAGTACAAACAAATCAGCAGGACATTAACAAAGTGTGAAAAAACCCAGGGATCCGGGACCTTGAGTTTAAGTCCTACCGTAACAAGACATATGATCTTGTTCAAAGAAAGTCACCTTGTTCAAATGAAGCCCTGGGTCTCAGTTTCCTCACGTAGAAAAGAGAAAATGGAACTCCATTCCAGTATAACCAGAATGACCACCACACCACAATTATCAATAGGTGTGTCCATGCGCTAGGGTGTGCTGGGATGAAAGAAGAGAGTCAGTCTCAATTCTGAATCTCCTGGTATCTGGGTAATTTACTTAATGGGACCTGTCTTCCTTAAGGTTAAAAAAAATCACTGGTCTCAAAAGCAAAGCAGAGTTAGAGAGCAGCCCTGAAATATGCTAAAATATGCTGGGAAACTACCAAGAGTATATCCTAACTTTTTTCATAATCCATTACATCAATGACCTACAACTCAATCATGTTTCTTTAAAGACTTACTTCAGATATCCTCTCCTCTAAAGTCTACCTGACTCCCTGTGCGTACCTGTATTATCACACTAAATTCAACTATCTTCACAGGCGTCCTCTCCCTGCTAAACTGCAAGCTGCTCAAAGGCTAAGCCTGTGTCCTACCCTCCTCTGGATCCACGGCACCTACCACCACGCATTCACAAAAACCATGAACTTAAACTACAAACTCAACCACATTTTAAATAGTTTACATTTGCAGACAGTCTTCATAATTTCTTATGCAAAATTTGACATTCCACTTTAAAATAGGACCTATAAAAAAGAGATAAATACAGATAAATACAAAACACATTATTAATTTTACAGATGAAAAAGGCTCAGCCCAGCTCAAAATGAACAAAGCCTGTGAGTCTAATTCCATCACAACATGTAACAGACAAAAAATACTCTGCAGAAGTACCAAAGTGCACGATAATGAAGGAAATTTTTTTTCATCATATTTTTCTTATAAATCTAACAAAGCAGTGTAACCTGCTAGTTCATCAATCTTTCAAAAGCAAATACAGAGGTAACAGAAATAATAACAGAAAGGTACTTAAGTCTAGAGACACAAATAGAACCGAATAAATTTTTTTGCTTTTTCTATAACTTTTATAAATGTTCCTGAATAGCAATGTATATTATGAAATAAAATTCAAAAAGACTATTATTTCTACGCCTTAAAAGTTATCAAAAGAAAGGAAGGGTTCCACATCATGTATCAATAGGGAAAAGCAAATTAAAGCAACAAAGAGATACTATTACACATCTATTCAAATGGCCACAATCTGGAACACTGGCAATACCAAATATTGACAAGGATGTGGAGTAAAAGGAACTCTCACTCACTGCTGGCGGGAATGCAAAATGGTATGGCCACTCTGGAAAACAGTTTGGCAGCTTCTTAGGAAACTAAACTTACTCTCACCATATGATCCCACACTCCTTCTCCCTGATGTTTACCCAAAAAAAGCTGAAAGCGTATGTCCATACAAAAACTGACATAAAGATGTTTATAGCAGCTTATTCATAACTGCCAAAACTTGGAAGCAACAGAGAGGTCCTTCTGTAGACGAATAAACTGGTACAGCCAAACAATGAGATCTAACTCAGTACTAAGAAATGAATGGTCAAGCCATGAAAGATGCTGAGGAAACGTACAGGTACATTACTAAGCGAGGGAGCCAATCTGGAAAGAATGCGTACTTTTATGGTTCCAATTATACAACCTTTTGGAAAAGGCAAAACCATAAAGACCGGCAGTTGCCAGGGGCTGGAAGGAGGAAGGGATGAAAAGCATTGCATAGAGAATTTTTAGGGCAGTGAAACTATTCATTGTGATATTACAGATACACGCAATTACACACTTACCCAAACGCATGGAATGTACAACCCTAATAATGAACCACAGTGTAAACTATGGACTTTGGGTGATAATGATATATCAATGCAAGTTCATCAACTGTGACAAATGTACCACACTGATTAGGGATACTGATAACAGGGGAGGCTGCTGCATGTGTGGGAACTGTATCTTCTGCTCAATATTGCCATGAACTTAAAATTGCTCAAAAAATAAATCTATCCAAAACACAAAGCAGGAGATTTGAATCTACTTTTCAATAACAATTTGATACCTAGTTTATTATATTATCCTAATGGTATTTGGGGCGAAGTTAAATATACTGAAAAAGAGGAAAGGTCATCAAAGTATTTTTTTAATTTAATAAACTGAACAGGGATTTCTCCAGAGGTCCAAAGGTTAGGATGCCACATTCTCACTGATGACAGCGTGGGTTTAATGCCTGGTCAGGGAGCTAAGATTCCACAAGTTGTGGGGTGCGGCCAAAAATGAAAAAAGTTAATAAACTGAAGAGTTCCTATGTAAAATGTTCAAAATTTTTAAAAGGTGCAAGAGTATGCAATGCAAATTTTTCCTTCCACTCTTATTCTCCAGACACCCAATTTCAAAGGTGCTGAGTTTTTTTAAGTCTTATTTCATAGGACACTATTCCACTATTGTCCTCCCATATACAAGTGACTATTCTGAAGTCACAGCATTTGTTTCAAAAAATACGAGCAACTCCTATGTCTAATAGTAGGTATAAAAGGAAATGTTTAAATTTAGAACCTTGCTACTCAAAATGTGGTTCCCAGACTGGCAGTATCAGCATCATCACCTGTGAGAAGCTTGCTGGAAATACAGAATCTTGAGTTCCATCCCAGACCTGCTAAAGCAGAACTATTTAATACATTTCAACAAGATGCCCAACTGATTTGTACACGCTGGTATACATGACAATACCACCTCTGTTTTCACAGAGTGTACAGGCTAAGAAGATTAAATAACTGCAATGCAAGATACAGAGACTAGACTACACAGCTACAGGAGTCTAGGGACAGATCAGTTTTGGTCTCCAATGGTTCCCACTATCGCAGGTAAAATGCCTACTCCTCTGCAGGGGTCTGTATGCCACGCACATCCTGGGCCCTGCACGTCTGTTCAGCTCACCCTCCGCTACTCCCTATAGCAGATTTCTTGCCAGCCTGACCAACAGCCTGTCACTGACGCTCCTCCAACGTGCCTGCAGGCCTCTGAACATGCTACCCCAACCACTTTGCACCCCTGAGCTTCCTGGCTACCTCCCCCTTGGCCACTTTTGGGAGGGGGCAGGAGCCTCTCCCTGCTCTCCCATGGCATAGCCCAGCTGGCTGATGTCTACCCTCCCCTGCCAGAGGAGCTCCTGTAGTTATTTTTGACCCAGTTCAGCACACTCATCCAATGAATGAATGAATGAGTAATCAGAGATGCTTCAGGGAAGCTGTGACCATGAGAAGGACTCAGATGGTCAGAAATGGAAGAACAGAACAGAGGCACATTTAAGGCTAAGACTGGATTAGGCAGTCTATCTAGGAGAACAAACTATAATTTACTTTCTTTCTCATTATGAGATCTGCTCCAGGCAGTGTTTCGTTGTGGATTAGATGGGGTTTCTATCCCTGCTTTTCTCCCTTCTCTCTTTGTAAAATCAACCTGTGCCCAAATTATTGTCATTCTCAGTAACCAGAGCTTCCCAAGCACAGAGAGAGGCTGCAGCCACTACTGCTCAAACACCCCCACAAGAGCATGGTGGGGGCTACACCAGTTCTGCTTAGCAGAGGCAGCAAATTTTTCAAATTCAAGGAGTGGTTTGGCTATGACAAGTTCTTCCCTCTTCATTAAACTCAAACATGCACTAATTAAAAGTAATTTAAATCTATAGACAAAAAAATATGGTAATACATATTTTAAAATTTTCCATCTCAACCTAGGACACAATCTCAGCAACAAACCAACATCAGGCTGACTTTAAGCAAGACAGCAACACTGCCACCTATATACTAGCTATAGTCAGAGTCACACCTTACAGGAAGGCCGCTGTGTGCCAGTTAGCAGAAGAGCAAGTCCAACTGGTCAGAGGCACCCAAGGTGGGCTGATCCAGTCTGCAGGAAACCTCAAAGGTAAGTAAATAAGCCCAATGCCAGGACCCAACTGTGCCTGCAAGCTGTGGTTAGCAGCAGCTGTGCAAAGAACAAATTGTGCTTGTATTCAATACAGAAGAAGCAATTTGCTACTCAGTCATTTGCACCAATCTCAGACACTGGGTCACAGTCATTCCAGAAGACAGAGAATAATTACATATCCAAGGCATCACTACCACCTCCTGAACCACACCAGCCTCCTAAGTGGTCCTCTTGGCTTCCCAAAGCAGACATCACTCCTAGCTTTCACACCCACAGCACTTAGAAGCAAACCCTGCACAGCACCCTGGAACCTTCTACAGTCTGGCCCACATCAGCCCTTTCTGACTCAGGACCCAGCTCTCTTATGCATCACCTGCCTTCCTCCTGCTGCTCTACCAGGCCCACCTACAGGCCTTGTTCCCTGCTAGCCCCTCTTCCTGGAACTTCTTTAGGGACCTATTACCACTCAGGTGAAATGCCACCTCAGCCCCAGGCACTCCCCACCAAACCACCTTGTTAACTCTCCTTCCTAACACTCACCACCAGCTGCAATTATTACAGTTATTTATTTGCTTCCTTCACTGCTGTCTCTCCTGTCTAGAATTTGAGTCTTGAAAACAGGGGCCTGGTGTGCCTGTTCACTGCTCAATCTCAGGTCCTCAATCAACACCTGGCACACAGTAGGTGCTTAATAACTAGATCCATGTTGAATACATTTGTTAACTTGTTGAATGAATAATGGCTATAAACTCAGGTTCTAAGCAAAGTCAAAATATGAAAAACTGGTTTTACATAAAATATATATTAGTGATTGAGTATGAATTTACAAAAAGACTCCTTTCCTAATATATTTTTAAATATTACAAAGCGTCAATGTGTACACTTTTTAAAAGATAAACTTTTAGTGAAAAATGAGCGAACTCCTCCAGGGCATGAATAGTGAGTGCCTGGTACACAGATGGCACCCACTAGGTATCTGCTGAATATATACAGAAGCATTGGAGAATAGCTTAATACAAGGCATGAGCTACATGAAACTCGACTTGGATTTGAAAACACAGCAAATTTGGCTATATTTAGCTCCCATTTTCTATTTTATCTGACAAATTGACTTGTACATTTTAAATCCACTACTTTGAGATACTAGCAGTAATCTTGGCCATCGTCTTTATAGGCAGTAGAGATCCAAGGAAGTTCAGAAAATTATCCAGCAGGTCTGTTGCTGTTAGTCTTCACCAACAGGGAAGTGGACATATAGAAATACTTAATAGATTACTCAGAACCGCCAGGGATGTCTGTGGATTTAATATAAAAATCACGTTAACAGTGTAATCTACATAGAAACTCCAGTATCCCTGATGAAAGACTAATCATGAAATCATACCTCAAAAAAATAAAGAAATCACACCTCCATAAACCTGGCTCCATTTTCAATATAATGCAGACCTGCCTTAATGCTCCAGGACATGTCTAATATGAAAAAGGTATGTTAATTTTTCTTTTAACAGATAATCTCTTTGAAATAAAATTCTTCCCTATTTTGGCTTTATTCTTACATGATAAAATGACTCACTCTACATGTTCAGTATTCACAGGCTATTAATGCATCACCAAAGAAAACCAAATTCAAGTTCAGGTCACCACCTGCATCAAGTAACAGACATCTATTCCCCTTCTTCTTCGCTAACAGATGTTGGGATGCAAATTACAAAGGTCAAATTAGGAATTTTTAATAGATGTGCAAGCGTTTGTGTGAGGTGTGTGCTCGTGTGCATTTGCGTGTCCGTGAAGGGTCATTCTAAAATCTAATATAAATGCACTTTGGGAGTGTGCACATTCTGCACTGTATCTGTGCCTCGTTTCTACTTTTAAAACATTTCCTAGTATATAATGCAAAGTGTGTTAATGACCTGTCTCTTAACTGAACACCAAACAGGTTCCATAGAGAGCCATTCTTATAACCCCAAGAAGTGAACTTTCAAACAGTAACTTCATATTCTAAAAGTGCTCATAGACTAACACAGTCTACAAAATTCAGTTATAGGATGCAATTTACAATAGCACAAGACCTAGAAAAAATGAAATACAAAAGAATAACATTTCTTAAAATTATGCTGACAACTGATAGGTAACTTTGCTCCAAAAACATTTCATAGTTGTTTGCTATTGTTTCTGTAGTTTAAACAATTTTGGAATAACATGATTCAGAACTTAGATCAAGTTGGTCACATGCTGTTCATTTTTTACATGAACTTTTCAAAAGTACTGCCAGTTGTGGGAAGCTGACAATCCTTACAAAATCCTTGATTTTTTTTTTTAATAAGGCTTTGGTTTGCTGTTTTCATCATCACCTCTGTAGGCCAATATAAACCAAAGTTCACTACATTCCTATAGTGTAAAGCATCTTATATTGTATGTTTTAGGAAAGTACATAAAACTATAAAACAGTATTAGCAGTAAGGTTTTTTTTAGATTTACCTCTTGATTTTGGAATAAAACAAGTCGTTTTTTTTTTCTTTTCTTACTCCTTTTGGCCTTACCGTGTAACAGTATAGTAATATTGGGTTGGCCAAAAAGTTTGTTCGGGTTTTTCCATGCGATGTCACCAAAAAACTAACTTTTTTGCCCAACCCAATATAGAAGCAGATTCAAATCCTCAATCTAGAATGAGTAACAGAATACTCAGGCAACACACCCTGAATTATTTTTTAAATCATATGACATTTTTAAACTTCAGCATTATTTGGAAAAGCCAACAAGCTATCTCTTCAAGCCAGGAAATCTGGGCATTATTAACTTGTCTTCAGTACAAAACTACTTCACAACGACTCAAAACACGTTTGAAAGTCACTTCACTTTTACTACTAGCTGTGTTTCAGCAACTGAAGATTCTGGTGGGCAAGAGGAGACAGTAGGATATAATGCCTAATAACTAGTGTTACCTGGTTTCTGCATCTCTATTTTATTATCACTTAAATGACAGGCAAAGCCTATCAGCCTCATATAAAGGTATCTGTAAAAATGTACTTTAACACTCTAAAAGCACTGCATCATAACTAGACGTACCACCACCTATTATTTGTAAAGGGTCACAGAACGGCTAACGGGTTCTCTCAGTGAGTTTAATGTAATTGCTCAACTAACCTGCCATACACCAAGAGCGAGCCCTGCCAAGGGACTGGCAGAGAGAGGAGCCCGCTGGACTCGAGAAAGGTGCCCCATTAGCCCGCCGGCCTGTAGAGGCTTCAAGAGTTGCATCGTTCAAAACACAAAACACCTGGTACTCCGGGAGGATATTATCCTATCCCTGCCTTCTCAAACTGGTGGGAACTCTAGAAATCCACTCCAATCCCTTCGTTTCTGCAATAGCGGAATTGGCCTGGACTTGTAACGCTTAGTGATTCTGAAGGCGCCAATGTTATGAAAATAAAACTTCAAAAAAATAAAAAGAACTTAGGTGTAAAATTCATACCCCGCCCCCCCCTCGCAAACCCGCCCTTGAAAACAGGGAGTTAAAGACAGACATCCTCTAAGAGCATCGAATTCAGCCTCTGGGCATCCTCCTTGCACGGTCCCGACAACCGAGCACAAACCTGTCTGTATCGGGGAGGCTGACACGCGAGGTCCCGCCGCCTGGACACGCCTCGCGGGGAATCCGGGGCGCGCTGGGGGCCGCAGAAGCCCACCCGCCCGGTATTGAGCTTCACTCTCCCCACCTGTGAAATGGGCGTAAGGCCCCTGGCTCTTCCTCCCCACAGGGAAGAAAGTCTAATGAATGAGAACCACCCGGTGAGCGACCCGGACCGCGCTGGCCGCTCTCCGGACGCGGTCCCTGTGCAAGGGGCGCCCCTCGCCGCGGTCCGATCCCACCCCCACCACGCCGCAGACCCCCAGCGGCCCGGACGCCCAGCAGCCCGACGGTTACCAAGGTTCCCCGAGCCACGCCCGCCGGGACGCCAGCTCCCGGGCGGTCCGCTACCGTAACGGGCGCCGGCCCGACGCCGCCTACCTTGGCCACCCAGCTGAACAATGGTGACATCGCGGGCCGGGCGGCGGCTCGTCGCCCGCAGCTCCCGCTCACTCCCTCCGCCGGCCCGAGCGGCGGCGGGCAGCCAGGAGCGGGCTCGAGGCGCGGCGGGGCCGGGGCATGGCTCCCCCCGCGGTGGCGGCGGCGGGGGCGGCGGCGGACTCCTCCCCGCTCGTCACTGCCCGGAGAGGTCGCGCCCGCGGGGCTGCCCGGCCGAGGAAAGGGAAGTGGGTGGGGAGAGCGGGGGAGGGGAGCGGAGGGAGGGAGCGCGGCCGACCCCGCCCCCACCCCGCCCACCCCCACGCTCGCCTCGCGGCGGGAAGTGGGGACCCGCGGGGGTCGCCCTCCTCCGGGACGCCCCCGGCTGCGCGGGTATCGGGGGACGAGTCGTAAACCCTGAGGGCTTAGGGACGCGGCTTTCTAGGCCTTCGGGGTCCGTTTGGCCCAACTTCGAAAAAACTAGGAATTCCTCTCCCAGAGGTTTGATGAAAGCCCCAGAGCCGGAGCCGACACAAAACCCGCCCAACTTTCCAGGGGTTACCCCCACCCCCATGGCTTTGCTTCCTAAACGCTCCAGATTGCTGGTAACAAAAGGCCTAGTGTTTCCCTAACTCCTAATACCTTTATATAATCAAAGGTGGTTTTCTTGTAGTCAGAAAACTCAGCTGTTGAGACTAGAGAAGGGGCGGTGGAGAAAGAACCTTCAGTTCCTGCCAGCCTGGAGATTTCAGCAACGTGAGAATTGTTGGTTTCACCAGTTTTCTTCTCTCCAAGGCAAGATGATAAGCCGTGTAGTCACTTTATTGCTACAAAGGTTAAGCTGAGTTTCAAACTCAGACACCCAAGAATTGCACGTTAAAAAAAAAAAAGGCTAAAGGTCACATGAATAGTCAATGTGTAAATATCAATATATGTGTCATATGGAGCTACTCACTGAATGCCTCAGACCAAGTAGCCACCCTAGAACCAGAATTCTCATTCTTTCCTTTTGTTATATTAATTGTGCCCTGTCTTCATGGGGGGCTTCCCCGGGTGGCTCAGTTGTAAAGAATCTGCCTGCCAATGCAGGAGACTGGGGTTCAGTCGCCGGGTCAGGAAGATGGAGAAAGAAATGGCAACCCACTCCAGTATTCTTGCCTGGGAAATCCTGTGGACAGAGGAGCCTGGCGGGCTACAGGCCCTGGGGTGGCAAAAGAGTTGAATATAAGTAGAGACTAAACAACAATCTTCACGGGACATTTTTATGGCGTTTCCCAAATGCCTGTCATCTTGAGTTAGATGGGTTATATTCATTATCTATCGCTACATGACAAATTACCCCAAAACTTAGAAACTGAGAACAGCAGTTTCTGTGGGTCAAAAGTCCAGCAGCATCTCAGCTGGGCACCTCTGGCTCCAGGTCTGTAGCTGGGTCTGCAGGCATCTCAAGACTGAGCTGGAACTGAAGCATCCACTTACAAGCTCACACACAGTTGTTCCCAAGATTCAGTTCGTTGCAGGCTCTTGGGCTCCGGGTCTCAGTTTCTTGCTGCAGCATGTGGTTCTCCCCATAAAACTGCTCACAGAATGACAGCTTGTGCCCGCAGGATCCAAGAAAGAGCAGGTGTCCAAGAAGGAAGTCAGTAGTTTTGTAAACCACAGAAGTGACATCCCAAAACTTCTGCAGCAGTCTAATCTACATTCAAGGCAAGGGTATGAGGGCATAAATACCAAGAAGACCACACGAGAGGAAAGAGTGTCTTTTTTTTCTTCTCCCAGGTGGGGTGCATGGGAACAAGATAAATGATAAAGTCATGGTGAATGTCAAGAGTGACATCATTCTAACAAAGCCTACCTGGGTACTTGAAAAGAGCCTTCAGAGTATCTTTGTTGCTTAGTCGCTAAGTTGTGTATGACTCTTTTGCGACCCCATGGACTGTAGCCCACCAGGCTCCTCTGTCCATGGGATTTTCCAGGCAAGAGTACTGGAGTGAGTTGCCATTGCCTTCACTGTTGGAACATCTTTAGTTCAGCCTAGTTGCTCAGTCGTGTCCAACTCTTTGCGACCCCATGAATCGCAGCATGCCAGGCCTCCCTGTCCATCACCAACTCCTGGAGTTTACTCAAACATGTTCATCGAGTGGGTGAGTTAGGGAAGTGCTATTCTTTCATTCATTTCAGCAGTAACGTTCCCTAGAGGTGGAAAGGGGCAGTGCATTTGCAACCATCTAACTAAATCTTTCCATGTTATCACATTACTTCCCCCATGCAAGCAGAAGAGATAGAGCCTGAGAGCTCCATTTAAGTAAGAGCCTTTATGGTCCCTACAGCCTTGCTACTCAAAGTGTGGTCCATGGATCAGCTGCCTCAGCATCACCTGGCAATTTGTTAGAAATGCAGATTCTTGGACCCTGCCCTAATCCCATCCTACAGAGTCACAAGCTTCATTTTACCATGACTCCAAGAGGCTAGGATACACATAAAGTTTGAAACGCACTAGAATATGAGACACACTGGCCTTAAAATAATGTAACTGACAAACAGTTGAGAGACCAGCTAAAACTGTCCCTCATCCATATGATGGTATGAACTAGCTCAGCAGGGAGAAACCTAGTGAGCTAAGGGGAAGCAACATCATTTTGGTGGGAGTGGATGAAAAGCTGAGGACCAGCAGGACAAGCTGGATGGATGACAAATGTCGCCCTACATCGTCACTCCAATCCCCAGCCTGAGCTCTATGAAAATGACGAGGACTGAGAAACAACTCAGGGGGAACCCTGAGTGTACTCAGAGGGGAACCCAAAATGTACTACGGAAACCTGAATTACCTCCAACTGACTGAGATAAACTTTCTGCTTCTTTGGCAGAAGGCGGGGAGGCAAAAATAGAGAAATAACCTTAAATTTAGAAAATTGCAATTCTTGCCAAAAAAAAAAGAAGACTAAATCCTGAATATGATAGAAAGGAACGAGTGTGGGAAGGTGAAATAGGGACACCTAGGCTTCACTGTTTAAACCTGGATCCAAGTACACACACATCAGGGTGAAGTCTCCTGCAGTTCCTGGTTTGCACTATGGCACCCCACTCCAGTACTCTTGCCTGGAAAATCCCATGGATGGAGGAGCCTGGTAGGCTGCAGTCCATGGGGTCGCTAAGACGGACACGACTGAGCGACTTCACTTTCACTTTTCACTCTCATGCATTGGAGAAGGAAATGGCAACCCACTCCAGTGTTCTTGCCTGGAGAATCCCAGGGACAGAGGAGCCTGGTGGGCTGCCGTCTATGGAGTCGCACAGAGTCGGACACGACTGAAGCGACTTAGCAGCAGCAGCAGCAGACCTTACATTGGCCACCTGATGTGAAGAGCTGACTCATCTGAAAAGACCCGGATGCTGGGAGGGATTGGGGGCAGGAGGAAAAGGGGACAACAGAGGATGAGATGGCTGGATGGCATCACCGACTCAATGGACATGGGTTTGGGTAAACGGGAGTTGGTGATGGACAGGGAGGCCTGGTGTGCTGCAATTCATGGGGCCGCAAAGAGCCGGACACGACTGAGCGAATGAACTGAACTGAAACCTTATATGATTTTAGACTCAAGAGAGGTCTCCATCTGCTCCAGGGTCCTGCGTGATCCAGGACTGGGCAGAATCACTCATTTCAGAGGAATCTAAGAACCTTTCTGATGATTTGATAGTAACACGTGGGGCTGTAAGGCTAAATATTACATGTGTGTATGCACACTCAGTTGTGCCCAACTGTTTGTGACCCCATGGACTGTAGCCCACCAGGCTCCTCTATCCATGGAACTTCCCTGGCAAGAATACTGGACTGAGTTGCCATTTCTTTCTCCAGAGGATCTTCCCAACCCAGGGATCAAACCCATATTTCTTGCATCTCCTGCATGGCAGGCGAGTTCTTTAGCAGCTAAGTTCTTAATTCCCTGCCAACATGTACTTTGCCAACAGAAACTCTGTTATAATCTGGAAGTTCATTAAGGGGAAACTGTTAACATCAGGCAAGCTAACAGATCTCACATTCAAAATGATTTTCCTTAAAATATTACGTTTCCTCCCATATGAAAAATGTATCCTCCTCTAAGAAATTGTATATTCCCCCAGGGAAGGACTGAACATAGAGGGGGCATGGATAATTTTAATAGCTCCCTGGTGATGCCCTTTCAGCCAGAATTGAGAATACTTACAGACACTTAGAGACAGAATAATCATTGCTCAAATATGCTGATGGTTCCCTAGAGTTACCTGTGCTGCCAAGGCAGTTGGGTGAGGAATGAGGGCAGATGATTTGGCTGTCTGTGGCAGGGTTGAATTCTCAAAGACCTTAAGGGGCAGGCAGGTCATATTAATGTGTGAAGAGGGCCAAGTGTGAGACAATAAGGAACAAATGAACTGTGGCAATGTGGAGAACAAGTACTCAATTATTAAAGCTCTCCACCCAGCCAAGCAAAACGTGTAACCAGAATGAATTCAGCAGGAGAGGTGTTATTGATGTTGACCTCTGGATTTACTTAAAACTTGGAGGAATAGTGTGTGTGTGTGTGTGTGTGTGTGTGTGTGTGTGTGTGATTCTGTTTATTAGCCAGGATTGAGAACCACTTCCATAATTCTCAATCCTGGATCCTTTACTTAAAAAAATTAGTTCTGTGCTCTGCAGAGAGCAATAGCCTATCCAAATAAGACTGAAGAGATCTAAACAAATAGGATCTACAGAAAACCCAGGACCAATTTCCAGGGAGGTTTAGAAGGAAGCTTATGGCTTCCCTGATGGCTCATTAAAGAATCTGCCAGCAATTAGGGAGACCTGGGTTTGATCCCCAGGTTGGGAAGATCCCCTGGAAAAGGGAATGGCTATTCATTCCAAGATTCTTGCCTGGAGAATTCCATGGACAGAGGAGCCTGGCAGGCCACAGTCCAAGGGGTCACAAAGAGTCGGACTCAACTGAGTGACGATCACTTTCACTTGAATGTCTCACCATCTCAGTTTTCCTGAGACATTAAAGGAGGGCTAAAAAGAGAAAACTCAGAAACTGGAAGGTTGCTCATTGACTAAATTTGATCATAATTTCCCAAATAAGCCTGACACTGCGGCCCTTTTGCCATGTTCCTCCTTTGAAAAGGATCAAGGGGCAAGGACAGCAAAACTCCCTGAGAGGAATCTCCTCTCCCACAACTGAAACGTGGAGGGCACATAAGTCGGAAACTTGCAGGAGCATGACCTCACTCTGCAGCCTGTTCCTCCCCACCACAAGACCCGGTTAAAAACTGAGTCATTGTCATACCAACTCCGGGAGAAAACTCAACTTGGTTTCAAGAGAATGAGAACCACTTTGCACTTGGTAAGGAGGATGCTGACAGCAGTTACAATGTGTTTGGTTTGATTGTTTCTCCCATAACACCATGCTATTCTGGGACACCAGCTGAGTGTCCTACAATTCAAATCAGTTCTGACATTATCTACTCCCACCCTGACTTCAGACACCAATTGCAAGTCCAGGTTGTCACCTGTGCTTCTGACCAACTGGTTATAGATTGGAGGTTCCCGCAACCCCCTCCTTGGGTTCAATTAATTTGCTGAGTGGTTCACAGAACTCAGGGAAACATCTGACTTACTAGAGCATCAATTTATATAAAAGGATGTAACTCAGGAACAGCCAAAGGAAAGAAACACAGGGCAAGTTATGGGGAAATGGGGTGAACCTTCCATGCTCTTTCTAGGCACACTACTCTCGTCAAATCTGTTAACTGTTAATCAACTTGGAAGTTCTTCAAATCCCATCCTTCTGAGGTTTTATGGAGGCTTCATACACAGGCATGATTGACCTCTTCATTGGCTTTTGGCCATTGTAATCATTCTCCCCCTCCTCTCTCTTCCATAGACTTCAGGGGGCGGGACCTTCTAATCACAAGGTTGGTTCCCCTAGCAACCAGCCTCCATCCCAAGGGGATCTAGGGACTTTCCAAAAGTCACCTCATTAACATTACAAAAGACACCTTTATCACTCTCTAAACAGGAAATTCCAAGGGTTTTAGTGGCTCTGTGTCTGGAAAGGTGGACAAAGACCAAAAGTAAATTGCTTATTATAAATCACAATTTCACAGCAACCAATCAAGAATTTATTCAGTTTGTGAATATTCATTAGCACCTATGGAGTAAATCAACACGTGTCCTAACAAGGAATAGCAAAAATAATCAACCCCGAAGCATGCCCTGAATTAGGCATAGGAAGTAGCAGGAGAGAGTGAACAACGCCAAGGGAAGGGCCCAAGTGAAGCTCCATGGAGGTTCAAAGGAATGAAAAATAACTTCTGGCCGCAAAGGAAGAACCAGCGTCCTGATAGAAGACATCAGGACTTCTATGGATGATGGAGGAGTGGGTTTTCCACTGGCATGAAGGACTGATGTTCATCTCTGGAAATCAAGCCATCCCAGGACAGATAGGATAGAAGTCAAAGCTCACACTGCAGAAAGAGCATTTTAGGAAATGGCAGTTTGGAGGTGTGCAGTCATGCATCTCTGGCATAGAAGTTTGTTTCCAGAAAAAATATTTTCAGAGGATACTAGCAAATCCAGAAATGTCATGAAAAAAGTGCCTCCATATGAATTGAAAACAAACGTCCATGAAAAAAAGCTCGTACATGAATGTTTCCCAGCAGCATTACTGTAATGGCTAAAAAGTCGAAACAACCCAAATGTCCATCAACTGACAAATGGATAGTGTGCCCACACAACAGAATATTATGTGGCCATAAAAAGTGATAAAGTACCAATGCATGCTGCAACATAAATGGACCTTGAAAACATTATACCACATGAAAGAAACTAGACGCAAAGAACTATATATCGTATATGGTGGTGGTGGTGGTTTAGTCGCACAGTAGTGTCCAGCTCTTTGCAATCCCATGGACTGGGGCCTGCCAGGCTCCTCTGTTCATGGGCTTTCTCAAGCAAGAGTACTGGAGTGGATTGCCATTCCTTTCTGCAGGGGATCTTCCCTACCCAGGTCTTCTGCATTGCTGGATTCTTGACTGACTGAGCGGCCGTGCTGAGACATATATTGTATGGTTCCCTTTATAAGAAATATCCAAACAGACAAATCCAAAAAGACAGAAAGTGGATTCGTGGTTTACAGGGATTGAGGGGAAAATGAGGAGTGATTGCTAATGAGTATGGATTTTTTTTTTTTTGAGGTGATGAAAATACTTTGAAATTAGACAGTGGAGATGGTTACACAACTTTGTGAGTATACTAAAGCCCCAAATTCCATGGCCTGTGAATTACAGCTCAATTTTTCAAATCCCTCTATGTGATGATGGTTTAATGACTTATATAATGTTTAATGGTTTAGATAATTAATTTCCTGAGCTTGTATAATAATGGAACCTATACTTCAAAGGGCTAATTTCAGGATTAAATGAGATGCATATAAAGCACACAGCCTGAATCCTTGCACATAGTAGGTGCTCAGGAAATGTCAGCTGATGTTGTGGGGTTGGGGGGTGGAGGAGGAGGGAGAGACGAAGCGGGGAAAGAAGAAACTTCGGCAGTGGCAGCCATGACTGTTGTAGCTTAATGACGGTTATAAGTAGGTGTTAGTCTCTCAGCCGTATCTGATTCCTTTCAACCCCATAGACTGTAGCCCGCCAGGCTCCTCTGTCCATGGGATTCTACAGGCAAGAATACTGGAGTGGGTTGCCATTCCCTTCTCCAGGGGATCTTCCAAACCCAGGGATCAAACCTGGATCACCTTCATTGCAGGCAGATTCTTTACCATCTGAGCCACCAGGAAGCCAACGATGAGTATGTGTGATGGTTAATTTTCATGTGTCATTAAGAGCTGCCCAGACAGCTGGCTGACTTTATTTCTGGGTGTGTCTGTGGCATTCGAGTAAAGAAGGTCACCCTCACCAGTGTTCGGTGGACATTATCCCCTCCTTTGAGGTGCTGAATAGAACAGAAAGGTAGAGGAAGGAGGAATGCACTCGCTCTCTCTCCCTCTCTTTTCCTCTCCCCCCCCCCCAACCCCCCGCACTCTCTCTCTCTCTCTCTCTCTCTCTCTCTCTCTCTCTCTCTCTCTCGCTCTTGCTCTGCTTGAGCTGAAACCTCCATCTCCTCCTGCCCTCAGACCTCAGTGCTTCTGGTCCTCAGGCCTTCAAACTCAGACCAGGATGCACTTACACCATCAGCCCTCCCAGCTCTCAGGCCTTCAGACTTGCACTGAAATACACCACTGGTTTTCCTGGTTCTCCAGCTTGCAGACAGCAGATCATGGGCTTCTCAGGCTCCATAACCACGTGAGCCAGTTCCTATAATAAATCTCCCCTTATATCTCTCTAATATATCCTACTGGTTCTGTTTCTCCAGAGAAGGCTAATACAGCGTGACTGCTATAAATACAGAAATAGAACAGAAGTGATGGGCTGGAGATCTCAAGTTCGTGGCTGGGTTTATAGAGAAACAGTTGAGAGTAAAGAAGAGATTGATTGTGTGTTAGCCAAAACTAACTCTGGGACAGGTGGGCCCCCCAACACATCTCAATATTTTCCTCTCCCTTTTTATGGGTTGCTATGTCTAGCAGTATGACTGCGCTCCACTTGTTACTTTCACTCTATCAGACATACCGTGAATCGTCTAAGTTTTGCTGGTAAATTCCCGTCATTCTGGGCAGAGACTTGGTGTGCACAAGCATTACTAGCCTATCAAACGTTCAGAAAGTTCAGATACTCCTTCCTAAGAAATGGATTCTGCTCACTCACACAGCTCATCTAGCATTTCTCTTCCCCAAACATCCTGTGTGTCATTACCTATTGACAGCTCTTGCTTTCTCTCAAGCACAAACATGTACTCACATTTTAAATGATTCAACATAGAGTCTTTGGGTGGCAAGACTGAGTATCTTACGATCAGCCTCAGAGCAAAGGATGCTCAATAAACTGGTGAATGAATGAAAGAAAGTACAGAGTGGAAGAATAAATCTTGTGAAGACATTTAGATTTAGACAATAAATTCAGGGGAAAGGCTGAAGAACACTCTACTTCGATAGAGCTGTGTCAGTGTTTAAGGTCTCCAATGTTATGTTTTGATTTTGTGCATGAAGTTGTAGTTTATTGGCCAGAATAACAACAAACAAATTTAAAAGAACATTTTAAAATTTCTTAAGCTCCAGTCACCTTCACTACACTGCAAAATTAAAAGCTGGCTGAGAATTCCCTGGTGGTCCTGTGGTTAGGGCTTTCCTGGTGGCTTACACGGTAAATAATGTGCCTGAAATGCAGGAAAACAGGGTTTGATCCCTGGGTTGGGAAGATCCCCTGGAGAGGGAACTGGCAACGCACTCCAGTATTCTTGCCTGGGAAATCCCTTGGACAGAGGAGCCTGGTGGGCTACAGTCCATGGGGTTACAAAGAGTTGAGCACAATTGAACAACTAACACTTTCTTTTTCTTTCCAGTGGTTAGGATTCTGTGCTTTCACTGCCAGAGGCTTGGGTTCGATCCCTGGCCAGGGACTGCATACTATGCCAGAAGGTCAAAAAAGAAAAAGAAAAAGAAGCTGGCTGAAGCCCAGCTAGAAATTCTAAGTCTTGCAGCGTGAAAAGGGAGCCCCTGAACCTGTAACTCTAGACCTATATGGTGAACCAGACAGTAACAAATCCCCCCAAGAACAAAGCTCACATCAGTGAGCTTTCTCAAGATGCCTTTTTTTCTCTCAGTACTCAGCAGTCTTATTAAGACAGAAACTTACTTTCTGACACAAAGTTCTCTCTTCAGTAGAAAGAACAAAAATATGTCATTGTGACATTTCACAACTAGCTAAATTGATATATATTGCTATTTAAATATCGGTTCCCATCTCAATATTTTCCTTAATACATGCAGTAACTGTGTTCACTTTTTGGCTGGTAAAGTATTCCAAAAATAGAAACAGTGTTTTTCTATTTTTAGCTCAGTCTAGAAAGTTTAACCAAATAATCTTCTTTCCAAAGTATTACACACACATGTTTCAAATTCATGGAAAAACCCAGTGGCAATGAGCTCATAAAAGAAAACAGTGAAAAGCTGGAGTCAAAAGATTTTTGATATCCTCACCCTGTGTTACAACTCAACATAGATGCTCAGCTTCCAACTCAGACATTTTAATTGTAATTTCTAATAGGAACATGAAAAACACTACTTAGTACAGCACTAATTTCACTGAAAAATAACTTCTTTTTCTACACTAAAAGTTATGTTTCTCCTTAAAAAGTAGACTAAAACCCATCAATTCCTACTTCCTGGTCAAATATATTAGTGAATAAAAATCACACCCAGACTTCCTTTCCCCCTTTTCTCATACTAAATCGTAATTTCCTTTTCCTCCCAATAAGGCAGTTTAATCTATCCTTGATTAGAGTGACTTCCCACTTGTAAAATGATGTGTTTATTCACTTTCATCCATTTAAATGTGTCACGTTTCAGTAAAGCAATCGAACTCCTTATTATTTGCCCAACTAAGCTGAAAACTTATGCTCACACAAAAGCCTGCACACCAATGTTTATAGCAGCTTTATTTCATAATTACCAAAACTTGGAATAAACCAATACATGCTTTAGTAGGTGAACGAATAAATAAACTGTGGAACATATTGACAATAGAATATGATTCAGTGTTAAAAATAAATGAGTGATCAAGCCATGAAAAGACATGGAGGAACCTTAAATATACATTACTAATTGAAAGAAGTCAATCTGAAAAGGCTACATATTGTATGATTCCAACTATATGTGACACTCTAAGAAAAGCAAAACTGTAGAGGCAGTAAAAAGATCAGTGGTTACCAGAGCGTGAGGATAGGAGAGAAAGGGTGAGTAACCAGGGCACAGATGATTTTTAGGCAGTGATAATACTTTGTATGATACTATAACAAAGAATGGCTCAGCAATAAAGAATCCACCTTCAATGGTTCAATCTCTGGGTTGGGAAGATCTCCTGGAGAAGGAAATGGCAACCCACTCCCGTATTCTTGCCTGGGAAATCCCATGAACAGAGGGGCCTGGTGGGCTAGAGTCCCTGGGGTCGAAGAGTCAGACATGACTTAGCAACTAAACACAACACAACAACATAACGATGAGTACAAGTCATTATATATTTGACCAAACCCATAGAATGTACAACACTGAGAGTGAATCCTAATGTGAACTCTGGACGTCAGGGCACAGTGGTGTGTCAGTGAAGGTTTGGCAGTTGTTATAACTGTTTCACTCTGGTGAGGGATGCTGACAGTGGCGTGGGGTTCATGACTGTGTGGGGGCCATATGAGAAATACCACCTGCTCAATTTTGCTGTGAACCTAAAACCAAGAAAGAATCTACTGGCAATGCAGGAGACCCGGGTTCAATCCCTGGGTTGGAAAGATCCCCTGGAGATGGAAATAGCTACCAGTATTCTTGCCTGGAGAATCCCATGGACAGAGGAGCCTGGCAGGCTACAGGCCATAGGGTCGCAAAGAGTTGGACATGCCTGGGCGACTAACACTTTGCCACTTTGCCACTACAACTATTCTTTAAAAACTTTTGAAAAAAATCAAGTTTTAAACATCACTGAAACTTTCTGTCAATGTTCTCAGTGTTTTGTGTGCATGCTTCCATATTTTGGAACTGAACTGCACACCTTGAAAGAGGTAAAATGCCTCTTCGTGTCACATTCCTATGCCTGGTACAGAGGCACGCACCTCCACACAGTTATGCAAAAAAAATAAGTCATATCTG
The DNA here is from genome assembly GCF_023091745.1 of Budorcas taxicolor. Classification (NCBI taxonomy): domain Eukaryota; kingdom Metazoa; phylum Chordata; class Mammalia; order Artiodactyla; family Bovidae; genus Budorcas; species Budorcas taxicolor. The sequence continues at coordinate 57,732,069 of NC_068915.1, read as the reverse complement.
TTTCCTCACCAGGGCTTGAGATTCTGACAAAGATTCCACCAAGCTATGTATGCCAATTTGGAGAAGGAAATGGCAACCCACTCCAGTGTTCTTGCCTGGAGAATCCCAGGGACGGGGGAGCCTGGTGGGCTGCCGTCTATGGGGTCGCACAGAGTCGGACACGACTGAAGCGACTTAGCAGCAGCAGCAGCATGTATGCCAATCCTGGCTCTGCTCAGCAGAGTTTTCAGGTGCACAGGACAAACATGCTTTCAGAAGCTAAGATCCACGTGCTGCATTCTTAGGTCCACACCCCTCCAAAAACTCTAAAGATAAAAGGTCTCTCTGGGCTCACTGCTTAGCAAAAGAATGCATAGGTTGTAAAATAAACCAGCACCTGCATCCTGGTCTCTATACACAGTTGGAGAAGGTACATCACTTATATTGGCTTTGATAGGAGATGCAAAGGCTGAGAAGATACAAGAAGAAGGAAGTGGCTTCTCTTTTCTATTTGTGTTGGAATCACCTTCCGTTTCTCAAATGCTTATCAGCGGAGAAGCCTAAACTATGGCTCTCCTCATCTGGAGTTTTTCAAACACAGTACAGGTTATGCTCTGGGGGAAGTGAAGATGGATTCAACCTTCAGATGAGGGTCAGGATTCATCTTAAATGGTCAGATTGAATTGCACGCAGCCCTTGGAGCCTTTCTCTCTGTGCAGGCAGTGTGGTTTTGGAGACAGCCCAACAGGAGGAACAGGGCGTTGGTGTCCGGGTGTGCACAGCTAGCTTCTACCTGCTCACGACTGGCTGTGTGATCTTAGGCCGCTCACATTGCATTTCTGGACCTGTTTGCACCTTGTAAATTTTTAAAATATAATTTTAGTATATGTGCTGCCAACGCGAACACTTTTTAAATATAATTTTAAATTTTATTTTATCTTTTATTCATGCCACTTGGCACGTGGGATGCTAATTTCCTGACCAGGGACTGAACCCACACCCCTTGCCTTGGGAGCGTGAAGTCCCCACCTTGTAAATTTTTGGAGGTTGGGTTCTTTCTAAACTTCCCTCAGGAATGCAATGGAATATATTCTAATTTAAATGCCCGTGGTGGGTTTGTGACTGGCAGCCTTAGCTCAGGGTCAAGGTAGAACTGAAACATACCTGCTTCCCAATCTCAAGGTCATAATTGGAAATTGCCAACTTGGAATGTTTCCAAAACCTACAGTTTGTTTCTTACTTCAGGGGAGAAGATGACAAGACAGAATGCGTACAGCACGATGGCAGGGGTCACCTGCTTCCTGTCTGAGGTACCCTTCTCCAAGGTCAAGGGTCAGGAAGGAACAACACCCACTGAGCCCTTATTACATGCCAAGTGTTTTCATATATTCTCACGAATCCTCACAACTCCAAAGCCATGGGGGCTGGACCTCTCAGAGCCTGGGGGGTCAGACCTCTCCCTGCCGAACTGTAGGGGCAGGACTTCTGCCCCGCTGTGTCCAGAAGGTGAGACCTCTGTCCCAGTGGGACTGAGGGCAGAGAATCAAGCCAAAGGGGATTATTCTAAAGCCTTAAGGCTTTAGATCCCATGGAGTTTGCCTGGTAGCTTGGACTTACTTGGGCCCTATCAACCCCTTTCTTCTCTCTTGATTTCTCTCTTTCAGAATAGAGTTGTGTGTTCTATGCCTGTCCCACCACTGTTCTTTGAAAACACATAACTTTTTTAATTTCACAGGTTCATGACTGGAGAGAAATTTGTCTCAGGATGAGTCATACCTCGAATCTCATCCATGTCTGATCTGGATGATATTCAGATGACACTTTGGACTTCTGAGTTGACAGTGGGATGTAATAAATGAATTTATTACAAAAGACATGAATTTGGGGGGATCAGGGACAGAATGCTACGGAATGAATGTTTACATACTCCCCAGATTGCTATGTTAAAACCAAACTCCCCAGGGTCTCTGGGGGTGATTAGGTCGTGAAGGTGAAGCCCTCATGAATGGGATTAATGCCCTTATAAAAGAGACCCCAAAGTGATCTTCTTCCCTTCCACCTCATGAGGTTACAGCAAAAAGACGCTCGTCTATGAACCAGGAAGCCGGCTCTTGCAAGACACCATATTTTCAGCTAGGATGACTCGGCCTCTAGACCTGTGAGAAATAAACTGCTGCTATTCATAAGCAACTCAGTCTGTGGTGTTTTTGTTACAGCAGCTCGAATGGACTAAGACTAACAATAGTAATAGAACATGTGTATGGAGTGCCTACCGTCTACCAGCCACTGCTAACACCAGCAAACCTTTGACGTGCGTTCATTAAGGACCAAGCATCGTTCTAAGCATCTACAGTGCACGAGGCTGGGACCAGGATTACTCTGCTTCCGAAGGGAAACTGAACGGGTAGAACCAGGATACAGGCTGAAGCACTATGCCAACCTAACCACTTTACTACCCTAATTATTATCTCAAAACTCTGATGCAGGCTATTACTTATTGTTTTGCAAACAAGGAAGTAGAAGTCGAGCAAGGTAAAAATCAATCCTTCACCCAAGGTCTTACTTGGTTAGAGCTGAGGCTCTCTTTGCATTGTCAAGAAAGCAAATGGCCCTGAGTGTTATCAACACAGGACTCTGTGTTCTAAGATTTCAGGGATCTAGTCTGGCCAAGAAAGGTTCTGGGGAGAGTTACCAGCTTGCAGCCACCAACAGGCTCTGTCAAGGACAAAAGTTTTGGAGCCAGGGGCTGAGCCAGTGCCAGCTAGGCTAGGTGGAGGTGGCCTTGAAATGGCAGCAAATTTTAATGAATCAACAAATGAATGAGAGAGGAAGGGAGGGAAAAGAGGCTAGTTCTCTTTGAGTCTGAGGGAGAAGGGCCCTTTCCAAAGGTACAGTGGGGCCAGGGTTTAGTAAGAAGGAAGAGAGGCTGCAGTGGGCTGCCCCACAAGGCCATCTGATCTGAACCCAGGGCAAACCCCGGGGACTGGGTGGCTGCGTGTGGGGGAGGAGGAGCACCGGTCCTTCCCATGAAAAGCTGGCCTAACTGATGGGCTGGGGAACCCCACCTCCCAGTGCCCAGGAAATTCAGCTGGATGCAGTGTGGCCCCTGCACAGCTTAATGAGAACCTGATTCTTGGATTGGGTATATCAGTGGGTCCAGAAAAAGGTTTCCTTACATGATAAACATCACCCTGCCCTTCCCCTCCATGAGCCCACAGCTGGCCAAACCGAGAAAGCAGCACAGAACCCCTCGAAGTCAACAAATTCTGCCTTATAGTTTCAGTCCAATAAACAGTGATTTCAGGGATCTGACTATGGTCCTCCATGTGCACAGCAAGAGAACTTAAACCACTGAAATATCCATGAATTCACACAGTCACTTGATAAATACTACGGCGCACATTCACACAACCGTCCCTAGGGATGCCACAGTAAAGAAGCTGCCTGTGCCCAGAGGAATGTCATAGGGTCCAGTAGGCTCACAGAAGCAGCACACAGGACACGGCAAGACCAAGTGAGAAGTGCTGCTAGAAGGAAAAGGGACGGTGCTAAGATAGCATACAGAGAAGCCTGTAACCCAACCTGGGGAAGGGGGAACCCTCTAAGACAGCCTGCAGCCTCAAGGGAGGCTGAAGGGTTTAGGGACACACACCAAAGGCCAAGTGAAAACTAGCCACTCGGGGGTAAAAAGGGAGGAAGACGACCCCTAAACTGCTAAACTGCAAAGGAGTAGACCTTGATACTGGGCTTTTTATTACATACAGCATTCTTATTTTCTAGGGTGTGTTTTTTTTAAATTATAAAATGCATCAAAACATTAAATAGACTAATATGACAGATACTTAGGTAGATACTACTAGTTTTAACAATTTTAAATATTGTGTGCGCGCGTGTGTGTGTGTGTGTGTGTGTGTGTGTGTATGTGTATAGGGCTTCCCAGGTGGCTTAGTGGTAAAGAATCCACCTGCAAAGCCTCAGACTTGGGTTTGACCCCTGGGTTGGGAAGATTCCCTTGGAGAAGGAAATGACAATCCATCCCAGTATTCTTGCCTGGAGAATCCCATGAACAGAGGAACGTGGTGGACTATAGTCATGGGGTCGCAGAGTTGGACACAATGACTAAACAGCAGCAGCAGCAAAACTAGATATTCTTTAAAAGAAGTAAAATGTTACTTATAGAGCTCTTCTCCTCCATCCCCAGAGGTAACTACCATCCTGCACTGGGTGTAACTTTCCCTCTGTTTTCATTTACTAACCCCATAGGTATCAATCCATAAACAATAGAAAGTAGCATTTTGTGATTTTTGAAGTTTTTCCTACATGGTATCATAGTATTTACATTCTTTTAGGAATTGCTTGTTTATATTCAACATTGTGTTATTTTAATTGCTGAATAATATTCAATTGTATTAAGTTGCATGATTATTACACAATTCTCTCTTCCCTTTTTGATGGACATTTAAAGTTTACCTCACCTCCCATCTTTTTTTTTTTTCTTGCCATAACACTTAACACCCTTGTACTTGTCTCCTTGTGCACATTCCATGATGTATGCCTAGAAATGGCATTGCTGGGTTAAGGGTATTCTCATCTCCAGTGCTACTGCACACAGCCGTATTCTGTTTCAGAACCACTGTGCCAATTTACATTCCCACCTACATACTTATGTTCTGTTTCCTCACGTCCTTACCAATCCTGATGTTAACAAGCTCTTAAATTTTGCTAATCTAATGAGTGCGATATGTTATTTTCCCACTTTAATCTGCCTTTCCCCAGTTACTAGTGAGTAGTCCACCTTTTTATATGTCAAATGGCTACTCAGGTTTCCTCTGCTGATTGCCTCTTCACATTGTCAGGCCATTTTCTACGGGTTGTCTTTTTTAAAAGACTGGTTTGTAGAAATCCATTAGATAGTCTGGATATTAATTCTTACCAATTGTTGTTTGACTTGACAATTACTCAGAAACAATACTATTGAGAGAATCAGTTAAAAGATAAGTGTAGTCTCTTAAATATGGGTACCTTCAACCAAATGATTTTTATGAACTTTAGCAGGGGACCTGGCTTGTATTTTCTTAACAGTTTCATATCTCATGGCCTAGGGCAGCATATGCAAACAGATGTCTAAAAAGAAGAGTTCACGTTCATTGCTGAAGAGGTACCTACATTAAACGATTAACTACTCTCCTGGAAATGTTAAAGACCCTCAGAGAAGCCACAAGCCCTGTGATGACCACAGACACACTTTAAATCAAAAACCAGATTATCATTTGGTTTAGGGTGATTTTCAAAACGTTTTCATTTTTATTCAAATTTTGTTCAATTTGTTTTCTTGATTTCAATTTAGAATTTGACTTTCTATAATATCTCATAACAATCCTGAAAAAGTCAGTAATGACATAACCAAAAATTATCACAACTATTAACATCCTCAAAACTAAATCCAAAGACTGGAAAGTTATCATCCTCTTAAACCTCTTTATTTACAGGTGATGAAACTGAAGTTTGAGAGGCTAAGAAAGTTACTCATTCATTCATTCAATAAATATTTATTAAGCTTCTACTCTAACGTATCATTTAGGTGCTTACTGTGTATTAAGCTAAGAATTTCATCTAAATTTAGATATTAAACATTTAAACAGAATTTAGACATATTTAGTGTCTCTGATGATGACTTTAAGAGGTAAAATTTTGGAAGTTAAATAGCTTGCATAGTCTGTGGTCCATCAGTGGAGGAGGCAAGATTAAGACCCGGGATTCTGATACCAGCAAGGCTTCCAACCTTGTCATAGGATATGACTATGGTGCTTGCTCTGAGTTTGAAACACAGAGATATGTATCCTACAGGAAAACAAGGCCCTGGCATTCACACAATATCATATTCTCTTTCACAGATGAAATTCAGATCTTCTGGTGAAGAGGGCAATGGATAGGGGATGGGCAGGAGCCTATGCCCTCAATAGAAACCCATCCTTGTGTGGGCCATTGACCCAAGGCAAAGATTACTAATGTGGAGAACCCACCGTGGAATCAGCTCTGGGAGAAGAATAAGTACTTAGTCTTCTTGGTGAGCCAATCAGACAAGAGCCCCCATGAGGGGCTCACAGTCTAGTAGAGGAGACAAGCAATAAGCATATCAGGAAACCAGTGAAATAAATAATTACAAAGTGTGGTTAAGGGCCATGAAGGAAGGGAACAAGGTAATGTGAGAGAAAGGCTTGTGGAAAAGGGACTTATTTTAGAATGTGTAGTCAACAGGCTTCTATTAACACTAAAACGGAGCCCCATGTGAGTTAGCCATAGCACGAGTTGGGAGAGAAGCATGTGCAAAGGCTCTGGAAAGGAAGGCAAAAAGTATCTCTTTGAGTACCACAGAGAGAGGCAGGTAGCAAACGCTTGAGATAAAAGCAACGGGCAGATCACTCAAGGCCCTGAAGGCTATGGTAAGGAGCTGGAATTTACTCTAAATATAATGGGGAACTATTGGCGGGTTAAGTAGTGGAATTACATGATTAAATCCTTTCCTCAGTCACTCTGATCATTAAATGGAGAATGGAATACTGGGGTCAGAGACGGGAACAAGAGGCCAGTTCTCTAGTTAGGAGGCCATCATGATGGCAGCTTGGATTAGGATGGTGTCAGTGAATGTTGACAGAAGCAGATGGATTCAAGACATATTTTGGAAACAGAACCAACAGGGCTTACAAATGGATGGACGGTAGGGTATGAGTGAGAGAGAGGAATCAAGGATGACCTTTAGACTGAAAAAAACTGTGAATAAGGAACTGCTTACGATTACTTCTTCAATATTTTATGATCTGTCTTGAATTTCTTAGCTTCACGGACCTCGAAGGAGAAATGTGAGGGCGACAGAAGGTCACAACACAGTGATTCTTCTACAGGGAACAGTATGGCAGTCTGGGACTGAGACCCTGTATCTCTTCTGGAGGTCAACTTTGTGCATCTTTTGGTTGGGAAGGCATCTGGACCCTTGGCCTCTGGCTGCCTCAAGTGGTCCTTCAGTAACCACATCCAGTTAGCTGTTTGTGAAATGAGATATTCAGAGACATAACTACCACCTGCTTTTCAGTAGCAGCAACAAAACTACTAAAACACGCAATAAATACCAACTTCTGATCTAGAAAGCTCACTGAATTCTGGAATTCAGCAACCATGGAGTAACTCTGTAGGCTTCTCAAGTGATGTAGACTGACATCAGACACATACCAGAATTTTGTATAGAATCCCAGGCTGTTTATAAAGCTCCTCTAACTTTGAACACATTAGAAGCAACATGAGAATTCACGCATATTATTTAACCACACAGATAATTTAAGATAATCAATGTTAGTCCAAGTTGCAAATGTGTTTCCTATTTTTTTTTTTCAGCATTCCACTTCACTCTCCATCTTCTCTCAATTATCGCCTTTGGTTTCTAGGACCTCCTTAAGGCTTCTATCTGATTCTTGCAAGACTGGAAAGAGCTGACGTGGGAAGCTCTTGACCTGACCCTGACCATTTCCCCTTTATCCTTTGTTGTTGCCTGTCTCCTGATTTCTCTGCAGGAGCAGACATTGTTCATATATCATCCAAAGTAGGAGCCTGGGTCTGGAAGCAGGGTAGAACCTGGGGACAGCTCCAGGAGAATAAGAAGGAACATGACCCACTTTATATTTACGTAGAATGTTCATTAAAGCAGAAATTGTTGTGGTAATAACTAACTCATGTAGCTGGAGCATGACCTGGGAGCCGCAGGACCACATGCAAAGTGGGCAGGCCCAGGTCAGACAAAGCTGCAAGAGGTCTCAGCACAGCTTACTGTGAGCCTGGGGACTCGGGCAAGTTTATTTAACATCCAAGCCCTATTTCCCAATCATAAAATGGAGGTAACACCCATCCTGCAGGCATTTGAAGTGATCAAAAATACTTAGGTAAAGTACAGGGCAACCAACCAATAAACAGCAGCATTTATAGCATTTCCTAATTTATAATGAACTTTTGCATACATGGTTTCACTTCTTACTAACCTGACTAAATCCAAGTCTTCCATTTTTGGCTAGAGCAACACCCCAATGTTCTTCTAACTGCGAAGGGCCAAATATTTTCACCCTGACTTCCCTGTTGTGCCAACTTTGATTATTGGGAGCAGAAATTTAACACTTAGTGTTAGAGTCATAGAGCCTTGTCTAGGCTCAGCAGTGACATCATAGGTGGTAAAGTCTGGGCACAGGATATAGGGGTGTGGTGATGGCCACACCCATTTGCCAACCCTCCTCCAACCCGGTCCAGCCTCTTGATTCACAGCAGCAAAGGGTCACTTCTGTTTCTAAGGCTTAGAGATAAGTTGAAGGCAGCTTTGGTGGGAGTTCTTTTAGTTCAGTGATAAACATGCTTGTTCTCCAGTGCATTCCAGGAATCTTTGACCCATCACCGCATGTGTGTCTGTATTTGAGTCTATAGTCAAATATATACCTGTTTCTTTGCATAAGGCCTATTTCAAATGTAAAAGGCATTGAAAGATATTAATAGAACTCTTACTTCTAACCCAAGACAACTAGCTAGTAAGTGACAGAGTCATGATCTGGACCTGGTGTACTGAGTGACTGATTCAACAGCAACACGGAGCATGTGAACTCAAGTACCATTAGAGGTCAGGCAGTGTGTGTATAAATGTGAAACGCCAGGTGGAAGGCAACAGGGAGTGGGGAGGCTAGCGAACAGAGTGTACATGCCAGTCTGTACATGCATTCAAATGGAACTGCTTTGCTTCAAACACTATGGTTGATAAATTTAAAGTCTACAGGCTGCCCATCTGCCACCTTGTACCACTGTACCATTAATAGAACCTTTGCTAATTGCTTTCATTCAAAATGTTTTGACATTCTTTTTTACGATTTATCGTATCAGCTCCTTGTCATGTTTACAAGATTTGCTTCTAAGATATTTTATGTAAATTTCTTATGTCTAAATACAGCTTCATGCAAATAGAGTTTACGACCAAACAGCTAATATAGCTACCCATTCTTTTTTCTTTTTGGCTGTGCTGGGTCTCAGTTGTGGTATGTGGGATGTTTAGTTGTCACAGAAGTGCTTAGTTGGGGCATGCAGGATCTCATTCCCTGACGGATTGAACCCAGGCCTCGTACACTAGGAGTAGAATCTTAACCACTGCACCACCAGGGAAGTCCCTACATATTCAGTTTTTTAAAAAATAAATAGCCTTAAAACAGTTCTCTAAATTTGGGTAAAAATTTGTTGTTGCTGTCATTTAGTCACTAAGCTGTGTCTGATGGTGTTTTGACCCCATGAACCGTAGCCCGCCAGGCTCCTCGGTCCATGGGATTTCCCAGGCAAAAATACTGGTGTGGGTTGCCATTTTCTTCTCCAGGGGATCTTCCAGATCCAGGGATCGAATCCATGTCTCTTGCACTGGCAGGCGGGATTTTTTTACCAGACTCATCCTAAAGAAGGGACAGACTGGTGGCGTCTAGTGGTGTGAAAGCAAATCTAATCCGGGAAAGCTCTCTGGAGGAGGCAGTATTTGAGCTAGGAGAGATGGAAGGAATACTTTTCTCAAGCAAAGGAAAAAAGAAAAAAAAAAATCTCTTCAGGTAAAACGAACAAAGGTGAGCAAAAAGAGGAAAGCTGGGCTCTTTCAGAAAAATAAACAGTCCTATTCTGTTGGAGAATAGAACACAAAATCTTGGCATTAGAGAGCAAAGTCCAAAAAATCATTTGAGACCAGATGAGCAAGGCCTCTGACTGCCAAACTAAGGAGTTTGGCACTTATTGGCTGGGGAGTGGGAGGTGGACAGGTCAGAAGGCTTCAGAGACGAAATGGCCTGATCAGAGAATGGGTTTTCTAGAAGATAAATCTGCCTCTTTGATTTTACAGACCCTTTTTTAAGGATGATTTTTTCCCTAGACAACTTCAATCTGAAAAAAAAAAAATGTCATTCTTCTCAGCCTGTTTTTAAAAGTAAACCTGATGCTAAGTCGCTTCAGTCATGTCCAACTCTGTGCGACCCCATAGACAGCAGCCCACCAGGCTCCGCCGTCCCTGGGATTCTCCAGGCAAGAACACTGGAGTGGGTTGCCATTTCCTTCTCCAAAGTAAACCTGGTCACCATAAATGTATAGAAGAAAAGGAGACATAGAAATTAGCAGCAAATCCAGCAAACATGGCCATCTGTTTCTGGGACTCTTAGTAGAGATCAGCAAAAATAGCTTTTTAAAAAACACTGAACTATGGCTGAAACCATATTTTCCAGCGTAGGTTTACACTAGTGACTACTTATAATTTTATTTGTCTGGCATTTTCCATAAAATATACCATCACTAGCACATCATGAAAAGCTATCATCTGTTCCATTATAAATGCAAAGAATGAAAAAGGAAGGATAAGAGGAAGGGAGGAGAGGAGGAAAATGATACATGGCTTGTCAGGAAATGTAAATCAAATGTCAAAATCGACCTTTTCAAAGTAATGATGAAGAAAAAGAAAAACATCAAACAATCTGTTCAGAACTTTTATGAAAAAGTGGTGTCGGGTAAAAACACAACAGGGTTTAGAGTCGGAAAAGCTCTTTTGGAATCTCCACTTTCTCCTTTTATTACTACCTTCTTGAGATGAGATAAATTTCCTCCTTTCTAAAATGGTGATATAATTTATTACTTTAATGGTTGTGAGGGATAAAAGTGTCCCCCAGTGTCATGGATCATATGTATTTGCCTCTTTCTCTCCTTTGGAAAGCAACGGATGTGCCTGTTGTATGATGGGGCTGTGGCCATGGGGATCGCACAAAGGCAACAGCTGCTTGAGTTCTCCCACCCTCCAAAGGGAGTCTAAACATCTATTCGGTCAGCTTGGGCCTGCATACAAGGGAGAGAAGCAGTGATGCCAATAATACCAAGGACCAGGTGACAATAATCACTTTGGCTTCACTGTGGCAGGCATCGAGTGACCTCTCTGGGGGGAATTCATGACTGTACTTCCCTTTTCTCTAGATTAGAATTAATTAATATTAAATAAATATTAATATTAGTTGACCTCCTTGAGAACACCATATAAAGCCAAGGGGGAAAGGCACAGAAGGGAAGTACAGGGGAAAAAAAAACATTTGGAGATTTCAAATGTGTTAAGGCACAGTGAGAATAATCTGCTGGAAACACATTCATTTACAAATACTTATTGAGCACCTATTTGGGCAAGATGCTGTATAGGCTGTGAGGATATATCTATTAACGAAACAAACAAACAAACAAATCCCTGCCCTCACAAAAGTTACATCCTAGTGAAGAAAGAGACAATGAACAAAACAATAAAAGCACAGTAGATTAAAAGCTCACTAGAAGCACATGCTGTAAATTTTTAATCTACACACATGAATAGAAAAAGAGAAGGTGTAAACTTTGAGGCAGAATCCTCCTATGTTAACACTGGGGATTCTTCGAATTCTGGCCACACATGACAAATAAAGGGCAAGGATTTTTGTGGAAAAGAGTGACAGTGGAAATTACACACTGCAGACTAATACGAATTTATCATTCTGAAAGAGAGAAAGGAGAGGAGTGCGTATGTGCATTGGAACTTCTGGGTATTCTGAATTACCTTAAGGAGAAAATTGGGGAAGGGTGCACATGTTCCAGCAGCAAGATGGAGAGGGCAATTTCTTTTTTACTTTTTACAATTTCTTAAATTGATCAGGTTACAAAAGATTCTTAAATTCCTTGGGCTTTACAGTATTTTTCAAAGAAATACAAAAATAGTTAAAGAGGGATGAATGAGTTCTCTATGTACTAACACAAAAATCAGTTTGCGATCCATAAAGTGGAAAATCGAAGTTACAGAGCTTTGTAATTTGTGATCACATGTATGTAATACATAGTTTTTTTATAATGGCAACTCACGTTAGACAGCTTCGTTATCCCGCCGAAGTCTCAGTGACTCACCTCCGAGCCCTTCCCTTTTTTACCATCCACATACAGCATCACTAAGTAATGGCTTCTGTCTTGGAGTGGCCTTCCTAGTGTATCCCTTCTTTTCATCTGCTTGTTGCTGTCCTAGGTCAGCTGTCATCATCTCTCACTTGAACAACTGCATAAATCTCCTTACTGGTCTCAGTACATGCATCACAGACTAGATTTGATTCTCAAAACATCAACCCTCCCTTGATTCTCCAATGACCACATTGTGGATCAAGTCCAGTCTTGGCATGGCTTCCAACACTCTTCCAAATCTGGCCTACCCTACCAGCAGTAGGCAATGATTCCTGTCTAATAATGGTTTCCTCCACTCCTCTTTACTAGCAGAATCCTAATTTTGTGCAATTAATGAACAGAGACTCTTGATCTCAGGCTTAGCGCCAAGGGATATGCTATGGGTTGACACATAGCAGGCAATCCACTTTCTTTTTTTGAACTAAATGAATGGATGGTATAAATAAGTCATGTTTATACCATTCCTCTTCCCAAATGATTAGTCTACAAGTCAACATGTAACCCAGTTCTGGCCAATGAGATACTACAAGTATGTCCCATCCTCCCTGTCTGGAACTGACTTGTGCAAAGAGCTACAGCAGCTATCTTGGAACCATGAAGTCACAGAGAAGAAGGCTAAAAAAAAATCGACATGCTAAGTCTGGCAGAATGTAATGAGATGAAAGCTTATGTTATTGATGATATAGATCCAGTGACTCTGGAATTGCTTACCTCCAAATCCTAAGATAAAAGCATGTGTTATTGATGATCCAGAGTGGTAGATCCAACCACTCTGAAACTGCTTACCTCCAAATTCTTATTAAAGGATATATCAAAATATCTTTATTGCCTAAATTGGACTTTAATATGCCTATGAATCACTTGGGAATATCATTAAAATGAAAATTCTGAATCAGTAGATTTGAGGTGGGGCCTGAGACTCTACTTTAATAACAGACTCCCAGATGATGCTGCTTTCCAAGGACCACATTAAGAGAAATGAGGATGTAAACCGCTACAAACTGGACACTCCATTACTTTTAGCTGGCAAGTATGGGTTGAAAGGCATGAATGCTAAATTTCAGCTAAATTACTTTTACCTGAACTTATCCTTACTGCCTACTGTCCCTCCCCACATACCAAGCTAACTACACTAATTACCTAAACTTCTCAACACATATGAAAGCCTCCTGGGCCTGCCTCATGCTCATCCTTTACTTGAAGGAGCTTCTGTAGATTTTACCACTATTCCACACATCAGCCTGAGTCACTTTTTTCACTCATTAATTTTATTTGCACTTACTCCCATATATGTTTCTCTAGGGTCTTTTATTCAAGTCATTATTAAACAATTACAGGGACTTGTTAAATAGACAAGATGATTTTGAAAGACTTGAAATTTAATTGCAAAACTGTTGAATTCCCTAGCAGATTTTATATATTATATTACGGTTGTGCTCCATTTCAGTAGCGTGGAAATTAAAAACCACATAAATAGTGTTCTATTGCCAGTAACGACATGCATGTCTCTCCTTGATTAACGTTTAATTGCACACGGCACTTCAACAAATTTTTAATCTTCTGATATTAATATGCATCAGCTTGAAACTGAGCTCATAAGAATTTTTCATGCTCACTCTCAGATTACAACACCATCTCTCTCTTATCTCTCCAAGAAATTCCTACCTGATTCTATTTCATTAATTATCAAGATGCTCTTCATAGCACCATGTATTTTTTTTTTAATATTACTCTGAAATTTAACATTCATACCTTTCAGCCCATACTTGCCAGAAGAGGCCTCCAGTGACTTGATTAGAATGCAAGTTATGTCGAGTGTCGGGATGGGAGAAGGCTGAAGGAGATGAGTACCGCAGCTGTCACAGACGGCGCATCAATCAGCACATGACGGCTGCACACCATCAATCAGATGTGCTGATATGCTTTGATTTCCACTGTAAATGAGCATAATTTATCTGCCGCCCCAATCAACCCAACACCATCACAAAATCTGGGCAAACAAGGACATCAGGGATAACTGAAAAAGCAGGACTCCAGAGATGGAGGTTTTTACTCAAATTCTACCAATGACTCTGCACAAGAATATCACCTTTCCCTTGCCCCTCAATACCCCACTTCCCCCAGCAAATCAGCAGAACTTAAAGTCACACACTGTAAAAGTGAAAATCCAAAACTATGCTATAGGGACTTTCCTGGGGGTTCAGTGGCTACGACTCTGCACTCCTAATGCAGGGGGTCTGGATGTGATCCCTGGTCAGGGCACTAGATCCCACATACCATGGCTAAGAGCTCAAATGCAGCAACTAAAGATCTTGCATACCACAGTGAAGATCAAAGATCCCGTATGCCACAACCAAGACCTGGAACCCCCAAATAAAATGTTTAAAATAAATATTAATAAATAAATAAAACTACCCTATGACATCCACAACTGATTCAGCACAGACCGAAACAAAAGTCTCAAAGAACAGTGTGAGGATACTGGTATGAATAGATAAATAATCTCAGGGCCCCTGGTATGAGCTGGAAGCCACCAGGCTACAAGTAACTGCAGGCTCTGTGACAGTCTCAGCCTTCCCAACACTGCTAGCTCATTGTTGTTTTCCAGGTAAGTCTTTCCCACCCTCCACCTCCTTCAAATTCCACTACATTAATGGTGAACAGTTATAATCCAATGAAAGGATTATTCATAGCCTGAGGACTCTTAGGTATAATACGTAGATTTGTGTCCCGGCAGAGAAGGGTGGCATGGTAAAGTACATATCTATTATCATCTGAATCTGAACTTCATGTTAATATTCTGAAAGCTAAAACTCATAACTTACGGCCTTGCTTGTCCAGGCAAAGACTGTGACCTCTTTCTAGATCTTCAGTACTTGCTGCTCTTAGGCAAATACCATAACCACTTTACAGATCCTAAGTGCTTTACTAAGCAGATACACTGAGCTCTTTAAAATATTTATTTTGAACATCCCTTTCAAATACCCTTTTTGAAGTCTGTTAATTTATAACCATAAGGTCCACTTTCCCCTCTTGCTAAGTGTCATTATATCTTGTCTTCTCTAGCTGAGGGTCATGAGGCACTTCCCCAATTGCTGACCAAATCATTTGATATGTTTTGACATAGGAACGTATCTGTGAAACCAATGCAATTTACCAAATATTTCCATAAATATTTCGTTAAATTTCGTTAAATTCTTGTGCCCCTTTGCAACCCATTCCTCCTTCTGCTCTATCCCCAAGCAACCACTGAACCACAGATTTGTTTTCCTCACTAAAGATTAGTTTGCATTTTGGGGGTTTTATATAAATGGAATGACAGGACATATATTCTTTTTATCAGTGAGGGGAGAGCCTGTCTTGTTCAGTAAATGATTTTGAGGTTTTCCACACTGCTCTGTGTGTCCTTTTTATTGTGAGTAGCATTTTACTTCCCACCTGTTGATGGACATCCGGGTTGTTTTCAGTTTCTAGGCTGTTTTCCATTTTTGGCTATCACACATAATGCTGCTGGGGCATTGGTACACAAGGCTTTGTGGAGACATGTATTTTTGTTTTCATGTAGATTCCTATAACTGTACTGAAATTTTGCAAAAACCCAGTAGCACACCTGGCTTGTGGTTCGTGGGCTGAGAAGACAACTAGTTTTGGCAACACCACAACTTCCACTCCACACACCCTCTCCAGACAGCACTGGCAGCCTGCTCCCTCCATGGCTCCCACTTCAGCCACCAGAAACTCGAAACTCGAAACTCGACTTCCTCTTTCTGTGGCCAATGCCTCTAATTCTTTTCCTTGACCCTTCAATGCCCTAGTCACGGTCAATGCCCCTCCCTGGTGAAATGACAGACCTGTTTCCTTCCTATTCAGACAAAACAAAGGGATTGTTTTAACAGATTCATATATGGCCTTTTCCAACGTTTCTAATCTATTCAGATTGTCTAACAGTCCAGACACCAAAGCAAGCGCCAGGTAAATTCAAAGTAAGATATCAAAGTGTATAGTGCTTTCACCTATCTTTACGTTACCACTTTAACTGGCACCTTCTTTTAGAGAGCCAATGTTTCTTGGCATAAACAAAATATTATGGCTTTCTGTCATATTTGTTCCAGCTTCCCTGTAGACACATTGGAAAATTATAATTTTAATGAAGGCCTGTCTTTGTTGTCAACACTCAAAATGTCCACGTTTCCAAATGAATCACAGCTGACTTTTATTTTGGCTGTAATTCCAAGATGAAATTGTCTCACTGAATCCACATTTAAAAATTTCAGCCCATATCTGTTCACTAGATTCTATCCAAAAGACCGAAAATGTATCCCATTTCACAACTGTGAAACAGACCTGCTACCAGTTTAGGTACCAATATAGCACCTAAGTTTAGACTTACATAAAGGCTTTGTATGGGAATCCTGGATGTCACATTATAGTCTTTTGGAATCTGTTCCCTTTAGTGTAGAAACACTGTGGAGTGCTTGGTAAGGAAGACGCACGAGGCAGGGTTCAAAAAGACACACGAGGCAGGGTTCAAAAATTACATACGTAACATCTTTTGTAGCAGTAAACCTATGGCAACACAGAACAAAGCAGGCTGCACCAGGTGCTGGCTTTTGCTCCTGGGCTTTTCAGAGGCCACACTGAATACCAGCCCAAGGCTTTACTTTGGGACCAAACTCGATGACCAATTTGGGTCAGCCATGCAACAACCTGAGATATATTTATCAAGATGCACTTAAGTATTTTATTTCATTTACGATTTTAACATATTTTTTCATGTAATTCTGACAAGATTTTTAAAAACCAGTCTCACTTGGTTAAAATTCAAATCACTTATTTGAGCCCCAATTCTCTGTCTTTGTGTATAACTGTCTGACATATAAAGTCTTAGTTTTGCCCTGCCAACCCCTTCCTGGAGTTATGGACCGGTCAACCACCAACCCAACGAGGAAAATTAATAGCTACATGCCCGGAATAACTTCCCTAGAGGTCAATTAAGAATGGGTTGGTTCTAGAACTTTGCTGCTTTAAAATCAGCAAAATACTATTCCAGATAATTTGGGTTTGGGGTTTTTTAAGAGAAAATTTAATTTTTTATGCATTTTCTTTTTTCCAACTATATTGAATATAACTTACATATAACATTGTATGTTTAAGATATACAAATGATTTCAATATAGATAGATACATGATTACTACAATAAGTTTAGTTAAAAACCAGTAAAATTTTTGTTTTCTTAAGAACAGAACACTCTACAAGTGACATCCTGAACAGGAGGATGTTCCTTTGGCCCTCAAACTGAGACAGGCTGGGACTGGGACCCTATGCTTCAATGCTGCAGTGCTTGCTCCTGACACACCTCCCCACCAGCAACAAAATACAAAGAAACTGTATGGAACTAAAAATAACTGCGGGTCTCCTGGGCTTTAGGGCAAATTCTAGACAAAAGATACAAAGAGATCAAAAAGCCCAACAGCCACTTCTGAAGAGCTTGGAGCAAAGCAGGGTACTTACTCTGCATGCCCCCTGCACATAACACCACCTAAGAGGTGGACAAAACACCCAAGGCGGTCCTCCAGCCCGGCCCCTGGACACACCCTACCCTCTGCCCACATAAGGAACCAGCTTGCTCCCCACAGTAAGAAAACAAGCAAGGGAACCTTTTGTTTCTTCTCCTTCCCTCTGAAGCTGGGGCCCCAATAAACCTTGGCTGAATTTCTTATCTGGCCTCTGATCAATTTCTATTGATTAAGGAGGCCAAGAACCCTGGTGAGTAACAAAACTTGGTCAAAAGCAGGAGTACCTTCTCTCCAACAAAGCCCAATTTTGCTTACCCACCAAAATGACACACACCATTACATCTCTGATTCCTCCCAAGCAAGAAATACTTCCAGTAATAACTAACTAAGCACAAGCAAAGCAAATGACTTACACTTCATTAAGCAGGTAGCCCATCTCCAGGAATATGAACTCACAGCAATGCCACGTGACCCAGGCTAAGAGTCCAAGTAAAAAATATCTGACTATAAGCTTTAGCTGTAAATTCTAAGCAACCAGTAATAATGATTAAGTCCAACCCTGTACAGTTTAAGAAACAATTCTGATCCAAGAAGTCTCTTGAAGAAGAACCTATTTCCAACTGATAAGTGTGGCTGTATCTTGGTGTAGAGTGCGGATTGGGAAGTAGAGGGACTTAACACTTTATACTTCACCCATATCTGAATTAATTGAAATTTTATAATTAGCATTTATTATAATTAAATGTTTTAAATGAAAAAATACTTTCCTTGGTTCTGAATTTTTTTCTCCAGCCCTCCCATACTGGACATAAACCATTGTTAGGTTGCCTAGCATCAAATGACTGTCTTATTTAGGGAGAAATTCTCAAATAGGTGGCACTATGGCCCCCTCTGCTGACGGGGGACAAATATTCACACTCTCTCCCTTTATGGCAATCAACGCTGGCTCTGCCAGACAACCACGTGTTCATTCCTGTCTGGGATCTGAACTTCGAAGGGGTTAACTCAGGTCATACGGTCAGTGAGATCGGACTCACCAGGAGGGCAGTGTCACTGGAGTCCAGTGGGGCCACAACTCACAACCAGTGGTGGGAGTGTGGAGGACACTGGCATCTAGTAGCAGGGATGTCAGAGTGGTGTCCTTAGCAAGCATTCCTGTGCTACAACCTCGGCCATGGTTCCGCCTGCCTGGCTCCCCTTGGTTGCTGCTCATTTGTGAGGCTGGATTATCTTGGTCTTTATGTTGATTCTCAGAACTACCTATATCCTTTCAATAAGTTCTTTTCCTGCTTATGTCAGCCAGGGTTGATTCCTGGAGCCAAGAATTGTGACCCAGAATTTGTCCATTCATTCAGCCAATAAAGTGTTTTATTTTTCCTTTTTTTTTTTGGTCATGCCACACAGCTTGTGAGATCTTAGTTGCCAGACCAGGGACCAAACCCGTGCCCCCTGCAGTGGAAGAGTGGAGCCCTAACCATTAGACCATCAGGGAAGTTCCCCAACAAAGTATTTAACTGCCTCATATGTGCCCAATACTGTTCTAGGCACAGGGATTCTGCTGTGAACAAAATTAAAATCCATTCACTCGAAGAGGTTATAGCCCAGACGATCTCATTTCTTCCTGGCCCTGACCTTCCTTTGCCTTTCTCTGGAAGCCTGTTTTAATTTGATACTACCCTTCTAGCCCTAAGCCAAGCCAAGCTGAGCTGGTTTTTCTCAGTTTCCCTTGACATTAAGAAGCAAGGACATTTTCATGTCCTCCTGGCCTTGCTCTTGAGTTCAGGCCAGAACTATGGTTTTGACACCACGCACAGTCATTCATGGTCATTTCATAAGCATCTGCCAGCACCTAGACTATTTGAGACACTCTGCTAGGAGTTGAGTCACAATGTTGAAGCAGTCACTGCCCTCAGAAATATTACAGTGAGGCAGCAAAGACAGACAACAGACATTTAAGGAAGCTATAAAGGGTGATGGGCGCCAGGGAAAAGAAAGCATGCTGCCCCAGAATATACAACAGGAACACCTTACCTGCTTTAGGAGGCAGCCAGGGAAGGCTTCCTGGGGGAAGTGAGTTTTAAGCTGAGACATGAGGGATGATTTAAAGTCAGATAGCTGATGAGGATAGAGAGCAGAACAGTCAGAAGGAACAACAGGGACTTCCCTGGGCTAAGACCCCACCCTCCCAACGCAGGGAGCAAGGGTTCAATTCCTGGTCAGGGAGCTAGATCCCACATGCTGCAAGTAAGACCTGATGTGGCCAAATAAATTAATAATTCTTAAAAAGAAGGAACACCACATGCAATATACCAGAAGCAAGAGAGGGCGCAGCATGTAGAGAAAATGGAAGGAGTTCAGTATGGTGGGGACAAGAAACATAGGCACTTGTGAGGGAGGGACAGTGGTTAAGGTGAGGCTGGAGAGGCAGATAAAGAGCCTTATTGGCACTCCATAGCTTAATTCCCAGAACAATCAGAAGCCATCTGCTGACGAGCTCAAGCAGAGGTGGCAACAGAAGGGTGTATTGTTGGTTCTGCAAATTAGAAAGATCACCGCATGTCAGGTGGAATGAACTGGGGAGGGGAAATACAGAGACATCAGGATTACTTTAGAGCTCACCAAGAGTTCAGAATAGAAAAACTATACTCCAGGTGGCACAGCAGTAAAGAATCCGCCTGCCAGTGAAGGAGATGCAGGAGATGCCAGTTCGGTCTGTGGGCTGGGAAGATCCCCTGGAGAAGGAAATGGCAACCCACTCCAGTATCATTGCCTGGAAAATTCCATGGACAGAGATCCTGGTGGGCTACAGTCCACCGGGTCTCAAAGAGTCAGACACGACTGAGTGACTGAGCATGCATATAAGAACTAGTAGAGGCAGGGAGATGAAAAGCAGCAGCAATAGTCAAGGGACATGTATTGGGTACAATCAAAAAGACTTGCTGAGTGGTGGGTGGGTATGAGGTGAACACGGAGAGAGAGAAGTCACAGATGACCCCCAGGTGTCTGATTTGCATAACCAGGTGGACAGGAGGCCTTCAACCAAAACCAAGCAAAATGCTGAAGAGGAAAATGACTTTAGTTTGCTTGTTCATGTTCAGTTTAAAGTGACCAAGGAGAACTGCCTGATTGGCAGCTACAGATGTGGGCCTAGATTTCTGTGCAGAGATATGAGATAGAGGACGGGAGCTAGGATCACATGGGCAATGACTGAGGTCTGGGAGTAGTGAGATGCCCCTGTGGTTGATATAGTCATGAGGTGGGCTGTGTTATTCTTATAAAGATTCATTGCCCCTTCCTGGGGGGAAGATTCAACTTTGCTACCTTGCTGTTGCCGCATGACTTGTTTTGACCAAAGATATGCAAGTGGAAATGACATGGATCACCTCCTTCTGTACAGAAAGCTGAACTTTAAGGTCAGCGCAGCGTTCTCCCTGGGGCTTCCCAGGTGGCGCTGGTGGTGAAGAACCCGCCTGCCAATGCAGGAGACAGAGGAGACCTGAGTTCTATTTCTGGGTCTGGAACATTCCCTGGAGGATGGCATGGCAACCCACTCCAGTATCCTTGCCTGGAAAACACCATGGACGGAAAAGCCTTGTGGGCTGCAGTTCATAGTGTCACATAGAGTCAGATGTGACTGAAGCGAAGGGTTCTCCATAGTTTTCTATGGAGTTTTCCATCTGCTATGATGAGCAGCAACATTCCAGAGAGAGGCTGCATGGTCAGCCTGGACCTCAGAATAAAGATTTCGAATAACCAAGTGATAGGCAATTCATAATGAATACATAGCTAGAACAAGAAATGTGTTGTTATAAGGCACCGAGATTTGTTTGTTACTGCAGCAAAACCAAACCTACTCTGATTGATACAGGTGGAAAGAGAAGCAGGTCTAGAAGCAGGTCTATGGCAGAAACCTGCAGAAAAGCAACATTTATCAGCCGATAAAGTGGAGCCTACAGAGAAAGCCCACTCCTGCCCTAGCTTCTGACTCACAGAAACCTCTGCAAATTAACTCTTGCATTCACCTCTGGCTTACCTTGTTTTTGGTCTTTGGCCTGGGGGTCATCTGGGCAGCCTGATGTACATTTGCTCCTGGCACAGGCCCAGGGACACCTTGCACTGTGGTGTCCATGCCTCTTCTGACTCATCCTGAGCTTCTGGGCTTGATTCCTGGATGTGTCTCCAGACCAACAGCTGTCCTGCCAGTTGACCTTTCCAGGTTCCAATCAGTCTGATTCTTCTTGTCTTCTCACTCATACTGCTTGCCCCCTCCGGCCCCCGACTCCACCACCCAACCCAAACTGACATGTGTAAGTGTCTTCATTTACACTGAACGTATGCAACACAGGCGACTTCTGCTCCTCTTTGACCTGGGACAGGCTCTTCCACGGGCCACCCTGCTCTCCCACCTTCTAGGCTCCTTTTACCATAGATCAGGATTGCGAGTGCCACCATCTATTTAGAAGCCTTCTTTCCAAATGAATAGGACTATGCCACTTAGGTGGCTTTGGTCCAGGCCTCAAACCAGAGGTAACCAGTCTGCCACGACAATTATGATCAGCATTTAGGTCAAGATAGAGAAACATATCTACCTTTTCTTAAGTTTACCCATTGTTCAACGTTTTGTACATTTTGTTCACAACATTAGCTACTAACATTTATTGAAAGTTTATTAGGAGACTTCCCTGGTGGCCCCAGTGCTCTTGCCTGGAAAATCCCATGGACAGAAGAGCCTGGCAGGCTACAGTCTATAGGGTCACACAGAGTTGGACATGACTGCGCACAAATACTGGCACTGCATAGAGGCCCAGTGGTAAAGAATCCACCTTGCAAAGCAGGGGACCCAGGTTTGATCCCTGGTCAGGGGACTATGACCCCACAGGCTGCAAAGTAACTAAGCCCACACACCACAACTACTGAGTCCGCAAGCCACAACTCGAGAGTCCGTGCGCCACATGGAAAACATCCCGCGTGACAACTTATTAGATGGCAGACAACATGCCAAATATTTAAGGTACCATTTATTTTGTTTCTCACAGTCGGTCTAAGAATAGTATTATTTTTTCTATTTTACAAGTGGTAAAACAGATTTTAAAAGTTCGCATATTTGCCTGAGAAATCACAGCCAATAGCAGTAGGGTTGAAAGTTTGCCTAACTCCTGAGTCCTTGTTTTCGACTCTTCTGCTCTACGTCTCTGTGTTGAGATATATATGTATGTGTGTGTGTGTATACTGGTGTGTGTGCGTGTGTGTGTATATACGTGTGTGTGTGCGTGTATATATATATATACACACACATATGGTGGTGATGGTTTAGTCACTAAGTCGTGTCCTATTCTACTCTTGCGACCTCATGGACTGTAGCCCACCAGGCTCCTCTGTCCCAGGCACTCCCCAGGCAAGAATACTGAAGTGGGTCACTATTTCCTTCTCCAGGGGATCTTCCCAATCCAGGGACTAAACCAAGGTCTGACGCACTGAAGACTGATTCTTTACGGACTAAGGCACCAAGGAAGCCTGCATATGTATAATGTGTATGTATATGTACACATATATGCCTATGTGAGTCTACTGGCATATATGTGTATGTTTAGTATAAATGTGTAGATAAATATGTGTAAGGATGTGTATGTATACATGTAGGTGCATATATAACTATATGTGTATATATGTTTATGTGCGTTCATGAGTACATATATGTGTGTATAAATATCTATAGGTATAAAAATCTTCCAAGCTCAGGTTAGAAAGTATGGAAGGTAATATATTGTGTTTTAACCACCTGGTATAACACCCAGTACAATACAATATTTCAACAGAAGTTTTAAAACTCTTAAATTTATTACGTTTTGAGTTTCTTAAATAAACTCTTTTCCAATTATATTTTACACTAAAGTCATTTAGAAATTGCTTTGTGAGAGCAGGAAGCCAGGAGGACTGGGTTCCAGTCCTGGCTCTGCTGCTGCCTGGCAGCACATAGCTTCTCTGAGTCTAAGTTTCCTATCTGTAGACTTCCCTGTCAGCCCAGTGGTTAAGACTCTGTGTTCCCAATACAGCGGGCACGGGTTCAGTCCCTGATCAGGGTAGTAAGATCTTACACACTGCACGGCAAACAAAAAAAAGTACTAAAGGTACCTAAAAACAAAATCAAATGACAAAGTTCCCTATCTACAAAATGAAGGAGTTTGACTTGATGCCTTATCAGGGTTGTTCCTGCTCAGAAGTCTTAAAATGTCAAATTAAATCACTTTTAAAAGAGTAGCTTTATATTTAGAGTAGATTTGATGTTCTAGCGCCTTTTTTCCATCCTAAAAGCCTTGTAAAATTATTTTCCCCAAGTATCAATGGGAACAATAAAAGTTGATTTCATATGACCTCCAATTTAATGAATGCACTAAAGCACTACGATTACGAAACATCACTGGTAATCCTTAGTGTCCCACCTCAATGAAAAGCTCAGAAATGGAAAAGACTGCATATTCTCTCTACGTTTAGTGGGCTAGACAATGCACCATGAAAGGAATCAGTTATAGAGACCCGAAAGAAGCTATTTCTGTAAAGGGCAAACCAAGGTCCAGTCTCAACACATCCTTCGGAAATGCCTGGGAGTTAGGTTCCAGAGACCTCACCGAAGATTTAACTGTTTATTCTGGCAAAAGCCCACAGTTGCAATCTTTAGCTGCCACTGGGGAGAAAACAATGACAGAGGAGCTGAAGACTTTCTCAGATGATTCCAAAGCTGTCAGTCAAAATCCTATCAACTGAAGTCAATGGAGAAACAGAAAAAAACAGTTAGGGAACTTTTAGATCTAATTTATTATTTCAAAATTGATTTCTCTATCCCGGGCAGTTCCTATCATCAGGGCAAAGTGAATTAGATTCAAGGCACAGGACAGAGTAACAGTATTTTACATTAAAGGGTAAGTCTCAAAAACACTGGGTGTGAATGAGTTAGAACAGAAAATAATGAGTGGAGAAGAGAAAGGTTGGGGGTATTGAGGACAACAGGACTTCATTCTCTGGAATCTGTGTGACAACTGAAAACAAAATACCTGTGTACTTACAGTGGTTCATCCTGTGCCTGCCCATTCGCTCAGTTGTGTCTGACTCTTGGCAACCTCATGGACTGTAGCTCACCAGAAGCCTCTGTCCATGGAATTGTCCAGGCCAGGACGTTGGAGTGGGTTCTCAATTCCTTCTCCAGGGGATTTTTCTGACCCAGGAATCAAACCTGCGCCTCCTGCATCTCCTGCACTGCAGGTGGATTCTTTACCACTGAGTCACCTAGGAGGCCCTGCCTGTGGTGGAGAATGGCCTAAAGTAGGCATGGAAGAAATGGTAGTGGTCATCGTTATTCTTATACAGGCCACTACCACAAAGTCTCCAAACGCAATCTTTCTCCATATGAAAGGAAGAGCACTCAGAGTATAAGTCAGTGTGATTTTCTCTCCCTTTGTTGGAGGAAGTTTTATTTTGCGAGAATGTGCCTGATTTCTTATCTTTTCATCACTTATACAGGCAAACCTCAGGGATACTGCAGATTCAATTAGATACCACCACAAAAAACAAACAGCACAACAAGGCAGGTCACATGATTTTTTCGACTTCCCAGTGCATATAAAGGTATATGGGGAAAAAAGGTATATAAGTATATCATATCAATACTATTAAGTGTGCAACAGCAGTATGTCTAAAAAATGTATATTCCTTAATATTTCTGGTCACACCCTGCGACATATGAGATCTTAGCTCCCCAACCAGGGGCTGAAGCTGCACCCTTGGCTGGACTGCTGACCACTGGACTGCCAGGGAATTCCCTGCATTCACTTTTTTGTACATAATATCAAACTATTTTCCCAGCACCACCCCATCCAGCTTTTTTCCCTCTTCTATTCTCTTCTCTCTAAGACGCTTTGGTACACTTCCCCAGAAGGTCAGTTAATATCTCTTAATTGAATACAATAGACTCATTGACATTTCACATTAGGGAGGATTAGAAAAGACATTTTCTTCCTGAATTCCTATGCAAGTCCAGGTCCTTCTCAGACACTAAAGGTTGTTTTTTTTTTTTTTTGCCACATAAACACAATTTGCGGGATCCAGGGATTGAGCCCTGGGGCCAAGGCAATGAAAGCAGAGTCCTAACCACTGGACCGCTAAGGAATTCCCCAGGTATTAAAGTTGATCTAAGCTTAGTTACGGAGAAGGCAATGGCATCCCACTCCAGTACTCCTGCCTGGAAAATCCCATGGACGGAGAACCCTGATAGGCTACAGTCCATGGGATCGCTAAGAGTTGGACACGACTAAGCAACTTCACTTTCACTTTTCACTTTCATGCATTGGAGAAGGAAATGGCAACCCACTCCAGTGTTCTTGCTTGGAGAATCCCAGGGACGGGGGAGCCTGGTGGGCTGCCGTCTATGGGGTCACACAGAGTCGGACATGACTGAAGCGACTTAGCAGCAAGCCTAGTTAAGCCTTCATTTATACCTTATGCCAATGATGATATCTTCTGCACATTATGAAAAAACAGTTTTCCCTTTTCCTGTTGACTGTCAGAAAGTCAGGAGCCAAATTTACCCATTGGCAGTACGTAAATAGTTCAGTGCTCCTTGAGTATGTCTACACCATGCAGTAGGATTCCCTGGGGACACGTGTTAGCAACGTGGGTGTCAGAATTCCTTTGGGGAGGCCAAGGAACTGCATTTTAAACAAATATTCCCACCAAGAGACCAATGCACACTAAATTCTGAAACCTCTGGTGTAATGCTATCAATAGATGATACTGCATTTTAGCTTTCATGTCTGACTCAACACCCTTACCATTGTGTTCTTCCCTCTGATACCCATTTTTTTCCTTTTGTTTTTAAAGAATATGTATTTATTTTTCGCTGTGTTGGGTGTCTGCTTCTGCATGTGAGCTTTCTCTAGTTGTGGCTAGCGGGAGCCACTCTCCAGTCGCATGTGGAGGCTTCTCACTGCGGTGGTCTTTCTTGTTGTGGAGCACAGGTGCTAGAATGCATGGGCTCAGTAGTTGTGGCGCATGGGCTCAGCCACCCCATGACATGTGGGATCCTCCCAGACCAGGGGTCAAACCAGTGTCCCCTGAATTACAAGGTGGACTCTCAACCACTGGACCACCAGGGAAACCACTGTCACCCAATGTTTAATCCATGGAATATTGTTGTATTTTATGTGCACATATCAATCACCCATGATCATTTCTGGTTCAGGAGGTGGACTGGCTGATAAACTGATAAATGCTTAACTAGATATACAGAAAGATAAAGTTTCTCTGTTGTTCCGTAACTACAGATACCACTAGTCACTTATGAAATGATCAAAAAGAGATTAGAAAGATACAAACTACTGGATACAGTTTTACATTTTATATTAAGCCATCTTATAGTTTCATGGTGACAAATTTAAAGGACCAATAGATGGGTTTTGACTAGCACTCCAGAAATAAATTCTTTGCTTCCTGCTCACAGTTCCCAAACCAAGCCTAAAGACTGTTCAGAAAGCTCACAGCACTTCAGGAAATCTTACCTGGGGTTTGCATGACCTTGAATTTCAAAAAGTTACTCGTTAAAAATAACTACTGTGGTGTAAAAAAGGAAACTAACTGGCCATCATCAACTTCTCAAAGTTATGATGATACTCTTTTCTTCAGTAGAAGGGACTGGAATAGCAGAAAATTGAGTTTCTTCTATTTCAGCTCAGATTCCGGCCACCCACAGAAGAACATGCAGGATTCCTGACCAGAGCGGCCAGTTTTCAATCCTGTGCCAAAAAGAGCCTGGGAGAAAACTGGCATAGGTCGTCTGTTTATTGTGCACAGACAAGCTGCAAAAACAAGATCTAAATTTTCTGAAGTTTACCCACTGCAAGGGCTGGCTGCTTTATGCACAGAGGAAGAGAGCAGGCAGAGTCCAAACAAACCGTGCAAGAAGCAAAACAGAGCCGAGAATCTTGCCACAGGGACTGAGGAAGAGTGGCAGAAACAAACTGAAATATCAGATGTAAAAGGAAGAAATATGTGGGTTCTACTATTTATTAGGGCTTCCCTGGTGCCTCAGTGGTAAAGAATCCACCTACAATGCGGGAACCAAAGGAAACGTGGGTTCGATCCCTGGGTTGGGAAAATCCCCTGGAGGAGGGCATGGCAACCCACACCAGTATTCTTGCCTGGAGAATCCCATAGACAGAGGAGCCTGGGGGGCTATAGTCCTTGGGATCACAAAGAGTCGGACATGACTAAAGCGGCTTAGCATGGCACAGCACTTACTATGCTTACTTTAATTCTGACAAATACATGCCATCTAAAAAAGAAAACTTCTAGGGTAAGTCAATGATCAAAAGTGTGCAAAACAGACCACCACTCTGTTTTAAAACATTTAAACATTCGGTATTTGTCATTGTTGGATTTTATCACAATTTGCTTGGGTAAAGCATTAAAAAATTAATACTACATTATAAAAATGCCTACCTAAATTTTGTCTGGCTTCCCAAAGGTAATCATACAGTATCTTTCATGTAGTAGTTAATGCTTATATGCTCGTAGCTCTTACTGTGTGTCAGGCCCTGTGCTAAGCACTTCACATATATTAACTCATTTCATCATTAGAACAATGCAGAATAGTGGTATTATTATTACTGCCATTTTACAAATGAGGAAACTGAGGCACAGTTTCTCACTATTTTTTCAGCTCTAGAGTGCAGTTTTTTAATCACACTCGCCATATATACAGCAGTCATTACCATTTTGGGGGTTATAATGATCTGAATTTCATCCTAACTATATATATACTAACATATAATTAATTTTAATAATTATTATAAGTCATATATACATATATTTGCTGCACCACATGGCTTGCAGGATCTCAGTTCCCTGATAAGGGATTGAACCAGGGCCATGGCAATGAAAGCCCAGAATCCCAACTACTAGGCCCCGAGGGGACTCCCATCTTACCCATATTTTTGAAGGTGAGTTACCAGATAAAAATGTAACGATTTGTATGTTTACGTAAGTACTTCAGTTGACATGGACTTCCCTGGTGGCTCAGCCGTAAAAAAATCCGCCTGCAATGCAGGAGACATGAGTTCAATCCCTGGGTCAGGAAGGTCCCCTGGAGAAGGAAATGGCAACCCATTTTAGTATCTTTGCCTGGGAATCCCACGCACAGAGGAGCCTGGAGGGTTACAGTCTATGGGGTTGCAAAAGAGTTGGACACGACTTAGTGACTAAACAACAACAAGCTCAGTTGATGCTGTATCCCACTTTTCCGCAAAATTATATTGCATTTGCGTAACAGCACAAAGATTGTTTCTAACATGAAAAATTCATCCACCAACAATGTAACTGTTGGTTTTGCTTTTATGCAAACATCACTGTGGTAAAGCAAAAATTAGGAGTGCTTAGTATAATGAAGCCATAGGTCAGCATGCCCCAGACCAAAGAAAATATCAGTTACACAGCAATAGCTATAAGAGAGAGACTCTTCAGGAGTAGCTGAAGAGAAGGAAAGTCTTGAGACCAAGTCTAAGAACCAAAATCCAAAGAAGAAATAGAATTTGTTTTAGCAGATTCAAATGAAAAAAATAAAATTAGAAATGAGGGGAGTTTTAGGTGGTTTTGGAGGCTCCAGTTGATGTGTCTGCAACTACGTGAGGAGTCTGTTTATTAGAATAGCTGCAAATTCAGTAATTACACAGTGATATTTCAAGCACCTATAGACAAAACAACTTCCAATAAATACAGCTGAGACTTCTGAGAGTTCTAGTCTCTAAAAGACAGAGTTGATGGAGGCAGTGGCCAAAGAGAAGGTGAGAAGCAGGTAGCTTTCCATGGGGGCCAGGCTTGCATAGTAAGAGCTCAATAAATACGTGTCAAGTTGAGGACCACACACCCAGGGCTCACCTAGAGTGGGGGCTGCAACACCTAGATCTAGAGCATCTATAGCCTCTGCATCCCTGGAGAGGGATGAGCCTCAGAAGGGCAAAACCAGGAGCACTACACAGAGCTTTGTGTGTTCACTGAACAAGGAAGTTGGCCCGGAAGAAAGCGGAGTGCACTCAGTACCGGTTTCTGTCCACACGTGGAGCACAGCCACCTCCTGCCACAGGAAGGAAGGGGTGCCTTTTTCTAATTTGGACAAGGTGACATATGACTTTAGCAGCTCCGGAGAGCAGTGAAATAAGAAGGAGCCACCACAACCTGACCGACAGGTATGGGAGGCCGTGGGACGCCACGGAGGCACCAAGGGAAGGAATCTGCGTCCTGATGCTTGCTGCCAGGATCCGCCATCTTCTTGGGAGGCCTCCCTCTCTCCGTTTTCCTCACACAGAACCTTTCTTCAAAAGCGCACACATTCCTTCCACATAGTTAAAGTTCATGCTGACAGAATAGGGAGCATTTCCGTCTAATGATGATGGATAATCAAAGAGCCATTACAGGGCACCATCTGGCAAATTCTGCAGGATGAATGCCTTTCATAGGAAGACATAAATCTGCAGCCAGAGAACTGAGTAATTTAAACACAGTAGGGGTAGCTGAGGGATAGGGGCTCTTCAGGGACTGGTTTCTCCCCTTTGTTTTACAGAGTAAAACAAACTGCTTTGATTGGTAGTGGTCCAGCCACTAAGTCGCGTCAGGCTTGTTTTCCACCCCATGCACTACAGCCCGTCAGGCACCTCTGTCCATGGGATTTCCCAGGCAAGAATACTGGAGTGGGTTGTCATTCCCTTCTCCAGGGAGATCTTCCTGACCCAGGGATTGAACCCAGGTCTCCTGCATTGCAGGTGGAGTCTTTACTGACTGAGCCAGCAAGGAAGCCCCCTGATGGAGGACAACAAAGCATTTTATTAGCTTAGACTTTCATTAAAAAATTACCTCTGAATAGCTTGATTATAGGGTGATTTCTGTTTTCTTTGCTCTAGGTTTCCATCATTTTCACAAGTTGTCTGTAATGATTATGTGTCATTTTCATAATCAGAATATATATATATGTATATATATATATATTTTTTTTTTTTCTTGTTTTCTTGTTCCCTCTACCTCCAGACAGGACTGGATTCATCCAGGAAAGCAGCTCTGAAAAAGCCTGGCAGGACTGGTCACCGTCTGGGCAAGAATAAAGTCCAGTGATATAAATGGAGAAGATAACACTCAGTGCATGAAAGAAGGGCCAGGCACCTCCCAGGCCAGGCTTCATAGAACAGGGTGACTGTACCTCCTCTCAATTCACTAACAAGCACCCTAGGCGTGATGAACACACGATTATCCAATGCCTAACACACAGTACCTGCTCTATATGTGCTTTTTGAAGAAACTGGGGATGATTTTACAGAAGCCTCAGCATTCTGACTAAGACTACAGCCTCTGGAGTCCAACAGGTATGGTTGTTTATGGAAAAGGATAAGCCCTTGGTCATGGTAAATTCTCTGAGCCTCAGTTTCCTTAACTTTAAGGTAGGAATAATAATACTACCTCACAAAGTTGTGAATACTGAATAAAATAATGAACATAAAATACACATAGCACAGTGCCTGGCACATACAAAGTGCTGGGTCGACCCAATGGTTCTACTTCTGGGTATACACCTGAAAGAACTGGAATTAGGGCTTCATTCAAAGGGATACTTGTGTATCAATGTTCATAGCAGCATGGCTCACAATAGTCAGAAGGCAGAAATGGAAATAGTATGTATCAACAGCACACAAAACATGCGATGTACATACAGTGGAATACTATTCAGCCTTAAAGTGAAAGTGAAGTCGCTCAGTCGTGCCCGACCCTCAGCAACCCCATGGACTGCAGCCTTCCAGCCTTAAGGAGGAACGAAATTCTGATACATGCTACAACATAGATAAACCTTGAAAATAATATGCTAAGTGAAATAAGTTAGTTATAAAAGAAAAAAATTATATGATCCCACTTATAGGAGATGCACAGACTAGGCAAATTCATGAAGAACAAGCAGAATGGAGGCTGCCAGGGGAAGGGAGAAGTTGGGAGTTATTTTTAATGGCTACAGAGTTTCTGTTTGGGATGATGAAAACATCTTGGAAATGAATAGAGGTGATAGGTGCTCAACATAGTAAATGTACTTATTGCCACTGGGTTGTACATCTAATAATGGTTAAAATAGTGAATCTTATGTATATTTTATCACAATTTAAAAAGTGCTGGGTTAATGGCAAAAAATTTATTCTGTCATTATTAATAATAGTAATAGTTCATTCAAAGTGCAGGCAGCTCATAACTTATAAGTCCTGACTCCTAGGAGAGTAATGACAGACTTCCCTGGTGGTCCAGCGACCAAGACTCTGGGCTTCCACTGCAAGGGGCGTGATTTTGATCCCTGGTTGAGGAACAAAGATAAGGAATACCTCGAAATGTGGCCAAAAAATAATAGAAAGAATATATTAGAAAAAGAGTGATGAGAAAATATCCCATGAGAGGGTTTGGTGAGGGACAACAGGGAAGGAAGGAACCACCAAGATATGGCAAACTTGAAGAGGCCCAGAGTAAGACTGGTCTAAAGCAAATCCTAGAAAATTTGAGGGTCAAAGTTGGTGAGTCAGATCAAGACACAGGGGAGAAACGGAGCTGCAGAAAGGAAAATATTAAATAAGGCCCTTGCGGTTGCAACTGCCGCTCGAGAGGATTGAACGTAGCTGGGGACTTTATTGGTTTGTGCACCCCAAGTGCAGGGAGAGCTCCAGCTCCAGGCAAGCTGGATCCCGTGAGCAAATGACACCATCAGGACCCAGCAACCCATCCGTCACTGGGCTGCTTCCATGCTGTCTTCCTTCTCCCAGGCCCTTCCCAGGCAGCGACCACATGGTCCCTGGCAGCTGCAGCTGAGAGATTGTTTTGCCAGGATTGACTCTGGTTTTCATGGCTTGCTTGGATCACAAACCCACCCCTGAACCAACCACTGAGGCCAAGGTAAGAGAATAATCAGCCATGAGTCTCCTGAGTGCGCCCTATGGAGGGGCTGCTGACAGAATAAGGAAGAAGAGATGCTGCTCTGGCAAAAAGAGTGAATGCCTACCAACAGCAGACGGGAGTGGGAACAGAGTGAGGGAGTCTTAGGCAATTATCACAGAGGAGACTGGAGGGTGCGTGGTTTAGTTTTATTGCTTACCTGCAATTAGCAGTGGATGAGTCAGGATGGTTTAAAGGTACAGGATCATACTCAGCTATGGGCCAGAGCTCCTCCTGTACTGAGTTTCAATAGGGTTGCCTGAACCTCATCAACATTCCCACTCTGCAGTTAGAGTCGTGCAGTGAACATCAGGAGGTTGGCTTCTAGTGCCGAGACACACCAAATAGCGGTGACACTGACATAAGACACACATCTGCCTGAGCTCCCGACGTGGCACCAGTAGTAAAGGACGCGCCTGCCAGTGCAGGACACACAGCAAATGTGGGTTCCATCCCCGGGTCGGGAAGATCCTCTGGAGGGGGGCACGGCAAACCACTCTGGTGTATTTGCCTGGAGAATCCCGTGGACAGAAGAGCCTGGAGGGCTACTGTCCATATGGTCGCAAAGAGTCAGACACGACTGAAGTGACCTGGCACACATACTATTAATACTAACATACATCTCTCTGAGGCTCAGTTTCCTCAATACAGAAAGAGGTTTTGAGGACTTTGCTGGTCATTCAGTGACTAAGACCCCAATGCAGGGGGCCTGAGTTTGACCCCTGGTCAGGGAACTAGATCCCACATGCTGCCACTAAGACCCGATGCAGCCAAATAAATAAATACTCAATGAGAGAGAGAGAGAGGAGGAATTTCAAGGCATCTATGACCTCAGTCTGAGCCTCAATCCTAAACAACTATAATTCAGTTAAAATGCCAACTCAAAGGGTGGGTGAGCATATTATATATGGTGATATATATGTGAAAGCATTTTGTAAATTATGAAGAGGCATATCATTTAGTTACGGTTATCATTTTTAAGGTCAAAAGACAGGTGAGGTTAAAAAAAAAGGGATGGTCTTGAATGGAGACAAGTTGGAAAAGGGAATAAAAGTAGGCCAGGCAGAATGAAAATTTCATAATTTATGTCTAGCTGTAAGGATGTGAGAGTTGGACCATAAAGAAGCACTGAAGAATCGATGCTTCCAAATTGTGGTGATAGAGAAGACTCTTGAGAGTCCCTTGGACTGCAAAGAGATCAAACCAGTCAATCCTAAAGGAAATCAACCCTGAATATTCATTGAAAGGACTGATGCTAAAACAGAAGCTCTAATACTTTGGCCACCTTATGTGAAAAGCCAACTCATTGGAAAAGACTCTGATGCTGGGAAAGATTGAGGGCAGGAGAAGAAGGGGATGACAGAGGATGAGACGTTTGGCATCATCGACTCAATGGACATGAGTTTGAGCCAACTCCGGGAGATAGTGAAGGACACGGAAGCCCGGCACGCTGCAGTCCATGGGGTCGCCCAGAGTCGGATATGACTTAGTGACTAAACAACGACAATCTTTACTTCACTACTGCTCTTGACACTGCTGTCCTTATCTTCATTTTGAAACTTCCCATGCCTTGGCTCTGGGGACACCACTACCACATGAGTCTCCTCTTAACATTCCTTTTGGGACTCCCCTTTCCCTACCCACCCTCTAAAACAATCACATCCGCAGGTGCTCCTTTCTCCTTGGATGTTGTCAACCACGCTCATAGTCCTGACTCCATGGCCATGTTCCAGCTACGTATCTCTAGCCCGGATCGTCCTCTGACCTTCAGCCCACCGCACATCACTCCAGTCACTCCAATACCCCATATCCCCAAATGGAAGCTTCCTCTCCCTCAAATCTTCTCCCTAGTCACCCTTTCCCCATCTCAGGCAGTCACAAGGTGAGATGCCACCTCCCTCCTCGCTTGTCTTTTTGGCCACGCCCCACCTCACACTCTTCCTTGCTCTGGGCTTTGTCTCTTCACTTGATTCTCATTCCTCCTTAAAGATTCAGCTCACACGTCAGCTTCTTCAAGATGACTTTCCCAAACCCCCTGATTGAGGAGAAGAGTCCATCTAGTGCCCTGGGGATAACTGTACCTCCTGACTCTTTACCAGATAATATAGAAGCATCTGTCTGGAGCTGTCCTCCAAATTCCCGTCCACCCTCACCTAAGTTCCCCCTAGGTTCTTCACAGGCGTAGGCTGCTTCTCTTATGCCTGGCACAGTGTTCAGTTCACACTGACTGAATTAAACCAATCTTTACCAATTGCACACCCCAGGTGGCGCCAGCGGTAAAGAACCTGAATGCCAATGCCTGAGACACAAGGGACTCTCGGGTTAGATCCCTGGGTCAGGAAGATCCCCTGGAGGAGGAAATGGCAACCCACTCCAGTATTCTTGCCTGGGAAATCCCATGGACAGAGGAGCCTGGCAAGCTACAGCCCGTGGGGTCTCAAGAAGAGACGCAGCATGCATGCATCACTAGTTGTGGTGAAGCCAAATAAGAACATTCTGCTTGCAATGAGAAGAATTTGTTGGGGAATTCTGTGGTGGTCCAGTGGTTAGGACTCTGAATTTTCACTGCCGTGGCTCTGGTTCAATCCTTGGTCAAGGAACTAAGATCCTGCAAGCCATGGGGTGCAGACAAAAAACAAACAAAAAAAGAATTTGCTATTTTTTAAGAGTCAGTATAGATATTTTAATCCAAGCACTCAGCACTGATGAAGTCGAAGAAGGGGAGGCTCATACATCAAAACTATGAAAGAAAGGACACAGCAGATTCTAAATTTACACTAGGTTATTTATTTTGAGAACTACGCACATGCATTTTTTAACCAGTGATCACATTTTGAGTCTTAAATAGGAGCAGTTTTTTTTTTCTAGTAGTTAACCACATAGAAACCATCGAACAAATTAAAATCTATAATCTTAAAATTCTTTGGGTTACTGTTTCTTTTGAAACTTTGATTTCCAAGATACACATTTTCAGTCTAAAAAAAGAAAGTGAGGGTAAGACTTCATGCTTCCATGTAGGGCTCATTTTCTTTTGCATCTCTCACCCTGTTACTGACATTTGCAATAAGAAGTAAAATATCATCTAAAGCCTTTAAAGGAAAAGTTATTGAACAATTATGTTGAATTATGCTAATTAGCAGTTTGAAGTATTAAATATGTC
Source organism: Budorcas taxicolor (assembly GCF_023091745.1). Taxonomy (NCBI): domain Eukaryota; kingdom Metazoa; phylum Chordata; class Mammalia; order Artiodactyla; family Bovidae; genus Budorcas; species Budorcas taxicolor. Next base: position 57,696,419 of record NC_068915.1, on the reverse strand, counting down.
AGAAATGTAATAAGAAATTTAAAATAGTATATGTTGTATATCTATTTTTAAAAATAGCATCATTTAAAGTTAGTTGATAGATGAAGTATTCATTGGTACATCTGGTTTTGGATACTGATCAAAGATGGTAAGGCTAGCTTTACACAGAAAATGCCAGAAACGCTCCATAATGGCATTGGTCTGTTCACTTAAACAGAAAAGCCAAAAAGAAAAATCTCAAATCTTATTTAGTGTAATTTTATTTTCCTCTTAAAACACAAATGCCAAATACAGTCAAAAATATAAAACAATTTTTCTTTTTCCCTTCTGCATTGTAAAAGTCAGTGGTAGTCACCTCATTTATTATGAGCAGTCCTGAGAAAACCCAGAATATAGTGTAAATGGAAGGAGAAAGGCAAAAACAGATTTCAGAAATCCAAGTGTTATAAATGAAGCTTTGAGAATGGGAAGCACATGGCTGTGGCATTTATGCACATGCATGTGCAATTTATCTCCAGTTGTTTGTTTTTTTTTTAAGCTGTGAATCCCATTAAAGCATGCCATCATAATTAAAATATGATCTGGCTCCAAATTTAACATCAAGGAACTAACACCGGGCAACTACGGGCTCCAAGCCGTGCCTGCTGCTATGAGGATCATATTCAAAGTATTCTTAGTCTATTTTTTGAGGAGGCAGCATTGTTTCTATTAATCTATATTAATTAACTATAACTGCTTAGAAGCAGACACAAAGCTAGGCAAGATTTTGGTTATAGAGAAAACTATAACAAAGACAGGAAAATGAGGAAAATCTAGAAGACCATTAATAGGGGCTTGACTAATTACGGTACATCCATATATAGGGCAGATGGCAGCAGGGGTCATTCTGCCATTTGGGAGATTTAAAAAAATCAGATCAAAATCTCTTCTCATGAGGAAAGAGAAGCCCGGCATCCACCCCAAATTCTCCAGGGGTTCCTGGGAGTCCACAGCTCCTCCTGTTCCCTCTGCCTCTGGATTCCAGCCCCCAGGGAACACCGGCTCTCTTTCCTCTCCTTCTTTTTATCACTCATAACTCATTCCTTCTCTGTTCACTGAACCACACAGTCCTTTTTTGTTGATGTCCACAAATAATGTTCACACCTCTTATGTGTCGTGGACTCTATCTGTTTGGGGATATCAGCAAGGGAAGGCCGTGGTGGGAGAAAGACAGACAGAGAAATTACTGCAACATAATCAACATAGCAGCTAACTAAAACAAGGCTTACTATCCTTAGAAGACCCTGGTCATTCTTCCAACTTCGCCATCAAAAACAGGAATTTCATTTTGGCCTCAGCTTCCCATCCTGTTGAGGCTTAGCTTTCTCCAAAATCCTTTTTTGTTTTTATTGTTGTCATTTTTATTTGGGGGATTTTATTTTATTTTTTTGGCTGCACCTTGAAACTTGCAGGATCTTTGTTCCCTGACCAGGGGTTAAACCTGTGCATCCTGCAGTGGAAGCATGGAGTTCTAACTACTGGACCATGAGGAAATTCCCTATTTGAAGATTTTATCTCAGTTTTGTTCTTCTTGTATCTTTTTTTTTTTTTAACAGCTTTATTGAGGTATAGTTGACATTTAACGCTGCAGAAGTTTAAGGTGTACATCCTGCTGATTTGATACACATATATTACAAAATATTACCCTATAGGTTAGTTGAAATCTCCATCTCATCATGTAATTACCATTTCTTTTTTTGTGGTGAGAACATTTAAGATCTATTCTCTCAGTAATTTATAAGTATATAATACAGTATTAGTAACTATAATGACACGCTGTACACTAGATCCCCAGAATTGATTCATCTTTTAACTGGAAGTTTATATTCATTGATGGGCTTCCCTGGTGGTTCAGATGGTTAAGAATCTGCCTGCAATGTGGGAGAACTGAGTTCGATCCCTGGGTTGGGAAGATCCCCTGGAGAAGGGAACTGGCTACTCAGTCTAGTATTCTGGCCTGAAGAATTCCATCGACTGTATAGTCCATGAGGTGGCGAAGACTCAGACACGACTGAGCGGCTTTCACTTTATACTCATTGACTGACATCTCTCCATTTCCCTCACCCTCAGCTCCTGGTAACCACCACTGTACTCTCTGTTTCGATGACTTCGGCTTTTTTAAAATCACCTATGTAAGCGATATCACACAGTGTTTGTCTTTCTCTAACTTATTTCACTTAGCACCATGCCCTCAAGATCCATCCATGTTGTCACAAATTACAGAATTTCCTTCTTTCTCATGACGGAGTAATATTCCATTGTATCTGTGTACCTTGTGTTCTGTACCCTTTCATCTGCTAATGGACACATAGTGGTTTCCGTATCTTAGCTATTGTGAATAACAGCTGCAATGAACATGGGAGCAGATACACTGGGATCTTGTTTTCATTTCCTTTGTATATATACCCAGATGTGGGATTGCTGGATCACACAGTAGTACTGTTTTTAATTTTCCAAGAAACCTCCATACCATTTTCCATGTGGCTGACCCAATTTACATTCCACCAACAGTGCACAGGGTTTCCTTCTCTCCAAGCCAACACTGAGCTTTTGTCTTTTTGATGACAACCATTCTAACAGGTGTGAGATGATATCTTATTGTGGTTTTTCTTTGCATTTCCCTGATATTAGTGATACTGAGCACCTTTTCATGTACCTGCTGACCATCTGTATGTCTTCTTTAGAAAAATGTCTATTCAGTTCCTCTACTCTGTTTTTTTTATAAGACCTCATTCAGCATCATGATCAGACTATTACATTTAGCAATCAACAGCATGGGTGCAAAAAAAAAATCTACATTAAAACTCTTTGTTGGAATGCTTTATACTTTTCAGAGAACAGAAACTAAAATAATGTTATACAATTAGTCACAAGTACAGTCCTAGAGTTTTTTGCCCATACCCATGAGTATGTCTAAAACATGTCTTCTTTGTAGCACAGTTCTTGCCACCACTGTGCTTGGCTGAGTTCACAAATCTTCTATAACCTGTAGCTTCCCTGTCACTTTCTCTGGCTCTCCTCTCCTGCTAAGCTTTGTTTCCTGGCAATAATTAAAACCTTCTGCCACTGCCATAGCTACTGCTGCTGCTGGAACCACCATAGCCACCTTGGCTTCATGGTTTGGCAAAGTACTGGCCTCCACCACGGCAGGAGCCAGAACTTCTGTCTCCAAAGGTTCCTTCTTTCATGGGTCCAAAATTTCAACACTGATTGTTGTAATTGCCAAAATTATTGCAGCTTCTGCCACCTCCAAAACTGGTTTCATCATTACCAAATCCATCATAACCACCCCCACTGCCACCATATCCGCCGCCACCACGGCTGCCACCAAAGCCACCTTGACCACTGAAGCTTCCTCCATGACCAAAGTTGTCATTCCCACCAAAACCACCTCCACGACCACCACCAAAGTTTCCAGAACCACTTTGACCTCTCTGGCTGGATAAAGCACTAGCCATCTCTTGCTTAGACAGGACTTTTCTCACATCACAGCTGTGGCCATTCACGTTGTGGTATTTCTGAATGACAGTCTTGTCTATGGAGTCATGGTCATTAAAAGCAAAGCCTCCCTTTTTGCCAATACCTCAGTCAGCCATGATTTCAATCACTTCAATTTTCCCATACTGTTGAAAATAATCTCCCAGGTGATGTTCTTCAGTGTCTTCTTTGATGCCACCAACAAAAATCTTTTTCACAGTTAAGTGGGCACCAGGTCTTCGCGAATCTTCTCTTGAGATGGCCCTCTTTGGTTCCACAACTCTTCTGTCCACCCTGCGTGGCCTTGCAGGCACGGCTGCATCCACCTCCTCCACTGTGGCGTATGCAACAAATCCGAAGCGTCTGGAGCTCTTGGTGTTTGGATCCCTCATCACCACACAGTCTGTGAGCACTCCCCAATGCTCAAAACGGCTCCTCAGACTCTCATCGGTTGTTTGAAAGCTCAATCCTACAATGAAGAGCTTCTGCAGCTGTTTGTGCTCTTTGGGAGACTCTGACTTAAACATGACGGCATTGGAAGTAGGGGAGACTTCAACAATGCTTTCTCAGTGGCGTCCGTGGGCAGAAAGCCTCTAGTCATTTTTTAATCAAATTTTTTTTCTATTGAGAGGTATGAGTGCTTTGTATACGTTAGATATTAGCCCATTATCAGATATATACTTTGCAAATGATTTCTCCCATTCTATAGGCCATCTTTTCATTTTATTAATTGTTTTGCTGTGCAGAAGCTTTTTAGTTTGATGTGTCCAACTTGTTTATATTCGCTTTTGTCGCTCCAAATCTCGTTTCTTTCTAATGATAGACAGATCAGACATCTCTGAGTCACTTCCAGCCCATCCTGGTCATGCTCTTTTTTCATAACCAAAATGGTTCATCAAAGCTAAACAAAGCTGATGCTGTCACTTTCTACCAGTCATGAAGCTAGCCTTTCCTTTCTCCCTGCTGCACGAAACTGTAGTCATGCAAAAGGACACATCTCTACCATTATCAAAAATGTCTAAAAAATAACTATAGCTATAGCTAATTGTGTATATATATATAGGCTTCCTGGGTAGCTAAGCTGACAAAGAATCCGCCTGCAATGCAGGAGACCCCAGTTCGATTCCTGGGTAGGAAAGTTCCCCTGGAGAAGGGATGGGCCACCCACTCTAGTATTCTTGGGCTCCCCTGGTGGCTCAGACAGTAAACAATCCACCTGCAACGCAGGAGATCTGGGTTTGATCCCTGGGTTGGGAAGATCCCCTGGAGGAGGGCATGGCAACCCACTTCAGTATTCTTGCCTGAAAAATCCCCATGGACAGAGGAGCCTGGTGGGCTACAGTCCATGGGATTGCAAAGAGTTGGACACAACTGAGTGACTAAGCACAGCACAGCATATATATATATGTGTGTGTATGTATGTATGTATATCCTGGAGGAGGGCATGGCGACCCACTCCAGTATTCTTGCCTAGAGAATACCCATGGCAGAAGAGCCTGATGGGCTACAGTCCATGGGGTCGTGAAGAATCAGACACGACTGAGGGACTAAGCACAGCACACACACACACACGTATATATACATATATAGACAGGGAGATCTCAAAAGGGAGACTGAGTTTAAAAAGATATGTGGGGTCTTCCCCAGAGGCTCAGTGGTGAAGAATCCGCCTACCAAGGCAGGAGACATGGGTTCAGTCCTTGATCCGGGAAGATCCCACATGCCACGGAACAACGAAGCCTGTTAGCTACAACTACTGAGCCTGTGCTCTTGAGCCCAGGAACTGCAGCTGCTAAGGCCACACACCCTACAGCCCATGCTCCACACAGGAGAAGCTGAGCACTGCAACTAGGCCGCAGTCCCCACTCGCCACAACTACAGAAAAGTCTGCAGAGCAGCAAAGATCCAGCACAGCCATAAATAAATAAATAAAATTATTTTTTTAACAATAAGTGTAGAAAGGAATATATAAATTGATTACATATAAAAACATTTGTTTCTATAATAAAAGAATAAAATCTATAAGGCTATACACCAATCTGTTCGTTACTGTTGATTCCTCTCTAGGAAGTGGGATTAAGGGACAACTTTTAATTTTAACTCTATTGTACTATTTTTTTAAATATTCAGCATAAATGCCTTTATAATCAGAAAAACATTTTATTTGGGGGGAAAACGTTGATGCCAAAAAAGATGGGCTCAAATCACAGCTGAAGGGATTTAACCTACATACCACAAAGTTACTGAGAAGTAAAGACTACTCAGCTTTCATGAAATCTTTCCCACAATTCTCACCAATAATGCCCCCAAAGTTTGTGTTCATCAAATCCAGAGAACTGTGCAGCAGAACTGAGAGGCAGTGACTACTATCATGAACGAAGACTCTGAGGGGAAAAACACTCAGTAGGGATGGGAAGAGAGCGATGGTGTCTAAGACTGAAATTCTGGCTGAACAAGAGAAATCTGTACTGATGAGGAAGAAGAGGAAGAACAAGGAAATAAACTATTAATAATATGGCTGCACAGGAGGGTTCCAGAAGAGATTTGGCCCAAACATTAAAAATAAAAAAGGAGGACCACATCCTCCAAGAACAAATACAAAAGGTAACATCCACTCATACATTCATGAAGCAACCCCCTGTAGCAGGCATGGTGCTAGGGGTCTAGCCTGGAACAAGACAGGCAAGGGCCCTGTTCTCTTGTTGCTCTGGCAGGTCAGGAGACTGTAAGCAAGGAAGCATACAAACCAGCAAGACAGTTCCAGATAATGATAAGCATGACAAGAACATTTTGTAGGGCTTCCCAGGTGGTGCTAGTGGTAAAGAACCTGCCTGCCAATGCAGGTGACGTAAGACATGTGGGTTTGATCCCTGGGTCAGAAAGATCCCCTAAAGAAGGAAATGGCAACCCATTCCAGTATTCTTGCCTGGAGAATCCCCATGGACAGAGGAGCCTGGGGGCTACAGGCCATGGGGTCGCAAGAGTCGGACACGACTTAGGACTAAACCACCACCACCACAAAGACATTAAAATCTAATGAAGTGTCAGTGATTGGTGTGGGAGTACTTTTGACTGGGAGGCTGGAGGATGAGGCTGAACTGAGTTCATAACAGTCTAAAGAACCAACCGCATGAAGAGCTGGGAGCATGATTACTGGAAAAACCATAGCCTTGACTAAACAGACCTTTGTTGGCAAAGTAATGTCTCTGCTTTTGAATATGATGTCTAGGTTGGTCATAACTTTCCTTCCAAGGAGTAAGCGTCTTTTAATTTCATGGCTGCAGTCACCATCTGCAGTGATTTGGGAGCCCAAAAAATAAAGTCTGACACTGTTTCCACTGTTTCCCCATCTATTTCCCATGAGGTGATGGGACCAGATGTCATGATCTTCGTTTTCTGAATGTTGAGCTTTAAGCCAACTTTTTCACTCTCCTCTTTCACTTTCATCAAGAGGCTTTTGAGTTCCTCTTCACTTTCTGCCATAAGGGTGGTGTCATCTGCATATCTGAGGTTGTTGATATTTCTCCCGGCAATCTTGACTCTAGCTTGTGCTTCTTCCAGCCCAGCGTTTCTCATAATGTACTCTGCATATAAGTTAAATAAGCAGGGTGACAATATACAGACTTGATGTACTCCTTTTCCTATTAGGAACCAGTCTGTTGTTCCATGTCCAGTTCTAACTGTTGCTTCCTGACCTGCATATAGGTTTCTCAAGAGGCAGGTCAGGTGGTCTGGTATGCCCATCTCTTTCAGAATTTTCCACAGTTTACTGTGATCCATTAGAGGCCAATAAACAGACTATTAAAAGTTTTCTGGGTACTGGAGAGGAAAGTGATCAGAAGACATCAACATGAATTTAGCAGAAATGAACCACTTCGTGTAATACTTGTGGATCAAGACACTGCTTGATTTTTTACACGACTACTGTGATGGCCTCCTAGCTGATCTCCCTCTTCTATCTCATCTCACTACTTCAAAATCTGAAAACAAATCTAATTATTTCACTTCCCTAATACCTCTCATGGCTGACATAGCACAGCCTTCTTAAGAAAAATACCCAATATCCTTAACAACGTAGATCAAGCCCTGTAAAACCTGACTCCAGTCTTTCTTTCCTGTCGCATCTCTGACCATGCAATTTGCAAAACATCACATCACAGCAGCTCTAGCCACAATGGACAACTCTGCACACCTTTGTCCCACTTTGGCTTGATGCACTGTATCCCCTACTTGTGCATGAGTGTGTGCTAAGTCACTTCAGTTGTGTCTGACTCTCTGCGACCCCATGGATTATAGCCTGCCAGGCTCCTCTGTCCATGGGATTCTCCAGGCAAGAATACTGGAGTGGGTTGCCATGCCCTCCTCCAGGGGATCTTCCCGATCCAGGGATTGAACTTGTGTCTCGTATGTCCCCTGCATTGGCAGGTGAGTTCTTTACCACTAGCACCACCACTTAGGACATCCATTCAGTCTGCACCAAACTCATCAGCCTGGGAAATACCTAGAGGATCTTTAAAACCCACTCAAATGTCTTCCAAATTACATTTGGAAGGTCCCTCCAGAAGACAGAGGTATGACGAAGAACTAAACATTTCAGGAAACAACTCCATTCAGCGTAAGAGATTTAGGAACAATTCCGTTTTCTGAAACAAAAGAGAACGTTGTCAGGTAGTATATGTGGACACAGGAAGATGATGACTTGCCAGGTGAAACCTCCAGCCATGTCCATTGTTCGATATGACCCATTTAATTCTTTGATGGCTATCATTGTCAGGAGGAGCCAAAAATCAGTCTCTAGAAGTTTCTCTTGTTCCTAGTTCTGCCCTCTGGAGCAATTTAGAAATTGTCTACTTCGTTTTGTATACAGCAGCTTTTCACATAACTTCAGGCACTTATTATGAGTACACTAGGCCTCCTCATGGTCTCTCAAATTTGCTCTTTTATAACTTACAGATGTTTGCTAACTCCCAGCGGTGCAGCCTTCAGAATCTATATTTGGCACATAAAGCATCATGCTACTTCTTAAGGGGACAATCATGGCTTACTTGACTTTGTACCCTAGCACCCAGCCAAATAAATGTACATTAGTTGCATTTCAAAGAAAGAATTAATGTAAAATCTGTAACATTTCAAATACATCACTTGAGGACAGGAAAGGATGACTTCTGATGTTCTGCTGGAATTGAAAGCAGCTCCTTTCCTGCCCTGAAGTCACATGTAGTTTTCTGGTACATCCTGCACTGAAGTCCTCCCCTAAGCCCTATTCCTAATCCAGCCTCTTCTGAGACTTTCTCTGAACTGGGCTTAGTCTCCAGTTGGCTTGTTCTGGTTGGTGGTTCAGGATCACAGGCTGCAATTAGTGGGGTGGACACTTCACCATCCAGAAGGGGGACAAGCACTCAAAAAGATAAAAATTAGAAACAAGAGATTTATCTCTTTCACCATATTCCAAACTAGCAGCCCACAGAGTTCTTAACCACTGTCATATGCACCTAGAATTAAAAACAGGTCCTAGTGTTTAATGTGATTTTTTTTGAGAGTAACTTTGAGCAAAATTCTATCACTAACAAATAGAAGGCAGCAAAGGAAAGCAGAAAAGCTGAATTAAACGTTCAACTTATTTCCAGAAATCTTTTCTAGGTAGCTTATCGAAGGCTGACTAGTAGAAGATGAAAGCTACATATGTAATTTAAAATTTTCTTGTAGGCACATTCATAAAGATACAGTAAAAGATGGAATTAATTTTATTATTATATTTGATTTAACCCAATATATAGAAAATATTGTGATTTCAAAATGCAACCAAAATAGAAAATTATTGAGATATTTTACATTCCTCTTTTCCAACCAAGTCTTTGAAATCCACTGTTTTGACACTTACAACACATTTCAGTTCAGACCTGCCACACTCCAAGTGCTCAACAGCCGCAGACAACTACCAGTGACTGTCCTGGACACTGGAGGTCTAGGCTATAAATAAGTCCTTCTAAGACACAAGTCAACTTTAGGTTCAAGACACTTGTAAAGTCTATTCTTAGGAACAGATTTTTAAAAATAATTACCAATGCAAAGCAATCAGGGGAAAATGGAAAGCTATAAAAAGTGATATGCATTGAAAATAAAGATGTCTAAAGAAATTATCTAGACACCGATCACAAGGTGGATGCTTCTGAAACCCTCAGACTCATCTCTCGAAGCCAAAAATAAATTGCATAATCAATCCTGTGTCATGGACCCAAACCTTCCAACAAATACTTTGGAGTTCATGCAGTCCAGGACATTCTTTTTATAGATGAAAAAGAGTCCCTGCCAATCCCTGTACCAAGCAACCGGCTTCTGTCTAGGGTGACAGACAGTCGAGTGTTGATGGGTGGACACAGACACACTGCTCCGTGCACCCATGCCCTGCGTCATAGCCACCAAGTGGGCCCCCAGGTGAAACCTTACATAACAACCAGAATGGGATAAAAGATGCCACGTGGCAATTTTAACATCCATGAAAAAATCCTCCAAAACATATGCCACAAAGCCTTCTCAGAACCATTCCCTGAGTAGCAAAGAAAGACTCTTGTCTGATATCTAAAAATTATGAACACTCAATGCAAAAAGGCGCTAGATTAGAAGAGCTGCAAAATAATACTATGCTCTTCAGAATAATCACCCTCAGGAACAAAAACACTCCAGCTCAGTGTTATAATTTCGATCTTCACTCCAGCGAAGAAAGAAAGTAATGAGCCAGCAAATATAACAGCCAAGCAAGAGATGCCACCGAAGCCAGCCTCTAATGAAAATCCTGAAATAAATGATGCACATTTTAAGTCATAACTTAAAATTCCAAGCAGATGGGGAATTATTAAGACAAATGAATGATGGGTAAAAGTGCAACCGGAACAAAGCTATGATCAAAACCAAATTTTTTAAAATTGTTAATTAAATCATAAAACTCAGCCAAAGCAACTTGGGCTTATATAGTGGACTTAAGTATTAAACCTGCTAATCACAGGAAAATAACTTTCGACCACCTTTTCAATTGATATGTAACATAATGAATCCAGAGAGGCTTGGTGGGGTAGTAGTCCATCAGTTATTGAGAAAGATGGTGTGCTTAGAGTGTCTCATGTGAGACTACATTGGCCCTATACCGGAAATTTCAAAAGGAAACCTTTATTGCTCTTAAGTTAAATACATCAATAGTTAAGCACTCTTAAAACGAGCAGTATGGGAGCCCACAGAGTTCAGCCTCAAATATAGCTCACTTTTAAGAAATGCAGTTTTGTTGCCAAAAATCATAGAAAAGGAAACCCATTCTTTCAAACGACACTAACATTCTCTCAATCATGCCTTCCTCGGCAGCACTTAGAAAAGTCTTTCTAGAAGTAGACTTCTTTCTAGACCTTTTCATGGAGTCACCCCAGTTCCTCTATCCCTTACCCCATGCTCCTTTGGCATACTTTTCTTTCCTCCTCGTCTCTAAGGTTTTAGTACTTCATTATTTTGCAGCAAGAGATAACATTTCCTCCTTAGAAAAGGGAGAAATGAAGCTAGCAAGATTCTAGCAAATCCACAATGCTCTTAGGGAGGGTGAGGGAGGGGAAGCTCTGCTCATTCATGACATCCATCACAGTTACGAAACCTCCATGTTGTGCCCAGACTGGACAGACTGTTGTGCCCAGATCAGCCCTAACTAAAGTGGGAAACAGTGTTTGAAAATCCAGGACAGGTTACAAGTATAAGTCAGCTGAAGAAGAGTGGGTCCTTATAGCAAAACTATTCCCACACACCCCAATTTCTGCCTTACCCCGGGTCCCATGAACTGTCCATTCCCCCACCTAACACCAGCCTACACTTCTCTTCCATTTATTACCAGCTCAATAATCCTTGTCATTCCTCATTCAAAATCCATTCTTTCCATTCATTGACATAAAACAGCAACATACACAGTCAGAAGCCCCAGCCCAACACTTCCACTGCCTGAAACTCAGTGCTGGAAATTCTTTTAAAGGCAGCAGAGCTTTTTACTTTGTAGATTTTTTTTAAGGAAAAAAAAAAAAGGATTAAAGTGTAAATACTCTTCTGAGTGACCTGAAGTAACACTCAAGCGAGTGGCCAAGCTGATGTTCTTATTAGAAGAGACAAAGCTGAAGAACTGAAGAAGGAAAGAATATTGAGATAATTCTCTTAGACTTTACACTTTTCCTAGGGGTGAGTCCAGGAGGAACTCTTGATTTCTTTGTCATATGATGAGGTAAAGACCTACTCAGGGTCACCCATGTAGCTGTCTGTCTTCCAGAGTGGATTTTTTAAATTTCCTGCCATGGATTCTAACTTAAAACTGAACTTTAACTCAGAACCTTATGCTACTGTGTCCACATGTGTTTGGAGGGATGTTCTCGGATGTTATGAGAAAAATGTAATTCATGGTTCAATAAATTTAGAAACTTAATGGACAAATGTACAATTAAAGAGTGAGACAGAAAATATATTGTTTCCCTAATACAACAGTTTTTAGAGTATGGTCTGTATAATTCAGCGAACCAATATTTTCTGAATAATCATTGCATTATGTTACAGAATCATTTGTGCTTAAAATATTCATTAAAGCACAAGACAGACTAATGGATTTTAACATAAGAAAGTGCAAAAAGTGCTTTGATACGGTTCCGGATTGCACACTGCAACAAACCTTTAAGAAACTACATTTGTCTAGTTTATGTATAGCATTAAAGAAAAATATCCATAATTTTCTAAAAAGGCTCAAGAATATTTCTCCATTTTCCTAGTACATATCTGTGCGAAGCCAAATTTTCTTAATATGCTCAACCAAAACAACATATCACAAACAGAATGAGTGGAGAAGTAGCTGCGAATTAATAATTGACCACTAATCCAGACATGAAAGAGATTTCCAAAAAAACCAAAAAACCAAGCAAACAAAATTAAACGATGTCAGTTTTATCACTAAAATTTTGGGGAAAATACAATTGTTTTTACCAAAAAAAACTATTCAGGCTAACACATAAGGAACTTATCACTTTTTCAATTAATACCTTTGTACTATCTCTGTTTTAATTTCTAATATAGTAAGTATTAATAGACATAACACACATTAATGCTCTTTGGGATACTGAATAATTTTTAAGAATGAAAAGCATCTTCAGATCAAAAAGTCTGAGATGCTGTCCTAATGTATTTTGATCATGGAGGCCTTTCTCTGTGGAACATCTTGAGTATATTCTATGAAGCATACAATGGGACACACAATTTCATGCTAAGCTTATAAAACTATTCCCTATCATGTCTCTTCTCAGACCTTCATCAGTAAGTTAATCTATATGCTGTTCAAAGATTTCCTCTCATGGTGGCTTTGTGCTTATGACTCTGGCAGTAAATGCATATAGTCTCCTCTGGCAAACACAGGTGGATACTGATCTTCCCTTATCTAGAAGAGGGCTAATAGCATTATTTCTCTGAGCAAACATTACAAATAGTCTGCAGAAACGATGACACAGGTTAAGTTGCTCCCACAGCAGATAATGCTCTGTGGTGAGACAGGGTGCCAGGATGACCCAAGAACCCAGCATCGTGCCAGCTAGAATCAGTGCCAGTTTGCTTCACTATTCAGTTTTCAACAAGAGAATCACTGATTGAGATGCCTATGTTACAAATTACTCTTTTATGAAACAAGCGGAATGACAGCAATTTATTACTCTGAGTACTGGCAATTTGTGTTTGTAAAAATTGTAAGCAAGCCAAAGATAACTTAAGGACGGATTCATATTTCTACCATGGCTTTTTAGAACGTAGAGAGAGGTCAATTCCCTACTTCCAGCACGACTCGAAGCCCCAGTTCCAGAATTTAGTTATAAATCTCTTCTTCCTGTCAGGTAGCTGAATGACTGGCTGGAAGCCTGTTCTCAGATGGCTATAAAAGATTTTGGGAAAGAGTCAGAAGTATAAAGTACTGAACAGCTATTCCATGCGGAGACTGCCCCCAAGGAAACAGTCCTTATATAGAGCTGGCGTGGAGAACAGGCTGTACAGTCCTCTAATTTTCATTCTGGAATTTGCCCAAATAAGAGCACCATTAAGTTCACTTAAGCAGTTTTGTTTTGTTTTTAATGTCCGGCTTATAAAAACGTTGCTCAAGGTTGACCAGGATTGCATCCTGAGAGCTGAAGATGCTCATCTTGGTCTTTTTGTTTTTGCTTAAGATTTGAAATGGAATTAGCGTAAAATCTGCTTCTGATAAAACTTTCTTTAATGAAAATTTTTATTGGGATAAATGCTTACTAGTTTCAGGTCCCTTTCTGGTTCATGTAGTCCTCCCAGCAGCTCTCTGAGACAGTGACTATGATTACCACATCTTACAGATAAAGAAACGGACTCAGTGTTGCCTAAGGCCACTGACTTTATAGATGGTTGACAGGACTGGAGTCTAGGAAGTCAGTCCCTCTGACCTCTGAACCAGGCCTCTGTCCCACCAGAGATTCATGAACAATAACATCAACTGCTTTTTAATAAGAAGATATCCAATTCTGTATGTAAAATAGTGGTTTTAAGCTCCAGGTGAGCCATTATTTCAAAAAGCCTTCCTTACACTCCGGTGTGTTGAACTCCACTCTGAGTTCCTGACACTCGTCCTGGCCACAGACTGAGTTGTGTTTAACTGCCTGGCGAAAACCTTGAATTTTCAAATGAGGTTTGTGCACCCTGGAGGTTATGAAAAAAAAAAAAAAAGTGTGGTGTAGGGACAAACCATTAGCATTTCTCTTTATAGTTACTGACAATTTTTTTTAAATTGGAGGATAATTGCTTTACAATGTTGTGTTAGTTTCCGCTGTACAACAACGTGAATCAGCCGTAAGCCTGTATACAGCACCTCCCTCCTCAGCCTCCCTCCCACCCTGCCCATCCCACCCCTCTAGGTCATCACGGAGTACCAAGCTGAGTTCCCGGTGCTATACAGCAGCTTCCCACTAGCTATCTATTTTATACAAGGTAGTGAATGCATGTTAATGCTATGTTTACCACGAGGATTGGCATTAGCATCCTCAGAGTCTGCCGCGGTGCGTGTGGAAACAGCCACACAGGCCCGCCACACAGGCACACAAGGCACTCAAGACGAGCGTGGGCATTTCTCACTGGCAGGGTTAACACCCTCACCTGCTTGTCTGCTTCCCAAAGCTGGACCAAATCTCAGTTTACATGGGCACAATTGAGAAAGTGGCTGTCAGGATTATATTTTCAACCATACCTAAACTAACTCTCACAAAACAGCCACGTGGCTTCAAAGGAGCCCTGCAGAGAACTGCAGACAAATGCTAACAACAATACAAGCACAAATGAACAAGAGAATAGTAGAGCTGGTGATATTTTTATCATTTCTTTTATAATATTCTTCTCAGCCATATCATAAGCTATAACAACAACAAGCCAGTGAGGATGGACTTGAAGGTGGCTCCCCAAAAAACCAAAACAAAAAACAACTGAAGGTATCAAAACTTAGATTCACAGCCACTACTTTTTATGAATGGTCTCTGCCTAAGTGAACATGATACTTTGGGAAACTGACTAATAAGACTCTTAGACAGCTTACAAATAAATATATTTTTGTTAACAGCATCAAAAACGTAGAACTCGCTGATCTAGAACTTTGCTACTCAAAATGCAATCTGCAAAGGGGCAGTGCTCACATCATCTGGCAACTTGTTAGAAATGCAGTCTCAGGGTCCATCCCAGACCTACTGGATCATATTTTGCATTCCCCCGGTCATTCATGGGCACATTTCCGCTTGAGAAGCACTGCTTCAGGACACACATCTTAAATGATCTGAATCCTAGTAGTTCAGCTCTTCTGTATACGTTTCGAAAGATTTCTCTGTGAATTTTTGAACTCATAAACTTCTCATTTTAGTAAAATATCTATTATCAAATAATCTTAAAGATTATAAAGAAACCATCCCCATAAACCAAAATCCAGTGAAATAATCTTGTATAACTGCAGCATTAGTTCCTTATTAATTCTAGTACACGTAAATGCTCTAACCCCATACAACAAAGACCTTCCAGCCACACCCATTTTTTAAATCCCCACCTCCACTTACTTTTGTTTGATCATCGGCTTTGAACACATAGCAGATACTCTGCTGATTGGCTGCATCATTTTTAATCAGACAAGCAAAATAACTTGGGTCGTGACTATTGTGAATCAGTTTGTGAACTCGTTGAGGCTTACACTCGAAGATGCTGGAACAGATCAATGGATCCCATTGTTGACTTTTTCCTGGCTCAGGCTCACATCTCAATCCAGAGGGCGAAACACAAAGGCGGACTGGCTTGGTGCCAGGCTCCTTTTTGGAAGACTGCCCACTGAGCCTTCGCACCTCTGCCACCACCCACGGCAGCATGGGCATGGTAGTCAGAGAATGTACAGGCAAGGAGCCCACCAGCTGGAGGCCGAAGTCCACCGAGACCTCGTTAGGGAATGGGTGTTTCCTTGCTGTGAAGGTTATTGGTTCCATGTTGGGAAAGGTCTGGAAACTCAGCAAAACGTTGCCACTGTTTTTCTATTTCAGACCAAGCAATCTATTTCACATGCTTCTGAATCCTGTGGGAGAAAAACAGAGGCATTAGAATTTAATGAAGTCATGGCAATAGCTACTTTCAAAGAGATTATTTCAGCGCTTGAGAGTCTGAAACCCAAATAGACAAAGAAATGGATATTAGCTCAAATAAGCTGCTCTGCCTAGAAAGAGCTTTCTTTAAATTGTATTACATATAAAACCTAAAAATGCTGTAACTGTCACACTCACTACGGGTTACAAAGCTCCCAATGGGAGACTCCTGTTAAACTCAAGCCTCAGAGTCAACAGAGACCAGCTCCATAGAAAGTAATATAGTGCTTCTTGGACGGCTTTAAACCCTGCTGTATTATTTAACGTACATTACAAGACATTTTTTTAAGATGACTAAATTCAGTACTGGTGGCTCCCCCAAGTAATCTTGCAAGAAAAAAGTCAGCTGTCTATCATAACAGTCTATTGAACCAGACCAGTTTTCAATAAGTGACCTTATCACTTATGATACCCCTTAATTTTTAAAGGCTCTCCCCGATGTAGCCCAGAGGTTCCAAATCACGAATTCAAATTCCATTAACACATACTTGGTGACTATTACATTCTAAACACCATCACAAATATTTTGTTTCATTCATGTACTATACACACCCCATGTCTCTTCTCATGAATAGAGGGTGTTTTTTTGTATGAGACTCAAACTCACTCAAGAGGTAATTTTCCCTTCTCTATGGGTGACTTTCAACAACCACATTTGATATATCCTAGCTTAGTCCTTTGGAAGAAAAGTTATGACCAACCTAGATAGCATATTCAAAAGCAGAGACATTACTTTGCCAACAAAGGTCCGTCTAGTCAAGGCTATGGTTTCCCCAGTGGTCATGTATGGATGCAAGAGTTGGACTGTGAAGAAAGCTGAGCACCAAAGAATTGATGCTTTTGAAGTGTGGTATTGGAGAAGACTCTTGAAAGTCCCTTGGACTGCAAGGAGATCCAACCAGTCCATTCTGAAGGAGATCAGCCCTGGGTGTTCCTTGGAAGGAATGATGCTAAAGCTGAAACTCCAGTACTCTGGCCACCTCATGGGAAGAGTTGACTCATTGGAAAAGACTCTGATGCTGGGAGGGATTGGGGGCAGGAGGAAGAGGGACGACAGAGGATGAGATGCTGGATGGCATCACCGACTCAATGGATGTGAGTTTGAGTGAACTCTGGGAGTTGGTGATGGACAGGGAGGCCTGGCGTGCTGCGGTTCATGGGGTCACAAAGAGTCAGACATGACTGAGCAACTGAACTGAACTGAGTGCCCTTATAAGAGACCTAGAGAACTCTCTTTCCACTTCTACCATGCGAGGACACAGGGAAAAGAGAGCAGTCTATGAACCAGGAAGCCAGCCATCACCAGATTCTGAATCTGCCAGCACCTTGATCTTGGGCTTCCCGTCCTCCAGAACTGTAAGAAATAAGTTTCCATTGTTTATAGATTACCCAGTCTGTGATATTCGGTGACAGCAGCCTGAATGACTAAGACAGTCATTCAAATCCCTTCTTTACTCTATTACTGCTTCTTAACTGACAACACCTAAATAAATCTTACTTTTTTTCTCAACTGGAGAAAAGGTGCCCCCACACTCAATACTGCCTTCATGTATTTCTTAGAGTAACTCAGCCAACACATAAAATTGATCTTATCACTCCTCTGCTAAATCCTTAATCACAGCCCCCATAAAATCTACTCTTTGACAAGGCATATAGGATCTCTTCAGAATCTGGTCCTTTCCATATCTCTAACCACGTATACTCCTCTAAAATGCAGCTTTGGGAGCTTTCCAGGTGGTGCAGGGGTAAAGAATCCACCTGCCAATGCAAGAGACGCAAGAGATGCAGGTTCAATCCCTGGGCTGGGAAGATCCCCTGGAGTAGAAACTGGCAACTAGTTACAGTATTCTTGCCTGGAAAATTCCATGGACAGAGGAGCCTGGTGGGCTACAGTCCATGGGGTTGCAAAGAGTCAGACATAACTGAGAGACTGAGCACGCACGCATAGGCACATGCAGCTTTTGGCTCTGAAGATAAGTAACTAGACACGGTTCCCCACATGCGATGGGATTTCTCATGCCTCTGTGCCACAGTGCATACTGTTCTCTCTGTCAGGAACATAATACCTGTCACCAACTGTAGAGAGCCTGAGAGTTTACCCTGCTTGCAAACTTACAAGTCAGCCTGCCACAAGTTAGCCTCCTGATAGAGGACATGAGACTCCCACGTCAAAGGACAATTTATTACTCAGAGCAATAGCAGTAGCCACAGAGGCAGCACTGTGGCTGGTTCCCTGACCTTCAGTTCCCACAGGCCAGGTGACATCTGTATCCACAGTGGGTTACAGGAGAGGCACCTGAGATTTGGAAGCCTGAATATTTTATAATAAGGAGTAAGCATGTCTGTCCTTAAATTCTAGAGTATCTTCCAGAGAGGGACACTATTTCTATCTTCTTTGGCTGTTTGCTATTGAAAAAAATCGAAAGGGTGGTCTAGAACAAAGCAGTTGGTACCTCTGCTCACAAAATAGCATCATGGACAACCCAAGGAGACTCTCTCAATGAAATGAAAAAATAGCATCATGGACAACCCAAGGAGACTCTCTCAATGAAATGAAAAAATAGGATCATTGACAACCCAAGGAGACTCTTCCAATGACCCCACTCTTGTCCTCTAACCTAATCCCAACTCATAGACAAGTCCTAGTTCAAGCAACTGTCGCCTCTTTCATCCATGGTGATTCAAGGCAGCCATCACGATGCCCTGCTGCACTTTGTACCTAAACATCATATTTACTTTAAAAGTTTGAATAGATGTCCCTAAACAAGTCTGTAAGCATCTTAAGCTCATAAGGTTTGGGGTTTCTGAAATCAGTATTCAAATTCTAAACCATTTCTGAACTACAACTGAAGTCTGTTCTCTTTACTCTATGTTTACTTTGTGACATATATGCATATATCCAAAGAATGAATTTTTATAATTAATTTGAACATGGTTAAAAGCTAATTTTTAAATTTTAGATGTTTCAAAGTTTAGAAATAAGCCCATATTTTATTTAGAGTGCTAATATATTTCATAATAGTGTATTCCCTATCTCTTTTCTTTTAAAGTAAAGCTTCTCTTGATGATGAAAACAGACTAAAAGCTCATATAACCCCATTAATAAAGGTCTCTCCTTTTTTTATTTCTCTCACCTACAGGTGAAAGTGGCATTAAATGTCTGGCTCAGCTTCCACTCCTGTAACTGAATCTCTTCAAGTTCTAACTGTTGACAGCTGCTAATCCCGAGACATGTTTAAAGAAGTGACTAGAATTATTACAAAGCATAGACCCAAGATCTATCAATGAGAGTAGATGAGGCAGTTATTAA
Organism: Budorcas taxicolor; assembly: GCF_023091745.1. NCBI lineage: Eukaryota > Metazoa > Chordata > Mammalia > Artiodactyla > Bovidae > Budorcas > Budorcas taxicolor. Next base: position 57,676,940 of record NC_068915.1, on the reverse strand, counting down.
TATGGTGGCGACCGGTGTAGCAGAATTGCTTTCAGTTTTCTTTTAAGGGAATACAAGCATAAGGCAAAAAAATGACAGAATTTAGTCGTTTCAATCATTTGGTAAATAGTCATCAAATTGGTCCTGCAATTTCACTGTCAAAACTATCTGGATGCCTCAGATTTTCACTTTTCAACCAGGTGGGGCACATCTTAGTTTCTCTGTAAAAAACAGACTGGACCTTAACACCTTAACACTGTCAATAAACGATCAAATCATAAGTTCTACTTCAGACGGAGTCCTAATTATTTATAAGTAATTCAGATTCTGCTGACATAAGATTCATGGTAACTTAGATTCGGTGAATAACTAATGTTCAATGAAAAGTTACATAAAACAGAAGAACCATTCAATCCTAACAAACCATCAGATTATTTTTAAGCCATCTCAGTCCACATCATATGCATGTAACCTGTGACCATCCTTGAGGGCCCAGGGAGAACCATCTATTCCAGGAAGTCTCCTGCGCTCCATATCTCAGAGATACTCTGGTCTGTTAGTCATGTTCTCGATAGCAGTCATCTGTGCAGAAGTCCTACCCCTCCCCGAGATCTTCTGTGTTTTACAACAACTCCTGCCCACCACAACCCATTAACCATGGTGGGACCCAAAACACAAAGACATTCTTTGATCAGAATAGTTTCAATAACCTTGTTATTGAGTCCTGCCATGATAAATACCCCTGGAAGCATGTATCTAAAATCACAAAATTTTAAAGCTAGAAAGGTCTTTTAAAGCCACTCAAATTTCTTTCTTACATGCAGGAAATGAGGAAACTGAAGAAGCTAAATGGTTTGTCCAAGTTTGGTGACAGAATTAGGACAATACAAGTCCCTGACTCCCTTCCAAGCATGGCAAAGAACCTGTTTTCTTACAAAAACACTTTCAAGTGTGAGGCTGAGAAAACAAATTTCTTTTCCAAATCTCAAGTTTACTCTTACAAAAGGATGGAACAAGACCATCCCCAAGTTTTCTTCTGTCTCTAAAATCTGGTGAATCTCATTTTCATAATGTAAAATACCAAATGTCCCCGAGACTGTGTGGGGATAGAAAGCTGCTCCGATCTTCCCTAAAGGAATATAAATGTGGAAGAAGTGCATGAAGACAGCCTGGGGTTTATTGATCAGGAAGCGAGAAAGGGGATGGTGGGAGTTAGCTGGCTGCCATTGGCAGCCCCCTCCCTTCCCAGCACCCATCCACTCCCTCCCTCCCAGTAAACCACAGGGAGTAGGATGGGGACTTTCCAGTAACCAGCCTCCACTGCAGCCCCTACCTTCTCAGACGCTGGTGGGAGGGGAGGAGAGTGAGATAGATAGATGAAGGGAGGGCTATTGGAAGCTTCTAGCTCCAGGCCAGGTTAGAAACCAGTCAATACTGATTAGCTGTCAGGGACCTGCCGGAGAGATAGGAAACCCCCAAGGACACTCATTTCCCCTTGAGAATCAATGACATTTTTTTTCCTTCTGTTCTTTACTCTAGATGGAGTAGCTTGCAGCTGAACAGGATTATTCTGCCACTTGAATACTATAATCGCATGCAGTGAGATCACTGGCTTGGCTCGGCTGTTTGTCCATTTCCTGCACAGAATCCCACCCAATCAGAGAAGTGTGTTACTCACTCAGGAACTGCTCGAGGGTCCCCAAAGTCTTTGAAGCAGTTGGCTATTTCACCAGCACGGCTATTTCACCAGCACGGCTATTTCACTGAATGGCTCCTGGAGCTAGTGGTTCTAACCTTTACTTCATCGTGGACGCTCCAGCACCTGGCTTTGACTCTCTGACTTGACACATAAAACAATGCTGTTTTGAATGACTTCCTTCCTATATAAATCAGAGCCAATTCAAGCCTAGTCCTTTAGAATATCACTGTCACTTCCTGTATTCTCTTCCAGGGTATTGCCCAGGATAGAAGGGTGGGGTGGGATCGTCCTAGTTGGCCTCTAAGGGTTATGTCTAACCTTCCCTCCTGCATGGCTACTGTCAGTTATTCTCCTAAAAGTAACAGAGTCAACTGTTAACACAGAATTACACTTACCTGTGAGTCTGTTAACAGGTTTTGCACTCACAATAGCCCTGACCAATGAAGACCATTATTACCATATCTGAATAAGAACTACTATGGACTATAATAATTATTATCGGCTCCAGTTTAATGATGAGAGACGTTAAGGAAGTTGCTGGCACAGAGAAGTGAGGTCACTTGCCCAAGGTCATACTAGCAGCAAGTGGCAGAAGCAGGATTCAGACCCAGGTCTTTCCACTCCAGAGTCAGTATTACCTATTAACTAGTATTGGATATCACACATATGCTCTTCTGTGTTCTTACAGCTCTCACAAGAGTCTTTTCATCACCCCCATTTTATATGTGCCCTCTAGCTAGTAAATAAGGAAGGCAGGATTTGAATCCAGACCTCCCATGTGCCCACATTTCTGTTCTTTGCAATCTGACAGTATCTCCAGATGCAAGTAACACTAAACTATCATTCTAGTAGACGAGCAGGGTTATTTTTCTACCTAAATTTTACATCAGTAACCTAAATCCAAGGACTTTCCAGGTGGCTCAGTGGTAGAGAGTCTGCCTGTCAATGCAGGAGCCACAGGAGGCTCGGGTTCAGTCTCTGGGTTGGGAGGAGCTCCTGGAGAAGGAAACGGCAACCCACCCCAGGATTCGTGCCGGGAGACTCCCACCGACAGAGGAACCTGGAGGGCTACAGTCCATGGGGGTGCAAAGAGCCAAACATGACTGAATGACTGCGCATGCATGTATTGCAACCTAAATCTAGTGTCAAGATGATATGCTCAAACTGTAAAACAAGCCAATATAATCATAGAATAAGCAATACACATTGTGTGCTTACTACCAAGCATTGTTCTAAGCACTTTACATGTACAGATTCATTCAGTTTGACAACTAACCCATAAGGTTCCCCCTCTGGAAGTTTAGATTCACAGATTATGTGTGCGTGTGTGTGTGTATATATATATACAATGTGTTGTTAAATGGGTACATCTTCTTTTTAAGAACAAAAAATAGCTGCTTCTTGTCTCAAAGGAAACAGGCACACTCAAAATTAAATGCATCTTTGCTGGTACTAAAACATATTTCCTACATTCTGCACAGCTTCACTGAAACCTAAGTGTCAAGAACATTTCACATGGCCCCAATATGACCAATCATTTTCTAAACATCTGAAACCTGAACAGGAACACACTGATCTTAAATCTAAGAATCCATCGAACAGAAATCTTGGCCTGAAAATGTCAAAAACCCTGAAAATGGAAAACGTCATATATTTTGTGAAGAATCTGTTTTAAAAATATTTTTATGCAAATGTGGAAAGCAAGCAATGAAAATAAAAGTCAGCAAAGGTGTTCATAATCTGTGCTAAAAACCTAAATTCTTTGCCATCACCAAAGGGATACAAACCTAACACTCCCTGGTTTCTGAGTGGACTTGCAGCCATTTTAATGAGCAGATTTTACTTCTCCAAGTTTTAATGGCCAAGGAAAGAAGAGGGCCTGGAAGGAAGATAAATCAAGTGTGGGGATGAATGAGGCTATTAAATTTGAGAAGAGCAGCACAGCAGACAAGAAAAAGGTCAAAGGAAACTATGCCAGGGTACCCACCCATGAGCACACCTATGTAAGCCCCCAAGTGGGCTGATACACATGCTAGATCACCTGGAGAATCTGAAGAGTGGGGACTGGGGACCCTCACACAAATGCTGTGAGGACAGTAAAAGGGCCTGAAGAGTTGCCATTTGGTGAGATAAAATTAAAATCATATTCAAAGATGGAATCTGAAAGCAGCATCCCCACTCTAGGCACCATCGTGAATGAAGATGCTGGGGAACAGGTACATGGCACACTGCCTGCCAGTGGTACATCCTAGAAGCTCCCACAAGATCTGGGACTGAAAGGAGCCACCCACCAGCACCTGGCTGTGCACAGGGGTACACCTGGTTGCTACTGTGGCCCTTCTGGTGAAGGTCACCTTCTAGGGTGTCTTCAGGTGACACTTCCTGTGTCCTGGGAAGTAGGATACAGAGATTGCCAACGGCTGGATAAGGGAAGTGGGGCAAGCCAAATAATTTCTTCAGAGTTGCCCCTTTCTTCCTCAAACATCTGGTACCATGACAAAGTCATATGGGACAAAACGTCAACACTGACATGGCTGCCTTGCTAAGCTAAGTCACTTCAGTCATGTCCGACTCTGTGCGACCCCATAGATGGCAGCCCACCAGGCTCCCCCATCTCTGGGATTCTCCAGGCAGGAACACTGAAATGGGTTGCCATTTCCTTCTCTAATGCATGACAGTGAAAAGTGAAAGTGAAGTCTCTCAGTCGTGCCCGACTCTTAGCGACCCCATGGCCTGCAGCCTACCAGGCTCCTCCATCCATGGGATTTTCCAGGCAAGAGTACTGGAGTGGGGTGCCATTGCCTTCTCCGGACATGGCTGCACCAAACCAGAAATATGACCATAGACAGAGGAGAAATCTCCAGAGCTCTCAGGGGGAAAGATAAAGGCAGACTAAGCAGAGAGTTCCATTTGCAAAACTTTATTTTGATGCTAATATGCTAATCATTTATAACTACACCAGTGAATTTTTCCCCTGTTTTACTGGTCTGCCAGTGGCTGGACAAGTCCACAGAAAGGCATTTATTTTAATGATTGTTTGATGATTTCCGGCACTGCTTTGAGCCACACTTAGTCCCTTTTATATTTCTTTGCACTCAATTGATACTGTGGTCTCAGGATACTACACTGTCTTCACTTCAGACAATCTCCCCTAAACATTTCACACAGTGCCCTTTAATTCACAGCTGCACTCACTATCCACTAGCTCAGGCTTTATCAACAGGATACGATAGAGGAATTTGGAGAGCAAGCACTTTTTATGGCCTTTTTTCCCTATACCTTGTTAGGATGAAAAAAAAAGCAGGCAGATTCCAGACTGCCACACCTTTCCACTTGAAACAATTATAAAGTATCTGTTTGCAAAAGCAGTCAATCCTATTTTATGCAAACTTTCTCATTCAATGTCCTTATTTCTTAAGACAGTCTTCAAGGTTCCCAGGAAAGAGCTGTTCCGTTCAGTTGCTCAATCATGTCCAGCTCTTTATGACCCCATGGATTGCAGCATGCCAGGCTTCTCTGTCCATCATCAACTCCCAGAGCTTGCACAAACTCATGTCCATCAAGTTGGAGCTAAACAGGAGACACACCTCCTCCCCAAGCAAGAGAAGCCACTTTAGCTCTACAAAATTGTTCGGAACCCAGCCGCTTCCGGGATCCCTAACCAAGATGGTAATAGAACACCACGTGTTCAGAAACAGAAAGAGTTGTCATGCAAGGTGGATTCCCAGCCCCTTAAAACCACTCTCCTGTTCACTCCTCAGGCCGACCCCTCCCACCCACAGCAGGTTCCCAAAGCACAACAAAATCCAGAGGTGGCCATGCTTCTACTCCTACCAAGCTCATCCCCAGTCTTCAATCTCCTACCAATCTCATCCCCAGTCTTCAATCTCCTACCAATCTCATCCCCAGTCTTTGGAGGAGAAGGAACTGCAGTTGTCCCAAAGAAGGGATTTTTTTTTTTTTTTTAATCAAGAACTCTGCAGTTCAGTTTAAGCACAGAGCAAAAGGTTTCGTTTGGACTTCTAGAGATAGCTAAGTTTCCTAGATGTGACCTCTTTAAGCCAGGTCACTTTTATTAACTTTGCTGTAAAGCAGAAACTAACACAACATTGTAAAGCAATTATACGCCAATAAAAAAAAATTTTAATAGGTAATTTAAAAATGCTCTTTCAAAGTCTGATTATATACTATCAGTAAGTAAAATCACCCAATTATCTAAAAGGAAGAATGAGCGATATACGAAGTGAATGAATACCCATTAATTCATGCAGGGCACTCAGAATCAAACTGTTTGGTGGGAGGAACAATCATCACTTTCGATTTCTTTTCCTTTTTAAGTAATTTCCAGAGAATAATCTATTTTAACTGAAATAGCCACACGTAAAGCCGCCTCTAGGTGGACTTCAAAGAAAATGATATCTCTTTTAAACACACACACACACCTTACACCCACAACAACAACTCGTGGCGAAGTTAGAGGGGTCTCATAATTACAGACAGATCAGGAAGCTGCTAGAAACAATTAAGCAGGGTTTCAAAATGACTGGTACAGGATGTGCCCATAGAAAGAAATGTTGCGCGCGCTGGTGGAGCTGCCAAGTTGCTACTGCGAAGTACCCTGAACTTTTAAAGGGTGGCCTGGGGTCACTCTGACCGCCCTCCCCCTGTTTGGTCGACTTACAAACACACTAGCCCTAGAGATATTTGGCGGGAGGGGCGAGGACGGAGATGCGAAGACAGCGAGCAGGAGGGGAGGGAGGGGCAAAGCGAGGGTGCCTGCGGGAGCTCCCGGGTCGCTCTGAACTTGAAGGTTTCGCTTTCGTCCAACTCGGGGACAACGAGGTGGCAATAAACTTCCTCTCCCGAGACACCCTCTGCGCGACAAGGACAGCAAGAACGCCCCTGGAGTGCCCGATCCCAGCTTTTCCGCCAGCCCGGAGCGCAGGGGCCTGCAAGGGGTAGGGGACTGCCGGGATGCCCCGGGAGGAGGCGGCGGGGTGGCGTGGGCGAGGCCCCGGGAAGCGCCTACCTGTGCCGCGGCGCGCTCAGAGCCCGGAACCCGGCCGGGGCGCGCAGGTGTTCGGGGGTAGCCCGGGGACGGCCTGGGCAGGCGGGGCGCGCATCGTGGTTGGCAGGCTGCTCTCTTCCAGCCGCGGGGACTGGCAAGGCTCCCGCCTCTTCTCCAGTCGGCGGAGGACGCGGCGGGTCCCGCGGCGGCGGCGGCAGCAACAGGCGCCGAGGCGCAGGAACGCCGGCGGCAGCAGCGGCGGCGGCGGCGGAGGTGTCTGCGCGCGACTCGCGTTTCCTCCTCCCCGGCAGGGCGAGCGCGGGGGAGGCGAGGGGAGGGCTGAACCCGGGATCTCCCAACTCGGTCCCCAGGGACCTAAGAGGGGGACGCGATGCGCCCTCCCGCCCCACAGCGCCGTGTGACTCTGCTCGAGCGGCATGGCCGAGACGGGCGAGTCACTCGCGGGCAACAGCTGCTGCAGTGCAGTCCACCGCGGACTCCCTCCCCTCCCTGTCTCTCCCTTCCCGGGCGGTCCATCCTCAACCTGCTCCCGGGCAGCCAGCCTCAGCCCCGAGAGGGTGTCGGGGCGCCGCCGCACCCAGCCCCGGAGCAGGGTCTTGGCCAGACGAATACCCTGGGCTCCGGGGACGCGGAACCCCGCGCCTATTAAGGCCCTCGAGGAGGGATGTGCGGTCCAACCCTGTGCTTAGCAGCCTATTTATAGCAGGTGGCACTGCCAGTCGCGCTCCGGGCCTGCGGGGCTCTCAGCAGGTGGCACTGCCAGCCCGCTCTTCACTGCCCTGCGGTAGCCTCGCCTCCTCTCTCCGAAACGGACAGGGTGAAAACTGCACACAACACAGGAAGGTGGCCAAGCCTCGTGGAGGCTCTTCCCGACATTACCCCTTCTTCCCGTCCAGGTCAGGGAGTGCATTGAGGCACGGGCATCCTCTGGGGCTGAATCAAGGAATCAGGGAACAGCTGAAGTGTCTTTTCCTATTAAACACCCGTAAACCCATTTCCGAACAACGGCGGAATGACGCAGGGGCTAGACTGCCGGGCGCTTTTCCCCTCCCTGATGGTCCAGAGCGCGCGCGCGCACTCACACACACCCCCTTTATCTCTCCCTCTCTCCCTCACACACACACACACCCCTCCACACACACACACACACACAAAAACACCCCTCCACACACACAAACACACACACACCCCTCCGTGTGCCTACCCTCTCTCACACATACCCTTTATCTGTCTGTCTCTCACACACACACACACACACACACGCATCCCTCCGTGAGCCCACCCTCGAGTCAGGTTTGGGGAAGTTAGTCTTCAGTGGCCTTGTAGAGTGTAAGGAGAGACACCAGGGAGATGTAAGAGGTCTGAGAGAGCAGGCTCCTAGGGTTAGGAGATGGCAGGGTTCAGCAAACAGGCAAACCTCCTAAATCCCTGTCTTACCAAGTAAATTTCACGCCCCACGGCAGGGCCAGCGATCTGAGGGAAGTGGGGAACTGAGCAGAGAGGGTAGGGTAGAAGAAGAGAAGGATGGTCGTGGGGTAGATGAGAGGGGGCTGGGCGGCAACGGAACGGGGCGACATCTTTCAGGATTTTTTGCTTAGTGTAGCTGCAAGCTGACTTTAGGGAAGTAGCTGAATTCGAGCTGCAGGGTTGGATGTGAACCCACATTCCAGCTCCACCACTCAGTTTGGCTAAGGCAAGCTGCTGGACCTCTGGTCTCCATTCATTTTACCTGTTAAATGGGACCAATACACACTTTATAAGAGCACTGTGAGGATATAATGGGAAAGTGTGTGTAAAGTGCTTAGCACAGTGGCACATACGTGGGCCTCAAGTAGTGGCAGCAGCTATTGTTACCCTGGCTCAGGATGCAAATACAGGTTCAAGGTTCTCCCCTCCCTGCTTGCCTCCTTCTCCCTCCAGGAACAGTGAGTTGCTAGGAGCTGAGGAGGCATTTGGAGGAGTCTTTTTGATCAGGACTACCTTATGGCCCCTGATCCCATTCCTCTGGATGCTCACATACAAGGGTGTTATATTTGGGTGAGATACAAATTTTTATCCACAGCTTGATTTAAAACTCATCATACTGGTAACTCTTATTCATTGAGGGAGCTAGTCTATTTGGGGCATTGTGGAAGCCACTTTGTATGTATTGTCTCTAATCCTTGCAAAAACTCCTCAGGGAGAGATGATTAAATCCAGAGGTTAATGCCTCTTGGGGCCGCAGAGCTAGTAAGTTCTGGGATCTAGCGCTAAAGCCCCTTGTAACACACTTTCCCTCTGGCCATTGTGTAGCTCTCTTATAGCACTCAGCTCGCTCTTTATTATAATGCAAATTGTTTGTGTACTTAGCCTCAAATCTTTTTTTTTAAGATAAGGAATATATACAGATGTATACAATGATTAGAATGTTTATTGGGTTATGACAATTGTTCTTCATTAGATTATAAGACCAGATACACCAGCGGAGTCTGGCGGGCTACAGTCCATGGGGTTGCAAAGAGTTGGACTTGACTGAGCACGCATACATACACACACACACACCAGCTAAACCATACTGTTACGTCTTGGATCACACCATAATTATTTCCCATCTTCGTCTCCAACTTACTCATACAGTTCTCATTCCCTCTCTGCAGCAGGCTGCTGAGCACACTTACCTCCAGAGTGCTAGATGTCAAGACAGGCACACTCATCCAATTTCATTGACATCCCCAAACTGTCTTTCATACATAACCAGTCAGCTGATGGTTGAAACTATTACCTAACTACCTTGGTCAGGTCAAGACTGGACAGTGCACACAGAGCATCCTGGCCAGAACTCCTTCTATCCTGCCCTTCCCTTCCCTCCCTTTGCTTTTCCTCATTAACTCCCTCTACCCCCACTCCACCCACATCCGAAGTCCCAGAGTGCAGCCAAGCTTCAGTACATGTAGGCAGCCAGATGGGGTGCTAATCAGGCCACAAAGGTAGGAAGTGGGAGGGGTGGGGGACAGAGGCAGGCCTAGGCCCCTTGTCTCTCATACTATTCCTTTCCTCCTTGCTAATTAGGTTTAGCAAGTTGTAGCTCAGAGATTAACAACTTAGTGGCAAATAACCATTTCCCTGACCCTATAACCTGAGTTAGGGAAGGATCATAACCTTGTGAGAAGCAGATTTCTGTATTACTTTTCCAGTTCCTGGGGTCAGTTACTGCCCTGGGGATCATCATGAGAGATTTTATAATATCTTTAGCTTCCTGGAGACAGAACTGCTTTTATGATATGTGGTAAAGATTTTCAATTTTTTCTTGCTATAAAGCACTATCTCAGAAAGTAGAGGAGAGCCTGTCATCAATCTCATTGGCACTCATTTCTAGCAGCTATGGAAGAAATACAAAAGGGGACTTTGAGACTAACGGTGTTCTTGGGATGGCAGGATAAAGACTGTTGAACAGGGAGGGTGCATCCACATGCATAGCAGAAAGGTAGGAGGGACCATTCAGTTCTCATCTGCCAATGCCATCACTCTAGCAGGGAAGCGGCTCTCTCCCCTTGTCACACAGATATGAGACTCCCAGCAGGACTGGTACACTGTCAAGGGAGAGGCCAGGGCCACGGGGCCTAGGTGATGACAACAGAGAGCTCTCTGGGGCCCAGGTTGGTAGTTCTTCGCATCACCAATAACTAAACTAAGTAGGGAACGGACCAAACACTGTCGGGACTCTGCTTCAAACCCCTGATTCTCCACCTGAAATCCTGCTATGGATCATCTTGGAGGGACTTCTTCTATAGATTCTTTCCTAATTTAGTCCTTTGCACAGTATTTAGTTGTTCATTGCCAAAGAGCAGAACATTGATATCAGCTTTAAGATAGCTTCAGAGCTCTAGAAAATTGTGACCCACGCACCATTAAATCAAGTGAGAGGCCCAGAGGCTAAAAGAAAACAAAGGCCACTTTACTTTTAAGAAGTTAAGGGAACTATGGGACTTGCCTGACAGTCCAGTGGTTAAGATTCCATGCTTCCAATGCAGGGAACATGGATTTGATCCTTGATCTGGGGAACCAAGATCCCACACTCTGTATGTGAAAGTCACTCAGTTGTGTCCGACTCTTTGCGACCCCATGGGCTATACAGTCCATGAATTCTCCAAGCCAGAATACTTGAGTGGGTAGCTGTTCCCTTCTGCAGTGGATCTTCCCAACCCAGGAATCGAAACGGGGACTCCTGCATTGGAGGTGGATTCTTTACCAGCTGAGCTACCAGGGAAGCCACACATGCTATATAGTGTGGCCAAAAAAATGTTTTGAATAATTTAAAAAAAAAGTTAAAGTAACCATGTATAAATCTAGAATGAAAAGCCTTGGATTAATGTAGAAAAGAGAATTTTAATACTCCTTATTATTACATCTATTAGTTACTTGTTTAAATGTTTATATTAGTTGGAAATCCAAACTCATTATTGCTATGATATATTTTCACCTCACTTCTAAATATACATAATAAGGTAAGAGTTTTTAAGTAGTGAGTCTATTTCCAAAATTGGTATAAAGGCAAGAAGTTAAGATTATATTGGACAGGACCTGGGATAGTAAGGTGGTCCACTGGGGATGCTTGCTCCCACTGGTCAGTGGTGGCTCCCCAGAACCCTTGGTGGAGAAGGTTTCTGAGGCGAGTCTGAGCTCAGCCGGAACAGCTCCTCCATGGTGAAGCAGGATCTGCCTGGAGCTGGGAGGAGGTGGCATCACAGCACCAATGCTGGCCAATCCTGCCAACCTGATGCATGACTGTTAGCATCTTAACAGGACATAAGTCATGCCCAAGTATCTTTATTAACCGTAAGAAACAGTCTTCACAAACACAGCAATGGATTGAAGTCAAGATCAAAGAGTACCTTACATTGGCTTGCCTATAAGGGCCTTGAAATTGCTTTCTCAAAGGCATGAGAATGAGTAAAACATAGTGGAGTAAAAAAGTAAATGAACGAACAGATAACCAAAGTAGATTTTGAAATCTCACCTATTAAAATAAACAAGAATGTTACTATTCTTGAGAACTCGTGCTTGCAGTGGGCAAGACAGCATAAACCCATGTGCTACGTGCTAGAGCCCCAGCGTGGCTGCCGGGAGAGCTTCGTCTCCTTTTATAGACAAAGCAGCTAGAACTCTGGGCACTGGTTCCACTTCCCTTTTCAGCTCCTGCTCCTGCTTGTTAAATCATTGCTCTTCACAAGCAGCTGCCCCACCCCACAAATCTCTCTGACTATATCCAGTGTTTCCTGGGGCTTCCCTCTTCCCACCTGCCCTGGGCCATCAAGCACAAAGCTGCGCAAGTGTTCAATAGCATGTCACCTTTCATTGTATCTACGTTTGTCTAAGTCTCTGAGAATCTCTTTGTAAATGTCAGTGTTATGGATCTCAGGGATGTTACCCAGACTGGTGAGATAACTGAACTTCCAGCACCGTGAGACCCGCCCCCCTCGCCCCCCGCTCCACTTCATTTGATCCCAAATACCATTCTGGCCTTGCTGGTACTTGATGTGTAATCTCACCTAGAAAATGCAGCAGCCAGCTAACTGGTCTCCTTGCTGCTGCCCTTGCCACCCTACAGTCTATTCTCAGTATAGCAGCCAAATGAATCTGATAAAATGTTAGTTGAGCCATGTTACTGCTCTATTTAGAATCCTCCCACAGCTTCCCAGAACTCCCAGAGTAAAAGCCAAAGTCTTTATAATGGTTTAGGGAGCCTTATGGAATCCTCCCCTCTCTCCGACCCTACACCACTGCCTCTGATTTTATGGTCTGCTACCAGTCTTGATTCACTCTGTTCAAGCCATATTGGCCTTGCTGCTGCTCAAAGCTGTCAGGGACAGTCGTGCCCCCAAGCCTCTGCACTCACCATTCCCTCTGCTGGTCATGCTTTTCCCTTAAATGTTCACATTGCCCCCCTACTTACTGCACCTTCTTTCACCTTTGTTTAAATACTACCTACTTGGGACTTCCTTCATGGTCCAGTAGTTAAGAATCCACCTTCCAATGCAGGGGATGTGGGTTTGGTCCCTAGTTGTGGAACTAAGATCCCATGAGCCCAGAGGCAACTGTTCACCGAAACAACATAAAAAGATCCCATGTGCTGCAATGAAGACCCAATGCAGCCAAATAAAGTAAATAAATAGTTTTTTAAGTTTTCTTAAAAACTAAATACCGCCTTCTCCATGAGGCCTTCTCTGACCAACATTCTGAAAATAGAAACACACACACTTCTTATCCTATTTTATATTTCTTCAGAGCATTTATGACTCTCTAATATACTGTGTTAGTCACTTGTATTTCTTGTCAACTGTTTCCACCTGGCTCCCCCACTATGTGGGCAGAAAATCTTTTCTGTTTGGTTCATAGCTGTATCTCCAGTGCATAGAGCAGAGCTCAGCACATAGTGGGAATTCAATAAGTATGTGCAGAATGGATGAAAATGGCTTGTAACACACAACATTTGTGAGCTCTTGCATAGCTGTGTAACACTTCCTCAGGTTAGAAACTTTGTAAGTTTCCCTCTGTTTATCCCTTGTGCCCTCATCAAGTGTCAGCTGTCCTAAGAGGTATGTCCTTCCTCCCCCAAAGTGAGCTGATGGTTAAAGCATGTGACTCCTTGTTTAATCATCAACACAGGATTGGATTTCCAGATATATGGCACAAGGATTGCAACGCCTTGGAACAATTGAGAACGCATTCATATTCAGTGTTTGTCAAAAATTTAGTTAAGAAGAAGATCATTTTGGAAAACTTTCTGAAAGATACACAGTCCATTGGCCCTCTAAAATCTGTATCCCCTAACATCAGTTCCTATCTCAGATCAACCCAAATGAAGAGTAGTATATCCAGAAAAATTTATCGAATTGTATTTTGGCATGACCCCATTTGCCCATATTAGGGGAATACATTTTATAAAAATGCCTTTTTCAGTCTGAGATATTGGTTTTTTAAAAAGTAAGTGTTTATTTTTATTTATTTGGCTGCACCAGGTCTTAGTTGCGGTATGCGGGGTTAACTTCCCCACCCAGGGTTCAAACCTGGGCCCCCTGCATTGGGAATGTGGAGTCTTAACTGCTGGATCACTAGGCAAGTCCCTGAGATATTATTCAGTGCCTCATGTGATGCCCTTTCAAGGAGAATCCAGGAAGTATTTTCTCTCAAGACTCTATTGGGAATAACTGTTCTTTCTTTGGGTGACTAGTTTTACCTTCATTCCTGGCCTGACAAATGGGCTCAAGGGGTTCATTGCTTGGCAGGTATCCAGGTTATTTTGTATTAAGTCACAAGTACCCATTCTAAGCCCTTGCCAGCTTGTGCCAACTTTCATCCATCCACGACAAAATATGAATAACAGTGTATAATTTCAGAAGACTCAACTGGGCTGTTCTGAGGTCACATTCTTCCCACTTTGTGAAAGTGAAAGTGAAGTCGCTCAGTCGTGTCCGACGCTTTGCGACCCCGTGGACTGTAGCCCACCAGGCCCCTCCGTCCATGGGATTCTCCAGGCAAGAATACTGAAGTGGGTTGCCATTTCACAAGTACCCATTCTAAGCCCTTGCCAGCTTGTGCCAACTTTCATCCATCCACAACAAAATATGAATAACAGTGTATAATTTCAGAAGACTCAACTGGGCTGTTCTGAGGTCACATTCTTCCCACTTTGTAGGTATTAACAAACGAAAGTCTTTCTTTAATGAAGTGATGGTGAGCATCAATGGTAGGAGCTTTTGTTTGCTTGTTTTAGATTTGTTTTTTGATGTCTTTACCTGGTAAAAGAAAATGATAGCATGCTTTTTCAGTTCCCAGTCTGCGGGAGAATTTTCCTGGTTCAGAAAATCCAAAGTCTTAGAAGCACTGGTTTTCTACCTTACTCCTAGTTTCATTCAGCTTCACCTACTCTCTCTTCCTTTAGTCCCATTTTCTTATTTACTTACTGTTAAATTTTCTCTTGCCTTAGATGCATTTAAGCCCCCTCCAGGCATTTCTGGAATCTAGCAGGCATGAATGAATATATGAGTGAATGAGTGAATGAAAGATCAGGCAAAGGACATATCAACCTGCTTGGCTCAGCCTACAGCTCCATACTGCGCCAAATGCTTTCCCTCATCATCACCTGGCATGTTATTTGCAAGTGCATAGTGCTTTGTAATTGACATCTTATTAATCTTCTCAGTAGCCCTCAAAGGTAAGTGTTATTTCCCCCGTTTCCCTCATTATACATAATACATGAAGAGATTTAGACTTAGAACATTTGAATTTTCCTTGAGAAATCTGTATGCAGGTCAGGAAGCAACAGTTAGAACTGGACATGGAACAACAGACTGGTTCCAAATAGTAAAAGGAGTACGTCAAGGCTGTATATTGTCACCCTGCTTATTTAACTTCTATGCAGAGTACATCATGAGAAACGCTGGACTGGAAGAAGCACAAGCTGGCATCAAGATTGCCGGGAGAAATATCAATCACCTCAGATATGCAGATGACACCACCCTTATGGCAGAAAGTGAAGAGGATCTAGAAAGCCTCTTGATGAAAGTGAAAGAGGAGAGTGAAAAAGTTGGCTTAAAGCTCAACATTCAGAAAACAAAGATCATGGCATCCAGCCCCATCGCTTCATGGGAAATAGATGGGGAAACAGTGGAAAGAGTGTCAGACTTTATTTTTTGGGGCTCCCAAATCACTGCAGATGGTGACTGCAGCCATGAAATTAAAAGACGCTTACTCCTTGGAAGAAAAGTTATGATCAACCTAGACAGCATATTCAAGAGCAGAGACATTACTTTGCCGACTAAGTTCCATCTAGTCAAGGCTATGGTTTTTCCAGTAGTCACGTATGGATGTGAGAGTTGGACTGTGAAGAAAGCTGAGCGCCGAAGAATTGATGCTTTTGAAGTGTGGTGTTGGAGAAGACTCTTGAGAGTCCCTTGGACTGCAAGGAGATCCAACCAGTCCATTCTGAAGGAGATCAGCCCTGGGATTTCTTTGGAAGGAATGATGCTAAAGCTGAAACTCCAGTACTTTGGCCACCTCATGCGAAGAGTTGACTCATTGGAGAAGACTTTGATGCTGGGAGGGATTGGGGGCAGGGGGGAAGGGGACGACAGAGGATGAGATGGCTGGATGGCATCACTGACTCGATGGACGTGAGTCTGAGTGAACTCCAGGAGTTGGTGATGGACAGGGAGGCCTGGCATGCTGCGATTCATGGGGTCGCAAAGAGTCGGACACGACTGAGCGACTGAACTGAACTGAAGGCAGAAAGCTGTGGGAGGAAAATTGGAATTTTAACCTAGATGTTCTACCTCCAAGTCTAATTTTCTTACTTTGTACCATATTGTTGTCATTGTTCAGTCACTACGTCACGTCTGACTCTTTGCCACCCTGTCAAAGTAGCCTATCAAGCTCCTCTGTCCATGAGATTTCCCAGACAGGAATACTGGAGTGGGCTGCCGTTTCCTTCTCCAGGAGATCGGGATTGAACCTGAGTCTTCTGTATTGCAGGTGGATTCTTTACCACTGAGCCACTGGGGAAAACCCCATATAATTTTACTGGCTTTTAAATGACTGTTTTTGAGGGCAGTAGTGTACAAGAGTTGTGTGGTTTAAGAAGATATAAGGAGAGCCTGGTTATTTCCCTGGCTTTCAGAATAACCTTCCTTGATGAAAGATGTTCTTTGGGAGGACTGAGCTTCTGCTGGGTTCTTCTGACTCCTTCCCTTTAGCTTGGGGGAATGTCCACTGAACTGAGTCAAGGTTTCCCCTTATCAGTGCATACTGAAGAAATGTGATGCAGGGTAGTCTCCTTTTGATCACTTTTTTCTCTCGCCTAGTAATTCCTATTGTGCAACAACATTATAGTGGGAGCTTGCTTCATTACTTAGTAATTTCCTTTAACAGTAGAGCTGAACTAGAGACATTCAGCCTTCTTCTCGTTTTCCTGTTGCTAAATATGAAATGTAAGATGAAGTTTTCCTGTTATTCAAAGGAAAGGAACTTAAGTCCTTAAAATTGAAGCTTAGAGAAAAAACTAAGAGGGAGAATTTACCAAGATGCCAAGATTGGCAGGTATGAACCCCAAAAGGCTTAGAAGAATCAACCAGCAGAGAGATTTGTTCATTAGTGATTCTTTCTCTGGACTTGGACTAGGCACTGAAGTGATACAAGCAAATATGAGATGTCATCCCGGTCTTCAGGACCCTTCAGTTCAGATCAGTTCAGTTGCTCAGTCGTGTCCGACTCTGCGACCCCATGAATCGCAACACGCCAGGCCTCCCTGTCCATCACCAACTCCCGGAGTTCACTCAAACTCATGTCCATCAAATCGGTGATGCCATCCAGCCATCTCATCCTCTGTCGTCCCCTTCTCCTCCTACCCCCAATCTCTCCCAGCATCAGGACCCTTATGCTCTTCTAATTCATGGTCAACAAACTTTCTTGAAAGCCCATTTAGTAAATAATTTAGCCTTTGCAGGTTATTCCTTCTCTGTCCCAACTTTCAGCTTTGTCATTGTAGTGCAAAAGTAGCCATACAACATGTAAGCAAATGAATATAGTTGTGTTCTAGTGAGTAAGGGCACTGCCATTGGAATTTCATGAATTTTTACATTTCAGGAACTATTATTCTTAAAACATTTTTTCCCAATCATTTAAAAATGTAAGAATTACTATGTCAAACTAAAAATTCCCTCAAAGGAAACAATCAACACAACAAAAATCCCCCCTAAGGAAAGGGGAAACATTTGCAAACCATATATTGGGTAAGGGGTTTATATGTGCTTCATTATTAGCATACTGAATAACAAAATCTGACCACGGGTCAAATAGGGTCTAATAACTACGGTTATGTAGTAATGAGTATGAATGATAGTCTGAGACACCTGTGGCAGCTGAAATGTAAAACATAGGGGATTTCTATTGATGACAAAGTCGCAGGGCCTGATGACACTGTTGTGGTTTGTTGCCTTCATTTATAATTAGAAGAAAACCTTAATCTTGGTCAGAGCTTCTAGAAGTAATTTTAAAAATGTTTCTTGTTTTCTGTCCAAGTTCACTGACTCTCTGCATTCTACACACAGAATCACTGGAGAAACTTTGATCTCAGGTTAAGAGCTCTTGGGAAGTCAAAGAGAACGTGGGGAAATGGGGAAGTTAGAAGGCCCTCATCTTTGAGAACACAATTTTAATAGAGATGAGAAGACAAGGGAACTAAAGGGCATTGATTCAGCAATGTTGGTTCCCAAAGTGTCTCCCCAAAGGGCAGGGAGAGACAGAAGAAAGAGGCCAGATAGGCTAATCCAACGGCTCTTGCCTTAAGTCACTCATTTTTGAGGTGGTTTCATATGAAGCAAAAGCTAACTAATGCAGGGGGTAATGTACTTTCCAAATTTATATTTCCTGGCAATTTTCCATATTCCACGAGTTCTCCAAGATTAATACACCGTGTGTTAAGATAACAACTGTTCTTAGTATCCAGAGAGATTCTTTCGAGTTGTATTTTCTTAGTGTCATGTTACCCATCCTGGGCTTCAAAAACTCATTTGCACTTGGCATGCTACAAGAGCACACGTGGACCTCAATGTCTACTATTTCACAATTCATTTCTTCCTATAACCAGCGACAAGACTCCACAAATATGTGTTAAATTACCCTTTAACATTCCATAACCACAGAAGTTTCTTTAGGTTTGAATGTTCTTCTGAAGAAAGACACCATTCTTGTCACAGTGATCAGCCTCAGGCAGCCATGGATCACCGCCTAGCTTTGTAAACTTAGATAAATTACTTAACTGACTTATTTTGGTTCTCAGTGTTTCCACCTATGAGGTGAAAATAAAAATAACTGTACTTACCTTACAATGTTGTCAACAGAATTCGAGTTCGTAAAGGGCTTTCCAGTTGGTGCAGTGTGGGAAACACAAGGGTTTGATCCCCGGGTTGGGAAGATCCCCTGGAGTAGGAAATGGCAACCTGTTCCAGTGTTCTTACCTGGAAAATTCCATGGACAGAGAAGCCAGGCAGGTTATAGTCCCTGGGGTCGCAAAGAGTCATGCAACTGAGCACAGCACATAGCTCAAAAGTAAAGTACTTAGAATCTGGTGTGTAGCAAAGCTGCCATATTGTTATATTTCAGTGTTCCAATTTCTCTGCTTTATCTTCCTGTCTGGACTTAATCAGTTTTCTTTTCTCTTTCATCTCTCTGTAGGGAGAACAGGATACTAACCTAATAGGCTATTTCAAGTAACCACGATCTTTTTGGAAATTCAGACTGCAGGAATTCAGCATTTATGTTGCTTCAGAAGCAGTGTAAATGATTGCTATAAAGACAAAGTCGGAAACATTTTTCCCTTTTAAATGGTCAAAGTTTTTCAAGCAAGGACTGGAAAGTGTCTTCAAAGCCAGTAACATTTTTCAAGTTAAAATTTTACAACTTAAAAGTCTTTCAAAATTCCACTGGGCCCTGTTCCCTCTTAATGAGATTTTGCTGGATGGTAGTGGGGTGCACAGGAAAGCCCAGCCAGGGCTGGGCCAGTTCTGGCATCATGTGGAGCGAGCAAGTGTGCAGGAGGCTCGCAACTCAAACAGACATTCAGTTCAGTTCAGTTGCTCAGTCGTGTCCGACTCTTTGCGACCCCATAAATCACAGCACGCCAGGCCTCCCTGTCCATCACCAACTCCGGGAGTTCACTCAGACTCACGTCCATCGAGTCAGTGATGCCATCCAGCCATCTCATCCTCTGTCGTCCCCTTCCCCCCTGCCCCCAATCCCTCCCAGCATCAAAGTCTTCTCCAATGAGTCAACTCATGAGGTGGCCAAAGTATTGGAGTTTCCTTCCAAAGAACACCCAGGACTGATCTCCTTCAGAATGGACTGGTT
Organism: Budorcas taxicolor; assembly: GCF_023091745.1. NCBI lineage: Eukaryota > Metazoa > Chordata > Mammalia > Artiodactyla > Bovidae > Budorcas > Budorcas taxicolor. Next base: position 57,657,351 of record NC_068915.1, on the reverse strand, counting down.
GGATCTCCTTGCAGTCCAAGGAACTCTCAAGAGTCTTCTCCAACACCACACTTCAAAAGCATCAATTCTTCGGCGCTCAGCTTTCTTCACAGTCCAACTCTCACATCCATACATGACTACTGGAAAAACCATAGCCTTGACTAGATGGACCTTTGTTGGCAAAGTAATGTCTCTGCTTTTGAATATGCTATCTAGGTTGGTGGTAACTTTCCTTCCAAGGAGTAAGTGTCTTTTAATTTCATGGCTGCAGTCACCATCTGCAGTGATTTGGGAGCCCCCAAAAATAAAGTCTGACACTGTTTCCACTGTTTCCCCATCTATTTCCCATGAAGTGATGGGGCTGGATGCCATGATCTTTGTTTTCTGAATGTTGAGCTTTAAGCCAACTTTTTCACTCTCCTCTTTCACTTTCATCAAGAGGCTTTCTAGATCCTCTTCACTTTCTGCCATAAGGGTGGTGTCATCTGCATATCTGAGGTGATTGATATTTCTCCTGGCAATCTTGATTCTAGCTTGTGTTTCTTCCAGTCCAACGTTTCTCATGATGTACTCTGCATAGAAGTTAAATAAGCAGGGTGACAATATACAGCCTTGACGTACTCCTTTTACTATTTGGAACCAGTCTGTTGTTCCATGTCCAGTTCTAACTGTTGCTTCCTGACCTGCATATAGGTTTCTCAAGAAGCAGGTCAGGTGGTCTGATATTCCCATCTCTTTCAGAATTTTCCACAGTTTATTGTGATCCACACAGTCAAAGGCTTTGGCATAGTCAAATAGACATTAGTGCTAGATAAAAAGCATTTTGTTTTTAAATGTACAGTTGAATTCTAAATAAAATATATTTCCTACATGTTAAAAAAATTGTCCTTCATAGACTGAGAAAACCAGAAAGCAACCACTGGGGACCTATGGCCTGAGGGAGGTATGAGACCTGGTGTGGGTCTCGAGGGCTGAGGTATAACATATCACACACACACACAACACGCACGGGTGCTTGGAAATGTGGCCCTGGACTGGTAGGAGGCAGGGAGTTGGAACTAACCCGGTTTTGTTTTTTATTTTTTTCCTCTAATAGTTTTATTGGATCCTTTTTTCTAGTTTCTTGTTCTTATTCATAGTGTCCTATCTTAATCCCAGTGCCCAAGACATCTGTAAAGGACTGTGCCTCTGTGAAAAGGAAACCAGAAAGAAATGTACTCTCTGATCCAGAATCAGAGAAACGTGTAGTTTGCTTGATGCACTGGGTGGAGATGGGAGATGGGCTCGGGATCACAGGTGAGGAGAGTGGGTTCTTGATCAAAATTCAAAATCTGTGTCACATGAGTATATAAAATGGATTTATGCTCACAAGTTGTGTGGGATTCAAAGTTAATAAAAGTAACATAAAGACTCACCACCAATTTTTTTAGAAGAGTTACAAATATCTTCTCCCAAACTGTGGGTTGTCTTTTAATTCTATTATACAAATGTGGTTGACTCTTGCTTTATGGTTTGTGTTTTTAATTCCTCCTTTAAGAAATCCTTCTCTACCATGATATCATAGAGGCAATCTCCTGCAATTAATTTCTTCTGAATTTTTTTTAGCCTGCAACAGGTAGTTTTAAAAAATATTTATCTAATTGAAGTATAGTTGATTTACAATGTTATGAATTTCTTCTCAGAATTTTTAAGTGTTCACATTTAGGTCTTGAATCCAACTACAAGTTAATTTTCCATATGGCTTTGGATATGGTTTGAGGTAGGGATCTAATTTTAGTTTTTCCATCTGGATAGTTAATTGTTTCAGATTTTTAACTCAATGGTTTTCCCTTACAGATAGACTTATGATGCCATGTTGGTCATATACCAATTTCTTCTACATACATGTGATTATTTCCTATTTCCTTCCGTTAGTTTATCTGTTCATCTATCTGCCAAATTTATTACTGTATCTTTATAATAAATCTTAATATTTGGTAGTACAACTTCCCTCTTCTTACTGTTATGAATTGTCAAGAGTCTGAGAAATTTATCTGTTTGCAAGCTAATGAGTTAGCCTGTCACTGGTTCATGGATACAAGGAGAAGATATGTGAGGCTGGTGAGTCAGAGGCAAAGGACTGTATTGCTCACAGTGCAGCAGGCAGCATAAGCTTTACATTCACCTCAGTTACCCTTGCCCCCAAGCTCCACAAAAATCACACCTGAATCAGATCAAGCCTCTCCATCTTCCATACCACCTCACATGACCTGTAGGGCACAAAAAAACATGTTAAACACACAATGAGGAGGCAGTTAGCAGAATTCACAATGTGGGAAACCCTATGGGACAAATCATTCAGTTTGGAATAGATTTAAAAAGAAAAAAAAAGGATGAAGAATTTATAAATTAAAAGATATTTTAACAGACCTTAACCAAATGCAATAAGTGGATACTATTCGAACCCTGATTCCAACAAAGAGAGGCTTTCCTGGTGGCTCAGATGGTAAAGAATCTGCCTGCAATGCAGGAGATGCTGGAGATATGGGTTCAACCCCTGGGTCAGGAAGATCCCCTGGAGAAGGGAATGGCTACCCTCTCCGGTATTCTTGCCTGGAGAATCTCATGGACAGAGGAGACTGGTGGGCTACTATAGTCCATGGGGTTGCAAGGAGTCAGACACAACTGAGCAAATAACATACTCTTTTTTCAAGCAAAGACTAAATAGTACATATGAGACAAATGACTGGTTTGCACATTGACTACGTAATTGATGATAGTAATATGGTTGTGTGTGTGTGTGTACATGTGAGTCACTGTGTTCTTATCTTTTATAGATATATACTGAAATAATTACAGATACAAAGATAGGTCTGGGATCTGCTTTAGAATTGTCCTGTAGAGAGACAGGGCAAGAGGGAGATTTCAATGCAATGGGACTGGCCATGATTTGCTACAGCTGGGTGATGGGCATTGGGAGGCTCATTGTATGATTCTTTGTACACATTGGAGATTTTCCATAAGTTTGAAAAGGAAAGGGGGCAAGTCACATGTTAAAATCACCAGACTCCAGGCAGGTATTTTGAGGTGGCTGTGTACAGATTAGACTGGAGGAACTAACTGAATCTGGGGATCTGAGGAACTAACTGAAAAGGAAAAACAGATTTGGAGTTGGCTACACTGATCTAATTTGAGGGCATCTGAGTAGAAGAGCCCAAGGAGGCAGGTGGTAATATAGGATTGGAACTTGGGAGAAAAGTTTGTAGTCCTGCACTTAGGACAATTACAGCTTTGAGCATAAAGACACTTTCAGAGTGCAGAGAATGGATGATTCCACCTCAGGGAATGAACCGACTTAGGGTTCAGAAGGAAAAAATAAGGAAGCCTGCTGGACCAGCAAAGAAGTTATCTCAAGTTAGCTCAAGCCTCCACCTAAAGTTTGCTTTTGTTTTAGGAACACTTATCAGCTATGGAGCTACATTTCATTCTTGCCACCTAGAGATTTAAGGAAAATAGCTAAGGTGAAATAGCTCAGAACAATGTATTTGAAGGACACAATCAGGTCTCATCATCTCTGTAAACTGCAACTGTAACTTTCCTTTGGAAGTTGCACAATGCTGCTTTGAAATGGTTTCAAATGATTATTTGACCTGGAGCCAAATCGCTCTGAGTGCCTGAGTCCGTTATGGACCAGGTTCGCGGCAAACACCGAAAGTGGCTTTCTTTGGACACAAATGGGAAGTGGTCAGTGTTTCGAAAATTTTAATTTCACGGACCCACACAAGTAAGCCAGGCCGAGGAACGAGGTTCCCCAACACTGCTCTCCACCCTGGTCACCATGTGCTCATGTTGGAGGGACTCATCTCTCCAGACAGCTACCTTTCTCCTCCAGGGAATCTGAGTAGTTACTGCCCTGTGCTTACGTGGGGCAGAGAAGGCAATGGCAACCCACTCCAGTACTCTTGCCTGGAAAATCCCATGGGTGGAGGAGCCTGGTAGGCTGCAGTCCATGGGGTCGCACAGAGTTGGACAAGACTGTAGTGACTTAGCAGCGGCAGCAGCAGCAGCTTACATGGGGAAGTCTCTAGAAAGAGCGTTATTTTAATTCTTGCTTCCCATCTGCCTAGAGTGTGACATCTTGCTTTCAATAGTTGAGTTACTCAACACAAAGTGTGTTGGTAAGCAAGAACAGGACAGAGGGATGATGCAGGGAAATGGCATGCAAACAGCCTCCCAGAGTCAGATTATTTTGAACAAAAATGTTAGGAGTTTGAATTTGACGTTCTTGAAAAAGACAAGGCCAAAAGGGGATATCACAGAACTGTTTGCCCATAATTCAATCCCTTGACTATTGCAACGCAGCAATCATGTGTGTCCATATGGATTTCCTCGGCTAGACTACTTGAGGTCACAAATGCAAGCTTATTATCACTATCCAGAAAAGTGCCTGGCTCATACCAAATTCAAGCATGACTCAATCACTGAACATATAACGAATACACAAATAGCTCTGAGGAAGTAGAAATTATAAATACGATTTAGATGCCATCCTCTCAAAATCTCTTTAAAGTAGCACACATGCATTTGCTTCATTACTTAAGTATTTCTTTTTAAAACCATGTTTCCAGTGTCAAGAAATAATAATACTTTCCTTTAATCGCATGATGATAGAGTTAAATCAATGAGACAAATTAATGAGAGGTAATGACAATGTTTCTTATGGGAGAGAAGAATAAAGGTCTCTTGATTTCAGAAACACCACGAAGAAACACCCAAACAGTTGGCCTGCATTTCCTCCTACAAGTCAGACTATCGGACTTCACTTGGGATTTGTTCTTTCCAGGCACCAAGAGAAGATGGACTGCCATCCCTACGTCAAATTGTACTGTCTTCCCCAAGCATGCTCAGGCAGAGGGGGCTGCTACACAGCGCTCAGCCCCCATTTCTGCCTTCCACCCCTGCAGAGCACGCAGGTGTTTCCCGACATCTGCATGTCACCCAGTTCTACCTTTCTCATACCTGATTTCAGCACCCCTACCCTTGCTCCAGGCTATAAGTTTAGGCGGGATAGGAACCTCAGGCTGTCTGTCTCTGTGGTACAAAATGTCTTCCCCCATCTCAGATGTTAGGTCTTTTAAGAGGGCTAGTTAAGCATTCTTCCAAAGAGAACTGCTGATGATTTATTATTGCTGATGGTGCCCTTAATGGATTTTTATATAAAGACCTGCAACATGAAATGACCTCAGAGACCATTTAGTAAAATCTCTTTATTTTAAAAATGACAAAATTATCACCCCAAGTCCATAGTTTACATTAGTATTCACTTTTGGTTTTGTACATTCTATGGATTAGGACAAATGTATGTATAATGACATGTATTCACTATTACAGTATCAATATAGAAAAATTTTTTTACTGCCATAAAAATCCTCTGTGCTCTGCCTACTATTCCTCACTCCGTCACTGATCTTTTTCTTGTTTCCACAGTTCAGATGATAATGATGCATTAATTTAGGTTCACTGATGGTAACAAATGTACCACTCTGGTGGGGGGTGTTGAGAATGGGGGAGGCTGGCATGCATCAGGGCAAGGTGGGTATGAGACATCTCTGTATCTTCCTCTCAATTTTTTCTGTGAACCTAGAACTGCCCTAAAAAAAATAACAAAGTAGTAAAAAAATAACAAAATAGAGACTTTGGGAGGCTAAGTGGCCTGACCAAGGTCACAGAGCTGGTTCCCAGTGGACCAGACTAGAATGCAGGGGCCTTATGTTGCAAGTTTTATGCACCGCACATTGCTACCCTGCATCTCATAACACCAAGAAAAAGTCAAGAGATACTTGGAATTAGAGGAGGATCTCCTCTAGTTCCAACTGAATCACTCACTCATTGCTCATGGGGAGAACTGGGGCAGGTACTGAAATTTACATCTGGGTTCTGTTTTAACCCCCCACCCCCACCCCAACCACACACACCCCAGCGCCTCCACACTTCTGCTCTTGCTGTGCTCTGCCTGGAAGACTTCCTTCTCTATCTTCAGCTGCTACTTGCTCCTGAAGGTGAAGCCTCCTCTGGGCAGAATGAATTCCTTTCTCACAATTCTCAACTCTGAGTACTTTGCAAATAACTCAGTCATAGAATGTGTAAATACTGTACTCAATGGTTACTTATTAGTCCTCCAATTTGACCCTGAGCTCCGTTAAGCAGGACTAATCTTAAATTACCTTCACATTTCCAGAGACAAGCTCTGTGATGGAGTACCATTTATGTACTCAGATCTAATATTTCTTTTTTCCGGAGTACAGTTTAAGACTAGAAAACATTATCAAACAAAAATAAATATTGCTTCTACAATGAAGCAGCTGATAGAATATATGGAATATTGTACGTTTAAGAGTGCTGGTAGGGGACAAACTATGTTATTGTGAGGATATACAGATATTCTTTCCTTCACATTAGAAACATGATTGACAACAGAACTGTAATTTTTCATTGTTCTGAAACGGCTAATAACCATTTAAGAATAGTAGGCAATCATTTGCTTTAAAAATAAAAGAATCACACAAAATATATAAAGTATATAAAGAACAGTTTGGTCCTTGGTCATGGTACTTGCTGGGAGTCATTTTGGAAGGTTATAAGGCCATCAGTGATGAGGAGGCACAGATCAAATAATGAACCTAGAAACGTCTGGTTTTAGATTGTGATCACATAAAAACAAGGCAAAAAAAAAAACCAAAAAACAAACAAACAAAAAACCAAGGTCAGTCATGAAGTTATTGCTTATAATCCTTGCTACTTTAGGATCAAGATTACATTTAAATGTACTAAAGCAAAAAAAAATATTAAATAATCTACTTTGCAAGTGTCAAATAACCAACTGTTTGATTCAAGATTTTAAAAAAGGAAATGAACACACAACACACAAAGATGGTTAAGCTGTTTTTTTCTACCACCTACATAGTGTATAATGGTGCATAATTAGAAATAAAGTTTTAGATCAAAAAACTTTACCTTTTTAAAATATCTTTTGCTCCATTTTACAGGTTCCTGTGATTTGTATTTTCCCTAAAACACAACATTTGCTCTATTCATTTATCTCATAAGGACTTGCTAGAAATGCAAATATATACATATATAAAAGTGGCTAGCTTAGATTTGACAGCCCAGAATTTAGTAACTGTATAGGCTTTATGGCTGTTTCACTTACATATAAAATGAATTTTAGAGGACAAACATATTTGGTATTTATTCTGATGAAAGCTTATTAATCACAACATGTTTTTTGAAGGTTATTTTTAAAGCCTTCATTTTTTAAATTCAAGATGATGTCCAGGCTCAGCCTTTTAAAAGGAATGTTGGTTTGTTAGATTGGGCCATCTTTCTTTATTTCCCTTAACATTCAAACATAAAATAAGGAGGAATGCAGGTCTATTAAAAAATAAAATACTTGTAGCAATACTTTAAATTATTTGGCCCTCAAAAACATTGCTTAAGAAATCAAGTTCAGCTTAGTTGTAGGTAAATGTAATTATGCTTGAGGCTGGGATGGTCTACTCTCCTTTTGGCTGGAGGTTATACTTTTGTGGCTGGAAAAAATGCTCTTCAATAGCACTAACTAGTTCTTCCAGTTCTTTCTTCAGCTGCTCGGGATCACTGCAAAACAAGGGGGAAAAAAATTTCAGGTAAGTGGATTATTTTGGAGCATGTTTTAAAGACTCCCAGTGTCAAGCAACACTGATATTTACTCTTAAGTGAAGAGTTAAATCAGACAGAACTCCAGTTACTTAAGCATGGGAACACATCTGTGGCATGGATAAAAAGCCCATGAGACAATATTTATTATTTTTCCCAAAGGCTTCCCCAGGGTCTCTACTATAAACAAAACCACACCTTTGCACTTCTCATAAGAATTTTTTTTTTTTTTGGCCATGTGAGGCATGTGGGATATTAGTTCCCTGACCAAGGATTGAACCTCTGCCCCCTGCACTGGAAGTGCAGAGTCTTAACCACTGGGCCACCAGGGAAGTCCCATAAGAATTTTCAAAACACACAATCTGTAGCCTAGCGTCCCTAAAAGTTCTGCAGGGTCCACACCTAACAGTGCAGAGAAAACTTTCGTGACTCCAGTTGTCATTTATTCCCATTGAACTGTTACAAGATATCTCCTGCAAGTCCTTGGTCTTGCAGGACATGAATGTTCCTGATCCTGTCTGTCTTCAAACTATTGGGAGCTTGGCTGAAGCCTCATGTATAAAGCCTTCCCAGGATGGAAGAGATGATGAGCCTCCTGGTGGGCCTGCTGGTCATGCACCAGGAACTCAGACTCCAAATCTTTTTAATTTTACTTTGGGAACAAAAAAGTCACAACTAAAGTATAAACAAAAATCTAGGGAACTAGATCTCTTTAACGAAATCAAGATTTTAAGCACATGAAAAATACTCATTTATGTGCAAACAATTGGAGGGTTGATTAATAGATAAAACAGACTTATAATTAGACATGTGTCTAATTTATGTGTCAGGCTTATGTATCAGGCTACTAGCTGATGTGAGTTACTGTATTTAAAACCAAGAAGTTCAATAAAAGAAATTTAAATCCCTTAATTTAAACTTTTAATACTTTATACCTTACCATCTTTAACAAAATGGGCAATCTTCGTAATTAGTTAAGATCATCCTTGCATTGTAACAGTTAACCAGTGCAACTAAAACAATCCATTTTATTACAGACAGTAATTCTGGCTCTATTACTTACCAGCTCTGTGCCCTTGGGTGAGTGACTTGACCTTTCAAAGGCCCAGATTCCTCACTTGTAAAACTGAAATAAGACTATCCTCTCAAGAGAGTTGTTGTATAGATTGAGATAAATTATATAAAGCAATTAGCACAACCTGGCCCAAAAACCTCAATAAATGTAGCTATTATTATAATTATTTTTATCCCCATTGGTAACATACAAAGTAATTATGCTTCATAAATACATATGAATTACACAAGTCTTTTTTTCCTTCTCCAAAAATGTGCTTTGAGGAAAATAACAGTTCTCAGGAAGGCACACTGACTAATAATTACTGCGTTTTTTTTTTAAACAATATCCATTAAACTAAAACTCATCAATGAATTTAATTTACTATGTATCTCCTGCTGGTTTTGTTTATCTGTTAGAACCCTGCTTGACATAATTATTACCTAATTTTTGAGACAGGAAGAGAGGTTCTTTGTTCTTAGGAGATGAGTATGAAAGTCTGCAACTTATTTTCAAATGGCTGAGAAAAATATGAGAGCAAATATCACCAAACATTAGCGACTGCTGAGACTAGGTTGGGGTAGGCAAACTATGGCTTTTGGCCTGTTTGCGTAGTTTTATCGGAAACAGCCACGACCACTCTTTTATGTCTGTGGGTGCTTTCCATCCACAACAGTAGAGCTGCACGGTTGTAACAAGGATTGTGTGGTCTGTAAACTCTAAAATAGTTACTATTTGGCTCTTCACAGAAAGTTTGCCAATCCCTAGTCTATATGAGGAGTATGTGCTTATTCACTACACTATTCTACATTTCTATAGGTTTGAAATTTTTCAAAATAAAAAGCTGGACAAAACTAAAGACATCAAGGGAATTCACTGGTGGTCCAGTGGTTTAGGACTCTGTGCTTTGACTGGCGAGGGTACAGATTCAAACCCTGGTCATGGAACTAAGATCTCACAAGTCATGTGGCATGGCCAACCCCCACCCCCCCAAAACAATAATAATAATAAAAAAAACAAAGACATCAACCCCAACAAAAAATTTTAAAAATAGTACTTGTATTTGAAAAAAGATTTTCAATTCTAAAGAGTTAGTGGGTTGTGGAATTCTACAAATGAATAGAATTCATGATGTAAAATATATTGATAATATTTAGCATTATCAGAAAATAAGGAAACCTTAGCCATGGCTTTATGGCTGTTGTGATAGGTATGTTGATGCCTTGCTTGAGTCTAGACATCATATCTATGGACTAATGTCCCAGTTTTCTGATCCTGTCTGTCTTCAAACTATTGGGAGCTTGGCTGAAGCCTCGTGTGTAAGGCTTTCCCAGGATGGAAGAGATGGGGAGCCTCCTAGTGGGCCTGCTGGTCACTTACCAAGAATTCAGACCCTCTGTTTATCTTTTTAATTTTACTTTGGGAACAAAAAGGTCACAACTAAAGTATAAACAAAAATCTAGGGAACTAGATCTCTTTATTGAAATCAAGATTTTAAGCATGTGGAAAATACTCATTTATGTGCAAACAATTGGAGGGTTGTTAATAGATTAAACAGACTTATAATTAGACATTTCTCAATGACAATAATAAAACGGCAAACTTTCAAAGTATCTTCAGCAATTTGGAAACTAATATTTGAATTTAAATCCACTCAATAAGCCATGTGAAAAATGTAAATACCACAGACCCTTGAGTAGTAAGTTGTATTGTTATTATAAAAGAAAGGTTTTTTTTTTAAAATAACATGTATTTTCACAGGATAATGAAAAAGATAAATATATAGAGAAAATACCATCTTTTTGTTTTTTAAATTTTTTGTCCATGCTGCATGGCACGTGGGATCTTAGCTACACCCAACCAGGGATCAAACTTGAACCTCCTGCAGCAGAAGCGCAGTTTTAACTGTAGGATCGCCAGGGAAATTCCCTGAATATACATCTTTAAATTGGACTCAATGTTCAGTTGTTTTCAAAACAGTGAGTCACAGAAATATGGAAACTCTAAGTAAGAATGAGAAACGAGAATTATTCAGAAGATTCAAGGCTCATTTGGATGTAGCTTGCTATTTCCTTTATGATAAACTCCCCGACAGGTGAATATTCTGAGTTCTTGTACTCAAGGTTTATAGTTTTGTTTTATTATTTCTTGCTTTGCTGTCAGCACTCACTTCTCCCTGATTAAGTAAAGTCCAACTGCAACAAATCTTCCCCAGCCCCTCTAACCTGCATTTAATCTGTCATTGGCTGGCTAATTTAGGATGCTCAGAAAATTTCCTTTGCTCTTATTTCCATATAATGGAAATTTGGTTCACAAGCCAGAAAAACCCTCTGATCAATGCTCTGGGGTGTATGTGCCATTACCACCTAGACAGACTTATGCTGTCCACTACAGCAGCCACTAGTAACACGTGGCTATGGTGCACTTGCAATGTGGCTGGTGCAAATGCGGAACTGAACTGAAATTTCAAATTGCATATGTGGCTCGTGTTTTATTTCTGTTGGATAGCACTGACTTAATTCACTTTTAAAAAAACTTTCCTGATTTTGAACTGTATTCTGAAAAGAGAAGTGAAAGCTAAGCGACTGTTAAATGTGTAATATTACATTTACATGTGCTAGCTACATGCACCATGGCTGATACAGTTCCAAATATTACAGGCGTTGGAAACTGAGTGACTCAAACCCTTTCAGTTCAGTCGCTCAGTTGTCTCCAATCTTTGCGACCCCATGGATTGCAGCACGCCGGGCTTCCCTGTCCATCACCAATTCCCGGAGCTTACTCAAACTCATGTCTGTCAAGTAGGTGATGCCATCCAACCATCTCATCCTCTGTCAACCCCTCTCCTCCTGCTTTCAATTTTTCCCAGCATCAGGATCTTTTCCAGTTAGTCAGTTCTTTGCAGCAGGTGGCCAAAGTATTGGAGTTTCAGCTTCAGCATCAGTCCTTCCAATGAATATTCAGGACTGATTTCCTTTAGGATTGACTGGATTGATCTCCTTGCAGTCCAGGGGACTCTCAAGAGTCTTTTCCAACAAACAGTGCAAAGGCATCAATTCTTTGGCACTCAGCTTTCTTTATAGTCCAAACCCTTTACAAGGTCACAAAACATGACCTTGAAGCTACTAGACCATCAGCTCTTTGGCGGTGAGGACACTTTCTGCTGTGGCTCTTTATCTGCCCCAAAACCCACCATGATTTACACACAATGGATGCTCAAAGATATTTGTTGAATGGATTTGTAATTGACTGGATGGATTTCATTAATTCATTAATTTAATCCATTAATTCATTAATGGATTTTAATTCATTTGTACCAGGGACATGGAGAAAAAGTCACTGGTGCCAGCCTCAAATAAAAAGTACTAGAAAAAGGAAATTTTATTAATATTACTGAAATTAAGAAGTTTTCCCATACAGGGAAATTTTAGAAGGAAATAAATAGGAAGAAAGCACTCCTGTTCCTCGACACTTCAAAAGCTATTAAAATCATAATATTACTGCAGGTTCTGAAACAACATTCTTACTAAACTACATACTGGACAGATGAGCTACTTTACTTAGTGTCTGCAGAGCATTTAGGAAGTTTAAGGAATAAACACCACAGCCGCTGCCGTCCATACCTATTTCCAGGGGGGGCGCACAGTTCCAAATAGTACTTGATTTTGGGCTCTGTCCCACTGGTCCGCATGGTGGCCACACCTCCATTAGCAAAGCTAAAGGTGATCATCTGGCTGCTTTTACTAGTCGGGAGAATCTAGGAATTAATTGTCATGTTATAAATTTATTAGTAAGTAGCAACGTAAGTTGTTTTTTACCTAACTAATATTTTTCCTCAAATAAGCAAGAAAGTAAATGCAAAAAAAAGAAGAACACATTTGAGGAAGTCAGAAAATATACTAGGTATAAATGAAATAAATAATAATAAGCCAATTTGTGAAAATAAAGTAACTTTGTATACTACTTTTTACCTCTATGGTTTTATTAAAGCTACTGAAAGTTTTTCTAAAATCGAAACACACCCTTTCACAAGAAATTGCTTTAAACCGATTAATAATGCATTACAAAACCCCACAAAACAATGAAATAGGCTTATTTCACTTTCAAAAGCTCCTGGTATATGTATCATGGCTGACTGCTCTTCAAACTCTACTAAAGTGACCGAAGTATTAAAATAAAAAAGCACACAAGGGCAAAGCGGCAGCAGCTGTTGAGGGGTTTGCCAACCAATCATGGCAGTCAGAAACCAGATGAAGAGGTGGAAGGGACCTGCTGGAACACAGGACAATGACCAGGGGGCGCCTACAACAGGCAGACACGAACTGAGTCAGGACCCCCTGCAGAGCAAAGCTCACTAACCGGGGCACCAGGTACTGCAAAGGGCAGGCATGAGGCAAGGGCAGACAGAGGGAGCATCTGAAAGGAGCTATTGGATCCTCCCAGATCCTCAACTTCTGCCCATGTGGTCAACAAACCACCTCACCAGGAGATGGCTTAAATCTCTGGTATAACTGAAACAGAAGAGCTTAGAAGTTGGGGGACACTGGGCATCATGGAAGGCAGAACATGGAGAAAACAGAGTAACTCAGAGTCCCCACACTGAACACTAGCACCTCTCCTCCCAGGTCCCATTGACCTCTCCAACACTTCCAAGGACTCAGCATCCCAGCTTATTACCCTTAGGCAGGAGACTGGGGTGACAGCGAGGCGTCCCCAGAAGACCTTGAAGGAAATAAAGACAATTCACAGGAAGAAAGATCTACATTAAAAAAACAAAGCTACAATTAATATCCTTAATAGAGATAAGATATAATATACACAAAACAAGATATTACTTTTAATAGAGGAAAAAGAGCTGAAATGTTCAAAGAAGCAGACATTTAATGTTGAGGTAATCTCTCCAAAAAGTAGGAAAGGAAGACACAGATGGACAATGGGAAGAGGTGAAACATGGAAAGCAGAACATCACTCGGAGGGTCAGTGTCTGAGAACTTGTCAAGAAGGACTTGTCAAGAAGGGGAGAACAGAAAATTCAAGGGAAAAGGTTATTTGGAAAACAACCATCCAGCCTCCTTCTTTGAAAAAAATCAAGAGTTTCTCAGGACTGAAAGAAATGACTCCACAGGCCAACAAAGACCAACCAAGTGTCCAGAAAATGAAAGAAAGGAGGCCCATACTAAAAGCTTATCACTGGAATTCTGAACCCAAGGTTTAGTGGAATGTTCCTAATACTTTCCACAGAGAAAAAAAAATATTGCACAGAAAGGACTGAATGGGTATGGCATCCTTATCCCTGGATGCAGCACACAGCAGGTTCCAACTATTCCCCGAATAAATGAATGATGGATGCTCCACAGCTTGACAAACATGGAGCAATGCTTTCAAAACTGTGAGTCAATAAAGTGTGTGGGTAGAGCAAGACATTTTCAGACCTAAACACCTCTAAAAATTTACCTCTATTCACTTCTTCTTAGGAAGATACTAGAAAATGTGATTTAGGAAGCTAATTATAAAAAGGGGTCCAGGAGCAAGGGATATAACCCCAGAGAGTAGTGAAGAGCATCCCCAGGATGACAGCTGGGCATTCAACCCAGAGAGCAATGGGCCCTCCCCAGAGAAAGGGGCCAGGAGGGAGGCCTTTGGAAACAAGATGGAACCAACAGAAGCAGGGAATCATTGGACTAGGTAGAAAACCCTGCTGCTGCTGCTGCTGCTGCTAAGTCGCTTCAGTCATGTCCGACTCTGTGAGACCCCATAGACGGCAGCCCGCCAGGCTCCCCCGTTCCTGGGATTCTCCAGGCAAGAACACTGGAGTGGGCTGCCATTTCCTTCTCCAATGCATGAAAGTGAAAAGTGAAAGTGAAGTCGCTCAGTCGTGTCCGACTCTTAGTGACCCCATGGACTGCAGCCCACCAGGCTCCTCCATCCATGGGATTTTCCAGGCAAGAGTACTGGAGTGGGGTGCCATTGCCTTCTCCGAGAAAACCCTACTGAAAGCTATTTGAAGGATGTGGCAAGAACTGGTGAGGAATACATAGAAATCCATGCAAATAAAAGAACAAAGCAGTTATTAATTACAAAAAAAAATAATTCTTTATACCAGGTAAGGGGAACCTAAGCAAAGTACACTACTTAGCTAAGCAGAAAACAATAGTTACTAGTCATCATAATACAAGCTTGCAATCTGATGTTGCCAAAACCTGTGGTACAACTGTACTGCAAGGACAGGGGAGAAGAGTTGTGAATGCTGCAACTCTAAGAACTAAATCCCTATTTCCATCATGTTGTTAAGTCGCTTTAGTAGTGTCCAACTCTTTGCGACCCTATGGATTATAGCTTGCCAGGCTCTTCTGTCCATGCGATTTTCCAGGCAAGAATACTGGAGTGGGCTGCCATTTCCTCCTCCAATCTCCATCATAGAAAATTAATAAAGCCTAACACCGATAAGTCAAAGCATCACTACATGAGCATGTTATTTAGAACCATGAGAAACAACTAAGAGGGAAGGTGGTTTTCTTGACACATGGCAATGAAGTGGTAGGAGGTGGAACCGCCAAGTTTCTTCATAACCCTTTAATACTATTTGCCTTTTAAAACCATTTTGTGTGCAAATGTAAATTAAAAAATATAAAAAGGAGAATATTAAAGCAAATGTCCAGCATCTCATACGGATATTCCTACTCTTCTTCCCCTACCCACTTGCCATAGTTAGCAATACTATCTTCTGCCATATTTGTGCCTTCTTTGGACTCCAGTCGGGGATCCACATGGTAGGAAGAATTTGAACTCATGTGCTATAGCTAACAACTCCCATATGAATGAATGATTAGTGTTAGTTGCTCAGTCATGTGCAACTCTGTGCAACCCCATGGACTATAGCCCGCCACATTCCTCTGTCCATGGAATTCTCCAAGCAAGTATACTGGAGTGGGTAGCCATTCCTTTCTCCAGGGGATCTTCCCGACCCAGGGATTGAACATGGGTATCCCACACTGCAGGTGGATTCTTTACCATCTGAGCCACCAGAGAAGCCCCAACAACTCCCATATAGTCAGAGAATAGGGTAAAACTAAGGAGGAAGCTAACAGTAGTTCTCAAGGCTGGACGAGTAACATCTGCATCAGCAGGGCATTTATTAGAAAGGCAAATAAGGGGTGGGCTGCAGCACTCAGTTTTAACCTGGCCACCAGGTGATTCTGCTGTTTTTTCAAGTTCAACTGCTGAAAGAGAGGAAAAGCCGGATTTGCGATCAGAAGACCCAGATTCTACCCAGAGCATCACCAATTAGCTTCTAACCACAGGCAGGTCTTACACTCCTGAGTATAGTCATCCCTCAGCACCCATGGAGGGTGCCAGGATCCCCTGCAGATACCAAAATCCACGGATGCTTAAGTCCATTATATACACTAGTGTAGTAAGTTGACCCTCGGTGTTTATGATGTGCCTAAGATACCGAGAGCCGACTGTATCGATTTCCTGCTGTGTTCAAAGATGGCGTGGGCTGAGATGACTAGTGAGAATCCCTGTAGTTTTAGCTCATGTTTTAAAATTATCTCTATATTTTAATAGCTTATTCATAGTAATGCCTAAAATCAGCTTCAATTAATTATATGATTAAATAGGTTGAACTATTCAAAGCATAGTGAAAAAGTAAATAGAAAAGACTTTAAATGATAAAAAAAATTACTCACAGCTTTTTTATCAGGTTCATTATCATCATAGCCAGTTGTAAGGTCCCTAACGTGAGAAATCTCAAATCTGCCACAAGTTTTTGGATAATTACTCTTCCCATCATAGTTTCTAAGGTTTTCAAATAATTGTTTAATAGTTTCTTGATCATGGCAGATAAAATACGAAGCTCTGGTGATATGGTAGCCATACCTATCAATACAAACATGGTTACATGCAAATGAGGAACAAATAATTGTGCACAGTATACACTGAACATGTATCTATTGCACAGTATATTCTAAAACAAACAGCCATGACTAATTTCAAAGGAATAATTCAGCATTAAATAAAGAGGTCCAACAATCTACCCCAGGAATCACTGCCCTGCTGTGTGGCCCTCAGTCTCTATTTGTAAGTAGAAGTTTTATCATTGGAATATAGCCACGTCATGCCCATTACCTTGTATCTGGTTGTTTTTGCACTAGAAAGGCAGAAATAAGTAATTGCCACAAAGACTAAACAGATGTTTAATGAACACATTTAGTGTTTTTCAACACTGGAGATTTAAAAAATCACATTCTTCCCTCAGCCATTTCTGCAACTAATGTTCTCATTTATGAAGGATTAACGTCATCACAAATGGTAATTACTATTAACTGCTTAAGTACCAAAAGGAAAAGGTGATCTCTTATTTAGTTTTCATAAGAAATAGAATTCATAACTAAAGCAAGAGCATCAGAAAGAATATGAGTACCCCATGCACAAGAAGAGAGCAAAACAGTAAAAAATATTCCTGTGTGCGGATGCATGTTAACTGTATCTACTGTGATCATTTCACAATATAGACATACACTGAATCATTGTGTTGTACACCTGAACTGATTTAAAAAAAATTACTTCAATTAAATAGTCAATAGAAACTTACTCAACATAGATGGCTTTTAGCTGCTGAGACAAAGACAAATTCTTGGTTGCTAGAAAGCTGGCCAACTCTGCAGTTATGACAGCAGCGCTGACTCCATCTTTGTCCAGCACGAAAGGGCAGCACATATATCCTGCAGAAATACGAGTCATACACATATCCTAAGGACTGGGTCCTTTTACACACTGCGGATACACACATCTATATGCATCCTGCCTATTGCATGAGCGGTTGTCAAGGATGTAAATGATTCTCATTCACCACCATTGTATTTAAGAATCTAGCCCAGTGCCTAGTGGGCCTTCACGAAGTATTTGTTGAGTACAAACTATTATGTATAAAATAAATGATATATAAGGATGCATTGTACAACACAAGGAGTCTAGCCAATATTTTATAATAACTATAAATGAAGTATAGTCTATAAAAATACTGAATCACTATGTTGTAAACCTGAAACTAATATAATATGGATGCGCTCAGATGCTCAGTTGTGTCCAACTCTTTGCAACCGCATGGACTGTATCCCGCAAGGCTTATCTGTCCATGGGATTCTCCAGGAAAGAATACTAGAATGGGTTGCCATGCCCTCCAGGGGATCTATTCAACCCAGGGATCCAGCCCTCATCTCTTAGGTCTCCTGCACTGGCAGGCAGGTTCTTTACCACTAGTGCCACCTGGGAAGCCCTCAGTTCAGTTCAGTTCAGTCGCTCAGTCATGTCCAACTCTTTGTGATTCCATGGACTGCAGCACGCCAGGCTTCCCTGTCTATCACCAACTCCCGGAGCTTACTCAAACTCATGTCCATTGAGTCGGTGATGCCATCCAACCATCTCACCCTCTGTCATCCCCTTCTCCTGCCTTCAATCTTCCCAGCATCAAGGTCTTTTCAAATGAGTCAGTTCTTCGCATCAGGTGGCCTAAGTATTAGAGTTTCAGCTTTAGCATCAGTCCTTCTAATGAATATTCAGGACTGATTTCCTCTAGCATGGACTGGTTGGATCTCCTTGCAGTCCAAGAGACTCAAGAGTCTTTTCAACACCACAGTTCAAAAGCATCAATTCTTTGGTGCTCAGCTTTCCTTATAGTCCAACTCTCATATCCATACATGACTACTGGAAATACCATTAGATGGACCTTTGTTGGCAAAGTAATGTCTCTGCTTTTTAACATGCTATCTAGGTTGGTCACAACTTTTCTTCCAAGTAGTAAGCACCTTTTAATTTCATGGCTGCAGTCACCATCTGCAGTGGTTTTGGAGCCCCCCAAAATAAAGTCAGCCACTGTTTCCTCATCTATTTGCCATGAAGTGATGGGACCGGATGCCATGATCTTAGTTTTCTGAATGTTGAGTTTTAAGCCAACTTTTTCACTTTCCTCTTTCACTTTCATCAAGAGGCTCTTTAGTTCTTTGCTTTCTGCTAGAAGTACGGTGTCATCTGCATATCTGAGGTTATTGATATTTCTCCCTGCAATCTTGATTCCAGCTTGTGCTTTATCCAGCCCATCATTTCTCATGATGTACTCTGAATATAAGTTAAATAAGCAGGGAAGCCCTCAACTATGCTTTAATTAAAAAAAAAAAAGGAACAAAAAGAGGAAGTATTTGTTGAATAACTTGTAAGGATAGTCTCCCTTCTAGACAAATTGTCCTCATTTTCCAGGTCTAGCCCTTCAGCTCACACAAAATTGTTTCTAATTGCTCGAGTCAATGCTTATTCTGTCTTCTCTGAATTCCTGTAGTTTTTGCCAGTACATGATTCACCTTGACAGTGAGCCTATACTCTTTTGTGTGGTTACTAACCTCACTTATATAAACTACTACAGGCTAACATCAGTTTATCCATTTCCTTCAGGGTCAGTGTGTAATTGATAAGCAATAAATTTTGGATAAACAAATTTTGGGGCTTCCCAGGTAGCACTAGTGGTAAAGAAATCACCTGCTAATACAGGAGACATAAGAGATGAAGGTTCAATCCCTGGGTCAGTAAGATCCCCTGGAGGAGGGCATGACAACCCACTCCAGTATTCTTGCCTAGAGGATCCCATGGACAGAGGAGTCTGGTGGGCTATGGTCCATACGGTTGCAAAGAGTTGGACACAACTGAAGCAACTTAGCATACACATAGTAACTTTTACTAAATAAACAGCTAAAATATCCCCAGCACAAACATTTGCATTTCACGTTTCTATTGCTGGCTCTCTGTTTCGCTCATTTATAGTGATTATTTAAGACAAGTGTTTTCCCATTATCCTGGCTGGTTCTTTCAGGTGATAACCACTCTGCTGGAAGTCCTACAACTGTGGCTTCTCCTTTCTTCTGGACATATCTTTGCAGGGCACTCTCTAACGGGCAGTGAACTATATGTGGCCTAGATATCAACACCACAGTGAGGAAATACTTCAGCTCCCCAAGTAGGAGGATTTTCTTAAGCTACTACAGCCAAGTACAAAACATCACTATTTACAGTCATCAGGGGAGAGGATTCACTTCCTTACATGAATGGCTTGATTATTTGTGAGATATTCTTTTCAGCTAAAAAAAAATCTGACGCCAACTCTGGGGTTGGACAGTTCAGCATTTGCAGAGGGTCACAGAAGAAAAGCAAACTGCATGCTTCTGTTTCACTGTTAATCTTTGAGCCCAAATCCAAATCTTTGCCCATTTATGCACATTCTATAAATTAACTGATCACATGATCATGGTGCTCAACTCTTACCAATAGCTTCTTCAAATGCAAATAAGACATTTTTCCCCTGGTCTATCAGCTGTTTGGCTCGATTTCCCATCCATTTAAAGCCAGTTAATGTTTCCTAAAAGGATAATCCAAGAGAGAAACGCCTTAGACTTTCTCCAGAGCAAAAGAAAGGGAAAGGGGCAAGTCTCACAAACACTATACCTCAAAGTGAAAGCCCTCCTTCAAGGCGATGGCTCGCAGGATTTTGGAAGAGACGGTGCTGGACAACATGTATAAGTTTTGAAGGGCGCTGTGATCTTGGTTCTTTTCTTTCCAAGAAGTAAAGAGCCACCAGCCCAGGAGGGCCCCCAACTCATTGCCTGAAAACACTTTCCATTCGCCACTGAAAGAAAAAACCACCTGTGCATGACAGTGATCTTAAGAGAGTGCTTAACTGTAAGTGACAAATATGGACAGAACAATTAAGCCAAACAAGGCTCCAAGGGGCCTCTGCAGGACTGTTCTCCCTAATCTTTGTTGTTGTTCTCATTATTCTTGTTCACATAACAGAAGTGTGGCTACCACTGCACAAACATCTGAGCAGCTACCGTGTCTCAGCCAGTTTGCCTAGACAAACACCCTATCTTTGAAAACTCTAAGTATGTCAGCGATGACACAGAAATGCTTTTATTTCAGTCTTCAGCAAAGGGCTTTGGTTTTAAACATAACAGATACATGCGGGCAAGATGCCCCCCCAAGTATAATAGCTCATATATTTCAAGTTTTTGCTCAGCACTGCAGTTTCTGAGAGAGAGCTTAGCATTCCTTAAGATTCAGCACAGTTCTAGCACAGTCTGGACACCAGAGAACAAGCCTGCAACTATCACTTTGTGAAGTCAAGGTGGTTACAAGCATACCTCACATTTGATCATATAGCACCTCAACTTAAATTTCTAAAAACTGACACAGAATTGAACCTGTTTTGTCATAACTGAAAGTCCTAAACCTTTGGCAGCACCAAACTGTCCCCCAAACATCACACATGCTCTTTGACCTGCAAAACTACTTGGAGGCTGTGTACCTTTCAACTTTCCTCCTAATCCATCACTGCTCTGTACAAACTCTATAGTCACACTTATCTCAAGCATTGCAGCACCCCACAGGCAAGCTCTCTGGTCTCCGTTCAGTCAGTTTAGTCGCTCAGTTGTGTCCGACTCTTTGCAACCCCATGAACCGCAGCACGCCAGGCCTCTCTGTCCATCACCAACTCCCGGAGTTC
Source organism: Budorcas taxicolor (assembly GCF_023091745.1). NCBI lineage: Eukaryota > Metazoa > Chordata > Mammalia > Artiodactyla > Bovidae > Budorcas > Budorcas taxicolor. The sequence continues at coordinate 57,636,094 of NC_068915.1, read as the reverse complement.
ACTCAAACCCATGTCCATCGAGTCGGTGATGCCATCCAGCCATCTCATCCTCTGTCATCCCCGTCTCCTCCTGCCCTTAATCTTTCCCAGCATCAGGGTCTTTTCAAATGAGTCAGCTCTTCGCATGAGGTGGCCAAAGGATTGGAGTTTCAGCTTCAACATCAGTTCTTCCAATGAACACCCAGGGCTGATCTCCTTTAGGATGGACTGGTTGGATCTCCTTGCAGTCCAAGGGACTCTTGAGAGTCTTCTCCAACACCACAGTTCAAAAGCATCAATTCTTCGGCACTCAGCTTTTTTTATAGTCCAACTCTTACATCCATACATGACCACTGGAAAAACCACAGCCTTTACTAGATGGACCTTTGTTGGTAAAGTAATGTCTCTGCTTTTCAATATGCTATCTAGGTTGGTGGTAACTTTCCTTCCAAGGAGTAAGCGTCTTTTTATTTCATGGCTGCAACAGCAATTGCAGTGATTTTGGAGCCCAGAAAAATAAAAGTCAGCCACTGTTTCCCCATCTATTTCCCATGAAGCGATGGGACCAGATGCCATGATCTTCGTTTTCTGAATGTTGAGCTTTAAGCCAACTTTTTCACTCTCCACTTTCACTTTCATCAAGGGGCTCTTTAGCTCTTCTTTACTTTCTGCCATAAGGGTAGTGTCATCTGCATATCTGAGGTTATTGATATTTCTCCCGGCAATCTTGATTCCAGCTTGTGCTTCTTCCAGCCCATCATTTCTCATGATGTACTCTGCATATAAGCTAAATAAGCAGGGTGACAATATACAGCCTTGATGTACTCCTTTTCCTATTTGGAACCAGTTTGTTGTTCCATGTCCAGTTCTAACTGTTGCTTCCTGACCTGCATACAGGTTTCTCAAGAGGCAGGTCAGGTGGTCTGGTATTCCCATCTCTTTCAGAATGTTCCACAGTTGATTGTGATCCACACAGTCAAAGGCTTTGGCACAGTCAATAAAGCAGAAATAGATGTTTTTCTAGAACTCTCTTGCTTTTTCGATGATCCAGCATATGTTGGCCATTTGATCTCTGGTTCCTCTCTGCCTTTTCTAAAACCAGTTTGAACATCTGGAAGTTCACGGTTCACATATTGCTGAAGCCTGGCTTGGAGAATTTGAAGCATTACTTTACAAGCGTGTGAGATGAGTGCAATTGTGCGGTAGTTTGAGCATTCTTTGGCACTGTCTTTCTTTGGGATTCAACATGGCATTGAAGGTCTGGCTCCTCACCAAACCTTTGTCAAGTGCTGAACTTTAAAGTCAGCACCAAACAAAGTACTTTGCCCTGATTAGGCACTGAGTCATTAATTATGATAAAAGTGATGATAAAAGGGGGATGGTAACAAGTAAGTTCAATACCAAAGTTCAATACCAAATACACGCTGGGCTGGCTGACCCTACATTATGCTTGCCGAACCTGTGGCTGCTGGACTGGTACTTGCTCTACGTCAGAGGATCTGACAGAGGTTCAATGAGATGATCATTTGCAAGATAATTGGGAAACATTTCCAAATACATCCGGTCCCTCTAGAAACATCTGACTGACACTATATCACACATCATGCAGGTAATCACAATTTATTGTACCTGTCTTGCTTTTCTGCCACAGCAAGTCTATCAGCATCTGGGTCATTTGCTAAAATGATTTTGGCCTTGGTTTTGTCAGCCAAAGCAAAAGACAAAGTCTGAAAAAGAGAGAAAAAGAAGAGAAAAAGATCACTCCAACCAAGAACTGAGCACACTACAGTCTTTAAAAATATTCAGTTCTTTAAGAACTAAAAGAGGTCTTTTCCCAAACCAAGACTGAATCTTATTTCTGGAACTGGTCTTGGTTGGTCACATACTACTTCCTAAGTCAGAGGTCAGATAAGGAGAGCATCAACGCATGACCCATGTGTGCCAGTGGGACTCGCCCAACATCTGACTGTGTTTGTGGCTGGACTGGTTATTTCTAAGCCTGGCCCTGTGATCAACCTCATAGACAAATCAAAATTGACTCTCTGAGTATAACTGTTACCCTAACCTTTAAAAAGTTTAAGTGGGGGCTTCTTTGATGGTCTAGCAGCTAAGACTCTGCGCCCCCAGTGCACGGGGCCTGGTTCAATCACTGGTCAGGGGACTAGAGCCCACATGTTGCAACTAAGATCTGGGGCAGCCAAGTAAATAAATACTAAAAATAAATAAAATAAAAAGCTTAAGGGAACCATAATTGAAATAGCAACTTTTTCATATCAGAAAAATGTTAACTGAGAAATAAAAATTGTGTGACAAATCTCCATTCTATTATTGTTTCTTTTTGGCATTAAGAAGCACAGTAAATTAAATTAAATTAAATTAAATTAATTAAATTGAATGTAAAGCATCATTTTAAATTTGCGAGCAATTTCAGCTTTTGCATCCTGATGCTTAAGACATCTGATTTGAAAGTTCCTTTAAGAATGGATGCCTAATAAATATAAATTTTCAATGATGAAATCACATTTTTGTTTGCCACAATGAAAATACAAGAAAAACTTGTTTTACTCCAAAGTAATAATTTTGAATTATATTCAAGATAAATTTTATAATTAAAAAACAGTCAAGTTACCAAGACACCTTTACCCTCTTCGGGATTCGGGTATTTCACTGTTGGGAACTCAGGATCAGGGTCCTTCTGTTCGGGAACAGCCTCGGGAGGAACAAAGTCGAATGCCTTGAAAGCCGACTGCACGAAGCTGTGACCCACACCGTGGACAGAGGTATGCACAAACTTCACCTTGGTCTCCTTGTTCACAGCCCTAGAAACAGACATGTGGAGAACGAGAAGATACACAAACATGGCTCTCAAAATGAAAGGAGGTTTGCAAAATACCAAGGAACCAGATACCCAAGAACATAAGATTTCAAAATAATAAGAATGTATAAGACAACTGAGTATCTTTCAAAATTCTATTTAAAAAAAAAAAGAAAGCTTTTTCACTCTCTCCCAAACATACACGCTCCCACAACACATTGTTTTAAATTTCACTCTGCAGTTACTTCCTGCAAAGCCGATTACTTCTGGATTTTGTTTCATGCTACAACTTCACACCTACAGTGGGTTCCAGGAGGGACTCCCAGCTGGCCCACGGCAGTACCTACCCACAGCAGTGCCAGCTCCAGGGCTTCATCTATTCCCTACCATCTTCACATAAGACTTTCAAAATGTCCCTTTGAACACAATGCGATGGAACTTCCCATATACAGACGTATGACTAATAAAACATTTTCTTTGTCAAGTAACAATCCTATTTAGCAAAGTGCTCTGATTGAGGGACTTAATTTAGAATAAAAATAACATCAAAATTAACAGCAGAAGTTATAGCAAATGTAAATACAAAGTGTTAAAAAATTCCAGCTATCTGACTGCTAGTTTCTAAGGTAGTGTACACTTCTTTTGGCAATGAGTAAATGAACAAGGTCTTCCTTAAGACAACAGTAGTTTAAAACAAACATATCTTTGAAAATAAATACGTCTAGAAAAATAAATATGCACGATTAGTAAGAACAAATCTGGAAAAGATGAAATTCAGAAGTTGATCCAACTTGAATTGGGAAATATGTGAGAAGCAGTAAGGCTTAGGGCTTAATATGATTTGGAGACAGATTCTAAATTTAACTCCTGGAGATCTGCTCCTTTTATTTGGCTGCCCTGGGTTTTACTTGTAACACACAGGATCTTCAATCTTTGTTGCAGTACGTGAGATCTTTAGTTGTGGCATGTGGGATCTAGTTCCCTGACCAGAGATCAAACCCAGGCCCCCTGCATTGGGAGCGTGAAGTCTTAGCCACCCAACCACTCGGAAAGTCCCTAGAGCTCTGCAATTCTAAGCTGTGGGACTGTTGCTTATTTTCTGTGACCTCTCTGAGTTACAGTTTTCTCATCTATAAAATGGCAATATATCAGAACCTACCCTCAGCATTACTGTGATGATTAAAATGAGATGAATTAATTAGTACAAAGGAAGGGAATATAGCGGTTATCTGATAGATAACAGCACTTAAATCATGTTAGAAACTGTCTGATTAAAGGTGATATTTCCAGTTAGTCAAAGAAAAATAGATTCTTCAGTGTAATATGTTAGCACAATTGCACTTTTTAGAAAGAATTTAATCTGCTTTCCTACTTTATGCCTCATACAAAATTAAAAATAACTAAGAATTCAAAAGATTTAAACGGTGCAAAATATGGACTTCTCTGGAATACAGTGGTTAGGACTTTGTGCTTCCACTGCAGGGGACACAGGTTTGATCCCTGGCTGGGGAACTAAAATCTCACATGTCATGTGGCATGGCCAAAAACAAAACAAAACATTGCAAAATGTAAACACGAAAGCTTTAAAGTAAAACAAGAGTTGTGCTTTTTAAAAAATAATCTTGGTATAGTGAAATCTTTTTAAGTATGACACAAAACCCAGAAGTTGGCAATTAAAAGTTTCAATGAAAAAATCCAAAGGTAATAACAGAAGGGAAAACAATATTTGAAATAAACAAAGACTAGCTTTTCTGTACAAGCAAAGAGGTTTCACAAATGCAAAAAAAAAGAACAAATACTTAGAAAAATATAGGTTAAATAAAGATAAAAATATTCATAATTAAAAGTGTAAATAAAGTTAGGTATTGGTTTCATGTAGCAAACTGGGAAAGAGGAGATACTTCATAATACTCAGTGTAGGTAAGAACGTGTGGGGACCATATACTGTTATCATATTCGGTTGGTGAGAACCTCAGCTAGTATAACATTTCTAAGAGCAATTTTTAAATCATTATTAACTTTATAAATGTATATATAATTCTGATGCCTGCACTGTATCTTTTTTTTTGCACCCTGCACATCTTGTGGGATCTTAGTTCCCCAACCAAGAACCAAAGCCCTGCCCTCCACAGTGAAAGCGCACAGTTCTAACCACTACCAGGACCATCGGTTCAGTTCAGTTCAGTCGCTCAGTCGTGTCCGACTCTTTGCGACCCCACGAATCGCAGCATGCCAGGCCTCCCTGTCCATCACCAACTCCCAGAGTTTACTCAAATTCATATCCATCGAGTTGGTGATGCCATCAGGGAATTCCATCTACTATGTATTTTTCTGAATACTCTTATACACACACACACCCCCCCCAATACTCAAGGAACCGTGTTCAAAGTTGCTGACTCTGGTGCTACGTGGTGAGTAGGAGAAAACTAGAAACGCTTAGTCTTTATGAAGCTCAGTAAGAGAGACAGAAGGAACATGCACAGATGAGTTTTGTTTGGATTACAGACCATTTTTAAATGGTCCCCAACATTTAAAAATTAGAGAATTTCATATACAAAAATCTAGGTTTCCAGTTTTTCTTAGGAGAAAAAAATCAGATAACTGGGAATGCGGGATCTATGTTTGCACATGGTAACACCAATGGCACGGCAGCTCCCTTCAGGTGGGGCGGGGCTTCCACATTCCATACAGGAGCCGCCACTCCCAGACGGTCCAGCAAATACAATACTAGAGACAACCCTGAAGTTCTGCTGCTTAACTATCAGTGGTTTCTTCCTAAGGGGACAATCAGGAGTGATGGGACCCTCGGCATACTAGGGCAGGACAACCCTTCACTCAGCTCCTCTGCTTCCTATCCATGAGCATCACATCTGTGTCACAGGGTTAAACAGGCTGGTACAGTAGCCATTAAAACAAAAGGGTCAGGACTAATGGGAGCTAATACAGAAAGGTATCCATGACAAAGCAGCCAGAGGGGAAAAGGCATAGGACAAGACACATGCACTCTATATTCTTAGTTATGATTTTGAAATACTAATATATTACACGTATATATGTTTATATATGAAATGAAAATTTCTGGGAAGATTAAAAAGTCAACATTTTATTTTTTATTTTTTCAATATAAATTTATTTTAATTGGACTCTCCTTTTTCTCAACATTTTCTATTTGACACCTTCCAACAAGCTTTTTTTTTACATACATATATAGAAGTACGCCCACACACACACACACACACACACACACACACACACACATATATATTATACATACACACACACACACACACACAGAGCTTTCCTGGTGGCTCAGACAGTAAAGTGTCTGCCTGCAATTCAGGAGACCCAGGTTCAAACCCTAGGTCAGGAAGATCCCCTGGAGAAGAAATGGAAACCCACTCCAGTACTCCTGCCTGCAAAATCCCATGGACAGAGGAGCCTGGTAGGCTACAGTCTATGGGGTTGTAAAGAGTTGGACGTGACTGAGTGACTTCACTTTCTTTCTTTACACACACATATACATATATATGAATCTACAACAGAGGTCAGAAAACCATAGCCTGTGGGCCAGCCAGGCAGATCTACAGTCAAGGGATCTGCCACTGAGCTATGCCCCTGAAACCCATTTTTATAAACTTTTTTTTTTAACACAGCTATGTTTGTGTTCGTTCATTTCTGTATCATCTATGGCTGCTTTCTTGCAACCACAGAGCTGGGTAGTTGAGCAACATAGTGGCTCACATAGCCAAAAGCATTCACTGTCTTTTTAAGAAAAGTTGCCAACCCCTCATCTACAGCCTCTTAAGTCAGATGCAGTAACAGTATATAAATAGTAACAGTATAGAATACCAGTTGAGGACAAAAATGTAATGAAAACATAATTTGGTTGAATCACATTAATTTAACTCAGTTTCCCACCCATTTACCTGTGAAAACAGTATTTTTTAAGGTCTTCAAAGTAGTCTTTATTGATGGAAGCGCTTGGGTCATGTAGGAGCAGACTGCCATTGAGTACAGAATCGTCCCAGGCTTGAGGCCACGGTTCTAGATTTTCTTCAATAGCCTGTGAAATCCCTTTATCATGAGGAGAGATGATCTGAGCCCCATTTTCCCAGTAGACCTGGAGAACATGGGAACATATCCAGACGGTTTAGAGTTCATCCGTTCCCTGTGCTCCCAAGGCACAGACTTCAGATGGAAGGACATAAGTACGGAGAGAAAAATGAAAATACCTTGTAACCATTATCCTGCTTTGGATTGTGAGAGGCAGTTATCATGATTCCAGCACAAAGTTTCAAATGTGATACTGTGTAGGGCTGTAATATAGTAGGAAACAAGAACAATTGGAAGCAAAAAATTAGATATATATTTGAAAGTCTACCATACATTGTTTGTACCATTTTCCCTCTAATAAAAATAATATATAAAGATCATAATGTGTCATACAATATTTTTGTGCCACATCCAAGGAGTATACTCTGATTACCCTTAAAACTCACTGCTCAAAATTCTGTGATGTGTACCCTAAGTAAGAAAGGCGAGTATTTTCCTGTGTATCTTTTTATCCTATCTTCTCCTTGGTGAAGGTAGAAAATCCTTTACACAGTATGATGTTCTGACTCTCCACTGCACATGCTTTTAAGCCTTCTGCTTAGGAAGGAAGCTTATGGCTTCAGTTTCTTCTTTCCAGCTGCATCCTCTGCTCTCCTTTCCCTGATTTGCTTTTAAGTAAAGGGTTGAGGAAAATATGGACAAGATGGAGAGAGCTCTCAGAGCTTGCATTTATCTCCCACTCCAGGGCTGACTATCCCACTCTTGTATTTCTACATAGCTCCCATCTTTATAAGACTACTTCCCCAAATGGGGAGAGGATCCCCTATGGCTACACCTGAGGTTTACTCTACACAGGGAGCCTGAAATTCTCCCTGTCCATCCCCCTCTATCCTCCCACCAAAAATCAGTGGTCACTTGTCCCTCTAGGAGGTATCTCACGTTCCCCAGGTGTCCTGGAGCAAAGAAAAAGGGAGAATTACTCCACTACTTGGGCCAGTGATCATGAGACACTTATTTAATTCATGTCTGATATAAAAACAATAGCTACCAACATTAATATAGTACAGAAGACCAAGGATGCCTGAACACATTGCAGTTTTTCCATCAAACAGTAAAATTTGAGCCACATTTGGATGTGACATTGAGCATCTACTGGGATATTCATAAGCTAGGAGGAGCTGCACTTACCTGTCTGTGCACTAGAGACAGGAAACGCAAAGCTAGTGGAGATTACGTCTGTATTTATACACTCTTATTTCTACTTGATGGAAGTAAGTGCATTCGAATTATGTTTCTGGTTTAATTTCTAAAAACATATATTTTGAGCATCTGGCCCTACTCTTACAAGTTCATTTCTACTTAAAAGGAACAGCTGTCGTAGTACCTGTTATCCTTTTATTTAGATTCTGTTACAATAGGAATTTGATAAAAATCTTACTAAAACATGCCAAGCATGCTTCTGGCACTGGCTATGAATAGCATTTAGAGTGAAACACTCATATATAAAAAGTTGGTACGCCAACTTGTCAAAAATTTCATGGTAAGACATGATTTGAAGTGAATTCAGAGTTAGATTCGAGGAGTTTCCTAATTGCGGTAGCTGAGAAAAAGAATACAAACCAAATTAAAAAGCAAAAAGACAAACAGACAAAAGACATTCTGCTAACCAGCGAAAATATCTTCTGAATGCAAGCAAAAGAAAAAATGCACTAAAAAAAAAAAAGAAATAAATTCTGATGAATCAAAAGTTGAACACCAGAGAAATACTACTAGGGTGTGGGAGGAACATTCCTGGAGAGGAAAGTCTTGATAAAAGGCAAGGAGCCCTTCTGTCTTTCAAACAACTGAATCCCAAGAGAACTAAAGATGGTAAAACCTGGCCATGTCCCACCCCTGATCCTGGGACAGGAAATTATAAAGGCAAACACTTACCACAAAAGGGGTTGGGGTTATATCAGAAAAGAGGTACACCGGAATCCCCTGGCTGATAAACGTGGTTGCAGCAAGTCGGGCAAATCTGGAAATGCAGAGTGACCGGGGAGAAAAGGAGAGTAGAGCTGTCAGGAGAGCAGGTGACAACAGAGAAGAAAATGAAGGTCCAACCATTTATTTTTTATTTTTATATTTATATGACCACCCCAGGTCTCAGTTGCAGCACTCCAGATCTTTAGGTGCGGCATGCAAGCTCTTAGTTGTGGTATGTGAGATCTAGTTCCCTGATCTGGGATCAAACCAAGGCCTCCTGCATTGGGAGCATGGAGTCTAGCCAGTGGACCACCAGGGAAGTCCCCCAACCGTTTCTTTAGACTGAGAACAGCAGCCAGATCGATGAAAACCTTAATTATACTCTGCTGGTAGAGAACATTAAGGCTGGAGGAACCTAAGGAGTCATTTCATTCCACCCCTTTGTTTAAAAGAAATGGGACTAAAGTTGAGAAAGGCCAGATGGCTTGTCCCATGTCCACCGGGCACACAGCAGCTAAGCCAGGCTGCACCCAAATCTCATAGCTCTCTTCCATCTCAGTGGGTCTCAGCCAAGGGCAGTGCTGCTCCCATGGGACACCTGAACCATCTGGAGACAATTTCGGCTGTCACGGGGGTAGGGTGCTAGTGGCAGCTGGTGGATGGGGGCCAGGGATGCTGCTAAGCACCCACAGGCACAGGGCAGTGCCTACAGTGAAGACTTATCTGGCCCTGTACCAAGCAGCATGGCACCAGGCAGAATGGAGAACTCTATCCACAGCTGTCACTACCCAGGATATGCCATGAAGACTAGTATTTGAGTCAACATTGTCCTCTACAAAACACACGGCACACTGTCGTGAGTGAGTGTGAGATATATGTGGGACACACGTCTGTATATGATACACACACATCTTGGCTCCTTTCAGCTCTTAAAAGATGACAAATTTTTGACACTTTTACATATTTCTCAATTTCCACAGCATCTGGCTTAAGGCAGGACACAAAGCATGGCATCAAGTCTCTCTTCATGCTTAAAGTATTTCATCACAATGAACAATTTACTTCCAAGGAACAACATTACACTATTAGAGGATTAAACAAAGTATTTGATCATTCTCTCAAATATTTCTTGAGCACTAACTGCATGGGACACTATTTTGGGAGCTGGCTGGGGCAGAAACAGCAGATCTTTAACAACTCAGGCATTAAAATTCCTAGAATTAAGAGCAATTTAAAAATGATTTTGACAATTTAAAAAATTCCCCTGTATAGGAGAAAGTAAAAAAAACAGCAAATTTTAGCAAAAATAATTTAAATGAAAACCTGAATTAGATACATAGTGCATTCACTAGAAGGTACAGAAGTCACTTTTACAACCTCAGGAAATGACATTGTTCATGGTAAGCTATCGAGAGGAAGTGTTCCAGTAAAAAAGGGGGTCATATAACATGATTATGACCAGTGATGGGCAAACTCCAGGCATTCTGAACTTTATTCAGTCATGAATTGTTCATGGCTGTTTTCACGCTATATGGCAGAGCTGCGTGGTTGTAACGGAGACTGTGCAGCCTACAGTGTGTAAGGTATTTAGTATTTGCCCTTTGGGGAAAAAGTTTGCTGACCCCTGGTGCCAGCCTCTTTATGTTTAAATTGTGGTACCTTCTCTCACTTTATGATCTTAGGGCAAAAAGTACATAGATTACAGGTTTTGTGAGGACTAAATAAGTAAATACCTAGGTGCCTAACTCGCATTCAGCACTTGAATGATTCTAGCATCACCACCACCATCACACCACCATCATTAACACTACCACCACCACTATCATCACCATCATCACCACCATCACCATCATCATCTGCCTATAGCTACAAAAGACAGTCTCATTGGTTTGGGAATGTTACAAGAATGCACTTTGCAATGGGCACTTAAGAATGAGAAGAAGCTCATGAGGCTTACAAATAGTAGAAGAAAAAAATTACATAAGAGGAAGAAAAGTGAGAAGGAGAAATAATGCTGCTGTTGTTCAGGTGCCCAGTCGTGTCCGACTCCTTCAGACCCCATGGACTGCCATACGCCAGGCCTCTCTGTCCCTCACCATCTCCTGAAGTTTGCTCAAGTTCATGTCCATTGCATCCAGCCATCTAAATCCTATGATGCCTTCTTCTACTTCTACCTTCAATCTTTCCCAGAATCAGGGACTTTTCCAATGAGTCATCCGTTTGCATCAGATGACCAAAATACTGGAGTTTCAACTTGGGCATCATTCCTTCCAACAAGTATTCAGGGTTGATTTCCCTTAAGATTGACTGATTTGATCTCCTTGCTGTCCAAGGGAGTCTCAGGAGTCTTCTCCAGCACCACAGTTCGAAGGCATCAAGACAGGAGATATCAAGGGAACATTTTGCCCAAGGATGGGCACAATAAATGACAAACAGTAGAGACCCTAGTAGACGCTAAAGAGATCAAGAAGGGAAGGAAAAAATACATGGAAGAACTGTATAAAAAAAGATCCAGATGAACTGGATGACGACGATGGTGTGGTCAGCCACCCAGACCCAAACATTCTGGAGAGCAAAGTCAAGTGGGCCTTAGGAAGCACTGCTGTTAATAAAGCTAGTGTGTGTGACAGAATTCCAGTAGAACTATTCAAAACCCTAAAGGATGATGACATCAAGGTGCTGCATTCAATATGTCAGCAAATCTGGAAGACCCAGCAGTGACCACAGGATTGGACAAGGTCCATTCTCATCCCAATTCCCAAAAAGGGTAGTACTAAAGAATGTGCTAACCACTGGACAATTGCACTCATCGCCCTTATTAAGGTCACGCTTAAAACTTTGCATCCTAGGCTTCAGCATTATGTGTACCAAGAACTTCCAGATGTCTAAGCTGGATTTAGAAAAGGAAGAGGAACCAGAAATAATATTGCCACTTATAAAAAATTGTGTTAGATAGGTATTAAGTTCTACATTGTCTAAATAATTACATTTTCTTAACCCAAACATAAAACTAGAATTATTAAAAGTTACAAACAGAACCTACCCATCTTTTTTATAGTTAAGCAATATAGCTGACAAATGTATTTAATGCCAACCTATTGAAATGGTGATTACAAATAAAACTACAAAATACACGACAAAAATGTAGTTTCCTGAATATTAATATCTTTACATACCTTCTGCTGCTGCCTCCACTTGCTGGATGGGCTCGAGCATCAAAGCTGATCACAACACCTCTTTGCTTCAGGTCACTGAATTGTTTTTCTAGGTACCGGCAAAATCCCTAAAAAACACCCCATGAATTACAAGACTATGTATGTTTTAACACGCTAAACCAAAAATTGATCAAGTTTTCTCTGCTTCCACAAGAGAATACTGTAGCAGGAGAGAAATCCCTCAGTAACTAAGTGAACTGCACAATAGGAAAATAACAGCTTTATTTATTTTCTATCTGTATGTATCAGGTACTGTGTTGGACACTTAGTGTTTATTATCAGTAATCCTAGATCAACTTGGCCAATAAATCCCATTTTACAGATGGAAAAGCTAGAACTTTCAATGACTGGCCCAGTTTCAGATACACAAATAGCAGAGCCTAGATTTGTACCTGCAAGCCATGAAATTAAGAGGCCTGCTCCTTGGAAGAAAAGCTATGATCAACCTAGAGAGCACACTAAAAAGCAGAGATATTATTTTGCTGACAAAGGTCCATCTAGTCAAAGATATGGTTTTTCCAGTAGTCATGTACGGATGTGAGAGTTGGACCATAAAGAAGGCTGAGCACTGAAGAACTGATACTTTTGAACCGTGGTGTTGGAGAAGACTCTTGAGAGTCCCTTGGACTGCAAGGAGATCAAACCAGTCAATCCTAAAGGAAATCAACCCTGAATATTCATTGGAAGGACTGATGCTAAAGTTGAAGCTCCACTACTTTGGCCACCTGATGCAAACAGCTGACTCATTTGAAAAGACCCTGATCTTGGGAAGATTGAAGGCAGGAGGAGAAGGGGACGACAGAGGATGAGATGGTCGCAAGGCATCACTGACTCGATGGGCATGAGTTTGAGTAAGCTCCGGGAATTGGTGATGCACAGGGAGGCCTGGAGTGCTGCAGTCCATGGGGTTGCAAAGAGTTGGACATGACTGAGCGATTGAACAACAACAGACTTGTGCCTGGGTCTAGTTAGAGGTGGTTCAGTGCTAAATTAAAAGTACACAGAATCTGTGGGCTTATACCACCACTTATGAACAAATGACAAGTTCCTTATCTCTCAGTGCCTCAGTTTTCTCTTCTGTAAAATGGGAATAGTACCTACTTCTAAGGATTGCATGAGGACTAACTGAGTTAGAAGATGTCATGTGCTAAGGATTTAACACCAAGGATGCACTATGTGTTTGCTGTCATGAGCATTATTTTTACTGTCAAAGCTTGCACCCATTTGCACCCATTCAAATCTAAAATCTCTGAGGACAAGGAGGTGTTTCAGATATTTCAACCTGCTCTATATAAAGAAAAGTAAAAGAAAGTCAACACAGTTGGTAAGATTTTGTCAGTTAACAGATCTAAACTCGTTCTGTTTGTGAAATTATTTTCCAGCAGACTGGTCTTAAGGAGGCTCTATCAGTCCACTATTATACAAATAAAAATTGTGCAGAGTTGGGCTATTTCCATCCACCTAGAAATGGTGGAACACACAATTCCTGCATCTTAGTGGGTACAGTAACATCACCTCAGTCTGAAATATGGACGATTAGAAAACTGTGAACTTTGACTTCAAGAGGTTCCAATTACTGGACAAAATAGGTTTTATTACAGAACAAAAGGAAGTCTGGTTGACTGCGTTATAATCACGGTTCATATTACTTATTTCACTTTGATTAAAAGAAGTCATAAAATGAAGTGTAACTCTTATTTTTGGTAGGGCAATATTTCACAGCTTTGTTGCCAGAGTGGTCCCAGTTTAGAAAGCCTTTAGCTTTTCTTGTACAAAAATACTGCATCGGGCAAATCTTCTGAAGCCTCTGAGGGATACAAAGTAACAAGCACACATGGGAGCGGTTTTTGTGGGGTTCCTAGAAGGTACGCAGATGCTCACACTCTAAGGCTTCCCATAGTGATAGTGCCCTCTCTCTGGCCCTGGTGGACCCCTGAGGTATGGCCCCAATGTTCAAGAGGGTCAAAAGCATTCAGTTCAGTTCAGTCATGTCCAACTCTGCGACCCCAAGGACTGCAGCACACCAGGCTTCCCCGTCCATCACCAACTCCCGGAGCTTACTCAAACTCCTGTTCATTGAGTCGGTGATGCCATCCAACCATCTCATCCTCTGTCATCCCCTTCTCCTCCTGCCTTCAATCTTTCCCACATCAGGGTCTTTTCCAATGAGTCGGCTCTTCACATCAGGTGGCCAAAGTATTGAAGTTTCAGCTCAGCATCAGTCCTTCCAGTGAATATTCAGGACTGATTTCCTTTAGGATTGACTCGTTGGATCTTCTTGCAGTCCAAGGACTCTCAAGAGTCTTCTCCAACACCATAGTTCAAAAGCATCGATTCTTCTGTGCTCAGCTTTCTTTATAGTCTAAATCTCACATCCATATATGACTACTGGAAAAACCATAGCTTTGACTAGACATACCTTTGTTGGTAAAGTAATGTCTCTGCTATATAATATGCCGTCTAGGTTGGTCATAGCTTTTCTTCCAAGGAGCAAGCATCTTTTAATTACATGGTTGCATTCCCTGTTTTCAAAGATTTTGGAGCCCAAGAAAATAAAGTCTGTCACTGTTTCCATTGTTTCCCCATCTATTTGCCATGAAGTGATGGGACTGGATGCCTTGATCTTAGTTTTTTGAGTGTTGAATTTTAAGCCAGCTTTTTCACTCTCTTCTTTCACCTTCATCAAGAGGTTCTTTAGTTCCTCTTCTCTTTCTGCCCTAAGGGTAGTGTCAGATACTTAAAACTAAGATACTTAGACTAACTCCTTCAGCCTTTTAAAGCATTCTAAAATCCCTATTGTCTTCAAAGGGCTCTAAAAAACTCTAGGGCCTGCTGAGGTTGAGTACCTGAGGGCACAACTAAGAGAAGGTGGGATGCTTTTTCCACAGAAGAGACTCACTGAAGGGTCAAAATATTATCGTAGAACAGAAGAAATACCCTTTATATGGTTTCCAAAGGTTAAACTAAACCAATATGGAAAAGCTACAGAAAGACAGATTTGGCTCAAAATAAAGAAACCATTCTTAAATGAGAATGATCCAAAAATAGGATGGCTATTTCAGAAGACAATGAATTCTCCATCATTGATGTATCATGGCTCAGTTAAGGAACCTAACAGGAAATGATAACCTCCAGCAATGAGGCAAACAATACAAAAATTTCCCTCTAGTCTCTGTCCTGTTTCCCACCAGGATATTCCTGACTCACATCCACCAGCTTCTTAAATACAACCAGATGAATCTGGGACACCAATAGGACGAGAGTCCACACAAGGGACCAGCAAGCAGGGAGTGTTCAGAAGACTCCAGCCTCCACACCAGCCCATGTGATGCCAAAAGCAGCCACCCCACTGAGCCCTACCCACATTACTGATCTGTGAGCAAAATAAATGTGCATGTTGTTTAAAACCACCGTGTTTCATGTGATTTGTTGTACAGTCCTAGTAACAGAGCAGAGGGCAACCTTATCCATCAGCGTGATCCCATGTTATCCATAAACTAGAACAAGATTCTCAGGCTCACTTTATTCCAAGTCTTCGCTCCAGAAAGATCTCAGGGAGCCCTACTGCTTAACAGGTATGTGTAGCCAGTGGCTTCCAGGGCAATTCGGTACCTTATGCAAGATTTCTTTCTTAGGATTTTGCTAGAACATGCCCAACTCTGTCTTTTTAAGTACACGTAAGTACACATAATCACCAGTAGTTAATTTTCCCAGCCTTTTCTTTCCCGGACTAAAACGACCTTCATTTTTAACATGTCCCAGCAGCTGAAGAAACAGAATGACCTGTTCCACTTCATTTTCCTCATAGACAGAACTCTCAACACTCAGCGGCAGCTGTTCTGTCAAAGGCTTCATCTTTATTCCTAAAAGCTGAATGTAGCCCCGAAAGCAAAATTCACAAATAAAGGCAAAGAAACTCAGCAATAATTTCCAACTATACTATAAATTAAAACTAAATAGAACTAATAACTCTTGGTTATTCTGGCAGTTAAAAAAAGTTTAAACACTGGTATCTGTACAACCATAACAAAAGTTATAAAAACAGAAAAGTCTGTTGGTTTGTTGGTGGATTTGCACTGGAATGAAGCACCATGAGGGAATCTGTCTGCTTTAGTCATTTTTATATCCCTGATCCCCAGCACCTAATAAATCTCTGTGAAATGAATAAATGAATGAATGAATTTCAAAACAATGCTGCTTCCACTGACTGTAAAAGTCTAACTTTATGGAGTAAATGTGTGACACCCTGTGCTGAGGCAAACCCACCAGACTATTCCATAATGAAACCAAATTAGGTCTGTCAAATACAAAAGGTGCCTGGAGTTAAATTAATTAAATGAGGAGGCCATTGGACTGAGGTTGCTTTAATGCCCTAGGAGCCTACTAAGCAAGCCAAAAACCTAACCTCCTAAAAGCCTCAAGGTGAAGAATTTATAACTGAAAAACAGCCAATCACAAACAGCCAGCTAAGCCTCCCCAAATACGGCACCCACTTGAGCTGGAGCCAACCTGGTAATTTCCTTGCTTTGTTTCTGCCTCTCCTCTATAAAAGCCTTTCCCCTAGTTCCTGTCAGTGGAGCGCTCTGAGGGCGAGCAGACTATGTGACCCTAAAACATGGCACTCTTGCACGGGGATCATTTTGAGCTGAGGCCATCAGGAGCCGGCAGACCAGAGAAAACCTTTTACTTCTTCCTTATCTACCTAGAAGACTTCGGATAAGGAGCCTGATCCTGAAAGAGAGCTATTACCGGAGATAACTTTAAATCTGAAAGAGCCATCTGTATGGCAGGCAAATAGCTACCAAACATCTCCTTTTCTACTGTCCTATGGACAGTATAAAACCCATATATATATATATATATACATATATATATATATATATATATATATTTATATTTGAAAAGTCCATCTCCTGTCACTCTCCACTTTGAAGCTTCAACTGCTAGATTTGCCCTTGGGTCTCACTGCGTTTATGGGGCTCTAAAATGTATATAATTAAACTTGTTTACTCTTGTTAATCTGTCTTATGCCAATTTAATTAACAGACCAACCAAAGACTCTAGACGTGTACAGAAAAACTATTTTCTCCCACAGTTCCTAACTGCTTCCAGTTTAGAACTGCTAGATTCAAATAGATTTTTGCTCAAATAAATTTCTTAAAAAATGTGCTTCAGTTTATTTTTTAACACTGGGAAAATGTTAAGAATTAAGTAGTATACAAATGTGGTACCTGTGTCGTCTGAATGATGGTCAAGTCATTCATATGAGAAATTCCTGCTCCCATAGCAGCTCGGAGGCCAGCTGTCCCAAATTCCATTCGAGCGCTGAAACATTTTTGTAGTTCTTCTGTATTACCTGCTGCAATGAGTTGTTTCACTGACTCCAAAGTTAAAGGATTCTGCAAAACAGGAATGTATATGCCAGATATAGTCAGGTGAATGACATAATGAAAAAGCTAAAAACAACAACAACAACAACAACAAACCAACCCATAATAATTCTAACCTACAGGAGAAAAAAGTATATATGTATGTATTTGAAAAGAATATATATATACACACACACACACACACATACATATACATATTGTTATTGCTGTTCTTCAGTCGCTAAGTCATGTCAGACTCTTTTGCAACCGCATGGACTGTAGCCCACCAGGCTCCTCTGTCTATGGGGTTTTCCAGGCAAGAATACTGGAGTGGGTTGCCATTTCTTTCTCTAGGGGATCTTCCTGCACCAGGGACCAAGCCCATGTCTCCTGTATTGGCAGGTGGATTCTTTACCACTGAGCCACCAGGGAAGCCCACATATACGTATACACACACATGTATAGGCTTTTCAGTTTTATGAGGCTTTTGGAATTTGAAATATGAAGTTTTTTTTAAAAAATTATGATGTGTGATACTGCGATCTAATAAGAAATAACATGAGACTTCCCTGGCGATCCAGTGGTTAAGACTCCACACTTTCAATGTAGGGGGTGTGGGTTCAATCCCTAGTTAGCAAACTAAGATCCAACACACTGCACAGTGTGAACGAAAAATTAAAAAAAAATTAAGAAATATATATTTATTGTTCCTGAGATGGTAAAGAATCTGCCTGCAATGAGGGAGACCTGGGTTTGATCCCTGGGTTGGGAAGATCCCCTGGAAAAGAGAATGGCAACACATTCCAGTATTCTTGCCTGAAGAATTCCATGGACAGAGGAGCCTGGTGGGCTACAATTCATGGGGTCGCAAAGAGTCGGACAGGACTAAGTGACTAACACTTTATTGTTCCTAGTTTCTAGCAAAGAGGTCATAAAACCCTTGAAATTCCCTGAATGATTAGGATGAAAGTTGTATCTTCTGTTATTCATAATAAATCTCTTTCATCCATACCTGAATTTATCCTAATGAGGTGACCACTGGGAACCAACCAAGTGATCAGCTGATGGGAACTTTCAACTCCATCCTCCCCTGAATTCCAAGAAGGGGAGGGGCTGGAGATTAAGATTAATAACCAGTAGCCAATAATTTAATTAATCACACCTATGTAAAGGCACTGAAGCTCTGCACCTCTTCCCACCATACCTTGCCCTATGGATCTCTTCCAGTTGACCGTTCTTGGGTTGTGTCCTTCATTAAAAAAATTGGTAATAGTAAGTAAAGTGCCTTCCAGAGTTCTATAAGCTATCCTAGCAAATCACTAAACCCTAGAAGGGGGTCATGAGACCCCCTGGTTTACTGCTGCTTGGTCAGAAGTACGGGTGACAATGTGGGGCTTCTGTGGGCATCTTAAGTGGGAGCAATCTTGTGGGATGGAGCCCTTAAGTGGGGGCGGCAGGGGGTCGGGGGGCGGTGGTCTTACACTAACTCTGAGTAGTTAGTGTCACAGTTGAGTTAAATTGACACCCAGTTGGTGTCCACAGAAAAATGAAAACTTGTTTGGTGTGAAAAACTCACATATTTCGTGTCTGAAGTATTATGAGAACAAGGAAATCGGTTTTCCTTTATAATATAAGTATTACTTTCTTCCCTACAAAGGTAAGCACTTTTGGAGAAACGGGATGAATACATAGGTTTTGGGGTCTAGGACTCAGAATGGAATCCCAGCCACATCATCATCCACCAAATGTATACTGTTGGGCAGAATATCTAGTTTCTTGAATTCTGAGTTTCTTCATCTCTAAAATATGAACAACCTATAACCTCCCTTACAAGGTGGTTCTGAGGTGGTTTATAGAACACCCTTTTCTATCTGGCATCTAGTAATAATCAAATGATCATTTTCTTCCCTAATATCTTCAAATTTTCCTAGAGTGATAAGCTTATATAATTTAAATCAAAACACTACTTTGGTAGTATTTTGGTCTTTTAAAAATTATAATGTGTGATACTGTGATATAATAAGAAATACATGAGACTTCCCTGGCAGTCAAATTTGAATCTTGCACTAACTACAATAGGCAGGCAACTAACAAAAACCCCGTTTTATAGATGGAGAAGCCTCAGATATAGTGTCTTGCTTAAACTGCATGAAAAGCATTAACTTAGTACCTTTTCTGTTACATTGACTGCTTCAACTGGACACTCACACGAATCATTCATTTTTGGGGTATAATACACAAAATGTTAATAATGGAGAAAAATGACAATTATATTAATTTCACATCAAACTTTTAAATTAAGAATTCAGGGTAACAAACTTTATTTCTATCTTCCAGCTATCATCTCAAGTAGATAAAGATGCAGGAAAAACGTGTCCACATAATTAAACTTTGAAATGCTACTGCAATAAAACACTGGTTTTCTGGAATTAAGCCCACATTTCCAGATTGTTCCAGATTCAACAAGAAACACATAAAAGCCCATTTTCTTGTTGAAAGCAATAGCCACTGACTACAAAGCACAAGCTGACCTATCAGATTGTCAAGTTAGGGCTCAGATCTGGAATGTAAAAGAGGTTCAACAGATATTTGCAAAGGGAATGAGAAAACACAGAGACTTCGTCCTACTCAATACCCGGTAATTCTTTCATTCACAGTGTAGACGTGGAAAGTCCTAATTGACTTTCAATATCTCTAAAAGACCAAATAGCCAGAGAGAAACCAAACGAGGCAGAAAGATAAGAATAAAAAATCAGGAGGTCAGTGGAGGCCAGAATAAGATGTGCAAATGACACGTCTGTCAGCGTCCAAAGGGATAGGGATGCAGGCACAGTGGAAATGCTGGAGGATACTTGCTGGGGCAATCAGACCCTTGGGGTAATCAGACCACAGTGTTGCAATGCGTTTAGCTGGCCGGAAGTTCCTTCAGGGTGCCTGTCTCAAGTCAAAGAAGAAACTGAGAAAGGAAAGAACAAGAGGAGAGGCAGAAATTAAAAAATGAGAAAAACACCCCCTCACCTCTATCTAGTGAGGTACTCTCTGAATACACAGATACAACATTTTGTAGAAACTGGATTTTTATTTCTTCAAAGGGAAAGTTTTATGAAAATAATTAATTACAATTATGGCTTTAAAAGATTTCTACTCACTGCCAGTAACTGAGTTATCAGAAATGGGGGCCTTTCCCTCCTCCAAAGAATTACAAGAAAAAGGAGTTGCCCATAGCATCCAGAAACAGTCTGTACTGGCATTTCCTGTGCAGGGGCGGGAGGGTGAAGGGGAAGTCCTCACTGACTCAATATCCCAGGCCTCTACCACTGTGCAGGCTTATGGACCATGCAAGTTAGTGAAGAAGTGGGCAGCACCTGCTATGTGATTTGCTGCGGCCCAGTGCAAAACAAAAAAAGGGACTCCTTGTTCAAAATATTTAAAAAAATTTTAAAGTGGGACAGAATATTAAACCAAGTGCTGGGCCCTCTTAGGAGAACAGGTTCTGTGCAACCCAGTGAATCTCTTGTCTTTGAAGTCAGCCCTGGAGACAGACATTGATAAATAAACCCACAAGCAAGTGTTTTTGTTTCTGGCCAATCTCTGTAAGAGGTATGAGGGAGAACAGTATGTTTAAGGAGAGTATTAGAAAGAAAGAGATAATTCACCCTTGGGAGCCAGGGAAGGCCTCTCTACATAAGCCACATTTAAGTTCAGACCTGAAACATGAGTAACCACAGGAGAAAGAAGTTTAGCAGAAGAGAGCCAGAGGAAATTTCCAGGAATGCAAACAGGTGCAAGAGACAGAACAAATAGGAAGGGAGAGACGTAGGTTAGAAAGGAGACTGGGAATGGTGTCTGGAGCTGGGATCCTGCTCCAACACCTCAGGGAGTGAAAAGCTAGGGTGCTGTGTCCAAGGGGCTCCCCATCTTCTTCCCAGCAAAGTCAGAGACCTGGGAAAAACGCCAGAAGCCAAGCGGGCCCAACGGAAAGCACCTATATTGGCAACCAAGCGCCCGGGAATGCCGCTCTGCCAAGTCCCCAGGAGCCTGAGGAACAGGGGGAACAAATCTGGGTCGCTGGGGGATGCACCGCCGACTGCAGACGGCGAGCCCCGCGGGCAGAGTGGCAGGAACCCGATCAGACGAGGCCCCCGGAGCCCGGCTCGCTCCCCTACTCCTGGCTCGCCAGACGGCAGGTTTGGTTCCGGAACAACCTTTCCGGGCCAACTTCGAATGGGCCACAAACCGGCCACACCGAGGAGGCCTGGCGGCCGCCCCTTCACCTTCGGGCAGGACCCGCTCGGCCCCTTGGGGAGGGGAAGAAGCACTTTCACTCGCCACAGGAGAGGGGATCCCGCACCTCCCCCGGGCGCTCCCAGCCCCGAGGGACCCCTCACCTTGTCCCATCTCAGCCACTGGGCCGTCTCTTGGTCCAGCCGGGAGTCCATGCCTGCGTCGCCGCCTCCCGGAGCCCCCGTCCCAGCTGCCGCCGCCACCGCCGCCACCTCCATCCGCGCCGCCACCACCAAGTTCAGGAGGTGGCGAGACCTTCCTTCCGGCGGGGCGGGGAGAGGCGGGGGCGGGGCGGGGAGAGGCGGGGGCGGGGCGGGGAGAGGCGGGGCGGGGCGGGGAGAGGCGGGGGCGGGGCGGGGCGAGGCGGGGAGAGGCGGGGAGAGGCGGGGCGGGGCGGGGCGGGGCGGGGCGGGGCGGGGCGGGGCGAACCGGCTCGGGAGCCACCCGCGTCCGGGAGGAAAATGACGCGCTCGGCCGAGGAGCACGCCTCCCGGCTGTGTGCCCGCGCGCCTGGGCGGGGGAGAGGGAGGCGGGGCAGCGGCATAGAAGTGTGGGTGGGGACGGAGGTGGGGCTGCCGAAAGGTCATGAGGTTGCTCCTATTCACGCTTCAGCCATTCATTCAGGTCCTACTGTGCTCCAGGCACCGGGTCGGGAGCCAGGATCCGAGCACCCGTAAACCCAGAGAGGAGCCTAAAAACTATGCAGAAATTCTGAGGGTCAAGAATAACCGAGAAAAATCTTGAAAAGATTAGGTGGGACGATTAAGATAGATGGTGAGACAGAATGGAGAGTCCAGAAACAAGTCTATCCGTGTGGACGTGTGTGTGTGTATGTGTGTGTGTTTGTGCTCAGTCTTGTCGGACTCTGCGACCCCATGGACTATGGCCCGCCAGGCTTCTGTCTCCATGGGATTTTTCAGTCAAGAAGACTGGAGTGGGTTGCTGGTTCCTCTAGGGGATCTTCCCCACCCAGAGATCCAACCCATGTTCTGAGTCTCCTGCATTGGTGGGCAAATTCTTTACCACTAAGCCACAGTTCATTTATTTCGGAGGTGGCGCTGCAGAGCACGGGGAAAGGACGGTATTTTCAGTTCATGGTGCTAGGTCAATTGGATATCTATGGAGGAAGAAGAAAAAAGAAACTTGAGCCCCTCCCTCACATCACATCTCATATAAATATGCATTCCAGGTTAGTTGCAGATCTAAGTGTGAAACGGACAATGAAATTTCTTGGAACTAATCTTCATGGTCTTAGGACCACTAACCCATGAAGGTGGAGAAGAAAACGGCAACCCACTCCAGCATTCTTGCCTGGAGAATCCCATGGGCAGAGGAACCTGGCAGGCTACAGTCCATGGGGTCCCAAGAGTCCCACATGACAGCGACTAAACCAACCAACCAACCCATAAAGGAGATACATGCAGTGAGCATGAAAATGTACATGCAAGAATGTCTCTAATGTCATTATTCGTAATCGCTCCCAAATGTCCATCAACAATACAATAGATAAATACATTGTAGTATATTCATTCAATGATATAGGCAAAGTATGGTCTAGTCATACAGCAGGGAAAAAGAAATATTGTACATATTATAGGTACAGCTTACAAACATTATGTTGAATGAAGGGCTCCCCACCCCCAATATTGGCTTATTCCTCATATATGAAATTCTAAAACAGGTAAAAATATAAGGAAAGAAAACAGATCAATTGTGTCCAAGAACTGGGGGTAAGGAGAGCAGTTGTTTACAAAGGGCACAAGGGAATTTGTGGAGTGATAGAATTATTTTGTATCTTGGCTGAGGTTATGATAAACACAATACAGGTTCATCAAATCTCATACAACCGTGTATCAAGCGAGCTCAGTAGCTGGTAATAGTTCCCTGGGCTGCACCTATAAATTGTACATTTTCTGTGTACTCTATTTCTTTCTTTTTTGTATTTATTTATTTATTCTATTTCAATTTTAAAAAGAAAACAATATATATCCAGGATCTATGATAGCTAGCTAAGTGTAATGAGAAGTGTATCATATAATCATACTGTCACAGCAGGCAGGTATTGGAGAAATGGGGGCAGGGGGCAGGTGTCAGGAAATCACGGAAATCATGCACCTTGTAAACAACAGGAATCCATAGGCAGACAAAGGGAAACCAGAACTTTCAGACCACAAGAAATTGGGTGAAAAGGATCTGAATGCGTGTGTGCTCAGCCGCATTCAACTCTTTTCAAGACCCCATGGACTGTAGTCCACCAGGCTTTTCTGTTCATGGGATTTTCCTGGCAAGAATACTGGAGTGAGCTCCCATGCCCTCTCCAGGGGATCGTCCCAGCCCAGGGGTCTTTCTGATCCAGGGATCGAAACTGAGTCTCTTCTGTTTCCTGCATTGCAGGTGGATTATTTACTGCTGAGGCACCAGGGAAGCCTATAAGGGTCTGAGTGGCAGACAAAGAAAGGTGGGGAAAGGTGGTCATTTCCTGCATCCAAATTTAACACCTTTTGCTCGTTTTGCTCTCATTATATTGTTGCTGTTGTTCAGTCCGTAAGTCATGTCTCACTCTTTGAGACCCCATAGACTGCCAGGCTTCCCTGTCCTTCACTATCTCCTGGAGTCTGCTCAAACTCAGGTCCATTGAGTTGATGATGCCATCTAACCATCTCATCCTCTGTCATCCCCTTCTCCTCCTGCCTTCAATCCTCCCCAACATCAGGGTCTTATGAATCGGCTCTACTCATCTGGTGGCCAAAGTATTGGAGTTCCAGTTTCAGCATTAGTCCTTCCAATGAATATTCAGGACTGATTTCCTTTAGGACTGACCAGTTTGATCTCCTTGCTGTCCAAGGGACACTCAAGAGTTTTCTTCAATACCACAATTTGAAAGCATCAATTCTTCGGTGCTCAGCCTTCTTTACAGGCCAACTCTCACACCTGCATATGACTACTGGAAAAACCATAGCTTTGACTAGATGGACCTTTGTTGGCTTTTTAACATGCTGTCTAGATTTGTTATAGCTTTTCTTCCAAGGAGCAAGCATCTTTTAATTTCCTGACAGCAGTTACCATCTGCAGTGATTTTGGAACCCAAGAAAATAAAGTCTGTCACTGTTTCCATTGTTTCCCTATCTATTTGCCAGGAAGTGATGGGACTGGATGCCATAATCTTAGTTTTTTGATCAGCCTTACAAATAAGAAGTACTCATCATACACTGATGCCATGACACTTCTTATCTAAGTTAAATAAGGACAAAAATCTCTCCTCAGAAAAATGAGCAGGGGTAAAAATCAGGGAAGACAACCCCGAACTCCTCCTTCCCTGGTGAATACTCGGCCTCTTTGTTTGTATCCCCCTCTCAACCAGCTTGCCAAAGAAATCCAGGGCAGCAGCTCTTCACCTGCCTGCCCAGTCTCCCTCTGAGGGCAAATCCTTGCTTAAATAAACTCTCACTTTACTTTCTTAGCCTCTATGCTTTGTCTCCAAATTCTCTTGTGATGGAGAAAGAACCTCAAGTTCACCGGCAACAATATGATCATATAATTACACCAGTTAATGTACAATCATATCAGTTAATAAGTAATTACAAACTGATGAGAAGGTTGGAAGGAAAGCAAGGAGATTCCATGAGGGTTCATGTTAGGTCAGGAAAGCTTCCCTCAGTACTTGAGGCTTGTGAGGGCTTCCCAGGTGGCACTAGTGGTAAAGAACCCACCTGCCAATGCAGAAGATGTAAGAGATACAGGTTTGATCCCTGGGTTGGGAAGATCCCCTGCAGGAGGGCATGGCAACCCACTCCAGTTTTCTTGCCTGGAAAATTCCATGGACAGAGGTGCCTGGCAGGTTACAACCCATAGGGTAGCAAAGAGTCGGACAATATGAAAATCGACTTAGGATACACGCACCAGGGGACAGGAGGGAAGGATGCAGTTGATGTTGAGGGAGGCAACTGGGAAAATACTTTTCGGATAGAGACCTTCCAACTGAAAGTCCCAAGAAACTGAACACAGGGAGGCAGAAGAGAAGGACGAGAGGCAGCCTCTGTCTCCCCACCTGGCAGGTTGTCATGGTTCAGCCACTCTCAGGCTGTCTTCTTTCTCTGCACCAGACCAAGCTTCTTTTCAACATGTTAGGACCGAAACTGTGTGACACAAAGAGTCTGAGACCAGACAGGTGTCAACGTAAGAAAAACACACAACCTAAAATTTATGAGTTAAACTTTGTTTAGGGACATTACTGAGGCCTCCAGCCCAGGAGACATCCTTTCAGATAGCTCCGAGGACCTCCTCTGAAGAGGTGAGAGGGGAGTCAGGATATGTAGGAGTTTTCTGCTGGGGAAAAAAAAAAAAAACCATGTAGTTGAACATCAAAAGATTACTGCTAATCACAAAAAGCAGACATTTCAAGTTAATGATTTTAGTGCTTGTATGGGAAGATGCAAGCATTCTGATGAGCAACTTCCTGTCATCACTGGGGACAAATAGTTCTTCCAGCGATGAGAAGGTTTGAGAAGAACACAGGGCTATCCAACCTGAAGAGACATTAAGAAGGAAGCAAAGGAGGATGAAATTTTCCATGCTTTCCCCATCTGTCACCTTCACTGAGAGCTGACTGAGAGCTGCCTCAGGACAATGACTGTGCCTTTTATGTGTCTTTGAACATATGAAGTCCTTATACCCTCTATATGCATTGAAATATTACCTGGAGTAGCTTGGAATTGAGGGCTTATAATCTTAGTAACCAACACACTAGTATCCAAAGGAAAGGTGGTTGCAGCTGCTGGGACAGAAAGCCTAATTTGAAAGGCACAAATGCTTCTCCTCCCTGTGGCTTTCGTGGCACTTTCTGCCTAGGTCTGCTCCCTGCCACTGGAGCCTGAGTCCTTGTTCCACGCTAATGGATCAAGAACTGAGAATGGACTATGGGGTGGGAGGCAAGGGGCACACAAAATAGAAGATCTTATGTCTCACTTCACTCAGAGCAGTACAGGTTTGAGCCTGTAGTCCTGGTGACATATCTGTTTAACATTTTCTTGAATTTTTCATTTTTAATGCCGTTTTCCAGTTAGAACTTACATTTATATATGTTGGGGTTGGTTTTGTAGGTCCTCCATAGTGTATGACTAACTGCTGCCGCATTATATGGTTTTGAGTTCTCCATGCAGAGATCTGAGCCCTTTAATACATGGTTATATCTGAAAGATAACTGGAAGTAACTCATTTCCCAACCATTTCTAGATGCAGTGTAACAACCACTTTTCTTTCAAAGACAGGAGGCTGCTTCCTGATAAAATAAAGTACATTCAGATAAGAGATTATGGGAGGCTAACTCTGCTGGTATCGGGAGAAGTGTTTGAAGATGTTGCCTTTGCCAGCTTTGTTGCACTATCCAGTGATGTTATGACCTTAGCTACAATCTGTGCAGATGGTTGCCAGATTGCCATTTGTTGAGGGGTTCAGGTCTGTGGAAAAACTCCAAAAAGTATAGGTTAGGTGACCATGAAATTTATGTGGGGAAGAGATACTAATCTATTCAGCCATAGAATCCTTGGAAAGATATTAAAACGTTCTATTATGGAGATTTTATAATTAAACCTATGTTGCAAGGCAAAAACTGCATATTTCTCTGGTGATTTTAAAAATTTCTATATGAAGCCTTAAAGACAGAAATGAGTTAAAGAATGATTAAAGTGTGTGCATAGTAAAAAGTAATTGCTAAATTTCTATTTCTCAAGGAAGTTGGTGATGAACTTACAGTTTGCCCGTGTTTGTCATTCACCCTGGGAACTCTCATAATAAAACTGACCGTAAGAGAGTCAGGAGGCACGAATCTTTTGAGGTAACATCAGCAGCTATTTTATTTTGCTTTTTGATTTTTTATTGAAATATAGTTGATTTACAATGTTGTATTAGTTTCTGATGTATAGCAAAGTGATTCAGTTATACATTTATGTGTTCTTTTATTTATTTTTTTTACCTTTATGTATTCTTTTAAAGATTATCTTCCATTATAGGTTATTATAAGATATTGAATGTCATTTTCTGTGCTACACAATAGGTCCTTGTACCTTATTAATCCATATATTTTAATAGTAGTGTGCATATTTTAATCACAAACTCTTTATTTCTCCCCCTCGTCTCCCTTTGATAACCATAAATTTGTTTTCTGTCTGTTGAGTCTTTTTCTGTATTCTAAATAAGTTCATTTGTATCAGTTTTTTAGATTCCACTTGTAAGTGATATCATATGATATTTGTCTTTCTCTAACTTGCTTCACTGAACATGAAAATCTCTAGGTCCTTCCATGGTCAACAACTAATTTAAAAATCAGTAATTAATGTTTGGAAATTGTGCCCTAAATCAATGCTTTAATATGTATAACTGAAGGAAATTTAGTTACATATCATGATTTTCTATTTAGACCAAGTTACTGGCTGCGCGGGCGCAGGAGGGCCTAGAGAAGCTATCCCAGGTTGAAGGTCAGGAAGGGCAGTGGTGAGGAGATACCCCTCATCCAAAGTAAGGAGCAGCAGCTGTGCTTTGCTGGAGCAGCTGTGAAGAGATACCCCACGCCCAAGGTAAGAGAAACCCAAGTAAGATGGTAGGTGTTGCAAGAGGGCATCAGAGGGCAAACACATTGAAACCATACTCAAAGAAAACTAGTCAATCTAATCACACTAGGACCGCAGCCTTGCCTAACTCAATGAAACTAAGCCATGCCCGTGGGGCAACCCAAGACGGGCGGGTCATGGTGGAGAGGCCTGACAGAATGTGGTCCACTGGAGAAGGGAATGGCAAACCACTTCAGTATTCTTGCTTTGAGAACCCCATGAACAGTGTGAAAAGGCAAAATGATAGGATACTGAAAGAGGAACTCCCCAGGTCAGTGGTGCCCAACACGCTACTGGAGATCAGTAGAGAAATAACTCCAGAAAGAATGAAGGGATGGAGCCAAAGCAAAAACAATACCCAGCTGTGGATGTGACTGGTAATAGAAGCAAGGTCCAATGCTGTAAAGAGCAATATTGCATAGGAATCTGGAATGTCAGGTCCATGAATCAAGGCAAAGTGGAAGTAGTCAAACAGGAGATGGCAAGAGTGAACATCGACATTCTAGGAATCAGTGAACTAAAATGGACTGGAATGGGTGAATTTAACTCAGATGACCAATATATCTACTACTGCGGGCAGAAATCCCTCAGAAGAAATGGAGTAGCCATCATGGTCAACAGAAAAGTCCGAAATGCAGTAGTTAGATGCAGTCTCAAAAACGACAGAATGATCTCTGTTCATCTCCAAGGCAAACCATTCAATATCACAGTAATCCAAGTCTATGCCCCAACCAGTAATACTGAAGAAGCTGAAGTTGAATGGTTCTATGAAGATCTACAAGACCTTTTAGAACTAACACCCAAAAAAGATGTCCTCTTCATTATAGGGGACTGGAATGCTAAAGTAGGAAGTCAAGAAACACCTGGAGTAACAGGCAAATTTGGCCTTGGAATGCGGAATGAAGCAGGGCAAAGACTAATAGAGTTTTGCCAAGAAAATGCACTGGTCATAGCAAACACCCTCTTCCAACAACACAAGAGAAGACTCTACACATGGACATCACCAGATGGTCAACACCGAAATCAGATTGATTCTATTCTTTGAAGCCAAAGATGGAGAAGCTCTATACAGTCAACAAAAACAAGACCAGGAGCTGACTGTGGCTCAGATCATGAACTCCGTATTATCAAATTCAGACTCAAATTGAAGAAAGTATGGAAAATCGCTAGACCATTCAGGTATGACCTCAATCAAATCCCTTATGCTTATACAGTGGAAGTGAGAAATAGATTTCAGGGCCTAGATCTGACAGATAGAGTGCCTGATGAACTATGGACAGAGGTTCGTGACATGGTATAGGAGACAGGGATCAAGACCATCCCCATGCAAAAGAAATGCAAAAAAGCAAAATGGCTGTCTGGGGAAGCCTTACAAATAGCTGTGAAAAGAAGAGAAGTGAAAAACAAAAGAGAAAAGGAAAGATATAAGCATCTGAATGCAGAGTTCCAAAGAATAGCAAGAAGAGATAAGAAAGCCTTCTGCAGCGATCAATGCAAAGAAATAGAGGACAAGAACAGAATGGGAAAGACTAGAGATCTCTTCAAGAAAATTAGAGATACCAAGGGAACATTTCATGAAAAGATGGGCTCAATAAAGGACAGAAATGGTATGGACCTAACAGAAGCAGAAGATATTAAGAAGAGGTGGCAAGAATACACAGAAGAACTGTACAGAAAAGATCTTCACGACCAAGATAATCACGATGTTGTGATCACTCATCTAGAGCCAGACATCCTGGAATGTGAAGTCAAGTGGGCCTTAGAAAGCATCACTACGAACAAAGCTAGTAGAGGTGATGGAATTCCAGTTGAGCTCTTTCAAATCCTGAAAAATGATGCTGTGAAAGTGCTGCACTCAATATGCCAGCAAATTTGGAAAACTCAGCAGTGGCCACAGGACTGGAAAAGGTCAGTTTTCATTCCAATCCCAAAGAAAGGCAATGCCAAAGAATGCTCAAACTACTGCACAATTGCACTTATCTCAAACACTAGTAAAGTAATGCTCAAAATTCTCCAAGCCAGGCTTCAGCAATACGTGAACCATGAACTCCCTGATGTTCAAGCTGGTTTTTGAAAAGGCAGAGGAACCAGAGGTCAAATTGCCAACATCTGCTGGATCATGGAAAAAGCAAGAGAGTTCCAGAAAAACATCTATTTCTGCTTTATTGACTATGCCAAAGCCTTTGACTGTGTGGATCACAATAAACTGTGGAACATTCTGAAAGAGATGGGAATACCAGACCACCTGACCTGCCTCTTGAGAATCTGTATGCAGGTCAGGAAGCAGCAGTTAGAACTGGACATGGAACAACAGACTGGTTCCAAATAGGAAAAGGAGTACCTCAAGGCTGTATTTTGTTACCCTGCTTATTTAACTTATATGCAGAGTATATCATGAGGAACATTTGACTGGAAGAAACACAAACTGGAATCAAGATTGCTGGGAGAAATATCAATAACCTCAGATATGCAGATGACACTACCCTTATGGCAGAAAGTGAAGAGGAACTAAAAAGCCTCTTGATGAAAGTGAAAGAGGAGAGTGAAAAAGTTGGCTTAAAACTTAACATTCAGAAAACGAAGATCATGGCATCCGGTCTCATCACTTCATGGGAAATAGATGGGGAAACAGTGGAAACAGTGTCAGACTTTATTTTTGGTGGCTCAAAAATCACTGCAGATGGTGATTGCAGCCATGAAATTAAAAGACGCTTATTGCTTGGAAGAAAAGTTATGACCAACCTAGATAGCATATTGCAAAGCAGAGACAACTTTGCCGACTAAGGTCCATCTAGTCAAGGCTATGGTTTTTCCTGTGGTGGTGTATGGATGTGAGAGTTGGACTGTGAAGAAGGCTGAGTGCCGAAGAATTGATGCCTTTGAACTGTGGTATTGGAGAAGACTCTTGAGAGTTCCTTGGACTGCAAGGAGATCCAACCAGTTCATTCTGAAGGAGATCAGCCCTGGGATTTCTTTGGACGGAATGATGCTAAAGCTGAATCTCCAGTCCTTTGGCCACCTCATGTGAAGAGTTGACTCATTGGAAAAGACTCTGATGCTGGGAGGGATTGGGGGCAGGAGGAGAAGGGGACGACCGAGGATGAGATGGATGGATGGCATGACTGACTCGATGGACATGAGTCCGAGTGAACTCTGGGAGTTAGTGATCGACAGGGAGGCCTGGCCTGCTGTGATTCATGGGGTTGCAGAGTCGAACATGACTGAGCCACTGAACTGAACTGAACTGAACTGATGGGAAGATGCAAAAGTCTAAGCTCATTGACATTATTGCTTGGATACGCATCTGAACCAGTAATCAAAGCACAGAGGATTTCCAGTTTTTCTCCATTCTGAATTCCCCTCAGGAAGTACTTTGGGGTGCTTAGTGGGATGTAGTGCCTAATGGCTTGATTCTGGGGAACATTTGTTATTTACTGGAATGGCGGGCAACATTCCCTTTCCACACATGTCTCACTTGCCCTTCTTTCCCTGTCAAATATCAGAGGTCTCCCAGGTGGAACTATGTACCTTCTAGCCTTCTGCCAGAGTAGGGAAGGGGTAGGGGAGAGAGGGAGGGGGTGGTCCTGGGCCTCAGGGCTCCAATCACAACCCCCATGATGGGGGTGGTGGTAGCTGAATCTCTGCTACAGTTCAAAAGATGTAAGGAATCTAGTGGCCACAGGATATTTTGATGCTTTTCATTACATTCATCAGTACAGAAGTTATGGGTCCATGGAGACATCCTGTCTGAACTACTTTAACTTCCATCTGGGACACCAAGGGGCAGGGATCTCAGTGCTCAACATGCAAGCAAAGAAAGCAAGTAAGATTCTTTAACCCTAGGGGAACTTTTCACAGGGAAATTGCCAAATTGTAAATAAATCCTCGTCCCTTAATTGTGAAGAGCACCAAGATCTCAGGTTCTGTGCAGAAAACAACACGCGATTGGCTTGCTCTGTTACTCCCTTCTGCTTCCCATGCAAAGCAGAAGTCCTCTGAATTTATGTTAGGGGATCCCTACACCCAGGAGACTTTCTGAGGGTCTCCTATGACTAAGATGCTTGCACTGGAGGGTCCTTTTGGTTCTGACAATGATGCTACCATGACCTGAAGCAGTAGATTCTCATACATGATCCCCAAAGTAACATTCATGTCTGTGGAAGCCCATGTAGAATATTAGAATGTTGGAGCAGAAACAGCTCTTTGGAATCAATTTGGACCTCGTTTTATAGATGAGGGAATAGAGACAAAACTTCCAAGTCCCTCTCTGAGACAGAGCCAGGATTCTCCTGCCTGGTCTCCTGTTTTTCTAATCCAGTGTTCAATCTCCAGCTCCACTCAGCCCATTTCTCCACATGTCCACAGAAGGACGTTCTTAAACTCTGGTAACTTGTTTCCATGTGACAGCAGCTGGCTGTTGATGCAAAACAAATATTAACCATTTCTGTCACTGATACGTTAGGTGATGTTCAAAATAATTTAAATTGTTTGTGCATGCTCTCTTGTCACCTGAGAGCTGAGTCACATGTGGACGTCCCATTTTCCTAGGAAACCTTCCCAGTTTTCCCAGACACCTTGTCAGTGATTCTACCAATTCTTTTATATCTAGCCCAAGAACAGTTATTCTAAAACTTTTTATTTTGAGAAGTTTAAAATGTTTATTAAAATTATCCCCAAAGTAAATACCTAGGTCAACGATGATTATCCATGCCAATCTTGTTTCATTTACCCACTTCTCTTTCCTGCATATTTTGAAGAATATTTCAGACATCATATTATTCTATAATTTTTTAGTGTGTGTCTCTAGAAGATAAGGATACCCTAAAAATAACCACAAATCATTATCTCACCTCAAAATTTTTTAGTTAAAGTTAGTAAGCCCTTCAGTTCAGTTCAGTCACTCAGTCGTGTCCGACTCTGTGTGACCCCATGGACTGTAGCATGCCAGGCTTCCCTGTCCATCACCAACTCCAAGAGCCTACTCAAACTCATGTCCATCAAGTCAGTGATGCCATCCAAGGATCTCATCCTCTGTTGTCCCCTTCTCCTCCCACATTCAATCTATCCCAGCATCAGGGTCTTTTCCAGTGAGTCAATTCTTTGCATCAGGTGGCCAAAGTATTGAAGTTTCAGCTTCAGCATTAGTCCTTCCAATGAATATTCTGGGTTGATTTCCTTTAGGATTGACTGGTTTGATTTCCTTGCAGTCCAAGTGACTCTCAAGACTTATAGATCTTCTTTAATCTATAGGTTCTGACTAAATTTCCTTGTAATTTATTTGTTGAAGGAACCAGATTGTTTGTCCTGTAGAGTTTCCCACAGTCTAGATTTTGCTGATTGTATCTCCATCTCTGTTAACATGTTCCTCTGTCTCTTGTATTGCTTGTAAATTCATCACATTATAATTTTCACTTTGTGGACTCTTCCTCACTAATCTCTTTGAGGATAGGAATGGTGTTTTATTTATCTTTGCCTACCCAGAGCCTAGCAAATTCTCTGGTGGTTCAGTGGTAAAGAATCTTCTCACAGTGCAAGAGAAACAGGAGACATGGGTTCGATCCCTGGGTTGGGAAGATCCCCTGGAGGAGGAAATAGCAACCCACTCTAGTATACTTGCTGGAAAAATCCCATAGGGTCACAAAGAATTGGACACAACTGAGCACGCATGCTATGCTATGATACCCAGACTCTAGCACTGTAAGTGCCCGATAAAAGGATGAAGAAATGAATGAAGAAAAGAAATGAAGAAAAGAACAGGAGACTGTTCTTCC
This sequence comes from Budorcas taxicolor, assembly GCF_023091745.1. Taxonomy (NCBI): domain Eukaryota; kingdom Metazoa; phylum Chordata; class Mammalia; order Artiodactyla; family Bovidae; genus Budorcas; species Budorcas taxicolor. The sequence continues at coordinate 57,602,038 of NC_068915.1, read as the reverse complement.
CTCAGCAGAAAAGGGAAGGTTCCAGAGTCAGGACTGGCCCTCTAGTTCCCATCCTTTGTTCTCTGAGGGCCCCGGGCAAGTCACTTGAACGTTCTTGCACTCAGTGTCCTTATTTCTGAAATGGATGCAATCTTAATGTACATCTCTAATAGTGTGGGACTTATATGAGGAAATACATATGAATCCTGTGCCTGGCATGGAGTAAGCCCTCAATGAGTGAGTGAGTGAGTGAAGTCACTCAGTTGTGTCCGACTCTTTGCGACCCTGTGGACTGTAGCCCACCAGGCTCCTCCAACCATGGGATTCTCCAGGCAAGAACACTGGAGTGGGTTGCCATTTCCTTCTCCAGGGGATCTTCCCAACCCAGGGATTGAACCCAGGTCTCCCGCATTGCAGGCAGACACTTTAACCTCTGGGCCACCAGGGAAGCCCAAGCCCTCAATAAATGTTAGCTATTATCATTGAGAGTTTTTAAGCATGATAGTCTGCATTAGTCAGGACAGCCTAGGCTAAGCTGAAGCAGTAAATCAATCCCTGAACTTCAGTATTTGGTGAAACAAAGCTTTGTGTTTCTTGCTCATATTCACGCTCAGGGTGAGTTAGAGGATGCTCTACTCCACACAGTCACTTGGGGATCAGACTGTTTCCACCTTGAGGCTCCTCCATCCCATGATGTGGCCTGTGCCGTCACCATGAAGAGTGTGGGGGTCACTCACGGCTCCTAAATGCTTCTCCTTGAGAATGGGGTGTGTATCACTGCTACTCATATTTTATTAGCTCGAACTCATCATGTTGGACACGACTAAAGTGACTTAGCAGCAGCAGCAGCAGCAGCATGTGAACCCACTGAACCGCCAGAGTACTGGGAGGTATAGACAATCTGTGTGCCCAGGAAGGAGAAGAAAATTGGGTAGGGATGAACCCTCATGGGCACTACCACACATTCAGTCTTGTCTGTGATTAAATGTTAGGGTGGTTGCAAATATCAATGAGTCTGATGTATCTATAACAAGCAAGGAGTAATTCAGTTTAAATTTAGAATTCTCCCCTGCACAGTAGAGCAAGGGATCCCTTGTAATAAAAATCAGATCCTGTCCTTCTCTTGTTTTCGGTCCTCTCATGGCTTCATAATGTACTTAGAGTTAAATCTGTATCTTTACCAGAGCCTCAGAGCTCTACTTAAGCTATCTCCCTGCCCTGATTTCCTGCCACTTTTCTCGCTCACTTTGCTCACTTTCTCAGGCGGATCCTTGAAAACCGGTCAAGCAAGAGCTGGTCTGAACCCTCTGCCTGCGTTGCCCTCCCCCGGATATCCCAGTGCCGAATATCCACATGTAACTCAGGCTTCTGCCTAATTATCCCCTCGTTAGAAAGTCTCTCCTCTGTAAAGAGCTGGTAAATGTTTCACATCTAACTCTCTGGAATAAAAAGCCCCGATTTGTGTTAATTGTGTTTGTCAGTTTCTATGGTGTAAAGACATCCACTTTGGCTATTTCCGTGCTACCAACATGATGTCACTGAACAAACAGCTAGGAGGAGATGGAACGTGGCATGCCATTATGTAATGTTTCCAGTGCCCAGATAGAATACATGTAAATAACTTAAAGAACATAAATAGTAGCAACAAGTAGGAAAATCAATAGAAAATGGTGAGTTTTGAGTATTTATTACATTTTTATTATAATGTATTTACTTGGAAGTTTGTAACATTTAAATTTTAATAATGGCAGTGTTTAATATCTGGCTAGTAAATTTTCTAGCAATTTGCTAATCAACTCTAATAAACTGTCAGGACATAGCTTGCTTCTCCGAAATGGAATCTGTACCCCTCTATCATCTTACTGTATTATTTTTCAAAATGTTTAGTACGACCTGCCATGATATTGTAAATTTTATTTTTAACAGTATCTGCCAACCGTGCTATAATGTAGATTCATTTTTTCCTATGGAGCCCCCAACACCTAGAACAGTGCTTGGTTCATAATAGGTGTTCAATAAGTGTTTATTGAAGAATAAATCATTGGGTCTCCTTACACTTTATGGAGAAAAAAGAAAAACGGATATAGCAATAATATAGAGATACAGCACTGATGCAAACTTTTTCTCTAGAACACACTAGCATTTCTGAATTTAACCAAGAAGACTGAACTGCTTGTCACTGCTCTTTAGGGCCCTGATTTCAAGGCTGATGAGAAAAGGAGTAAATATGTGTCAATAGACTTTATCAGTATCCTCATTACTGGCCATAAACTCAAAGTACATCAATAGCAAACATTTCTGCAGACCAGCTGGAGTTTAATTGTCTTTCTCAGCAAAAAAATAAATGCAAGTATCTCTTTGTTGTTTAGTCACTAAGTCGTATCTGACACTTTGAGACCTCATGGACTGCAGCACGCTAGGGTATCTCTTATTTATGCCTATTTTCATTAATAAATTCCTGAAAGTGGCTCATTTCCCCCCCATGACTCATTTTGATAATTTTTTGTGATTGAACTCCCAGTAAGCCTTCTGATCATGAAACATAAGGCTGGTTAGTGTGCCCTCAGCACAGCTTCCTCTTTCTACTTCTCTTTTTCCTCTTCATGGTGCTCACTTGTCTTCCCATACCCCTGGCCTGTCACAACCAGATCCCAGGGCATAAGTCACCATTCATATTAGATAGTTGATGACCAGTTCAGCATCACTGTGTCTTTTTGCCTCAGGTGTTTGGATATTTGGCTAGGTTACCTATGAGCTGGTGAACTTCGGAAAACACTGTCATTGAAGTGCTCCGAGCCTTGGTTTCTACCTCAGTCAGAGGAAGAGACCCCTGCCCTCAGCGTGAGTGAGGGTAAGTCCTCCTCAGAGATTCTTGCTTGAAAACTTCAGTGTCCTCTCAACTGTTAGTACACTCATTCCACTTAGGACCAGTGCTTATACTAAAAACTGCATCTCTGGGAAGTGTTAATTGTAAGAGACTAAGTGGGAAGGGAAAGTTTTTACTTTTATTTTTCTCCTGACAGCCCATAATTACTGATGTTTCTGAAAATCACTGTTTTGGCAACTGAATATTCAGCTTTTTTAAAGTTAGAAACCAGGGAATACTTAGTTTTTGTTTGGGTAGCTGCTAAGTTATTAAGCACCAAAGGAAGCTGCAGATACATTGCGTTTTCTTTTTCAACAAGATGATGTTTATGACTGCCTTCTCATCTGAGGTATTTCTAACTCTCCCTGCATTAATATGGACTTTAGTTTGTACTTTTTGAAGCAAACAATATTAGAAAGGAGACCAAGGGTATACTGCTAAAAGCAGTTCAGCTCAGTTCAGTTGCTCAGTTGTGTCCGACTCTTTGCGACCCCATGAATCGCAGCACGCCAGGCCTCCCTGTCCATCACCAACTCCCGGAGTTCACTCAGACTCACGTCCGTTGAGTCAGTCATGCCATCCAGCCATCTCATCCTCTGTCGTCCCCTTCTCCTCCTGCCCCCAATCCCTCCCAGCATCAGAGTCTTTTCCAATGAGTCAACCCTTCTCATTAGGTGGCCAAAGTACTGGAGTTTCAGCATTAGCATCATTCCTTCCAAAGAAATCCCAGGGCTGATCTCCTTCAGAATGGACTGGTTGGATCTCCTTGCAGTCCAAGGGACTCTCAAGAGTCTTCTCCAACACCACAGTTGAAAACCATCAATTCTTCAGCGCTCAGCTTTCTTCACAGTCCAACTCTCACATCCATACATGACTACTGGAAAAACCATAGCCTTGACTAGATAGACCTTAGTCGGCAAAGTAATGTCTCTGCTTTTGAATATGCTATCTAGGTTGGTCATAACTTTTCTTCCAAGAAGTGTCTTTTAATTTCATGGGTGCAATTACCATCTGCAGTGATTTTGGAGCCCCCCAAATAAAGTGTGACACTGTTTCCACTGTTTCCCCATCTATTTCCCATGAAGTGATGAGACCGGATGCCATGATCTTTGTTTTCTGAATGTTGAGCTTTAAGCCAACTTTTTCACTCTCCTCTTTCACTTTCATCAAGACGCTTTTTAGTTCCTCTTCACTTTCTGCCATAAGGGTGGTGTCATCTGCATATCTGAGGTTATTGCTGTTTCTCCCAGCAATCTTGATTCTAGCTTGTGCTTCTTCCAGCCCAGCATTTCTCATGATGTACTCTGCATATAAGTTAAATAAGCAGGGTGACAATATACAGCCTTGAGGTACTCCTTTTCCTATTTTGGAACCAGTCTGTTGTTCCATGTTCAGTTCTAACTGTTGCTTCCTGACCTGCATATAAGTTTCTCAAGAGGCAGGTTAGGTGGTCTGGTATTTCCATCTCTTTAGTACTTGACCTCAATAAGATTATATTGCAAAGATAATGCATGAATCATAATTTAATTTGGACAATTCAGCCTTAAAATCCATAGAAAACCACTGTGTTTAGCTCCAGAAAGATAATTTAAAATCTATAAACTTTCCCATTCTAATCACTCCAGTTTTGATCTAATCCCACTCTCTTTCTTCAGGGATTTGAGCCCCTCTCCTCTTCCACCTGTAGAGATTAGATTTTAATTTTCAATGACTCGTCCATCCCTTTTCTTATAGAAAGATCATACATCCACCTTTTCCTAATGCAACCTGTAGGGACTTCCTGTTGGAGGAGTAACTTCCCTTCCTCATCAATGTGAGGCTTGGCCACGTAACTTACTCAGTGGAACGTGAGGAGACAAGACATGGATTGCATTTGAACAGAAATTTGAACAGGCATCATATCTTTTAGGCAGTTCTCTTTCCCTCTGCTACTGAGCAGATGTTCCAAGTGGTGCTGCTCCTTTGGTTTGCGTCTGGGGATAAGAAGCTGCCATAGTGGGTCATAGCACCTGACCCATCACCTGCCATGTAACATAGCTGAGAGAGAAATATTTGCAAACCACTGGGATTTATGGGGTCATCTGCTACTGCAGCGAAGTTGACTAACCCAGCCTGGAGTGGCTTTAACTGATTTAAGGATGGTTGGAATAAAGGAATGTTTGGACTTAGCCCTTGTAATGTTTCTCATATCATATGAAGATAAAAGTTTTCAGGAAAGGTCCCTAATTGTACTGGACATTTCCCCTGGGTCACCAGCTTGATTAGGGACAATCAATGCTTTTAGCCTCCTCTTAATGGTAAACAAAATAAAACCAAGCCAAACCACAATGTTTCTCAACAAGCTCCAAGCACCGTGTACCCTAAATAATTGAAAAGTTTTAACTATTTAATTTTTCATATTGTGCTTTTCAAAATGCCCTCAGACTACAGACAGATAAATAGATTTCTGCAAAAAGCACAAAGGAAAAAATGTCCACAGTTCTTGAGTACTGGTAATTATCACATTCTGAAAAATATTGTGTCATAGTCTGACTTGATGAAATCATTAAAATGTGATTTGACAACTATAATTTGCCCTAGACAAACTCCTTTTCAAATTAAAGACTAGATAATTATATAGCTGAACATCTAAATAATGAAAGGTTTTCAGTAAATTTTATCATTTCTGTATGTCGAATGTCCCATTGCTTGGCTTTATGTCTTCATATTCATTTCTATTTCTATTTCTTTGTTGTATGTATGTATTTATGTATGTATTAGTTTTTAGTTTCAGTGATGGAAAAAAAAAATTCATGCTTAGCCATAAAATTACCTTTTAAAATGTTGCTGTTTTTTACAGTTGCCATTGTTCAGTCACTAAGTGATGTCCAACTCTTTGTGACCCCATGGACTGCAGTGCCAGGCTTCCCTGTCCTTCACTATTTCCCAGAGTTTGCTCAGATTCATGTGCATTGAGTCAGTGATGCTATCTAACTATATCATCCTCCGCCACCCCCTTTTCTCTTTGCCTTCAATCTTTCCCAGCATCGGAGTCTTTTCCAATGAGTTGGCTCTTTGCATCAGGTGGCCAAAGTATTGGAGCTTCAATTTCAGCATCAGTCCTTCCAATAAATATTCAGGGTTAATTTCCTTTAGGACTGACTGGTTTGATCTCCTTGAAGTCCAAGGGACTCTCAACAGTCTTCTCCAGCACCACAGTTCAAAAACATCAATTCTTCAGTGCTTAGCCTTCTTTATGGTCCACCTCTCATGTGGGTACATGACTACTGGAAAAACCATAGCTTTGACTATATTGGGCTTTTGCTGGCAAGGTGATGTCTCTGCTTTTTAATATGCTGTTTTTCAATAATTTTTCACAAGAGTGTACTAAAATATTGAGTGGTTTTATTTACATAACATTGATGAAATATGTCTAATACACAGAAGGCTAGATACTGGGGGTATTGTACTGAAAAAAGAAAAACAAAATAAAAAACACTCGGAAAGATAAATCAACAACTTCAGATCATGGACTCAACCTGACATATAAACATTAAAATATTAGTTTTGTTAATGGTAAGACCTAGACTGAGGCTTTGAACCAAAGTTGACCTCATACTTCCACCCCTTCTAAAACCACGCTAAGGTGGAGATAAAGGGACATTTCAGGAGGATATAAATCTACCAGGACAATGAGAATTGAGAGGGGTAGGAAACACCAGCACATGTTGGAAGCTGGAACACAGGTAGAAAGATGTGGCTGTCATAGCAACTTGGAGGGAGCTGTGTCCTAACCTAGGGGAGAAAGCCAGAATAATACAGTTCAAACACAGACCACCAAAGACTCAGAAATTGGTAGACCCAGATAATTCCACAGGTAAAAAGAAAAATGAGGCTAAAAGCAGAAAGACTGGCTGAAAGTCTGTTGAAAAAGCAGTTAAGTCTTTACACTTCTTACCCTCCATGCCAATGCCAGTTGCCCCTGGTATACCAGCAAAGGGCTGGCTGTTTATTTTCTGGTTTTGTAAAGTCTCTTGACTAAGGAACCCAGATGTGGGTGAGATCAAGATGCCAAAGTGAAAGCAGGACAAGTAGTAAAAAACTATTCACTGGACAGAAAAGAGTAGCTCCTGGTCTCTGTGACTGGAGGAAGCCTGCATGCAGCAACCAAGACCCAATGCAGCCAAAAACAAACATAAATAAATAATTTTTAAAAAGAACATTCTCTCATATCACATACAGAAATAAGCTCAAAGTGGTTTAAAGACTTAAGACACGACGCCATAAAACTACGAGATAGGCAAAACAGTCTCTGACATAAGTGGCAGCGATATTTTTTAGATCAGTCTCCCAAGGAAAAAGAAATAAAAGCAAAAATAAAGACTGAAACTTAATCAAACTTAAAAGCTTTAGCGTGGCAAAGGAAACCAGCAACAAAACAAACAAAACACCCTACAGACTGGGAGAAAATAATTGCAAAAGGTGCGACTGACACGGGGTTGATTTCCAAAACAATCAAACAGTTCATGGAACTCAGTATCAGAAAAACAAATAACCCGATCAATAAATAGACAAGAGGCCTGCACAGACATTCCTCCAAAGAAGACATACAAATGGCCAGCAGGCATAGGAAATGATGCTCTATAACTCTAATACAGAAATGCAAATCAAAACTGCACTGAGATAATCGCCTCACAGTAGTCAGAACCTGTCATCAAGAAGTCTGCAAATAATAAATGCTGAAGAGGGTATGGAGAAAAGGAATCCTCCTAACCTGTTGATGGGAATGTAAATTGGTGCAGCCACTATGCAAAATAGTATGGAGGTTCCTTTAAAAATAGAGCTACCATATGATCCAGCAATACTACTCCTGAGCATAAATCAGGAAAAGACTAAAACTCTAATTCTGTTACTGAAAGTTGGATTGTGGTTGCTCGCCACTCTGTAGCCAATAAAGAAGCAAGGCTGGTGGAAAGAAAAGTTTGCTTCATTTCAGAAGCTGGCAGTTGTGGGAGGCAGGGAATTCATGTACAAAAGTCAGTTCTCTCACACTGATAATCAGTGGGCAAGAGCTTTTATAGGTCGAGGAAGGGTGTTACATTCTGAAAGAGTACAGTCAGTTCTGACAGTCATCTTTTAAAAAAAAGATATATATATATATATATACACATATATATATATATATATTTGGCTGTTCTGGGTCATAGTTACAACATGTAGGATCTGGTTCCCTTACCAGGGATCGAACACAGGCACTCTGCATCGGGAGCATAGAGTCTTAGCCGTTGGACCACCAGGGAAGTCCTGATGGTCATCTTGAAACTGGTCATGCAGAGTCTGATCAGTGTCATCTTGGGTGTTTTGAATACAATTAGTCTTCAGTTCTAGGGGCAGTTTGGCCCCATTTCTTTGAGGTTAGATCTCAGAATTGTGCCAGTTATGGCATGGCTACAGTCTGGTTACCATGTAGTTAACTTTTTCCACCCAGTGAAGATTTTGATATCTACAAGATAGCTTAAAGGATATGGCTCAGAATATTATTTATAGCCCTTGAGGAGGAACTAAAGGTCCTCAGTTTTGCTTAATGATTAAACTATTATTAATTGGTCTTATTTGACTGTTTTCCTTTGCTTCTGCATTTTCTCATTTCTCTGATTAAATTTACTTTGGCTAAAGTCTTTCTGGAGTTAAAAAGCAGATGAAGGACATGGAGTGGTGGAAAGACCATAGTGTCCTACTCCATTTCAGTTTGAAAAGCTATATACATCCCAATATTCATAGCAGCATTATTCTCAATAGCCAAGACATGGGAACAAACTAAGTGTTCATCAACTGATATATGGATAAAGAAGAGGTGGTAAATGTGCACGTGCACACACACACACACACGCACATACACACACACAAACACACACACGCAAACACACACACACAATGGAATATTATTCAGCCACAAAAAGAATGATTATTGCCATTTGTATCTATGTAAGCATGTTATTTCGGAGAAGGCAATGGCACCACACTCCAGTACTCTTGCCTGGAAAATCCCATGGACGGAGGAGCCTGGTTGGCTGCAGTCCATGGGGTCGCTAGGAGTTGGACACGACTGAGCGACTTCACTTTCACTTTTCACTTTCATGCATTGGAGAAGGAAATGGCAACCCACTCCAGTGTTATTGCCTGGAGAATCCCAAGGAGGGCGGAGCCTGGTGGTCTACCCTCTATGGGGTCGCACAGATTTGGACACAACTGAAGAGACTTAGCAGCAGCAGCAAGCACGTTATTTGGAAGTATATAGGGAGAGATAGGGCTTTCCAGGTGGCTCAGTGGTAAAGAATCTGCCTGCCAATGAAGGGGACACAGGAGACACAGATTTGATCCCTGTGTCAGGAAAATCCCCTGGAGTGGAAAATGGCAACCCACTCCAGTGTTCTTGCCTAGAAAATTCCACGGACAGAGGAGCCTGGTGGGCTACGGTCCATGGGGTTGCAAAGAGTTGGTACTTGACTGACCACAGAGAACAGGGAAAGACAAAACCAGTTAAAAAGAGATAAATGAAGTTGCGTTATTGTGAAATGGTGGTGGTTGCAGAGGCTGCTGTTTTTCATAGCAAGCCTTGTGGAATTATGTGACTCTTTAAACTATAGATATGTATTACCTTGATACAAATATAAGAGAAATTAAACCATAAAAAAAAAACACCTGTATTAAAGAGGAGGCTTTGAGGTGAAGCCAAACAGCTGAATGTAAATTTGGCCAACTTGGTTTCCTTTCAAGAACTGAGTTCTGGGGGGCACCCCAATTGTCAGGACACTTGAGATGGCACTGTTAGGACTGTTGGAGGAGAATCAGGTTGTGGGGGGACCTCGGGGCCAGTGAAGCAAGTGTTTCAAGGAGGAATGGTCAGGCTTCTCAAATGCTGCTGAGAAGAAAGTAAGAAAGCTCCAAAATGACCACTGGAATAAAGATTATACAAATGCCAGGTGTTTCCTTGAGATTTCCAGCCTATAGAAAGAAACTATTAGCCTCCTAGTTTCAGTTCAGTTCAGTTCAGTCACTCAGTCGTGTCTGACTCTTTGCCACCCCATGAATCGCAGCACGCCAGGCCTCCCTGTCCATCACCATCTCCCGGAGTTCACTCAGATTCACGTCCATCGAGTCTGTGATGCCATCCAGCCATCTCATCCTCTGTCATCCCCTTCTCCTCCTGCCCCCAATACTTCCCAGCATCAAAGTCCTTTCCAATGAGTCAAATCTTCGCATGAGGTGGCCAAAGTACTGGAGTTTCAGCTTTAGCATCATTCCCTCCAAAGACATCCCAGGGCTGATCTCCTTCAGAATGGTCTGGTTGGATCGCCTTGCAGTCCAAGGGACTCTCAAGAGTCTTCTCCAACAACACAGTTCAAAAGCATCAATTCTTTGGCGCTCAGCCTTCTTCACAGTCCAACTCTCACATCCATACATGACCACAGGAAAAACCATAGCCTTGACTAGATGGACCTTAGTCGGCAAAGTAATGTCTCTGCTTTTCAATATACTATCTAGGTTCGTCATAACTTTTCTTCCAAGAAGTAAGCATCTTTTAATTTCATGGCTGCAGTCACCATCTGCAGTGATTTTGGAGCCCCCAAAAATAAAGTCTGACACTATTTCCACTGTCTCCCCATCTATTTCCCATGAAGTGATGGGACCGGATGCCGTGATCTTCGTTTTCTGAATGTTGAGCTTTAAGCCAACTTTTTCACTCTCCTCTTTCACTTTCATCAAGAGGCCTTTGAGTTCCTCTTCACTTTCTGCCATAAGGATGGTGTCATCTGCATATCTGAGGTTATTGATACTTCTCCCGGCAATCTTGATGCCAGCTTGTGTTTCTTCCAGTCCAGCGTTTCTCATGATGTACTCTGTGTAGTTAAATAAGCAGGGTGACAATATACAGCCTTGACATACTCCTTTTCCTATTTGGAACCAGTCTGTTGTTCCATGTCCAGTTCTAACTGTTGCTTCCTGGCCTGCATACAGATTTCCCAAGAGGCAGGTTAAGTGGTCTGGTATTCCTATCTCTTGAAGAATTTTCCACAGTTTATTGTGATCCACACAGTCAACGGCTTTGGCATAGTCAATAAAGCAGAAATAGATGTTTTTCTGGAGCTCTCTTGCTTTTTCCATTATCCAGCAGATGTTGGCAATTTGATCTCTGGTTCCTCTGCCTTTTCAAAAACCAGCTTGAACATCAGGGAGTTCACGGTTCACATATTGCTGAAGCCTGGCTTGGAGAATTTTGAGCATTACTTTACTAGTGTTTGAGATGAGTGCAATTGTGTGGTAGTTTGAGCATTCTTTGGCATTGCCTTTCTTTGGAATTGGAATGAGAACTGACCTTTTCCAGTCCCGTGGCCACTGATGAATTTTCCAAATTTACTGGCATATTGAGTGCAGCACTTTCACAGCATCATGTTTCAGGATTTGAAGCAGCTCAACTGGAATTCCATCACCTCCACTAGCTTTGTTCGTAGTGATGCTTTCTAAGGCCCTCTTAACTTCACATTCCAAGATGTCTGGCTCTAGATTAGTGAGCACATCATCATGATTATCTGGGTCGTGAAAATCTTTTTTGTACAGTTCTTCCATGTATTCTTGCCACCTCTTCTTAATATCTTCTGCTTCTGTTAGGTCCAGACAGTTTCTGTCCTTTATCGAGCCCATCTTTGCATGAAATGTTCCCTTGGTGTCTCTAATTTTCTTGAAGAGATCTCTAGTCTTTCCCATTCTGTTCTTGTCCTCTATTTCTTTGCATTGATCGCTGCAGAAGGCTTTCTTATCTATCCTTGCTATTCTTTGGAACTCTGCATTCAGATGCTTATATCTTTCCTTTTCTCCTTTGCTTTTCGCTTCTCTTCTTTTCACAGCTATTTGTAAGGCTTCCCCAGACAGCCATTTTGCTTTTTTGCATTTCTTTTGCATGGGGATGGTCTTGATCCCTGTCTCCTGCACAATATCACGAACCTCTGTCCATAGTTCATCAGGCACTCTATCTATCAGATATAGGCCCTGAAATCTATTTCTCACTTCCACTGTATAATCATAAGGGATTTGATTGAGGTCATACCTGAATGGTCTAGCGATTTTCCATACTTTCTTCAATTTGAGTCTGAATTTGATAATACGGAGTTCATGATCTGAGCCACAGTCAGCTCCTGGTCTTGTTTTTGTTGACTGTATAGAGCTTCTCCATCTTTGGCTTCAAAGAATAGAATCAATCTGATTTCGGTGTTGACCATCTGGTGATGTCCATGTGTAGAGTCTTCTCTTGTGTTGTTGGAAGAGGGTGTTTGCTATGACCAGTGCATTTTCTTGGCAAAACTCTATTAGTCTTTGCCCTGCTTCATTCTGCATTCCAAGGCCAAATTTGCCTGTTACTCCAGGTGTTTCTTGACTTCCTACTTTAGCATTCCAGTCCCCTATAATGAAGAGGACATCTTTTTTGGGTGTTAGTTATAAAAGGTCATTTAGGTCTTCATAAAACCGTTCAACTTCAGCTTCTTCAGCATTACACATTGGGGCATAGACTTGGATTACTGTGATATTGAATGGTTTGCCTTGGAGATGAACAGAGATCATTCTGTCGTTTTTGAGATTGCATCCAAGTACTGCATTTTGGACTCTTTTGTTGACCATGATGGCTACTCCATTTCTTCTGAGGGATTCCTGCCTGCAGTAGTAGATATAATGGTCATCTGAGTTAAATTCACCCATTCCAGTCCATTTTAGTTCGCAATCAAAATTACCTGGAACCCTTAAAACAAAGCTCTGTAATTCACACACATAAACACTCACACACATGTGCATACACACCCACTCAAAACTGAGCTAGAGTTAGATCACTGGGTTTGTGGGGTAGGATTTGGAATCTGCATTTCAAGGCATTGTAATTCTGATTCTAGAGGTCAGCAAGGCCTGGAACACTGGCCTCACTAGGCTTTATCTGGAGCAGGAGTTGATAGCCGGACACTGGCCATATCTAAGATTCCTGTCCCTCCTGAAACTTCACATGTTTTTTTCTTAAGGTTTTGAGTGTCTTGTTTACAATACTGGATGTTAACAAAAGTAAACAACTGTGTCTTGCAGGGTTTTTTCTTCTAGAGTTTTACATTAATGCAAGTAGTATCTATTCTTATGCATTATCCCACTCCTCATTCAGACATTGAAGAGTTTGTTTCTTCTTAATAACAGTGTTAAATGAGCATCGAGACAAAGTGGCAAAACTTCTCTTCAATGGCTTTTGTAAAGAAAGAGCAAATAATGCAGTTTCTGTTACAGTTATTAATCCTGTAACCATCTTTTAAGCCATAAAGACTTAATGTAACAGTAAAATTGAGTAATAATTTTTCTTACATTAATGATTATTTACTTCTATTTGGCAGTCAGGTAATACTGTTCTCTGAAAGAAACTATAACTCTTTGAAAGCAGCTTCTTTTTATTGTGGTAAAATACGCACACTATTTGCCACTTTGATAACTTTCGAGTGTATGGTTCTGTGGCATTAAGTACATTTACATTGTTGAATTAAGTACATTCACATTGCTGTGGTACCAGTACAACCATCTCCAAGACTAAAAGGGCTCTTTTTTTTAAATGTCTAAAGATAGTTTTATATGCTTAATATCACTAAAAAATTAAATGCTGGCCAAGCTAATAAGAATTAATATAAATATTAAGAGACTGTTAATAAAATGTTATTAGTATCTTGAATCAAGATTGAATCAAGATTGCTGGGAGAAATATCAATAACCTCAGATATTCAGACAACACTACCCTATGGCAGAAAGTGAAGAAGAACCTCCTGATGAACGTGAAATAGGAGAGTGAGAAAGTTGGCTTAAAGCTCAACACTCAGAAAACGAAGATCATAGCATCCGGTCCCATCACTTTATGACGAATAGATGGAGAAACAGTGGAAACAGTGGCAGACTTTATGTTCTTGGGCTCCAAAATCACTGCAGATGGTGACTGCAGCCATGAAATAAAAAGACGCTTACTCCTTGGAAGAAAAGCTATGACCAACCTAGATAGCATGTTAAAAAGCAGAGACATTACTTTGCCAACAAAGGTCCATCTAGTCAAAGCTATGGTTTTTCCAGTTGTCGTGTATGGATGTGAGAGCTGGACTATAAAGAAAGCTGAGTGCCGAAGAATTGATGCTTTTGAACTGTGATGTTGAAGAAGACTCTTGGGAGTCCCTTGGACCACAAGGACATCAAACCAGTCCATCCTAAAGGAAATCGGTCCTGAATATTCATCGGAAGGACTGATGTTGAAGCTGAAACTCCAATACTTTGGCCACCTGATGTGAAGAGCTGACTCATTGGAAAAGACCCTGATGCTGGGAAAGATTGAGGGCTAGAGGAGAAGGGGACGACAGAGGATGAGATGGTTGGATGGCATCACTGACTCGATGGACATGAGTCTGAGTAAACTCTGGGAGTTAGTGATGGACAGGAAGGCCTGATGTGCTGCAGTCTATGGGGTCACAAAGAGTTAGACATGTCTGAGTGACTGAACTGAACTGAACTGAATTGAGTGTCTTGAAATATTACATTTTCCACTTTTTTTCCTACTATTTTAGTTTTCTCTTGCTGTATAACAAATTACTTGAGTTAGCAGCTAAAAGCAAGACATATTTTACATTTTTTTCATCATAATAAGTTTTTGAAAACTGTTGAGTCTATTACACGGACTTTTATATCTCATTTAGAACAGACCTCATTCCAAGTGCTCAGTGACTACCTGTTAACATCCTTACTGCATGAAGACACCAGTTACAACTGCAGGGACCTGACACTTAGGACTGTTTTTCTAGATCTCAGAAGCAGTAGATTGCAGGATAAAGGCATAAGCTTGTGGCAGTTGTATCAGTTACATGCAATTCACTTTGTACCATCCTGGTTTTGTAGGAGGCCCTTGAATGGTCTTAACCAGCTGAACTCCCTCTAGATGGAGAAACTGGGAACTCTAGGGCATGTTTTTTGTCATGATACCATGGAAGGATGTGGTCTAGAGCAGGGGTCTCCAACCACTGGCATCTCATGCCTGATGATCTGAGGTGGAGCTGCTGTAATAATAATAGAAATAAAGTGCGCAATAAATGTAAGCACTTCAATCATCCTGAAATCATCCCCCTTCTCTCCAGTCTGTGGAAAAATTGTCTTCCACAAAATCAGTCCCTGGTGCTAAAAAGGTTGGGGACCACTGGTCTAGAAAATAGTAGTGTGCTGGGTTCCCCTGTAGTTCAGTAGTAAAGAAACTGCCTGCCGATGCAAGAGACACAGGTTTGATCCCTGGTCTGGGAGGATCCCACACGCCGTGGGGCAACTATGCCCATGTGCCACAACCACTGAACCAGTGCTCTAGAACCCAGGAGCCACAGCTACTGAAGCATGCGTACCCTGGAGCTGGTGTGCTGAGAGAGGCGAAGTCAATGCGGTGAGAAGCTTGCGCATTACAGCTAGAGAGTAGCCCCCATTCTCCACAACTAGAGAAAAGCCCTCTCAACAACCCAGCAGGGCCAAAAATAAATGAATAAATATTTTTTTAAATAGAGAGAAAATATCAATGTTCCAAGACCCTGTCTGCTGACAGGCTTAAACTGAGGAAGTTTATACAACACCCAGGGTTTCCCTGGTGGCTCAGATGGTAAAGAATTCATCTGCAATGTGGGAGCTCTGGGTTCGATCCTTGGGTTGGGAAGATCCCTTGGAGGAGAGTATGGCAACTCCCTCCAGGATTCTTGCCTAGAGAATCCCCATGGACAGAGGAGCCTGGCGGGCTAAAGTCCATGGGGGAGCAAAGAGTCGGACACAACTAAAGTGACTCAGCACAGCACAGCCTAGCGCGTACAACACACGGAGCTTCCCAGGTAGTTCAGTAGTAAAGAATCCACCTACCAAGGCAGGAGACTCAGATTTGATTTCTGGGTTGGGAAGATGCGCTGGAGGAGGAAATGGCAATCCACTCCAATATTCTTACCTGGAAACTGGAGGGCTATAGTCCATGGGGTCACAGAGTTGGACAGGACTGAAGCGAGTGAACACATACAAGGCACAGACAAAATGATTATTATTGGCTTATCAGAACTGTAGCAAGCTATCACTACAACTTACACGTACCCACAAAGGTAGCTTCTGTAGTTCTATAGCAGGTCTGTCTTTCCTTCCCTACCATTAAGATGCTGAGAACACTCACACACTGGTGATGGGAGTGAGCATGGGTAGAGCCACCTTGGAAAATAAGTGAAGTAGAAAATGGACACACTAAACTTCAGCATTTCCATCCTAGGTATATAGGATAAAGCTGGACTCTGCAGACCTTTTCTGTAAAGGGCCGAATAGTAAATATCTGGAACTCAGTGGGCCAGCAGCTCTTCGACACAGCTCCTCAACTCTGCTGCTATGCTTGGAAAGCAGCGGTAGACAACATGGACCTGAATGGGTGTGTTTGTGTTCTGACAACACTTTATTTGGAGACACTGAAATTTGAATTTTATGTAATATTCTCATGTCACAGATACTGTTTATCTTCCAATCATTTCAAACATGCAATCATTCCCAAATTGAAGTGAAGTGAAGTGAAGTCACTCAGTCGTGTCTGACTCTTTGTGACCCCATGGACTGTAGCCTACCAGGCTTCTTCGTCCATCGGATTTTCCAGGCAAGGGTACTGGAGTGGGTTGCCATTTCCCAACTTGAGGTCCATACAAAAAAAAAGAAGCAAATTGTCCTAGAAGAGCTTTTGCACACATATAGTGAGAGGCTCATGCAGGAAGTTTCCAGCAGTGTAACTTATAATTGCAACAAAATAAGTGTACCCCTAAAGCATAAACAGTAAGCAACAATTTGCTGATTTTCACTCATAAGGTGGGAAACTGCATAGCACTGAAAATGCGTGAACTATACGTACATGTATCAGTATGAACAGGTTGGAAACACTTAATATTGATCAAAAAAGCATGTCACAGAAGAATTATATTTAGGGTAAAAAAGGCAGAATTGAACAATATATCTAGGTGATACAACTATAATGAAAGGCAAGGAAATTATAAACACATATTCTAAGAAAATGGTTCCCTTAGGGATGAGGAGAGATGGAGATAGCATAAAAAGCATAAAGGGGCTTCCAAGTTACTGGAATCTTCCTGTTTCTTAAATTTCCACACTGGGCATGCTGTTATTGTTCAGTTTCTGTCATGTCCAATCCTTGCGACCACATGAACTACAGCACTCCAGGCTTCCCTATCCTTCACTGTCTCCCAGAGTTTGCTTAAACTCATGTCTGTTGAGTCGGCGATGCTGTTCAGCCTCTGTTGCCCCCTTCTCTGCCTGCCTTCAATCTTTCCCAGCATCAAGGTCTTACCATGTAGAAGTGCCTTTTCTTTCCATAGTTTATGGTATATATATAAATAATATATACATATACATTTTACTCATTTTTGGAAAAGAATCTCTGCTGAAAATTTGAAGTTGGTATATTGCTTGATTTTGCAGATTTGTTTATGTATGTTTAGCAAATGAATCTTAGTTTTATAGTAAAGGGCGCCCTCTTCAGGCAACATGTCCAATGTTGTTAAGATATTGAACAGAAAATGACAAAATCCAGAAACTCAGAATCAGCACTAGGAGGCACTTTGTGGCCTATTCTATGTCTAACTTTAAGCAGTACGAAGTATTTTATTTTGGGAAATCTCCAGAAAAGCATGATTTTTTTCTATTATTATTTAATAATATAACTTAACTTAGTTTAAAATCCATGTTTATTTCCTAATTCCTATTTCTTATCAATATATTAATATAAAGTCCATTCGACTCTTTTTTTGGAAGAGTTAAGGTACACCTACAGGAATGCTTATTATAGGATTCCTCCCTTCACCTGTGATAATACCAATAAGGTAGGAAAGGCTGAATTTCTTGTCACTGGCAATAATTTATATATTCTTGAAAGTATTTCAGAATTCTATTCATATTCAAAGATTAAAAACTCTGTCCAGATCTAAGATCTTGTGGTTTTCTGAATAAGCCTTCATTTAATGTGTATACTATAATACAGTCCATGAAAATTATTTATACAAAAATTACCATTTAGTCAGCAATTGCTAAAAATACAATGGAATTAATAAATCTATTCTTTTGGTCCAGGCATTGCAATTTAGGTAAATAAAATTCCTTTGTTAGCTCACTAAATAGGTACTTATTAACCATTATTATTATTATAACCTTAAGTCAAACATAGTATTTATTCTTCCAGATCATCTTATACCATTATTGTATTAAAAATAATCTTTCCAAAGAATTCCTTTTTTATATATTGTTAGTATAAAAAATACAAATGTTTGTTAATTTATTATTTTCCTTTTCTTTCATGGTTATCAAAACTTACTTTCTATTAGAGGTTTTACTGGCCCTAAAACTATTTTAGAGAAAAATGTAATTGATTAAAAAATAAAAAAGGGCTGTACTTCCTTAGAAAATTGTAACATTTTAATTTGTATGGAAGAATAGAAAATAGACAGCAGAAGTTAGAATCCTGGAATTTTAAAACTGGAAGAGATTTTAGAGATCCTCTTGCCTGTTGCTGTCTACTGAGGGCAACTGTCCTCAGCTGAGTTAACCAAGTTCTAAAACCATCACTTGATTTTCCCCAAATCGTACAATTTTAGTAATTGAAGCAAATCATTTGCAAATGAACTCAAGTAAAAGGTTGATTTTTATCTTAATGCAATAGTTTCTTTAGTGGTCACTTAGCATGGCTGTCTTTCATGTCTGTGTAGTTGGGAGGCAGTATTGTGTAATAGGAGAAAGCTTTCAAGTCAGAGACAGAGCTGGGAGCTACTGCTTGGTGGTAGACTGGGCAAATCACTAGGTGTCTAAATGGGAATAATAATACATACCCTACAGGGCTCTCATAGGGCTTAAAGGGGGCTACCCAGGTGGGTCAGTGATAAAGAATATGACTGCTAATGCTGATCCCTGGGTCCAGAAGATCCCTTGGAGGAGGAAATGGCAACCCACTCCAGTATTCTTGCCTGGATAATCCCATGGACAGAGAGCCTGGTGGGTTACAGTCCATGGGGTCGCAAAGAGTCAGACATGGCTGAACACGCACAGGGCTTAAAAGAGATGCACAGTGCTTGGGACACAACAGATCTTCAATTAACAGTAGCTGACATTATTATTAGCCGTAGATTTATTATTACTATCCTTACCTGTGTATTTTGGTATATTATTAGCTGTTGCTGGGAGCCAGCTTGAGGAACTCCGCCCATGGCAAAGGTCATGAGGAAGGAGGCTTGGCATTACGTGAAGGCGGGATCGAGCCTCAGGAGACCCCCTGTTCCTGAGCATCTACTCCCAAAACCAGAGTCTGCCTACTTTATTGTTTTATGCTGTCACCTACACCTCTGACTTTATGGGGGGGCTATCCCCCACCACCTCTCTCGGAGAAGGAGTTAACTTACAGCTCCAGTTAATAAAAATTCCTGGGCGTGACAAGGGTGTCTCAGGTCAAACCTCTCTACTGGCAGACTAGCTTGTGTGACAGGATTATCCACACACTTGCTACTATGTACATGATTGTTTACAACCTCTCAACTATAAACAGCACAGAGAGTTTGGAGTATTTTGAAAGTCTTAGTTAGCACTGGGTTTTTCTAAAGATAAAAATCATATTGGTGAAGGGTTTTTCATTTGTTGAGCCAATATTTGCTGCTAAATCTCCATATTCCCTGCCCTTATAATGAATATAACTAGCATATAGGAGAAATAAGTGTTAACCTTTAAGATTAATCATGTTAAACCTTAGGCTAAGTAAATTCCTTTCTTGATTATAACCCCCTGCACCCTCACCCTATAGGAATGCAACTTTATCTGGTACATTCAGAGGGTGGTGCCTGGTTTAAGAAAAAATCACCCCTGGAAAAAATAAGCTTTCTGGTTGACTGACTGTTATCAGAAAGGGCCATAAAATGTCAGCAGGCCTCATGGCCAGAAGATGATGTAAAACCCCTAAGACCTTTGTATAATTTTGTATGAAGCACCTGATTTTGACAAGGGTCAGGTCTGCTGACCCCACGTGACTCTGTATTCACTCCTGTGTATAACAAAAAGTATATAAGCAAACCTGAAAATAAAGAAAACGGATCAGTTTCTGGAAAGACTGATTCCCCGGTGTCGTTCTTTCTTTCCCCTTCTGGCTGAATTCCCATCTGGAGCGTGGGTACTCGCCAAGCCTGCTAATTTTGCCCTGGCTTCTTAGACCCATGCAAGAGGGAGCCCAAGGTGGGGCACCCTCTGCTATTCAAGTGGGTGCCAGTGGCCTGCGTAGGTGGTGCAAACTCCTTGTCTTGGAGTTTTATTGGTATTCCACGTAAACCAAGTTATTCAGCCTCTTTTTCTCCACTAATTTTCCTACTGCACTATTCTTTTCTAATCTCTTTTTATATTTCTAATTAAATAGCTTTTTCCTAGGACGCCGATTCCATCTCTCCTTCGAATTACCCTGGATCCACTGGGGCTGGACCCTGGCAAGCTGTATATTTTCTTAGTGCTATTATTTAATGTTTATGTGCATTTTCATCTGCAATTCATCTCAATTTCTAGTTACATGCCTTAATTTTCTACATTTTCCCACAGTCCTTAGCAGAGCCCCTTGTATCATAGTTAATTCATTGGTGCCTCTGTCTTCCCATTTGTGTTAGGGGGAAGGGGACTGTTGGACAAAACTGTTTTAAAATTCCTTATAGCCCTAAGTTCCCATGTGTTCATCAGGTGGTTTTCTGAAGGGAAAAATCCCAGCCTCTCAGAGGGACATTTTCAGGTCTGAATTACCTACATTAACTTCTTACAATAATTCACTGCTCTACACAATGAAAAATATTGGATTGAAAATCATTGTCAGGAGTTTAAAAAATGCTGATGGTGAGGGTTAAAATCGCTGTTTAATGAATGTTATCAGGCAAGCAGAAGAGTAGGGAGAAAAATTAGCTTGGATCTGTATTTCATATTATATATTGAAATAAGCTTCAGATGGGTCAAAGAGTTAAACATTAAAACCAATCTATAAAAGATAAAAATCTGTGGAAAATGGAATACCAAATTTAATCCAGCTGTGGGGAAGAAACACATCTTTAAATCTTGAAAAGTATAGGCTATGACCAGAGACGCAATGCAATGCATATGATCAAATCTGTGAGGTCAAACTGAAATCTGTGTACACACAATGTATCAAAATAAATACTGAGGACTTCCCTGGTGGCCCAGTAGTTAAGATCCTGCATTTCCAACGCAGGGGGCTCAGGTCAGGGAACTAAGATCCCACACGCCAAGCAGCCAAAAATAAATAAATATTGAAAGAAGCCAATAGAATAGAGAAAACAAATGTAATGATGACCTCTGGTAAAAGTCTTCCTATTCAAATATAGCAAGCACACAAATGTAAAAGTCAACAGGTAGAATTCCTTTAGCAGTCCTTAAAGCTCATCCAGAACAAAGGATAGTGCATTGTCTCATGGAAAGAGTCTATGAGCCCACAGAGAGAAGGGCTGTAAAATAAGGTGGCAGAAATTATTTTTAAAAATGTAATCTCCAATGTAGCCGGGGCCACATGGTCCCCATGGGAAAACAGAATGTAATTTCTTACTTCAGAAAAGGCATCTTTCTGGAGAATAAGTGTCTTTTTCTTGTTTGTTTTTGTTTTGTTTTGAAAATTAATTTATTTTTAATTGGAGGATAATTGTTTTCCTTTGTTGTGTTGGTTTCTGCCATTTATTAACATGAATCAGCCATAGGTACATGTATATCCCCTCCCTCTTAAACCTCCCTCCCTGGAGAATAAGTGTCCAGCATGTAGCAGACTCTTGAAAATCTTCACACCCTCTAACCCACTAATTCTATTTTAGTATACCCTAAGGAAATAAACTTCGAGGAAATGAAATCAGGAGTAGAAACACAAATACAGCTGCTTCGTTTATACTAGGAAATTTAAAAAAATGGAAAGGGAAAGAAGGTTTATTCCAACAAAAAGAAAACATTATATATATATACATTTATCTGTGCATGTATATGTGTGTATATAAACACGCATAATACACACACATTGGCATATTCTCTAGGCAGAAAGAGTTTGCATGGTCGGTGTAAAGGCTTGGAACTTTTTGAAAATAATCTTAAGGTGAAAAAGAGAAGCACAAGATAGCAGTTATGTTCTGATGGCAGCTGTCACCATCCATGAAATTACTGTTTGGACAGCTGAGTCTACTCCTGGCCTCTCTATGCAGCAGATGACTAAGTTGTTTGCCGAAAGTACTTGGGAATGAGGAGGGCAGGAGATGATGAAGGGGGGCCTTGGGAAGAATCTCTAAGAACTGACGTAGCTGCTTTGGAGAGTAAGATAGGAGTCACGTATTCTTAGAAGGACTGTGGCTGAGGTTACAGATCATGAATTTCTTCCAGTCTAAACAGTGATTGTGTTTTTTCCCTGGCATTAATACAAAGTCAGAATGTGGGAGCAAAAAGAAAAGGGGGGAGGGATTGAGTTAGAGAACAAAAAGAATCTGTGGAGAGGTGGAAAAAATGATAAAGGAACCAGTGAGTTGAAGGATGGTGAATCTCTTTGGTTTAACGTAATGGGCTTCCCTGATAGCCCAGTTGGTAAAGGATCCACCTGCAATGCAGGAGACCCCAGTTCGATTCCTGGGTTGGGAAGATCCCCTGGAGAAAGGGAAGGCTACCCACTCCAGCGTTCTGGCCTGGAGAATTCCTTGGACTGGAATGGGGTCACAAAGTGTCTGACAAGACTGAGCGACTTTCACTTTCACTTTCAATGGAAATAAACCATTAACTTCAGTAAATAAAGAATAGCCCATAAGTCAAAGGCAAGGTTAGGGAATCAAACATAAAACAACAGATGGGCATCAAGGGAGATGAGACAGCCAGCCCAGGAATGAATGACCAGGATGCCCTGCTGGAATGGGTGCCACTGTTGCCAAGGGGCCCCACTCCTGACGGGGCTCCTGCATCTGCCTCTCTACCTGCCATACACGGATGCTGAAGCCATGAAAACATACTAAGCTACCCATTTGTCCCTAACAGTCAAGAGCCGAGGCCTCAGGCAGGAGCAACAATCATCTAACCCTTGGTCATGTGTCCCATCTCTACTTCCATGAAGATGTGATAAGTATCTGGCTCCTTTCCCAGCTTCCATACTGGGAATGAATCTTTCCCTCCCATCAGACTCTCCCCTTAGAGATTCCTTCCAGTTAGGAAGGAGGTTTAGACACTGAGGGGAAAGCAAACATCAACAAACGCTACTATTCACTGTAGTAAGAGAGAGTGGCTGAGTGTTGGACTTTTGGTTCTGGGATTATGGAAGTTGTGGAAAATGATAATAATTGAAAATTTGGGGGAAAAGAGAGGGATAATGGGACTGGAGGTTTTGATGCATCTTTAAATGTCAAGAATGAGAATGCTGGAGAGATAGGAGAATGTCAGAGAGAAGAACATTAGGGTTTAAGATTTTAAAGGTAGAGCACAAGAGATTTCTAGGCAGGACACAGTAGCAGTTATGCATCAGAGACAGCCAGGAGAACATTTGGAATGACAGGAGTGGGAAAGAGGTCTTAGACCTACTCCAACTCACAGCAGAGAACCTGGCACTTGATAAATAAATGAATAAATGCTGAATGGGTTCTTTCCTTCAGTAGAATACTCCTGATTTATGAAAAAGATGAAAGTTATACTTAATATTTGTCCTGATAATAACTAAATATGACTTTCTGTGTGACTTTGAGGTATGACACAACAGAGACGTTAGGACTAAGAAAACCCATACGTATCGGCAGTTTGCTTTAACAGGTTCTTCATATTGCCTCATTTATATAGATATAGCTTAACAATTTTAGTACATCTATTAGCTTGTTCAAAAAAGTTTATTTCACTGTGCTGGATCTTTAGTTGCAGCATTCAGGATCTAGTTCCCTGACTGGGGATAAAACACCAGGCCCTTGCATTGGGAGTATAGAGTCTTAACTACTGGACCACACGGGAAGTCCCTGCTATTAGATTTAAAGACTAAATTGGACCGTGTGTGCTGTGCCAAGCTGCTTCAGTTGTGTCCAACTCTTTGAAACCCTATAGACTGTACCCAGCCAGGCTCCTCTGTCCATGGAATTCTCCAGGTAAGAATACTGGAGTGAGCTGCCAAGCCCTCTTCCAGGGGATCTTTCCAACCCAGGGATCAAACCTGTGCCTCTCATGTCTCCTGCATTGGCAGGTTAATTCTTTACAAGTAGCACCACCTGGGAAGCCCTGAAGAGTTAGATGCTCAGTCATGTCTGACTCTTTGCAATGCCATGGACTGTAGCCAGCCAGAAGAGGTCCATAGAATTCTCCAGACAAGAATACTGGAGTGGGTTGCCATTCCCTTCTCCAGGAGATCTTCCCAACCCAGGAATCGAACACAGGTCTCCTGCATTGCAGGCAGATTTTTTACTATCTGAGCCACTAAGCAAGCTAGAGTGAGAAATTATTGTTGATCGTTTGCCTATTTGCCATTAGATTCATTCTCTGCTGTCTTCCTGATCTGCTCTGTCTCATAGGGGCCGACATTTCTCAGGCTCTCTCGTTGATTGGTTTCTTGACCAGTCAGCTAAAAGGGAGGCAAGAAAAGGTTTGAGATAAGAGGAGAGAAGCCAGAGCATTTTTCTCTGTGTTTGGGCATCTCTTCTTTCTCTTCCTTCTTTTTCTCCCTCCTTACCTTCCTCCATGTCTCTCTCTCTCTTAGTCTCTCTCTGTCCCTGGTGGAATCTCCAAGGGCAGTTGCATATCTCCCCCCTGCCCATTAGTCCCTCTCCTTTGGGCATCTTGGCCTCCCTGGTGGCTCAGCTGGTAAAGAATTCGCCTGCAATGAGGGAGACCTGGGTTCGACCCCTGGGTTTGAAAGATCCCCTGGAGAAGGGAAAGGCTACCCACTCCAGTATTCTGGCCTGGAGAGTTCCATGGACTGTACAGAGCCGGACATGACTGAATGGCTTTCACTCATTTTGGGCATCTTGCACTGGCTTCAGTGCTCTGACACTGTCTCTTCCTACTGACATCCTTGTCTTGGGGGTGATATTGACTTCCATATCTAAATTCTGGGCAGTCTCACTACCCCCTGTTTGGCCTCTCAAGTCCTTTTATAAATCCATTGTATTAAATTTTCACTGTTTGAAAGACCTAAAGTGTTTTTTTTCTCCTGATAGGATCCTGACTTGATGCAACATTTATGGTGAGAACTAAATGTTTGGAATTCACTTGATCTTCAGCTGAATTTTAAAGTCATCAGACTCAGAGCTTCCTGTTACCTGAGAACACTTCTATGCAGGTGTGTAGTTATGATCTGAAGCAAAGTGTGCCTAAGTGTTAGTCACTCAGTCGTGTCTGACTCTTTGTGACCTCATGGACTATAGCTCACCAGGCTCCTCTGTCCATGGGATTTCCTAAGCCAGAATACTGGAGTGGGTTGCCATTTCCTTCTCCAGGGGATCTTCCCGACCCAGGGATGGAACCCAGGTCTCCTGGATTGCAGGCAGATTCTTTACCGTCTGAGCTACCAGGGAAGCCCCAAATGTGCCTAGCCATCCATCAAATTCTTTCTCGTTCCTTCCATACACTCAGCTAGATTCCATTTCCCAACCATGCAATGGATTTGCCAGCAGGGAAATGGAACATATCCAGGTAGAATTTGTGTCTGGGACTTCCTGGCCCAATCCATAAAACTCTTCCTTCTCTCTCGCTTCCCCTTCGGCTGACTGGACTTCACCACTCAGGGAAACTCTGGAAGTAGATGTTGAAGATGTCAGGCCTTCCGTCTGCCTTCATCCTTGACTGTCTGCAGAGCAGACCCTGCTCACATAAACCAACTGGACTTGAGGTGAGTGGGAGAAAAACTTCCAGTGTGGATATTCACTGCGAGTTGAGAATTGGCCTGTTATAGCACTGAATGTTACCTTAACCAATGTATGACCTGAGAAAAATTTTTATTGAGGAGCATAAGGGCTTTGAATGGAGGTACATGCACTTGGAACCCCCATTCTGCCACTAACTAGTTGTCTGACTTTGAATGAGTCATTAACTCTTTATAATCCTCAGTTTCCTCTGCTGTAAAACAGTACTATTCCCATGGTTATATGGTAAGCAATTACTATACATAATATCTATATGTGTCATTTCATAATTACTATTATACTATATTACATGTAATTAGTGAGAATAATTACTTTATTTTTGTTATTATTCAACTAAAAAGTAGATCTTAAAAATAGCCTCCCTTGCTCTGTATCTCATATAACCTTAAGATGCATCAGAATAAATTAAATAAAGTGCTGTTTTTTAGGTAAATGGAACTTCATTATAGAGTTAGTCACATCGCCATGGAACTCTCTTCCCAGTGTTGTCATTAGGCTTTTCCACTGTAGTGGCTGGAAAATAACGTGACTGAGTCTGTCTTCCTAGGAAACTTTAATGTGCATTTGAAAGATAAATAGGAGCAGGACTTTATAAAGCACAGCCTCACCAGACCTCCCCGGGTAGGACTGATGACTCCTTCCTGTGAGCCTTCATTGCACATTTGACTCTGTGACTTTCACTTGTTGCCCAGCTTGCTTCTCTGCATCACCATACAGCAAACAAATGAAAGAAAGTTCAGTGAAGGAAGAACCAAGAGTGGCTGGTGAAGCACTCCCAAGCTCCAAGAGTAGGAGCCACTACCGGCCCTGGCCTGAGGGAGCATTGGAGGGAATGGCTGCTGGAGTCTGGCTCTACCTGTGGCTCTGGGGGATGGCTGCTCCCCATCCACGCATAAAAGTCAGCCTCCAGGGGCTCTGGACAGTGTCAGGGAAGGTGGAATGTGGATCCGGAGGGCGGAGGAGAAAATCCAGTACCCTGTCCCCATGGGTAGAACTGTGAACTTCTTACCAGTAGGAGATTCTTTGTCTTGTTGCTTTCTTAACCTCCATGCTTCAAAAAGGACACAATGATTATTAGAGGAACAGATGAACATGGGAACAAAGATGCTTGCTTTTAAATTTGAAGACATTTAAATATTTAAGTAAGGTTCCTATGAGCTTCCCAGGTGGCTCGGTGGAAAAAATCTGCCTACCAATGCAGGAGACACTGGAGATGTGAGTTCGATCCCTGGGTTGGGAAGATCCCCTGGAGGAGGAAATGGCAACCTGCCCCAGTATTCTTGCCTGGAAAATCCCATGAGCAGAAGAGGCTGGAGATCTATAGTCCATGGGGTTGCAAAGAGTCTGACACGACTGAGCGACTCAACATAAGCGCAATGTTCCCATATTCTTAATTTGCCCTCTGGATTGAGAGACTCTCTCCTGGAAATGAAAGCTCTAGCTGAACCATGGTGATCATTGCTTCCTGAGCATCCCAGTCCTTGTTGTGCATGGGCAATTGCTCTTCTCCTCTGAGGTCACTCCTGGCCTGTGGCCAGTGCATCCTCCAGCATAGGTCAGCCTTCAAGGCTGCAGTGCTGTTTCTGAAGCCCTTCGCAAAGTCAAACGGCTTCTTCCATCAATGCCCAGTGGCTTGTGACTCTGCAGCCTAGATTTCCTTGACCTTTTCCTTGCTAGCTCTTGTCTCACTAAAATCTGCATTTTAACATCTAGGCTGATATTTTTCCTTTTACTGCAGGTCCAGCACTGTCAGTCACTCATTTTGTCAGCCAGTGGTTAAAAACAGATAACCAGTAATGGCAACAGAGAAGGCGCATCAGAGGAGGGGTACTTATTTCAATACATCTCAACTCAGTTCAAGAGAGTGGCTCTCTTTGCTCCCTGTAGGGGTGGACTGTAGGGTCTGTTATATTTTCTTTTATGATGTAATGCTCCATATCATGCTTTTTTCTTTCCATTTTTAATTTACTTAATTATTTATTTTTAGCCATGCTGGGTCTTTGTTGCTGCAAACGGGCTTTCCCTAGTTGCAGCGTGTGGGCTTCTCAATGCAGTGGCCTCTTTGGTTGCAGAGCACAGGCTCTAGGGTGAAAGGGCTTCTGTAGTCTCAGCACGTGGGCTTAGTTGCCCCTCAGCATGTGTAATCTTCCCGGACCAGAGATCCAACCCATGTCCTCTACCTTGGCAAGAAGTGACAAAGTGATGTCGCTCAGTCGTGCCCGACTCTTTGCGACCCCATGGACTGTAGCTTACAAGGCTCCTCTGTCCATGGAATTTTCCAGGCAAGAGTACTGGAGTGGGTTGCCATTTCCTTCTCCAGGGGATCTTTCCAATCCAGGGATCGAACCCAAGTCTCCTGCATTGTGGGCAGACGCTTTACTGTCTGAGCCACCAGGGAAGCCTACTTTGGCAAGTAGATTCTTAACCACTGGACCACAAGGGAAGTCTATATGACATTTTTTTTTTCCATTTTTTTGGCTCAGAAAAATAATGTCGAGGCAAATAGTGTGTAATAAATCAGCACTATTCCAGGCCTGCTGTACATAGGATACTCATGTGTGAGTGCTTAGTTGCTCAGCTGCGTGCAACCACCATAGACTGTAGCCTACCAGGATCCTCTGCCCATGGGGTTTCTCAGCAAGAATACTGGAGTGGGTTGTCATTTCCTTCTCCAGGGAGAACTTCCTGATCCAGGGATCAAACCCAAGTCTCCTGCATTGCAGGCATATTCTTTACCACTGAGCCACCGGGGAAGCCAAAATAGGATATGCATGTGCTGATAAAAGAAAGTTTTAAAGAAAGTTACAGAAACTATTAATAATACTAGACATATTATTTTGTGTATAGAATCCTAGACATGTTCATTTTACTATGAAACTTCATAGGAATGAGGTTTCCATGTATTTTAACTCAGTTTACTTTGGGGCAAGTCTTTAGTCTGAGGATCAAGGACGTGTCTAAAGGAAAGTAGACAATGGGTACGTGGAAAATCTGTTTCCTGTCCTTTTTACAGTTGGCTTCATTGCCTTATTTGCTCTGAAGTCTGTTAGAAGGAAAATATTAGAAACAGAAATTTGTTCGGAAAGGTATCACCAGTTACCTCCAGGTATGTGCAGCTTTAGTATTCACATAGTCTTTAAAGCCTTAATTTTTAACAGCCATCAGTAATCATTAAGCTCATTCACATTTCCTACACTGAGCTTGTCACCAAAGGGCTCAGATCAAGTTTCTTTTTGGTCCTGACTTAGTTGTGTGAACTTTGGCCAAGCTCCCCTAGTATTTTTATTATAGGAAAGATTTTCTCAGGGAGACAAGATGTTTTTCCTTCCATTCGTGATGACCGAATTAAGAGACGGAGGGCATAAAACAGTATGTTCTTATAGTCTCAAACATACCTATGCATGATCTGTATTTTGTTCATGAAATCACTGTTTATTGGATGACTTTTGGTTTAGGCCCTAGATTTGATCCTCCAGGGATTTAATGAGAAGTAGGCATGGTCTCCCCCCATAAGCTTCTCTAGTTGGAGAGAAAATAAATGTTTAATTTAATAACTAGGCAAACTGAAATGTGAGCGCCATCACAAAGTGTATTTGATTAAGCACCATTTGAGGGGAAGAGAGACTATACATTTAGAGTTCTGAAAAGAGAGAGCTGATTGAAGACAATTCAGAGAATATTCTAAAAAGGAAAAGGAGATGAGATTGGTAGATTCTGAAATAACAAGAGTTGGTGGACGAAATGATGGGAGCAAAGGTTCCAGAGATTTGTTATTTACCCTCCTTGAACTTGAATTCTCTGTCATGCCTAGAATCAGTAAATGTGTAAACCCAGAGGAAATAGTTTAATTGTAGCATCATGATGGTGGGTTTCTGACTCTTGTGGGCCAGACAATTGTGTGCACCAATGAACATGTCTATAATCTTTCCTAGGTAAGATGCTCAGATTGTGATGAAGGATAAAAGACACTGGATAAATGATTCCATTTTAGAAAGAATGTTAAGGGTTAGGGTTAGTTCAGTGGTTAGGACTTTGTGCTTTCATTACTAAGGGATGGTTTTGCTTCAAGATCAGAAGTCGGAAATGTAATACAGAAGGAGGTAAATGAGAAAATCAGTATTGGCAAATGATTCTGTCAATAGATGTCCAGATACTGTCAGTGAGTTACAAAATATATTTATTATAATAGGATAAAATATGTATAATCAAAGACACTGACAACCAATGACAAAGCAAATAAATTAGAAATAAAAGCATGCATCTAAGAATTAAATAAGTCTCTATGGCAGCTTTTGAACTGTGGTGCTGGAGAAGACTATTGAGAGTCTCTTGGACTTCAAGGAGATCAAGCCAGTCAGTCTTAATGGAAATCAACCCTGAATACTCATTGGAAGGTCTGATGCTGAAGCTGAAGCTTCAGTACAGTGGCATATCTGATGTGAAAATCTGACTCATCAGAAAAGCCCCTGATGCTGGGAAAGATTGAATGCAGGAGAAAAAGGGCACGACAGAGGATGAGATGGTTGGATGGCATCGCTGACTCAGTGGACCTGAGTTTGACCAAGCTCCGGGAGATGGTGAAGGACAGGGAAGCCTGGTGTGCTGCAGTCCATGGGGTGGCAAAGAGTCGGACACGACTGAACGACTGAACAGCAACGACAACTAAGAAGACTCAAAGTGCTTGTTCTCTCTGCTTATTTTTTACTGGTGCTTGAGTTTGATTGGGGTTTCCAGCACTACTGGAATAATGCTTTGATGATTTGGGGTGTCCCTTGCATTGCTGAATGCTTACCTGCATCTCTGTCCTCTATCCATAGAGTGCCAGTAGCATCCTCCCCCACCCACCAGCTGTGACAACAAGAATGTCAGCAGACATTGTCAGATGTCTCCTGGGGGCCAAAAACCACTCCTGTTGAGAACCATTGGTTTAGACAAATGGATGAATTTTTTTAAAAGTGAGTCATGAATAGGTTTAACAAAGGACCATATGTGTGGGAGTAGAATGTGCAGTTAGCATAGAGTAAGGGGGAAAAGAAACATTTAAAAATATTTGCATTGAGAAAGTACACTTTTAAAAAGATTGATTTACTTCCATTCGTTTGGCTGAGCCAGGTCTTAGCAGCAGAACTTGGGATCCTCTATCTGCGTTGTGGCGTGCAGGACCGTTAGTTGTGGCTCGTGGATCTAGCTCTTCTACCAGGGATCAAACATGGCCCCCTGCACTGGGAGTGCAGAGTCTTAGCCACTGGGAAGTCCCAATACACTCTGACTTATTCACCTTAGTCTCAATTACTTCTAGTAGAAAACATACCAGATAATACGTCTGGAAAAGCCACCAGCTGTCTTGAGCTCTCCAAGCCCAGGCTTGGTTATTCTTGGCAGCTGACCTCTGCTGGCTGAATGCAGGAACTCTGTGAGCCCAGTCTGGTGCAGACGCTCACAGTTTCATCTGGCGAGTGTTCTATGACTGATCAAGTTCAAGCCAGAGTCTTGGGTGAAGCTGATGGAGGCAGATGACCTTTCCCCCGGGTTTAGAATGTCAATGTGGACATGCTAGACATGGGGAGCATGCTCAGTTGACCAAGTCCCACAGAAACGACCTTCCCAGTCTGGAGGGAGCAAGCCAAATTGCTCAGCATTGCCAGGCGGTGCTCTCCAGGCAGACAGAGCCAATACTGGTATCGACTCTTGTCACTAAGAATGATCTCATCAATACTGGCAGCATTCTCTTTTCAATCTCTAGGGCTGTAAGTATTGGTATCCTTTTAAGAAATGTATTATCTTTTATGTACAGAAGTAGAGGATATTTTTATCTGAACATCTGGCACCAAAATTTCTTTTAGAGTGAGAACTGACTTTATTGGAAAAAAATATATATATTAGGGCTCCAAAATCACTGCAGATGGTGATTACAGCCTTGAAATTAAAAGACGCTTGCTCCTTGGAAGGAAAGTCATGACCAACCTAGATAGCATATTCAAAAGCAGAGACATTACTTTGCCAACAAAGGTCCGTCTAGTTAAGGCTATGGTTTTTCCAGTAGTCATGTATGGATGTGAAAGTTGGACTGTGAAGAAAGCTGAGTGCTGAAGAATTGATGCTTTTGAACTGTGGTGTTGGAGGAGACTCTTGAGAGTCCCTTGGACTGCAAGGAGATCCAACCAGTCCATTCTAAAGGAGATGAGTCCTGGGTGTTCTTCGGAAGGACTGATGCTAAAGCTGAAACTCCAATACTTTGGCCACCTCATGGGAAGAGTTGACTCATTGGAAAAGACTCTGATTCTGGGAGGGATCGGGGGCAGGAGGAAAAGGGGATGACAGAGAATGAGATGACTGGATGGAATCACCGACTCGATGGATTTGAGTTTGAGTGAACTCTGGGAGTTGGTGATGGAGAGGGAGGCCTAGCATGCTGCGATTCATGGGGTCACAAAGAGTCGGACACGACTGAGCGACTGAACTGAACTGAACTGAGCTGGAATGGAGGAAGAGATGCCTAAGTTACACTTCTGTGAGAAAGGTCATTATGGCTACAAATGCTTTGTGGCAAACAAAGGGATAATTCTTTGCCTTTTAGGGTGTGAAATGAAAGAGGAAAAGAGAAGTGAAAGGATGAGAAATAAGCAAGATGGCAAAAGATTGTGTAATCTTCATGCACTCTGGGACCCCCAGAACATCACAGCAAAATCTACTTTATCAGTTTGGGGCATAGTAGGCTGCAAGTTATAGAATACCAGAAACATGGTGGCCAAAATAAATGGGAATTTATCTAAAATCAGAGATTTGTAGTTGTTGGCAAGGATTCAGCTAATCAGTGATGCCATCAAGGACTTAGGTACTTAAAAAAAATCTTTCTGCTCAGCTATATCTCTTTAATGTTTTAAAATTCTAATTTATTTTTGGCTGTGCTGGGTCATCATTGCTGTATGGGTTTTTCCCAGTTGCAGGGCACAGACAGTCCATTGCGGTGGCTTCTCTTTTTGCAGAGCTGGGCTCTAGGGTGCGTGGGCTCAGTAGTTAGTGCTCCCGGGCCCTAAAGCACAGGCTCAATAGCTGTGGCGCACGGGCTTAGTTGTTCTGAGGCAAGTGGAATCTTCCCAGATCAGGGATTGAACCCTGTCTCCTGCTTTGGAAGCAGGGTTCTTTGTCACTGAGCCATCAGGGAAGCCTCCCTAGGTACTTTCTGTATTTCCACTTTGCCATCCTTATTCTGCTGGCTCTTATGCTCGTCCTTGCCACATTATGTACGGTCTCAGGGAGCTGCCATGCACTCATATATTAAATCCATAATCAAAGCAAGAAGAGAATAAAGAGAAAGACTACCAGTGATGGGTGTATTCTTTCTTTAAAAAAGTAAACTCCCAGAAACACCCCGAGCAAGTTTCTATTTACATCACATGGCTTCCCTGAACTCAAGGGGCGAAAGGAAATAATAAGCTTTTTTTTTTCAGATCTGGGGGGATAATTGCAGATCATACTGCAATTCATTTCATACGTTGGGCATAGCACACAAATTATTTGTTTTATTCTTTTAATTTTGGTCCTGAGGCATATGGGATCTTAGTTTCCTTACCAGGAATGGAACCCACACCCCTTGCATTGGAAGTTTGGAGTCTTAACCAGTGAACTGCCATGGAAGTCTCTAACTAGCTTTTGTATCCTCTTTTGGGCCTCCCAGGTGGCACAGTGGGCAAGAATCCACCTGCCAATGCAGGAGACACACACGCAAGAGACGAGTCTGATCTCTGGGTTGGGAATATCATCTGGAGAAGGAAATGGCAACAATCCAGTATCCTCACTTGGAGACTCCCATGGACAGAGGAGCCTGGTGGGCTGCAGCCTGCGGGGCGGCAAAGAGTCGGACACGACTGAGCACACACAGGACAGCAGCAGCCTGGTTAACAGAGGCAGCCAGGCAGAAGGCCTGGTCCTGGGCCAGCCAGCCTACAGGATCTGCGGCAGCTACTGTATCCATAAGTGTTGGCTGTGTGCAAGCTAGTTTAGGAAATTAAAGAAGGTGAGGAGTTTCATCTTGGAAAATGGTCTGATGTGAGCAGAAGAGCTGGTGGGAAAGTCAGAGGGCCTAGAGCTGACCTCCAGGGCGAGTGGAAATGACGGTGAGAGCTTCGGGCCTCCAGAGGCTGTGGATCTGAGGGGTGGACAATCACAGCTGGGTCTCATGGCCGATGTCTGGTCATGTTGACCTCTAGTTAAACCCCAGAATAATCTAGTTATTCTTCTCTACGGTCGTCAGATTTGCTACTTTCCCAGAGTCCCTTCTTCAACTCTGCTGCTAATGTCTTCCACATCAGTCTTGAAACTTCCGTCACTGTCTTGTTTCGCTGCCTTCAGATTTTCCGCACCTAGTCCAGCCTCAGGTAGCCTATTGGGGTCTAGTTGTTGCCCTGTCCCGGGTGGCACTGGTGGTAAAGAATCTACCTGCCAATGCGTGAGACTTAAGAGATGCAGGTTTAATCCCTGGGTTGGGAAAATGCCCTGAAGGAGGGCATGGCAACCCACTCCAGTATTCTGGCCTGGAGAATCCCATGGACAGAGGAGCCTTGCGGGCTCCAGTCCATGGGGCTATACAGAGTCGGACATGACTGAAGTGACTTAGCATGCACACATATACCTAAAAGCTGCAAAATAGCTTTAAGGGAGAAATAACATAAGGAATAAATGACTAGAAAATGAGGTGGTAAGAAATCAACAGGAGAAGCATTTGTCCTATTGCTGAGGTTGAGATGTCTCCTCTTTTGCTTTTGAGAGATCATTCCTCCAGCACAGAGGCCCTGTAGCCCCACTTCTTCAGTTCCTCCCAGAGCAACATGCAGTCCCTTTGGATTCTCAGGTTCAAAGACGCACACTAAACATCTGTGGTGCAAATTATGTGCAAAGTTCACATATTGGATTGTTATTTACATATTGGATATTCTATATGCATATATTATTCACATACTGGATATTATTTTCCATAATATTTTATGGAAAAACCTGAATGAACTTTTTGGCTGACCCAATACATGAGTTACATCTCTCCATAACCAGGAACTGAAATATAATCATATTAAAACAAACTTGGAACAATAACCATAAATAGAATGTGTTTTAGAATAGCATTTGATTATCTTGGGAAAAATCTTAAAATAGCTAGCTAAATGGAAGAACTGGACTCAAAACAACATATGTGATCTGAGTTGTTGTTTTTTTTTTCCGTATCCAGAGAGTGAGAGGTGAGGGAGCGGGCATCGTATGTGCATCTTTGGCACCAAGGTTAGAATTTAATGTCCAGCAAGGTGTGGCTTCTTTATCATCTTTAATC
This sequence comes from Budorcas taxicolor, assembly GCF_023091745.1. Classification (NCBI taxonomy): domain Eukaryota; kingdom Metazoa; phylum Chordata; class Mammalia; order Artiodactyla; family Bovidae; genus Budorcas; species Budorcas taxicolor. The sequence goes on along the minus strand of NC_068915.1, from coordinate 57,566,901 downwards.
CACACAATAAACCAGCCTATTATCATGTATCAAGGTTACAGTTGCTTAATATTAAAATGCAACAGAGTAGATAAGGGCCAGCAACAGAACAACTTTAGAATTCTCCACCCTCCTCCCTAGGTTATTTTAGGACATTGCTTTTTCTTTTTCTTTTAGTCTAGCTAAGTAGTTCTCAAACTTTGGTGTGCATGGCAAGCACTTTACGTGGTTGTGAACCTAAAGCTATGTATATCCTACCTTGTAAGTAATTTGAGGATAATACAGGGATAGTTAGGTCTTCCCTGGTGGCTCAGTGGTAAAGAATCCACCTGTCAGTGCAGGAGATGCTGATTCGATCCCTGGGTTGTGAAGCCCCTTTGGAGATGGAAATGGCAACCGACTCCAGTATTCTTGCCTGGGAAATCTCATGGACAGAGAAGCCTGGCAGGCTACAGTCCATGGGGTGGCAAAGAGTCAGCCTTGACTGAGCAACTGAGCACATACAGGGATATTTAACAAGTTTTTCCTCCTTATTAGCTGACATTAGAATTAAACCTTGAAGCACTTGCTACTTTACCTTATTTACATTTAAAAACAGATTCAAATGGATATCATGCATGTGAGAAAGTTGATAGAATTTATTTTATTTTTTTTGATAGAATTTATTTTTGAAAATGGGATTATGAAAAAACCCATCTCTTTATTCTCATCTTTACTGTCTAATTGTTCTGCAATGAAGCCACTCTCCTAATCAGAAAAAAAGTTATTTAAAAATAATCAAATGATAAAAGTTCACTGACTGTGCTCATTTGACTCCTCCCCCACCCACCAAGAGCTTAGTAACCTAAAGACAGAGCCTGTTACAAAAGCTAACAGGTGGTTTCCAGAAGCTCACCCCACCCTATGGTCAGCTTCAAGTCCCAGGGGTCTGCCATCTTTGACTTTAAGACAGCAAAGGTCTTCCCACCTGGTTATTTCCAATAGAGTGACAGTATGGGGTGGGGGGAGGAAATGGAGCAATCCAACCATATTTAGAGACAAATGAGTCAACTCACTTATCAAAATGGGTTGCATTATAAGATTATTCCCAGAGCACCTTTGCTCTCTGCCTCTCATTTGGGTTATCAGCGTTGTGACTTCTTTGCGTACAGTCCTTGTTTTTGCTAACCATACAGTATTCGTGCAGCCACAAAGCTAAGAATTCTGTATTTCCCCAAGCTCAATTGATCTGTAAGAGAGACTACTTTGTGCAATGAGGGAATTTGGTTTAAATTTCTCATGCTGAGCATTTGATAAGACAGATTAGTAATGCTGCATTTTAAAAAGTACGTAGAAACTCAACCAGTTTAGCTACCAAGTGCTGTTCAGCTGGTATGCAAATGTGTTTCATGTTCCCAGAATTTTTTCCTGAATCTTTAGGGTATGGAGCCAAGATGCCCTTTCTCTATGCTTGCAAAGTCTTTTCATCTTGGCATAGATACTCAGGAGCTGCAGGTAAGATTTTAAAAGGATAAAGAACTATATATAAAGCATCCTCCCAAATGAAGCTTTGTTGAGCTAAGTTTTATCTGAGGTCAAGAAGTCCATTTGTCTAATACAGCAGTGAGGATCAATGGACCACCGCAGGGCACTCCCTCCCCAGGACACTGCTGTGATTTCCAGCACAGCTTCTTTCTGCCCTTCTCCTTGTCTCAGCCTAGACAGCTTTGAAAATCCAGAAGCAGCCATAAAAGAACCTACAAAGAAGTTTCCAGATGCCATGGAGAAAAGGGACAGAGGTAAAAGCAGGTCATTTATTTTTATATCCTTCTTTGCCTTTGTTTCCTCTTTTTACTTATTCTCCCCATGAACTGCTACAAAACTATGGGCGGAGCGAAAGCTCATCACCTTAAAACCCATCTAGATGGAAATGGTGAGGGGACCGAAGTTACTATTTTTTTCTTTCAGTAGAAAATAAAAGCCCACAGGATAATCCAGGAATGGAAGGGACCATAAAGTTATGGAGTTTATTTATATTAGTGTCTAAATGTGTGAGCATCAATGCAGAGTTTTGTTTTTATTTTATTTTAATATTTATTTATTTGGCTGCTCTGGGTCTCAGCTAAGGCATGCAGATCTTTCAGCTGCAACATGTAGAATCTAGTTCCCAGACCAAGAATGGAACCTGAGCTCCCTGTATTGATATCTCAGAGTCTTAGCCACTGGACCACCAGGAAGGTCCCCCAGTGCAGAGTTTTGTTTTGGCTCAGCCTGACTGGTCTTCCCTTCCCAAGTGATAGCACCACACTTGCAGAGCATAGACTCTTTCCTTGTCCAAGATATGCTTTTCCACTGGTGAGGCCATGGAGGAGACCACACAGGACAAAGCAGTTCTTGTGGACCCAATAGATGATAGTGTAAATAACATGCTCTGGGAAGTTAAAGAATGAAAGTCATGAAGAACAAGTATGCATTCTGCCAAGACTTGAAACAACCATCCTCCACACCTAAATGCTCTAATAAGGTTTCTGTGAGGCTTTAGTTCATCATTAAGCTGCCATGGGATATCCTCTGAGAAAGGTAGAATGGGCAGCTTCCTCTTTCCTGGCAGCAGTAACTGTTAAGTCCATTATTTGTATTCATTCAGGCTCATTGATCTTCACATATTTTTAAATGTAAGAAACATTTTCAAATGGAGGCTAGTCATGATTTTCTTTATAAGCAATGTACGTCATTGTAATCCTAGCTTTTTGTCATTGGGAATAATGAATTATTTTATTTTACTTTATTATTGCTTAGTTGTGGTATAAGAACTCTTAGTTGTGGTATGTGGGATCCAGTTCCTTGACCAGGGACTGAACCTGAATCCCTTGCATTGGGAGCCCAGAGTCTTACCAACAAGGAAGTTCTGAGAATAGTGAGTCATTCTGAATTGCTATTATGAGCCCACTCTTCCCTGTCTTGGCAGAACCAATCATCACTGCTGACCCAATCTGCAGGCAGGATGGTGACTCAGATTGTTGAAACCCTGTTGTGTGGGTCAATGACTCTCCCTCCTGGGTTGAGGGCATGACTGCCAGCGGCAGTTACAGTCCAACCAACAAACACACAGGTGTCCTTGAGCCAAGCACAAGGCTCAACATCATGGGAATAGATGAAGAGGTATTGGCATGGTGTGTGTATCCAGTAAGTGCTCACATATATGGCACTGTGCTGGCCATTACAGAAATATCCAGAGAGATACAGGGCATGGCTGCTGCCCCCAGGGAGCATGCAAGCTCACTAAAGAGTAATAAGCACACACACACACACACACACACACACACATATTCCATCTTATATCCTTACATCCTCTTTGGAGCAAACAAAACTCATTTAACCCTCACAGCTTAATGAGGTGGGTGCCGTTATTATGCCCATTATACAGCCATGGAAAGTGAAGGAGAGAGGGAGTTGGGGTGATAAACAGGAGATGGAGTTTTAACCCAGGCAGTCTTGCTGTGGTTCTCGTGCCGTTAGCCCTATGGACTATGTAACATACAGAAAATAAGGAATAAAGCGAAACTGTAGGGACTTCCCTGGTGGTCCACTGGTTAAGAATCTGCTCTCCAGTGCAGGGGATGTAGGTTTGATCCCTGACTGGGGAATTAAGATCATACCTGCCGAGGGGCAACTAAGCCTGAGCTGCAACAAGAGAAAGCCCTTGAGCCAGAATCAAGAGCCCTCCTCCCACTTTAACAAAGACCCAGCTCAGCCAAAGTCAATAAACTAATAACAGTAATAGAATATGTAAAATTAAACAAAACAAAACAATGTTGTAGTCAAGTGGACTTCTTTTTCTGAATTCTAGCATTCTAAAATCCCAACCCAGGGATCAAAATCAGGTCTTTTGCATCGCAGGTTTACCTTCTAAACCACCAGGGAAACCTTCAATAAATAATAATAATAAAATAAGTAAAATGCAAAAATTTAAAAAACTGTAATCAAGTAGCCTTCTTTTTCTGAATTCTAGCATTCTGAAATCAGGAACTGATTGAGTGTCTGAAAGTCTCTGTCATGCCCAACTCTTGGTGATCCCATGGACTGTAGCCTGCCAGGTTCCTCTGTCCATGGAGTTCTCCAGGCAAGAATAATGGAGTGGGTAGCCATTCTCTTCTCCAGGGGAACTTCCTGACCCAGGAATCAAACCAGGGTCTCCGGCATTGCAGGCAGATTCTTTACCAGCTGAACTACCCAGGAGGCTCTGATTAGGTGTGTGTATTTATAATATACTAGCAGACTGCTCGGAGCACTCACTAACTATACTTTTGTAGTGGTGGTGATGGTTTAGTCACTAAGTCGTGTCAGACTCTTTTGGGATTTCCCAGGCAAGAATACTGGAGTGGGGTAGCTGTTTCCTTCTCCAAGGGATCTTCCTGACCAGTGATAAAACTCATGTCTCCTGCATTGGCAGGCAGATTCTTTACTGTTGAGCCAACAGGGAAGTCCCAAGAGCCAAATAGTAAGAGTGAACAATGAATGTAATAGGAGAGATCAGTTGAAATAAAACCTTCAAGCATAAATAAACGTTAGTCCAAAGATAAAAGAAACAGTCACGAGGCCTGTGGCACGCAGGCAAGGAATAACAACTTATATTCAGAACAAGATTGGGAAGCCTGCGTACGGCGAGAAACTGGAGATGAATGTAGACGGGGAAGCAGGGGCTGGATTGTCAGCGCACTGATTGGACTCACCCTGTAGACAATGGTATCTCACTGGTAGTTTTATTTTAAACAGTCATGCTTATTTTAAGCATGTCGCTTGGCATGATCACATTTGTGAATTTAAAAGATCATTATGGCTTTGGTATTTCAAAAGGCTCCATGTTAATGGCTTCTGCATGCTTGAGAACAGTTTGTAGAAGGAATGCTGGCATTTACATATTTATGCTGGCAAACTACAAAAGGCTAATTGTGGAATTTTCTTTGCTATGTAGCTAGGCTGACGTCAAAACCATTAGAGAAGTCACAGTATGAGCAGTATGCTAGTAAGGACACATTCCCAAATATACAGATAATACGGGGTCACCCTATGCAGCATAAAATTGCTAGTTGATCTGTATTCCACTATATAAAATAGTTAAATGGGAAAGCGACTTTTTTTTGTAAATGGTATTGGGATTATCTACATTTATAAAGGGCTCTGAGTTCTTCAAAACAGCTTGGCGATTTGCTTCTTTGTGGCCAACAGAGAGTGTCTGCTGCTGTATTGGATCTCTCTGACTTCCGTCTTTGACTCTAGACTTTTTTTCCAAATGGTTTCATTTGAGTAGTTTAGGTCCATTCAAGAGCATCTCCCTTTTAAGTGACAAAGTCAACGGATTAGAGACTAATCACAGCTACAGAATCCTTTTTGTATGCCATATAAAATACCCTAATCATGGGAATGATACCGTCCATGGAATAGCAATCTAGAAGATCATCTTAAAAGTGTGCCCACCTTGGGTTTCCTTGCAAAGGGAAGCTCACTTCTCGGACGGTACCCTTGGTTGCCTCTGTTTACCTCAGCTAAATGCACTGCTAGACACCAGCAGTACCACTGCGCGGGCAGCCTGGGTGATGAAGACGGTGGCCCCTGGATGCCGTTCTGCTCCACCAGCTGCTGCCTGTGCTGCCATGTCCTGGCTGGCACCATCCTGCTGGGCACCCAGTGCCTGATCTTCAATGCTGTGGTACTGCTGGTTCTGTTGAGTGCCCTGGCTGATCCAGATCAGTATCACTTTTCAAGTTCTGAACTCGGAGGTGACTTTGAGTTCATGGATGATGCCAACATGTGCATTGCCACCACAATTTCTGTTCTCCTGGTCCTTATCTGGGCAATGGCTGTGCACGGAGCATACAGGCAACATGTGACCAGGACCATCCCATTCTTCTGTTACCAGATCTTAGGTTTTGCCCTGAACACCTTGGTTGCAGTCACTGTACTTGTTTATCCAAATTCCATCCAGGAATATACATGACAGTTCAGTCCCTCAGTTGTGTCCGACTCTTTGTGACTCCATGGACTGCAGCACGCCAGGCCTTCCTGTCCATCACCAGCTCGTAGAGTTTACTCAGACTCACATCCATTGAGTCAGTGATGCCATCCAACCATCTCATCTTCTGTCATCCCCTTCTCCTCCTGCCTTCAATCTGTCCCAGCATCAGGGTCTTTTCCAATGAGTCAGTTCTTCGCATCAGGTGGCCAAAGTATTGGAGTTTCAGCTTCAGCATCAGTCCTTCCAGTGAACATTTAGGACTGATTTCCTTTAGGATGGACTGGTTGGATCTCCTTGCAGTCCAAGGGACTCTCAAGAGTCTTCACCAACACCACAGTTCAAAAGCATCAATTCTTTGGCACTCAGCTTTCTTTATAATCCAACTCTCACATCCATACATGACCACTGGAAAAACCACAGTTTGACTAGATGGACCTTTGTTGGCAAAGTAATGTCTCTGCTTTTTAGCACACTGTCTAGGTTGGTCATAACTTTTCCTCCAAGGAATGAGCATCTTTTAATTTCATGGCTGCAGTCACCATCTGCAGTGATTTTGGAGCCCAACAAAATAGTCTGCCACTGTTTCTCCATCTATTTCCCATGAAGTGATGGGACCAGATGCCATGATCTTCGTTTTCTGAATGTTGAGCTTTAAGCCAACTTTTTCACTCTCCTCTTTCACTTTCATCAGGAGGCTTTTTAGTTCCTCTTCACTTTCTGCCATAAGGGTGGTGTCATCTGCATATCTGAGGTGATTGATATTTCTCCCAGCAATCTCAATTTCAGCTTGTGCTTCTTCCAGCCCAGCATTTCTCGTGATGTACTCTGCATATAAGTTAAATAAGCAGGGTGACAATATACAGCCTTGACGTACTCCTTTTCCTATTTGGAACCAGTCTGTTGTTCCATGTCCAGTTCTAACTGTTGCTTCCTGACCTGCATACAGATTTCTCAAGAGGCAGGTTAGGTGGTCTGGTATTCCCATCTCTTTCAGAATTTTCCACAGTTGATTGTGATCCACACAGTCAAAGGCTTTGGCATAGCCAAGAAAGCAGAAATAGATGTTTTTCTGGAACTCTCTTGCTTTTTCCATGATCCAGTGGATGTTGGCAATTTGATCTCTGGTTCCTCTGCCTTTTCTAAAACCAGTTTGAACATCTGGAAGTTCATGGTTCACGTATTGCTGAAGCCTGGCTTGGAGAATTTTGAGCATTACTTTACTAGCGTGTGAGATGAGTGCAATTGTGCGGTAGTTTGAGCATTCTTTGGCATTGCCTTTCTTTGGAATTCGAATGAAAACTGACCTTTTCCAGTCCCGTGGCCACTGCTGAGTTTTCCAAATTTACTGGCATATTGAGTGCAGCACTTTCACAGCATCATTTTTCAGGATTTGAAAGAGCTCTCCTGGAATTCCATCACCTCCACTAGCTTTGTTCGTAGTGATGCTTTCTAAGGCCCACTTGACTTTGCATTCCAGGATGTCTGTCTCTGTGTTGGTGATCACACCATCGTGGTCGTGAAGATCTTTTTTTGTATAGTTCGTCTGTGTATTCTTGCCACCTCTTCTTAATATCTTCTGCTTCTGTTAGGTCCATACCATTTCTGTCCTTTATTGAGCCCATCTTTTCATGAAATGTTCCCTTGGTATCTCTAATTTTCTTGAAGAGATCTTTAGTCTTTCCCATTCTATGGTTTTCCTCTATTTCTTTGCACTGATTGCTGAGGAAGGCTTTCTTATCTCTCCTTGCTATTCTTTGGAACTCTGCATTCAGATGCTTATATCTTTCCTTTTCTCCTTTGCCTTTCCCTTCTCAACTGCCTCCTAATTTTCCTCACAAAGATGATATCATGTCAATGAATCCTATCTGTTTGGTCCTCATTATTTTTCTGTTTATCAGCATTATCTTGACTTTTAAGAATTATTTGATTAGCTGTGTTTGGAACTGCTACTGATGCATCAATGGCAGGAACTCCTCTGATGTCCCGGTTTATGTTACCAGCAGTGACCCTACAGTGCTGTTACCCCCGTACCACTGCCACCCTATGTGTCTGCCTAAGCCTGGAAGTGGGGTGTAGCTGAGAGCAACAGCTTAATTTTACTTCTGAGATATGCTCTCTGAGCTTATTTCTTACTGAAATGCTACAGCTTAAAATTTTAGATGTTAAGTTGAAACTCTGTAGTTTGAAACCTGGGCTTTAGCTAGAGCACTGTGATAGAGTAACTGTAGACCTCTCTCTGTGGGGGTGGGGTGGGCTGGGCCGGGCTCCCTTAGTCTTCCCTCTGCATCAAAATTTTCAACAACCTGGATGAACCTTTGTCCAAGGAGTCTGTTGTATGCGCTGAACCCCAGAGTTGAGTTGAATACATTACAGCTTTTTACTCCCTTTTTCTCTTTTGAAAGTGTAAAATAAAGTCAAAATTAGACCCCCGCCCCCCCCCCCCCCCAAATATCAGCTGTTGTTTGTTGTGACTGGATTGGCAGTGACTGCGATGTGTTTGTGTTAGTCACTCAGTTGTGTCCGACTCTTGTTACCCAGTGGACTGTAGCCCACTAGGCTCCTCTGTCCATGGGATTTCTCAAGGAAGCATACTGGAATGGGTTGCCATTTCTTCTCTGGAGTATCTTCCTGATCCAGGGATGGAATCCAGGTCTCCTGCATTGCAGGCAGTTTCCTGAATTGCAGGCAGATTCTTTACCAACTGAGCCACCAGGGCTATGTGTTTAGCTGCCTCTATTTCCTTTTTTGCCAGGTGTTAAGCCAGACTACACTTCTCAGTGTGGCCCTCAGGTATGGGTCTGGTAACTCAGCTCCACAATTCCCCCCTCCCTCAGTTTCTTGCCATCTGGGAAGCTGGAAATCAGAGGATTCTAATGCCCTAGGTGGTGGTGGAGACACAGGTTCCAAGGAGCCTGAGTCCTGAGTAATTGCCTGAAAGGAAATCATACAAGACGGCTGCCTGACCAGGAACACCTCTACTGAACTAGTTCATGAGTGAAAATAGACCTTTTGTGTCAAGCATTGGCAAGCTGGAGCTGATTGTTATAACAGTGAACCTCCCCTGACTGGTACAGCTGGATTTTACTCTGCCTATGGCTGTGGAGTTCATAACTGATACTTAGATATGTATTGTAGACCTTCATTATCTGCAGGTTCCACATCCACAGATCCAACCAACTATGGATCAAGCAATATTTGAAAAAAATTTCAGAAAATTCCAACAAGCAAAACTTGAATTTGTCACTCTGGCAAACATTTGCATGACATTTACATGGTAATTATATTGTATAAGTACTATTTGCATAGCATTTACATTGTATTAGGTATTATAAGCAATCTGATGCTGCTGCTGCTGCTACTGCTGCTAAGTCGCTTCAGTCGTGTTCGACTCTGTGAGACCCCATAGGTGGCAGTCCACCAGTCTCCCCCGTCCCTGGGATTCTCCAGACAAGAACACTGGAGTGGGTTGCCATTTCCTTCTCCAATGCATGAAAGTGAAAAGTGAAAGTGAAGTCGCTCGGTCATGTCTGATTCTTAGTGACCCCATAGACTGAAGCCCACCAGGCTCCTCCATCCATGGGGTTTTCCAGGCCAGAGTACTGGAGTGAGGTGCCATTGCCTTCTCTAATAAGCAATCTAGAGATGATTAAAAGTTCATGGGTAGATGTGTGTAGATTATATGTAAATACTATACCACTTTATATAAGGGACTTGAGCATCCATTGATTTTGATAACTTCAGAGGTCCTAGAATCATCCCTAGTTTTGCTGAGGGACAGGTGTATCACTAACCTGTTTGTTGTCACTTTTGTTATTTTATTTGTTAAACAAAAAGCACAATCTATATCCTATCCTATTAAAACTCAAGAAATGTAAGAAAATATTTGTTATATTGGGGGGATTAAATAGTATTCAATTTCTTTTTTTTTTTACTAAACAATTGAAGTTTTAGGACAATGTCTGCATGAATCTACTTGTAACAGGGAAATGATTTAAATTTTCTTTTATTAGTTAAATTGTTCTCTTGAAATTAGTAAAATAGAAATCTAATTGGTTTTCTTTTTATTAACCTAATTAATTTATATAAACATTGCTCCACATTAAAGCCCAAATATTCTGAGAGCAACCACAGTGAAAACCAGGAGGCTGGTTTTCATGGCTGCTTATCAAGTCAGCTCCTACATTTTCAAGTTTACCTTTCTTACCTTTCGTTCTTATACAATGATGCCATTGTTTGGAATTTAGCTATTTCCAGTAAACCAATGTGTGATTTTAATGACGCTACTGAATGACATTTTATTTTGTATACTGAACTCACAAAAAAGTCAATAATGTAATTCCAGTTTATCTAATACAATATCTTGATATTTAATAGACAAACGTATTTTGGAAACTCAAGGTAACATTTTTATTATTCCATGGACTTTATTGACTGATTTCAGTCAAGGTAGAAATACCTTTGGTCTGAGTTAGCCTATCCCCACAGGAATGAATTGTTAGAAGAAAGATAAGTAAAACGACAGAAACAATGATATTAATATAAACAGTGAATAGAACAGAAAAACAATGTCTGAATTATGATAATTTGTGATAATTTGAAGTAATAAAGGTGACCAAATGCAAGAAAAGTGAATATAAGGATACTCAAATAAATGATATTTGAGCTAGAAGAAAAGCAAAAATCAGTATAGGCAAACATTTTGTAAACTATAGGCTTAAGAAAAGGGAGAATAAGAAAAACCACTCCACACTAAAAGAGACAAGATGTATTAACTGAAGACTATTAGCAAGGAGAGAAAGGGATGTAAAGAATACGAAATGTTTAAGAAAAAGGAGGAAATCCTGTAATTTGTGAAAACATGGAGGGCATTATGCTAAGGGAAATAAGCTAGGCAGAAAAAGAGAAATACCTCTGATATCACTTATATGGGTAATTAAAAAAAATGAACTCATAGAAAAAGTAGGATGGTAATTGCCACGGTTTAGGGGTGGAGGAAATAAGGAGAAGTTGGTAAAAGTTACACATTTTCAGCTCTAAGAAGAATAAGGTTTGAGGAACTAATGTATAACGTGGTGTATTGGCAGGCAGATTCTTTACTGTTGAGCCACCAGGGAAACTCTATGGTTGAAATTTGCTAAAAGAGAAGAACTTAAATGTCCTCACCCACCTTCCACCAAAAAAAGGTAAACATGTGAAGTGATGGATGTGTTAATTAACTCGACGGAAGGAATCCTTTCACAATGTACTATACCTCAGTGAAGCTGGGGGAAAAAAGAAGGAAAACAAGCTTTAAAATAACTTCAGATTTCAGTTCCACATTCAACTTGGCTGTGACCTAATTACTTTACTACTCTGAGTTCAAGTGCCCCCAACTCTAACATGAAAATAATGATATCTCATAAGATGCCTGCAAAGCCATCTTAAGCTTTCCAGGCCTAAGCACGCAGTAGAGTCAGCCCCTCTCCTGTCAGGTCAGTTCTCTCTCCTTCCAGGGTAATTAAGTGGTACCTGGGCATGTGACTGCTCATTCATTCTTTATTCCCCAGCCTACCTGTAGTTAGACATGGCCCTGTGACCACATTCTCACCAGTAGAATATGAGTGGACACGAAGACACTGGCGTGCCTCTTATGTGCCTCTTCCTTGATTAGAACCAGTAGAGGTCCAGCTCTGACCATGTGGGTGAGGCCAAGGCCACAAGCCCTGAATGATGGCATGGAGAGGACCTTCCAACAGTCTCGACTACTTGGCTCACATCGTTCCGGGAAACAGCAGTAAACTTCTATCCTCTTCAGCTTCCAGTAAGGGAAGCACCTGAGACAAAATGAGGAGGAGGATCCAGACATGGCCTGAAGCGTCATCAGAAAATGAATAGACAGCTGTGCAGTTTGTGAAAGCCATCAGCAAGCCCTCGAGTCAAAGTCAGCTGTCAGACATTTGGGAATTTACCCGAGATGAAGTATCAGAGTCTAGATAAGAACCCAAGTCTCCTTCTTAGACAAGTGTTTTTTTCTTTTATTGGTGGAAGGGAAAATAAATAAAACCTTTAGGAGGTCAAATGGCTTTCCCAGAACTGAAGAAGAATTTCGGTTCAACCCATTCTGAGCTCAGTGATAGAGCATAAAACTTCCTGGAAAATCATGAGAAAGATAACCTGCTTGCTGTATAGCTTGCTGGGAACAGGTCCATGTTGACACCAAGAAAACCACCAGAAGAGTGCCAGTGCCAAATTCCTGCTTTGTATTTGCAACTTCCCTTCAGCAAGGAGAAACCCTGTAATCTCATGAAAAAAGTGCCAGGCAAGGTCATTGACCGGGTGAATCATCTCCCTGGGCTGTTTCCTCACAGGTAAAGTAAGAGGACTGGACTAGTTTTATGCAGAATTTCACCCGGGCCTAGGCCTGAGGATAGATATAAACTTTATGGCTTTACTAAGGGAGGGCAAGTTTTTGTGGGTGGGGGTGAGATAATGCCAGGGGTGACTTTTTAGAATTGTACTGAAGGTGTCATGACAGCATTGCATCAGATACTCTTGATGTGCCCAGCTCGGGAAGTAAATGATGAGTAAGAAACAGTGGCTGACCTTGAGGAACTCAGAATTAAGTAGAAGTCTTGGTGGGAGTTAGTGTGGGACGGGGCAAGGGAGAGGGCATTGAGGGGAATCTGGGGGGACCTTGGGGAATCACACAATCTCTGATTTGGTTTCTCCCAATGAAATAGCAACTCCTCAGGGATGTTGGGAGGATTGGAAATAACATAGATAAGCTGACCAGGACAGCATCTGGAACAAAAGTGGTGCCCACAAGGTAGTTCACTGTCATGACTAATGTGGCAGAGTGTAAGGCTGAGTGACAGTCTCTCCAGGCTGCCCCTTGCCCACCCCCAGCTCTGCTCCAGACGAAGAGGCTGCTTTATTGGGTTGCTCACAAGTGGGCTTCTTTGGGTGTGAAACACTCTGTGAGGTGAGGCAAAAGACTGGGATGCAGAGTTACAGGGAGCTGAGAGGGGACTTCCCTGGTAGTCCAGTGGCTAAGACCGTTCTCTTGGTGCAGGGGGCCTGGGCTTGATCCCTCGTCCAGAAACTAGATCCCACACACTGCCACGAAGAATTTTCATGCCCCAACTATAAAGACCTGGTGCAGCCAAATAAAATAAGTATTGAAAAGAATAAAAAAATAAATACAGCTGGTAGACTTAGAGGAGAGGCTAAGTGGTCTAAGAGTAAGGAATTCCGTGAGGGGAGATGAGAAGTGAAAGGAAAATGGCTCTTGGGCTTGGGAGAGGAGAGACACAGGAGGTGGGTGATCGCTGAGAAGTTACGGGGTAAGACAGCTGGGCGGTGGGAGGCAGGGAGGGCTGTGTGTGCGTGGGGGGAAGTTAGAGGGAAGAGATGTAAAAGTGTAACAGGATTTTGTATGGGACCCCCGCCTTTATTTTTGAGAGATAAGTTAAAGAATAAAGGCTTCCTTTTTTGAATGTTTTTGGCTGCTTGTGCCTCTTTAATTCTGATGTCAGTGAAACACAGACCACAAGAGTTTGGCATCCTAAATCGTCCCACTACATAAATAAATAATTGGAATGCATTGTGGTGATGGAGGTATTTATTGATACAAAGGCCTGTGGGCATCACGGGAGGAGGATTTCTTTCTCCTGAAGAGAGAAGGAAGCAATAGATCTGTTTGTGGGCTGGGTTTGACTCTCCCTGGATAAATGATCTTGGTAAAGTCACTCAAACTCTCTGACTCTTGACTTCCTCGTCTATAAATGAAGAATGATTTTAAAAATGCCCTCCTTAAAGGCTGTGCACAAAGATCAAGTGAGGTATTGAATATATAACATGAAATGAAGAGGCTGGTGGGAGTTCTAGTTGAGAGTATGGGTTGTGAGGTTGGATACATGTGGGTTTGAATTTTGGCTCAGGATGCTGTGGACAAGTAATAGGATATTTGTGGGACACAATGGTCAATACACAAAGAGCTTTATACGTGCCTGGCACAGGAGAAGCACTCAAGTGTTACTAAATTGTCTTTCCAAATCTTGAAGCGCTGTGAAAGTGGCTATTACTAATTTTATGATTCAGACTAAGGCCCAAGAGTGCCAAACTGTAGAGGTAAAAATGCACAAGGGGTGGGGATGAGGTCCTGTGTTACTTTCCTGCTGCTGCTGAAACAATGATCACAAACAACACAAAGTTATGCTCTTATAGTTCTGGAGGTCAGTCTGAAATGGGCTAAAGTCAGAGTGCCACAGGGCTGATTCCTTCTGGAAATTTTAGTGGAGAATCTATTTCCTTGCCCTTTCCTGCTTCGAGTCTGACTCCATTCCTTGCGTGACAGCTCCTTCCATCCATCTTCAAGGACAGCATCAGAGCATCTTCTCTCCTCTCTGGCCCCTGCTCTGTCCTTGCAACTTTTTCTAAAGACACTTGTGATTTCATCAGGTCCACCCAGATAATTTAGAAAACTCTCCTCATCGCAAGATCTGTAACACAATTACCTCTGCAATTTTTTTTTTTTTTTTTGCCAAATAAGGTAAAATATTCACAGATTCCAGAGATTAGAATGTGGTCATCTTTGTTTTTGTTTAGTTTCTAAGTTGTGTCCAATTCTTCGCAACCCCATCCTCTCTCCAGGGGATTTCCCAGCAAGAATACTGGAGTGGGTTGCCATTTCCTTCTCCAGGGGATCTTCCTAACCTAGGGATTGAACCTGGGTCTGCTGCAGTGGTGTGCAGATTCTTTACCACTGAGGGAATCCCGGGTGGTCGTCTTTGGGCAGCTGTTATTCAGCCTGTCTCAGGTACCTGGGGAAGAAAAAAGGAATTTCCAAAATGGAAAACTTGCAAACTGGGAAAGCTAATTTCAGACAGTGAATAACTACTGAAAAGTTAGAAACCTAATGAAGGCAAGTCATGAGATGACAGGGCATATGCGTGACCCTGGTCCCTGGGAGTAACGGAGAAAGAAGACTCTGCCTCCTGCTTTTTGCCCCTTCCTGGTGTCTCTCAGTCCCCGTTCTCTCTTCATGTGTGTCCCTCCTTTCTCCCTCTCTCTCTGCTTCCTCTCTGTGTTGAGAACCAGCATAAGCCTTGCTGTCATAATGACCTGATTTTTAATTTTGGATTAATTACTCCCAAGCTTTATGACCTTGGTCCAACCACTTAACCTCTCAGAACTTGAAACACCTTATCTGTTAAGATAAGTGTAAGGACAATGACCTTGGGGAGAGGGCTGCAAGATATCATATGAGATAGCTTTTTGACTTGAAAGCAAGTTTTCCTCTCTCAAGTAGAGACAGAAAACAACTGGAAGAATAACCCCTAGTCCTCCCTCCCATCTTTTTGGGGCACAGGGGTCTCTCTAGAGCACTCTTTCTGTGCCAGTCACTCTTGTAGGCACTTTCACACATATTGTCCTATTTGTTTCTTAGTTGCTGCATGCAGGATCTGACGAGGGATCAAACCCAGGCCCCCTGCATTGGGAGCATGGAGTCTTAGCCACTGGACCACCAGGGTGCTTCCATTTGTTTCTTTCGACAACCTTTTGAGACATAGTTACCTCCCCTTTTTGATGGCAAAGAAAAATCTGTTTCTTACTCTTCTCACATTTCTGACGTCAAATATGTGGGCATTTTACCCGCACCAATCAATTTGCCAACTCTCTGGATACCAACTGGATGTACTATAACTCCATTCTGACACTGACTACTCAGGGTTAGGGAAGACCCCACAGGTGAAGGGCTCAGTTCCACAGGACTGCCCCCCGATTCAGACAGCAATCATATGCAGTGAATCTCCAAATTACTCACGTCTCTGTGGCTGCAGACTGGGGGCTCCCATGATCCTCTCCTCAGGTTTGATAATTTGCTATGATTCACAGAACTCAGGGAAACACGTGTTTATATTTATTAGTTTATTATTGAGGCTTATACATAGGGCCTCCCAGGTGGTGCTAGTGGTAAAGAACTTGCCTGCCAATGCAGGGAACATAAGAGACACAAGTTCGACCCTTGGGTTGGGAAGAGCCCCTGGAGAGGGCAGGGCAACCCACTCCAGTATTCTTGCCTGCAGAATCCCATGGACAGAGGAGCCTGGCAGGCTACTGTCTACAGGGTCGCAAAGAGTCGGACACAAACTGAAGCGATTTACCACGCACTTAGAGGACATAATAAAGGATACAGATGAACAACCAGATGAAGAGATTCGTAGAGTGAGGTCTGGAAGAGTCCATAGTGCAGAAACTTTGCCCCTGTGGAGTTAGGGTGCACACCCTCCTATTCACCAACCAGAATCTCTCCACATCCCAGAGTTTAAGAATTTTTACGAAGGTTTCACCCCATAGACCTGAATTGATCATTAACTCAATCTGCAATCCATCTCCCCAACCCAGAGGATAGAGGTGGGCTAAAAATTCCAAGCCTTTAATCACGACTTAGTTTTTCCAGTGACCATCCTGAAACTCTCAAGGAACCCATCCAGAGTCACCTCATTACAATATAAGACACTTCTGTCACCCAAGAAATGCCAAGGGATTTAGGCACTCTGTGTCAGGAACTAGCGTCAAACACCAAATATTAGAACAAAAGATGCTCCTTATACTCCCTCACTCAGGTGTAGGAGTTCTATGTCAGGAACTGACAGGTAGATCCAGAGAGTTGAGGCGATGGATCAAATTCATATAGTAGGAGATGTCCAAGCTATGACCTTGACCTGACTCTCCTGACCCTGCAGCTGTCTATGGCACAGAAGTACATTTCATTGTTGGTGAAGTTTTAATTTCTTGCTACATATCTTCAAATGTATTGATTTAACAGTTAGAACATTCAATTTTTTTTTTCTTATAAAACAACAGAAGCGAAAGCCTTCTCTAGTAAGAGTTTTAACTTTGGGTGTGGCTCTTGGTTTTTGTGGTTCTTGGTGTGTCTACAACT